>NC_133973.1:76423777-77076634 GCF_047716275.1 Strix uralensis
GAGGAAAAGGACCTGGGGGCATTGGTCAACAGGCAGCTGAGTGTGCCCAGGTGGCCAAAGCCAATAGCATCCTGGCTTGTGTTAGAAACAGTGTGGCTAACAGGACTAGGGAAGTGATTATCCCCCTGTACTCAGCACTGGTGAGGCTGCATCTCGAATACTGTGCTCAGTTTTGGGCCCCTCACTACAAGAAAGACATTGAGGTGCTGGAGTGGACAAGGGCTGGAGAAGGGCAACAAAGCTGGTGAAGGGTCTAGAATACCCTTAGTCTTATGAGGAGCGGCTGAGGGAACTGGGATTGATTAGTCTGGAGAAAAGGATGCCCAGGGGAGATCACCTTGCTCTCTACAACGACCTGAAAGGAGGTTGTAGCAAAGGTGGGTGTTGGTCTCTTCCCAAGTAACAAGTGATAGGACAAGAGGAAATGGCCTCAAGTTGCACCAGGGAAGGTTTAGATTGGATATTAGGAAAAATTTCTTCACCAAAAGGGTTGTCAAGCATTGGAACAGGCTGCCCAGGGAAGTGGTTGACTCACCATCCCTGGAGGTATTTAAGAGACATGTAGATGTGGCACTTAGGCACATGGTTTAGTGGTGGACTTAGCAGTGTTAGGCTAACAGTTGGACTCAATGATCTTAAGGATCTTTTCCAACCTAAATGATTCTGTGATTCTATAAAATGAGCCCAAGCTTCAAATCATTTCATTTAATAGATGTCATATAAAAAGCAGTAAACAGCAGCAATTGGTAAAATGAAGCAGCTTGAGGGGAAAAAGGAGGCAGCAGGCAGAGAGAAGTAAGTATTAACTTAATTCCACTAACTAAAAGGCTCAACACTTCCTACTCAAAGTTATGAAAATTGTACCTGAGGTGACTCAGATGGTGGGGATTAAGCGAAAAAATTAGAAATATAACTGTACAGAAGTATAAAAAGGAATTTCTCAAAAAAAATTAAAATCAATTTTGAAACCTGAACTGCTCCTGTAGTTCTACTGAGATGGGATAGTTTCATGACAAATTAAGAGCATTTTTCAAATCAAATACATCCATACCACCTTTAACCACTCAGAATGTGTCCAGAACAAAACATGATTATATAAAGCATACACAAATATGGGTTCAGAGCAGTTGGAGCTATGGCTACAGTGACACCTGCCATGACAAAAAAGTATGGATAAACCAAAGTAAAGATTAATACCCCTTTTGCTCATGGATGTCTTAAGATTCTTAAGTTATATAAGCACAAAGGACAGCAACTAAAAAAAAAAAAAAAAAAAAAAAAAATCAATCACCACCCTACATTTAAGAAATAAAACAAAAAAGGTACTTTGAAAGAAGGTTCTCTCTATTTTAGGCTTTAAGATGCATGAACATCTTTAAGAGTACCTAAGATACCCATTCTATATATACATGCATATGAATACAAAGTTGACAATATTTCGGACAAAAATGCAAGCAAGTTTGGTAATGAGCTGTTATTATAGGTCTAGTTCAGGAAATCTGAATATTGCCATAGCAATGAACACTGTATTAAGACAGCTGCCTTGAGCCATCCCAAGTATCAGAATCAGGACTAAATACAAATTGCTGCTTCTCATACCCACTCAGCAGCAAAATTTTCTTAAGATTACTTTCATTTACCTCCACTTGTCACAATGGAAAGAAGGTTTCCATCATCATATATATTCACAGAATAATTCAACATCTCAGATGTTCCAAAAGATCCATATTCCTGAGCCTCTTTGTAGGTTCTCAGCACTGTACAGCTAGTTAAGTCACCACTCTCACTTGTATCTATGCAGGCTCTGCCAACAAAACCAAAAAAAATATGCAAGATTCCAGCTGCTGTAAACTTTCAGTTATCTCTCTCCCCCAGCAAAGAGTACCACAAAGACTTCAAGAAGTCTGGTTCTGTGTTTATGGTATCTTACTACTTTAAGTTGGTATTTTTAAATGTGGTTGTTTATACTTAGATTCAGAAACTACAAAGATCTCTAAATAAACTGATTCTCAAATGCTACTAAATTAAAATAAATCTGTCTTTGAAAATCAAGCATATGGAAATTCAGGCAACCTCTTCAAGGAAGAAATTTTACTAAAGCTAGCTGTTCCATGCTGGTACACAAACATCTGAAGTCTTACCCACTGTTTTATATGATGTACAGTGTCAGTCAAGAAAAGTGTCACATTACTTCTTGAAGTTTGTGCAAAGACTTCTGTTTTGGGTTTTTTGTGTTTTTCTATCACCAATGGATACTCAAAGCAATTCTACTCTGCCTCAGAGGAAAATCCCACAAGTTTACAATTTATATCATGCTGTCTTCAATAAGCCTTCACTCTACCCTACCTTCATTTGGGATCGGAACTTTGACATGAAACTCAAGTGATACAGCAGGATTATTTTAAAGCAAATCATATTAAAGACCTCTATAAAGAGGGTTGATTTAAAAGTTAACACAGTCTTCAATGCAAGCTGTTGTTTTATGTGCAGAACAAGACGTTTTAGACAAGTTTAGGCATTTACCTCCAGGTCTCACCGTCATTCCATACTAGACAATCATATACTGGGCCTGGATCACTATATTTTTTCTCAAAAGAATTCAACAGTTCCACTTGATTTTGAAGTTCTTCCTTTATTAGCTTATTTACCTAGTAATGCAACAAAAATACAGTTAGACTATTTCTAAAACTATTACAAAATACATAATCCTATATTCCTTTCTGATGCTATACATTTGTTTTGTCATTTCCATCAAGAATGTAAGATATCCTAGGAGTCACAAACATCTAGAATGGTCTTCAACAGTGCACCATTTGTTATTGGCCTATTATGTATAACTATTTCCAATTTCTGTAATTGTAACATTTAAAGCCCTTTTTTTTTTCTTTTACAGATTGTGAAATGATACAGAAGTGACCCAAGGCACTTCTGGTACTTCACTGAAATAGTACCTAGTTTACAAAAAAAAGGACATGTTTAGAAGATTCCAACTCTGAACATAGCAAGGATGACAGCCTCAAAAGGGAGCATACTAAATTAAAAATAAAACTTATTAAAAATACACTACAAAGTATTTGAACTAATACCTTTTTCATATCTGAAAGTATCTTCCACATATCTCCTTCACTCATCTAATAAACTATTTTAATCCTCTCAACCAGTAACAAATTGTTGCAAATAAGTTTACAAATTTATTTAGATTTACGCAAACCTGGGAGGGAGAACTATGAGCAGCATCAAATTCTTCTTGTTTCCTGCAGGCCTCTGCTAGAGCCAGTCTGTGAACAGGATCCCAGAGTTTTTCCTTGCGTTCTTTCTGTAAGATAAAATCAGGTTGCTCAATATACTGACAAATACATATGTCAGAGGTATGAAGACTATGAAAAAATTTGAAAGTTCTGATTTGAGATACAATGGCTAAAAAAGTTCAGCACAATACTACAAATAAACATCAACTGCTACATAGAAAAAAGAAATGGACATCAGTAATTTCTAGGCTTTTTGCCTCAATGGACCACTGTGAGGACCACCACCAGGCCACCTCCTGTTGTTCTGAAAGATAACAGAATATGGATCATATCAAAACTCAACAGAAAAATCAGTGAGAGAACAGCTCTCAAGTGCTGGCTAGCAGCCTACATGTGTTATCAAATCACATACTGTTGTTTCCTAGAAAGACTTAAGAATCAAACCAGTGAAATACTACTATACACCAGAAGCAAAATGTTAATTCCTTACCTGAATCCTCTCCTTAAGAGCTTTAGGGTAGATATCATAGCCATTTTTTATGCCAATGTGATACTTGCCTGAAGGATTTACCCAGTTCAATGGAATCTACAGAAAAGTATATTCAGAAATAGGTTAACTAATGGTGTAAGGAAAAAAAAAAAAATCAACACTGTGTAAGAGAGCTTAGCAGAACAGACTTGCAAATATCACCAATTAAATTCCCTGTCTCCATGACAGTAACTGCTGCACTAAGTTTCAACAATATGATATGGCCATTTCAATGCAGTTCCAAAGGAATCAGTACCAATTTATGTGACACCGCCATTGAACATGTTTAAGTATCAGTTGCCCTGATACTCTACTTTTAAAACATAACACAGTCCCAGCAGTGACTTTATTGGGTAGAGGCCTGGGGAAATAAGAGCACTATAAATGAAAAGCAACACCCTGGCATGAAAGGGTATTATGGTTCGTGGTCACACAAACATCTGAATGTCCAATTTCATATCTCGCTTCAGTTTAGACTCTCAGTATATCAGATCCACTATTCCTAGTAACACCAGCAAAAGAGAGCAGCAGATTCACCCTTATAATCATATTCTGTGCAAAATTCAGAAGAAAGCTGATGGCATGCAGAGATCCAAAGATCTGATGCCCCCATATCACCTCATCAAACTAGCCAATCAAGAACACATCAGTAACATCTGTTCTATGTAGCAGAGACCTCTACTAGATCTCATCGTGCCCCTTCTAAAAACCCTACACCATTTCTGTTCTATTCATAGTGAGAATGCAGCAAGTCTACATCTAAGTCCTCACAGGCTTTTCAGTCTCTAGAACTATTTACATGAGCTTAACACAATTCCTCTTGTAGTTCACACAAATGTGGAATATACTAGCACTTTTAAAGACAGAACTGTGTCTGATATTTTTAAAGCGTGTTAGCATGCTTTCTTCAGTCAGCTTCCACAACTATATCAGATAGTGGTTTGAACAAAGAGTAATTAAATTAATATCAAGACCCCCACAAAGCTCTTTACACATCCCCATTTAGCTATAGAGAATATTCAATATAAAGACATATGAAAAGTAAAAGAAACTAAAGCAATCCATATGAAGATGAGCACGTGCAGTATTAGTTTTGGATAAGGCCTGTTTAAAAGTAGTTTCTGTAAGTTCTGCAGAAACCAAATAGGTCCTGAATTCGTTGTTAAACAAGAAAGAAAAAAACGCCCAGTGGTGTCTCTGCACCACCAAATACTCACCTTTAAAGTTCTTCCAGAAAGACCAGTAATTTCTCCATCTTTAGGTTCTACAATGGTACATGTGGTTACATCACCACTGCCTGTTGTATCAATTATATCAATTATCTTGGGTTTCCCATCAGTTGTAATCTGAAAATATGAGCACAGAAAAATTGAAAATGTAGTTGGTTACCCTTTAGCACATAAACCAGGAAATTTTTCATTTTTGTTAATAAAAATATCAACTTTCTTAAACACCCAACCTTTAACTGAAGGACATAAAACCAACTAGAAATTAGTTAAATTTCAAATTAACTGAGTGTGCTGTGTCCATCTTACTGGTTTATACAAATTCACTAACTCATTTCTAAAAAGGATTTAGAAGAGAAAAAAGTAAGAACATTGTATCAATAAAGCACACGACCATCGATTTAAAACCAAGCCTAAATTTGCAAAACCATTTGCAAAAACCGTTTGTGTTCAAATGACTTGCTGCATTGCTTCCATCCCACTATTCTGGCCAAATGTTACAGTAACGTGTGCTCAACTAACAAAATGAAACATGCTGAAGTATATGCACTCACAAGCTTGAGTCTCTTAACTGAGCTTAAACCTAAAGGGAACACGTTACCATCGCCTTATTTTTCCTGTTTCAAGGATTTTGCTTCAAGTTTTAATCAAGCTGAAGTGTTAGGAGCTATGGCTATATACACCTAACACTGTATAAGGAGTATTTTTACCAGGACGAGGAGAAAGAGATCTGACTAGCTAAGAAGAGTTTACGAGCATAAATTTAAAGTCTCCTCAAATTAAACGAAAACTAGCCCTGATGGGCTTTACACTAGTTGCAGGCAACTAAACAACCTACCTAAAGTTCCTTTGACCTAGAGGAACCTTCTATACAATTACCAAGAGTATGATTAAGATTTTTTTTTTAACATTCAGAAAAAATATTCAATGTTATCTTTTTGTAATAACATGGTCCATCTAGTAGGCATTGTATGAGCTTATTCAGCAAATAAACTATACTCCATATACAGCAGTATTTCCTTGAAGGGCAATATGAATTCCAAGGGCTGTAGCACCTCCCTTATGAGGACAGGCTGAGAGAGTTGGGGTTGTTCAGCCTGGAGAAGAGAAGGCTCCAGGGAGGCCTTATAGCAGCCTTCCAGTACTTAACGAGGGCCTACAGGAAAGATGGGGAGGGACTGTATCAGAGGACAAGGGGTAATGATTTTAAATTGAAAGAGGGTAAATACAGACTAGACATAAGGGCAAAATTTTTTACGATGAGGGTGGTGAAACACTGGAACAGGTTGCCCAGAGAGGTGGTAGATGACCCCTCACTGGCAATATTCAAGGTCAGGTGTGACAGGGCTCTGAGTAACATGATCTAGTTGAAGATGTCCCTGCTCATTGCAGGGGGGGGTGGACTAGATGATCTTCCAACCCAAACTATTGTAAGGTTCTATGAATTGGCCATGTGCGCCTATTTTTACAGTTCTACATTAAAGATTGATTTAAAAAAGAAAAAATAAATCAATAATCTTCCCAACATCTCCTATGCACTACCTACACTGAAAGTGAAAAAAGCTTCTTGTTCAGAAAAGCAACAACATTTTCACTTTTCTACGGTTTAAATATCTAGCATTGTTGCCTTTATTCTCTACTAATAATTTTTATTTTAGACCTAACATATATGGCAGGTAGTTTTGCTCAAATCATGCTCTGGAATTGTGAATTCAGCTGCCGAAGTTAACAACATGGTCAAGCTGTTCCATGAAAGTCACTCTGTTGCTACCAAAAAAACAAGGGTAATCACACCTCAACAAATAAGGATAAATACTTCCAATGTCTCAAATTCAAATGGTTTAAAAAAAATAAAATACACACAAAAATGCCCCCCACAATCCTCCCCCCAAAAATCAACAAAAAACCCAAACAAACAAAAATAACAAGCAAACCCCTCCACTAATAAAAACAGGTTTAAACAGCTGAAAAGAAAACAATCAAACCCAGAAATCCCAAACCCATAGCAACTATAAAAAAAACATTCATTTCATTTCCCAGAAGGTAACAAATATTGCTTTTGAAGAGGCTTGCTAAGGAAGAACTTCCATTACAGAAACCAACACTGTTACTCTGTTCATAGAAATTCATGTCCAGTTAAGAAAATTGTTAAAATGTGTTAACCTGTTAAAACATCTACTGAACAACAGATACACAGTAGTGAAAATTTACTTGGGAAACACAGTGCACAGGCACTAAAATCATACAATTTTCTAGCATTTGTAATTAATGCCTTCAAATGCCAGTCTCCACTCACAGAAAAGTCAAGAGCTGCTCCAATAATAAAGTAACTGCAAGCAAAACCTGAGATTATCAGAATCAGACATTTTTCAATATGCCTCTAATCAAAATGAATTATTCAGTGATCAAAGCACAAGAAAACAAGAATGAAAATGTAATCCAAGGTGACTTGTTTGAAGCAGACAAGTTATACTGCAACAGGTGGCCAGAACACAGATTTATGCCGTAGCGAGCTTGGGTAGTTTTAAAAGTTGTTTCCTAGCCAGGAAGAAAATGTGCAACTCCTACACTATACAGCTCTTTGCCTCCTAGCTGAATAGCAGGTCCACACACGCACGTGAGTTTGTACGATTAGAATCAACAAATCGAAGTCTTTCGGTCTGACACAAGAAAACTCAGAGTTTCAGGTGCAAAGGTCCAAGGTTCAATTCCTAACGGCAGCGATCCAGACAGGTTCACGGTCATTTAGTGCAAGTAACTGATATGGCTTCTTCTGCTGACATGAACCGTTGTTTGACATACTGCCCACCAGTAGTAATGCTACAGTGAAACTCAGAGTTCAACTGGGTTTTCCTTTTCAAGTCTTGTAATTCTGAGGAAAAAAAAATAATAAAAAAATAATCAAGTGAACTTGATCAATTCCCTTGTGTGAACAGAAAAATCCTGAAGTAATAAATTTATTATAGAGAGAAGGTACATTTTAGTACCTTTCACATTAAAATTCAAAAAATGAAGAACTTTTATACAATGAAAAATATTTTATAGTGTATCTATAACAAAGTCCCCAATCCTACCTTTAATATCATGGTTTGCCTACAGCCATTTAAAAAAAAATAGTCTACTAGTTTATAACTGAAAATTATTTTGTTGTTTATAACAAAAGTTTGAAAAACCATACTTTCATTTTAGCTCTGACTTCGTAAAGCAAATAAGTTAATAAATTGAACACATAAAAAATAACCTGTCTGCAGAGTCCTGGCAGCTGATCAGTAGAACAGTAGAGGAGCACCAGTATCTGTGACAATCCCAAATTAAAAGGCCAAGCAAGATGCATTTGAGCATGTTTTTGCCAGACCATACAATGTTACAGGCTCCAACTGACAGCTATTGCGGCAACAGGAGATGAACAAGTTCTTCAGCACTTTGGTCACGGGACAGCTGATAATCATCACAAATAAAATAATTTTCAAGCGTTTTTTTTTAAACTCAGTGCTGAAAAGCAAGTCAAACCAAACTAGCTGCTATTGCTAAAAGGTCGTCTCATAAAAGTACAAGATAATTTTAGTAAATAATACAGACACTTCACAAAATAAGCATGACTTCAAGAAGCAGATGAACTGACTTATTTATCGTGAAACATAACAAGAAGTGACAACAGCAACAGGGAAAGGACAGGGTGGGGTTGAACAAAGACTATACATACACAACCACAACGCTCCATTAAACATACCTTATCTGCCCACCTAAAATTTCATCAGTCGCTGTGCCTTAATGAGGAATTACAAGCCATGACTCGGCAGGTAACAATTCAACATAGATTTTACCAAGAGGGCTGAGAGGGGAAAAAACTAGCATGAATGCAGCAAACAAACTGAACTTTAGAGTTGGCATCAACAGGTAGAGCATAAAGCAATGGAAGATGAGGTGAAAAGAGTTCTAGAGAGCACTGACTACAAAAGATTTATAAAGAAAAGGGAAGTAAGTACAAGTTAGATTAACATTTTATGTGGCAAAGCAAGCCAACCAAGAGAAAAAAAGAAATTGATGTAAGAAGGTTTGTTAAGCCCAGTAACTATTCTCTCTACAGTAGCAAGCCTCTAGAGAAGAACATAAACATAATGGTACTTCCCTGTTATACTCTGTTCCCAAATCTTTTTGTCCCTCAGCAAGTGATTGTATCCAGTACATTTATGGTATCAGTGTTTACAAACTAAAGTATAACATCAACAAGAAAAGGAACCCTACACAGGAATGAGATGCTAGGGAGCAGCAAAACATGAGCTGTTTTGTTTTGACTAAATCCCTGCTATATTCAAAACAGGGTAGCTCATTTTGGCCTGTAATCATTATTGACATTAACCAGAACTCAAAGTTGTAATACCCATTAACCTCATTACATATAATGCCTTCTCCTCCCTCTAAACAACTGACTCAATTCTCATAGTTCTAACTCCATGACAGGCCAAGAACTGGCAAAAAGACTGGCAGTACAAAAAAGCAGTGGCAGAGAAGAGAGTGGCATAAAAAACCCAACACAGTTGTCCCAAGGTTAGAAACTACTCGTCGCAGTGCAGCTACACTGTCTCACTGTCTGTACCCAGGACACTGTCTTATTTCGTGAAGTCAAAATATAAACTGCCCAATACTTCAGAGTGAGGACATTCTTTTCGTGAAAAAACACTTACAAAGCTATTCTACAGACTGTGCCCTGTCTTCTTTACAATTCCCTGTATCCTGTGCAATAGCCTCCCCATTCCGTAGTTCAGCAAGTAGCCTGAGTCAGGTGTATTAAGTTGGCAGCATGGAAAGAGCACACAGCTTCTTTACGTGTTTCTTTAGCATCCCTGCAAACTTGCTCTCACCCACTGGCAACATTAATTCCACAACCCTCCTCAAAGTTCTCTACAAATCTTTTACTTCACTACCTGTATTTTTTATGTGGAGGATAAAATTTCAGGGTAAAGAAAACTGGTGTGGTCAACACTGAGCTCATGAGGTTTCACAAGTATCCCTTATGAGCCTTGGGTTACTTATCTCAGAACAAAGCTCCTCTCTACTGCCCATAAACTCATGCTTTTTTTTCGTTGACCACTCCTCATTTATAACCTAGTATGTGAAACTTCAGAACTACGCACATCCCATTTATAGTCACATCTTCCTAATTGTCTTTTACTACTTTCTAGTCTGCCCAAGCAAACCTTGTTTGCTTTTCAGCTAGCTTTCTTTAAACTTCCTAATTACTATTCCACTTACGCACAACTTTTTGCCAAAAGCACCAGTTTCATTCCAGCTTAAATCAATTGAAGTTACAGCTGTCCAGTCCCTCCTTCCACCCTACCTGTCCTCTTCACTCATCATTTGACTTACCTGAACTCCATCAGGAGTCATTTCAGAACACTGAACTAAAGATCTGCCAGGGTTAGGTCCCTGTACTAGGTCACTTAGGAGTAAAATCTGTGCCAAAGAAAGGGCAGAGACCAACACTAGCATTGCTTAGTTAAAAACTAAAGGATGCAGTATCCAAGCAAGTTGCGTATAACCCTCTCTGAACCATTTCTCAGGGCTTCCTTTGCCACATCTCAGAGAAAACACGTTGACGAGAAATTGGAAGCAGTAGTGACATAAAAGGCCACATACAAACTTACACGATAAAGAAATGTTAAGAGACAAGAGTTAAAAGAAATAAGGAAGTGCTGAGAAATGCCAAAAAAATCACATACACGGAAATTTACAAAACTGAGATTGAGATCATAATGGCAATCACTGTGCCATCTGAGCTACAAAGCTAGCAGATCCAAAAAAAGCTGGCAGAACCAAATTTGATACAGATTGTTATTGCAATACAACGCACGAAGAATACACTGAGGTATGCAAATTTTGCCAGAAATACACTCTTCATGTAAAAGATCTAGGCGGCTGTTTGTAGCCTCAAGCCACCTACTGTTGAAGCAATGCTAAGGTTTAACAAAAATACAAAGCGTTCCTTTATAATGAGTTCTACCTGAAAGAAGACAGCTCAAGAGATTTAAGTACCACAAAACGCCTGTGAATGGCTTAAAAGGGGAATCCTTACACAAACACCTGAAGTGACCGGCCCCTGCCTACAGGATTCCTCCGCCCTCCCGTACCAGCGCCCACACGAATGTATGCTCAGCGGGAACTGCAGGCAAACAAACAAGGACAAGCCCCCAGGACAGCCCTTCAGGGGCCTTCCCGGCTCTCGCCGACGCCTCGGGCCGCCCGGGGGCAGTGGTCGCTCCCAGACGAACACTCCGTCCCCTCGCTCGTCCCCGTCCCGCCGGCAGTGTGGCCGCCACCCGTCACAACGGCACGGAGACAGTCCGGCACGGCCCGGGTGCTCCCCCCGCCGCCCCCCGAGGGCCGGCCGGCCCGCCCGCTCCCCGCAGCCGTGACTCAGGACCGCCGCCGCCGGAGGCGGCTCCTTCCCACCGCCCCTTACCTGCATGCCCGGCGCCCCCGGGTCCACGCCGGTGTCCAGCACAGCCAGCAGCACCCCCCGCCCGTCGAAGTCGGGGAAGCGGGCGAGGAAGGCGGCGGCGCCGGTCTCCTTCTTGGGCAGGAGGCCGTGGAAGGGGAACGGCTCCTCCACGGCGGCCGCCATGGCGGCAGGGGTGGACGGGGCCGCGCGAGACCAGAGCGCAGCCGGCGGCGGCTGCTGCGGGAGGGGGAGAAGGAGGCGGAGGCCGGGCGAGGCGGGGACCACGCATGCGCCGTGCCGCCCCACCGCCCCGCGGGGAGACGCACCCTCTCGCGGCCGACGGCGCCAGCGCGCCGGGGCCAAACAGGCCAATGCGGCCGCGCGGTGGGCTGGCGCTCGCGCCGGGGTGGGCGGGGCCCACGGTGAAGGCAGCCAATCAGAGGAGCGGCGCGCGCCACGCGCCGGAACCGGAGCGGGCTGCCGGGCACGAGGGGCGGCCGCGGGAGCAAGGGCGTGCTGGGCCGCGCGCGGCGCGGCGGGGTGGGGCGGGGCGGGGCGCGCAGGGCCGCGGCGGCCACGTCCCGTGGCGGCGGTGGGACAGCCGCCTCGGGGGGCCGGGGTACGCCTCCCCGAGTTGCCGGCTCAGGCCGGCGGGTGCCTGTGGCACCTTCGAGCCCCGCTTCCCGGTGGGCGGGACGGCTGCGGCCTCCTCGGGGGATCGGTCCCGCCTCAGGGCTGCTGCCCGGCCGCGGCCTGCGGCGGGTGGCTCCCTCCCTCCTTCCCGCCGGCACCGCTGAGGTGACACGCCAGTGCTGCAGCGCGGAGGTGCCCGAAATCCTCCGAAACGGAAACGGAATCGATGTGCAAACGTTTACTTACGATTTTTTTTTTTTTTTAGATTTTATTTATTTTTTGCTGATTCATTGTCCGGGATGAAAACACATTACGTGGTTGCAGCGCCTGCAGGAACACTGTGTCCCCGTTGCTGCGGGTTGACGCGGCTTTTGTAATGTGTCGCACGCCAGTTTGATGCTTGTGCAGCTCTTTAACAAAGAAAAAAACCAGAGACTATCTAAGGGTTGTGGCGAGCTCCAAATAAAATTTCTGGGGAAGCAGTTAAGGGAAATTCTCGACTTTGAAGAGGGGTTTTAAAGTTAGTTTCTAGCCCTTATGGTCACATATAAATTTGAAAAGAAAGCTGGACTGTCGAGTATCTGAAATGAAATATACAGAGAACGTCTTTTAAAAAGATTACTTGCTTGTAGTGTCTGATGTGTAGCTTTTAAACCATTTTAACCAGCAATAAGGGTACAAACTGGTTGCTTGGGTATCGCTTTGCTTTTTTCGGGCAAGTTTCAGTTACATTGGGGAAAAAAGATGAAATTTGGATACATTAACATGTTCCCTGTAAAGCAAAGGGGGTTTTGGCTTTTGAGAATTTTTCTATTTGTATTTTTTTTGTTTCATGGGTCTGACGAGATTATTATTGAATGTTTGTCACACATTAATCTTCATTGAACTGAATTTGGCATTTGCTCTTAGCAGAAATGGGCAGGGTTTTGCTAGCAAATAGTGGTACATTATGCGTTTTCCCCATTTTCTGGGTTACCATTGGCAATGTCTTCCAGCTTGTCAATGGTTTTAGAGATCTACAGAATTTTTGTGCAAGTACTAAAATAAACCTGGAGAGCACTGCCTTAAAAATATGTATTGTAAAAAAAAAAAAAAAAGAAGAAAGAAAAAGAAGTCAAAGCTGTATCATATGTACTTACTGTGTAACTCAATCTGCTTCCCTCTTTGGCTTTCAATCATAAGTCAAAATTTTACATTTTGATGGCTAGATACCATGTGCTTGACTTTCTTAGAATACTGCTGGTGTCTGACAGCCATGTTCAGAGTTTTTAGAATTACATAAAACCTTGACTGAGCTTATTTCAGGGGAGAGAATTATTCTGACAAGGTGGTTATTCACTTGTTTAATAACTAATTCACATTTAAGTTTAGTTTTCCTTCTGCGTGTCATTGCTAATGCATCTCACTGGGAGAGGCTTGTATTTCTGGCAGCACGTTCAGATCAACGGTGGTCTAATATATCCTATTCCTGGTATATTGAGATATTAAACTATATCAAGTTCTCAAAATGTTTCATATCCCATTCACTAAATGAGCTTCATGTTACAATTTGGTAACAGTTGTTACTAACCCTGAAAATTTCTGCCTTCTTCTGTCTGCTTGGTCTTAGAGTTATACCACAAACAACTCGTCTAATTAGATTCATTAATTGTACAAGTATGTGTAACTCAGTGATGTGCACTGCCAAGTAGCAGGGCAGGTTCTGCAGGAAAAATTAGGATTTGAGGAGGGTACACCCAACGTCTTTTAACAGACTTTAAAGCAATACCATGAGAGAAGAAAGAAAACCTAATTTCAGTTACAGTCATTAAAACAGGACCATATTGTATTAATTGTATGAGTACAATTGCCATGTTAGGAGACAAGGTTAAGGTTGAGGTTGTACATCTTACTGAGCCTTTGCAGATCTGAGATTTTTGAATTTTACATTTAATTCTGAGCTGCTCAGATTTCTGATGTTTAGTTTGCTTATAGAGCTTGTTACAGTAGTTCTGCAGTATATTTATTTTATAATGATACTCATGCTCAGCATTGATTTTGCTTACTGTAATAAATAGAGCTTTGTTTTGCTCTGAGTAATACTGTTGCTGTTCCACAAAAGTAAAGGCAAAAGAAGAGCTGCCTTGTTGAAAACTCAGAAGAAGAGTTTGTCACAAAACTTCTTGAGACAATATGGTTTGGTCATTACAGTGATGGTTTAGCCTCTCTTGGGATCTAAGTTTGTACAGCAGTTCATCTGGGTTTGCTGTGTTAAATACATTCACATCTCCATATTAGGAACCATTTCAGCTCTTTGTGTCCAAATCTGGGGACTGAGCCAAAGTGGAAGAGTAAGCAACTGCTTCCATGTCCCAGGACCTATTTTCAAAGGTGCACATGATTTGCAGATCCCTTTGAAAGCATTGAAAATCAGGGCTGCTCATTGTCCCGAACGATCATTCCTCTACTGTGAAATAGGTTTTAGGCCTGGCAACGTCTAAATGTCTACAGGTGGCTAGATTTCCATGGGCATGTAGTGGAACATCCGGATTCAGCTTGGAATACTCCCAATACAGATGCGCTTCTAGGTCTGCTGCTGAGAACCAGCAAAGCTGCTTCAGTCTTGACAACCCTGAGCAATTCCCCACCTTGCTCGTGTGTTAGGCCTGTCAGGATGCAGAGCTGGGCCGACGATCCCCTTTGATTTCATGTGCAGCCCTAATGCGCTTCAGCTGAGAAGGTTGAGGATACTTGCTGTGTCTGCTGCCCGATGTTACACCCAGGCATTGGATGCTGGGATTCAAATCTCTTTTCTGTCTGAGCTTTCATCTTTCAGCAAACTAAATGCTCTAGCTGCTGCAAGGTTCTCCCTGAGTCAGGTGTTGCTGTTTTGCATGGAAGCATCCCAAGTGAACAGGAGACAACATGACCTAATATCTTACTAGTGCAGGCATTGACATGGATGGAGAAGTACCACGGTTTTCGTTCTTTCTCTAATTAACACCGAGTTATTATATGTAAAGTACCAATTGGAGTTGAGCACAAGAGCTCTTTAAATTGCAGTTGCAAGCAATTAGCTTAGTCACTGTGTTACAGATTTCACCCACTCGTGTCTTCTTTCAACCCTGCCTCAGTTACAACATGTTGAGAGGAGGAATGAGCCTACCAGTTAGACCGGGAGAGGAGGTGTTTGATCAAATCACATTAGGCAAGGGAGGCACTTCAGTATTCTGAGTGAGTTCATTAATTACCAAGGTGTTCAGCAAAGACTCCTCCTCATTCCCACTTTACGAGAGAGGGTTAGCTTCAGTATTTTAACTTCTAGGTTGTAATAGGGATAGATGACCCTTGAATGAGGTGGGTGTCAAGATGTACTTAATTCCTGCCATTGCCTTTATCTCCCTTCCCTTCACACTGGCTCTCATTATTCCCATGTAAGTGTAAATCAACACAAGTCCCCCAGAAGGAACAGTTCCCCACTCCCTCCCAGCCTAATCCTTGGTCATTCACTCATTCTTCTGCTTCCCAGTCACTTGTGCTGGTGTGGCTTCATGGTGGAGCAGATCAAGGAATCAATCTGACTGAAAGCTATTCCATGAAAGTAGTTAAGAGCATTTACCTGAGTTGGGTTCCTGTGCCACCGCTGTCATGCTTGCGCTGATGCAGAGTGGAGATGGTCTCTCACAGCGCGACACTCCCTGGTTAAACGGGCCATGGGACTCAACGCTGCATGGGGAGCCCTGGCCACTGACAGGGAAGCTGGGTTTACAGGATTTAGATTTTGTTTACCGCGTCCTGTACTGAGACTTCCACAAAGTGCTTGGGTAGCTACAAACCTGTGTAAGTTTTTTGTTGGATCTATTTCATAAAGATTTTCAGAGAAGGTTCAATCCTGGTACTTTTTTCTTTGATTAGTTCGGAACAGTTCAGCATGGACAAAGGTGTCATATCTACGCAGTGAGCACTTTGTCACTCTTTCTTCACAGAGAGAAAAATACATACCCATTTTTTAGTTTTGATAACAAATCTGCCTTCCTGGACAATGTATTCTCAGCTTTGTCTTCATGAAGTTATTTACCTGGTTGAGTCACTTTGCCATGTTCATCCCTTGATAAATATAAAATAAGAAGATCATTGTATACATATAAAATGATGAGATCATTAGTCAACAACAGCTGGCAGTTACTCTCCAACATAATTGTATTTCAGATATGCCTGTCAGAGTTAGCAGAAGCTAAAATTAATGAATTCTTACTGTTCTTTGTCACAGATTCTTGAGGCCCAGCTACTGGTTTTAGGCTATATTGTCATTTACAGAATGGTTAAAAATTGAAATGATATCCATATGGGGAGCTCTTCATATATTGCTTTAAACACTTTCTGAATAATGCTGCTCAAGAAGGTAGGGTTCATTTAGCAAGTCACTGGCCTCAGCAAAAAACTGCAGCTGAAGTTCAGTACCAGTTGAACCTCAAACATCTAGTGGTCTTCTGTGGCAAAATTATTAGTAGGGTTGCTTTTTATTTCCTTGAGAATAGAGGCACAAAACCAAATGCCATACTCACCTTATATCTTCAATGTAACTAACAAATGTTTCTCAAGTTCTATTTTTTTTGGTATAAAAAGAAATAAGAGAATCACATTTTCTGACAACAAACGCCTACTGTGAAAGAAGGCCCAGGGGAGATATGCAAGGATGATGAGCTCAGGGGAGAATATAAGGAATGGCCACCAATTATCGTAAGGAAAGCTGAACTAATCTCCGTACAATGGGTGTTCAGGATGACCTTTGTTTTAGATATCCAGATGTACCAGTGGGGTTTTGAGTTGTGTAAACAGCCTTGCCTGAGATAATTAGGGGAGAGAAACAGCATGGGTGGAGAAATGCGTAGGCAACTCAGCCAGATCTGAAAATGTAAAAGCTGAACAACCAAGAAAATGAACTTTGAAGAGAGCAGCTGACTTGAGGTGGTTTCAACTCACGTATTCCTCCCTGGAGACTGGGATGCCCAGCATCTTAATGGTGAGCATACAGGGACTGGTAACGGCAATCAGGTTTGTATTGTGATCCAACTGTGTATTGCAATTGCTATACTGGACTTGTGATTTTAGTACATTGCTGTATCACTCTGCTAAAAATCCCGTGTAACTTCAGATATCTACAAATAAGGAAATTTGGTATTAAACATGAAGCCCTCCTTATGTGGAATATCTCAACAAATCTGCTCAGAGTGTTGGGCTCTGACACATCCTCAGTCGTAAGAGCCTTGAGGGCCACCACAGGCCCTCAACAGAGCTGGCAGTTGACCCTATAGGAAGCATTTCTTCTCTGAATTCCTAATTCAGAATAACCCGAATCACTGGGGGCTGTATTCCAATGGCAGAGTGACTTTCTGGAAACTTACCTTCCCTAAGAAAATTAAACATGCATTTTTTGCCCCATGTGGGGGAGATGAGACAGACATTTAAAGGAATGAGAGAATGTAATTCTCTCATTAACTTACAGCTGAGGTTTGCAATGATAGAACACAGAATGATGAGGATACAGCAGATGTGGCCTCTGTGATCCATTTTTTAGCTGGAGGTCATTCAAAGCCAAGGTAGTATATTCTGTGTAAAAACATGAATGAAACTGAGACAGTCATGCCTTTGTCAGTGGAGGACAGATGCAAGAAGGCCTGTGGGGCCTTCTTTAATTATGCTGGAGAAATGAGCAAAGAAATTACTGAATATAAATATATACTTGCTATTTCTAGAGCTGAGCATGCAGATTCATTTTTCAGGTTTCTCTGAAGCTTGAGACAGAGTTAAGCTTTTTTCCCAGACATGGCCTTGCATAACATGCAGAGATTTGTAATAGAAATACAAAGATTAATAGACTGAATTAGGGATGGAAATGTACTTATGTAAAAGCACCAGAAGAAACAATACCAAGCAAAGGTTGAAGAACATCATATACTGATAACCAAGGACCTGTTTAACATCAGTAAGGGGTGAACGCCAAGGAATGAGTTGTTTACAGCAAGACCAGAAGGCCTGAGCTCTGATGGGGCCCCAGCAGGATGATGCTTAAGCAGAAGACTTGAACTCTGCTAACAGGAGGATGGCAGTGAGGTTGTAGCTACAGAGATGTCCAAATGAGGATACACAGACCATGTGTAGCAACCTTCCCAAAAGTTTATGGAGGAGGAGTCTTTAAGCAAGATTCTGAGGCAAAAGTTCATGCCATAGTAACTAACTTGCAAAGTGAATAAAACCTATGTCTTTTTAGACATAGCTTTTCTTCCATTGTCAGCAAGAGGAAGCCAAGAGATTTAGTTAGGAGTTGATAGCTGATGTGCCTTGTCCCCTCTCATGTATAAGTGAAATTGGCCAGAGCACTGGGACACACACATCTTGCTGCAGATGAACGTGTGAGCACAGGAGAACAATCTTATGAGTTAATGAATGTAAATGACCAAAATTGTTTTGTTTAACATAGGTATCACCTTCCTCCTCCATGTGGTTTCACAGTGATTTTTGTTGTATTAAATTTCTGCAATTACAGGAATACTGTATTAGTAGAGTGATTGTCAAAGCAGTCGGCATTGCAACAGTGTTGATTCTGTTGCATGAAAGTCACTTTGGGGTTTTTAGCCTTTTATTTAGTCGAGTTTTGTAAGACATCAAAGCTTTGTTTCCTTTTGGTGAGTTGGGGTCAGCTGCCCGGCTGTGTCCCCTCCCAACTTTTTGTGCATCCACAGCCTACTCACTGGTGGGGTGGTGTGAGGAGCAGAAGAGGCCTTGGCGCTATGCAAGCACTGCTCAGCAATAACTAAAACATCCCTGTGTTATCAACACTGTTTTAATCACAAATTCAAAACATAAGCTATAGGAAGAAAATTAACTCTATTCCAGCCAAAACCAGCACACACTATTACAGATTTCAATATTGCAATTCATGCTTTTTTATGATGGAATGTAAATCATACATCCTTACAAGCTGTTTCTGAGGATTTCCTCTATATCTGCTTAAACTCTAAAGCCCTACCTTAGACTGAAAAATGTATCATGTATCTGCATACATATATAAAATATATACATATTCCCTATAATAGAACTCATGAGCTTCTGTCTGAGAAATGCTTTGTTGATTTAGAGGTAAATACTTGAGGCATTCGAAACTATATTTTCTTAGTCAGAAACTACACAATAGGCCAGCTGGGAATATTTCCAGATTTTCCTGTAACTGCTTTTACAACATTGTTTGTTAATGCTTTTTATTACTGATGAGCCTGAACTAAAATGGAGACATGATCTGAGCTCTAAAGTTCTAGTTCTTGTCTCTAAGGAACAAATCTGAACACCAAATACCTTTCTTTGGTTAACATGAATAGGAAATGGACAGCAGCTATTGGATTCCTGTAGTCAGGATTAAGGAACGTGCTTTAAGCACCATCTTGTTCTGAAAGAAAAGAAAAAGAAATCTACATCAAGGTAAGAGAAGTTACTGTGGGTTTCTGTTAATGTAAGGGGTGTCTTTTGTGAGAAGTCTCTCCAACCAGAAACAGCTCTTTCCTTGAAGACAGTGGTGTCTGTATCCCCCACTTAAACTTTCTTTGTTGTTGTGCACCATTCAGTGGCACACTCAGTGAAAGTCGGCCTCCATTTTAAAATGGAGTCGGCTACAAACCTAATTTCCCTTTTTTCGGGACTACTTGAACACATTAGTAGCCCTCAGCAGGGATCTTGCTGTCTCTCTTCAGGGTCATAGACACAGTTATGTGACAACCTGGACTAATGAGAAAAGGAAGCACAAGAGCAAATTACAAGGTCCGTACAAGGTAATGGCCTTTTGTTTTCTGTTTTCCAGTGGGTGACAAAGAACAGCATAACATATGCTGTCCTTGACTTTTATGGTCTCAACCTCCAGTGTTTTATATGTAGGTGCAAATATCTGGTACAACATTTTCTCTTGAGATCCCCATCAGCTAAACAGTATCACAGGCACACTCTCTGTGCTAACTGTATATGGCATATGAGCCTTTAACATAATTTCTTGAGCAGCACAAGGCTAAAAACATCTAACAGTTAAGGAAAGTATTTCTCAAAAGAAGGCTTGAATGATACCTGAAACGATTTAGATTGGTTTTGAGCTTAAATACTCAAGCTATTTCTTTTTTTTTGTTTTTCTTAAGTTGCTCTCTAATTACAATTTTTTGTTACTCTGCAATTTTCCTGGAAAGACAAAGATATGGCTAAACAGGAATGTTGAAGAAATTTGGAAATCCATTGGTAGAGTTTTGCTAAAAGAGCAAACCACCGAGAATCTCCTGGAAAGTTTTTGACTGCTTCCAGGAAATACCGTTTTTGAAGAGCTGCAGAGCTCCTTCCAGGAGATAACGAGGACACTGGGCTCCTCAGAGGAATTTCCTAGATTACTTAACCAATACTTGAAGACTATATTTCAGAACATAAGAGTGGCTGATGTGTCCATCTGATCCAGTATCCTGTCTCCCAGTGAAGCCTATTAGCAGAGGGAGGAATAAGATCTGGGCATGCATAAATGATATTTGTCAGTAATCTCTATTTTCAGCTCAAGGGACTTCCTAAACCTGATAAGGCTTGTCTATTTAGTAACCTTGCACAGATCTCTTCCAAATACATGTTTAATCTCCACTTGAAACTATGTTGTTGTTGGGGTTACAGTTATGTAGTATATGGGTTTTCTTTTTATCTGATTTAAAAATGTTAATAACCCTAAAGCTAGATGTTGCAGACTCTGCAAACTCTTTAAGACATAGTCAGCTAGAGATACAATGACTGGTGTGTGGTTTTGTTTCGCAAAACACAAAAACAACACCCCTCAATCATTGCTTTCATAATGTCATGAATTAGATATTTGTTAAAGTTCTCCTCTTGAGGGCAGCAAACATTCAGAACTAAAAGTTGTTCGTGTTTCTTAATGGTGTGATAAAGAGTATCTTGAATTTGAGATAGGCCAGGTCAGCTTGCCCATTGGCCCCCATGGTTCAGAGTACAGCTCTACTTACAGCTCTACAGCTTTTATACTAAAGGACGAAGCCTGAAAGCTTAAGTGAAAAATAGAGCATATGAAACCAAGGCTTCACCTTGTAAACCAACTGAGAACAGAGTAACTGAGAAATAGAAACATATCCTACACTTTATAATCTCTCCACTGTTTGTAAGGTCAGTTGAAAAAATGTGGACTAAAAATTAAGCAGTTTTCTTTTTCTGTGCATTGTTGCAACTAATGCCAGTCATGTGTGATACAGTTTAAAATAAGCTTTTAAAATATGGCTTCATAATAATAGAGCTCAACCAAAGGCTGTGTGAGAAGCTTGGGTGCCTTGGACAGCTCTGGTGCTTCATGAGCATATTCACACATGCCCAGCCAAGACAAATGACATCTCTGGTTATGTTCTGTCTACAGTGTCTTTATCATGGACATAGTGCTATGCCTTCAAACAGGGAAAAAGAAACACTGCAAACAAGATAGCAAAAACCACTAGCATATGTGCTGGGTCTGTCTGTATGTTGTTTATCTCCCATGTGGCTTCACTCTTCAGTGTGGTCTCATGCTGCAGAACAAGTAAATCCAAATGATTGCAGTGGTCAGTAGGTCTGCAACAGGTTTCAGGAAATATTTCTGCACCTCAATGTGACACCTGCTGTTGCTACTTCTTGTATCAGTGCAACGTGCTGCACCAATGGTGGGCGAACTCTCTTAACTGTTGTTATCAAATTCGGTGCAAGCCTAAAAGGAACACTCTTTCTTTCCTCATTCAATAATTAAGAAAAGAGCTATCAAGAACAGTTTGAACTAGTGCTGTATTTACTACTGAAGATAACTCTGACTTCTGTGCCAATCTTTGAATGAAGCTAGATAAAAGAGTAAATTAGACAAGTCTAAGTGTAACCTTTCATGCTCACAATGCTACAAATGCACATTGGCATGTCTCATTTTACTGTTACATTGATCTTATTATTAGAAACTCTGTGATTCAGAACTTTTCTTTTTGCTTTTGACCCAGAAAGTATGCCTGACCCAGGAATGACCTGCTTCCCCTGCATTTACTTCATGTACTAGAAAAAATAATGCCTTCAAACTTGGAGAGTGATGCAGAGATTCCTGGGAGCCATGGAAGGAGTTTGATTGTCCTCTGCTTGTTCTGTGACTTATTTCCAGCTCCCAGAAAAGCTGGATATCATTCTCAGTGTGGTGTAGCTGGTTTGTACTGGACTGCACTCTACAGGAGTACTTGCAGTCTTGTAGCAAGAACATATACTCTGGATGTGCTATCCAAATCCCATACCTCAAATCCCCAGGTAGTTTACATACACTTAAGATTGTTCACTCGTGGTGATATTGATCAGTTCATCATAAGGTAGAGGAAATCTGGGGAAGGGATCTTCAAGGAATATCATGTAGACCAAAAGAATGAAACTCATAATAATGTGAAAGGCAGTGGGTGTTGCATGCCCATACAGGTACATGAAGGAGACCTGACCACCACTGTCTTGGATAGTTGACTTGTTAGCAGCTGTTTCAGCTTGTTTTCTTGCCCATCTGTAAGACTGTGTTCTTGGATCATGTGGATCCCACTCCTGCCTCTGTCATTCCTTGAAGAGAGGCCAGAGGACAAGATCAGCATCGGATGAAGCATCAGTTCATCCTGCATAGGGCTGGGCTGGGAAGCAGAGTTGTTCCTTGCCACATGTAGTGCCATATCCTCCCTTTTTGTTGGGGGACTCAAGGACCAGATGCTGCTGATCAGTCCTTACTGGGAATTCAGGCACTAGTGGCCCTGCATGGAGCGGTCAGGAAGGCCAGGTGCCGTGGTAAGTGGCAGCACTGGAGAAGCTGGGGAAATCACTAAAGCTTCCCTAAAGTCCTTCAGAGTGGTGGCCATGGAGCCCCTGTCTGATGTCTGGGAAGGTTTCCTTTTTTTTCCCAGGCAGATCTCTCTTCCACCAGAAGAGCAACTTATCTGGGCTGTCCAAGAGAGGAAATGTTTTGTCCATATGCTCTAACGTGCCCTGAAGGATTAGTTTAATAAAACATCATACATACCTGCTTGCTGTCATATATGGCAAGCCTCAGGATGGTCTTCCTGCTTTTAAGGGTATAAAACTGTCAAATCTTTGATAATTCTGACTATATTACCAATTTACATGTTATATTTGACTGGATTAACAAATGGCATCATCTCATGCCAAAATCAAAAAGGTTTCTTTTTGAGGATACTCGTATGAGTATCTTTAAATGTCTTCTGAATTTCTTCTTCCCTCTGTTAGTGTTGCAACATTTTTTGCTCTAACACAATTAATAATCATCAAGTATATAATTGTACAATGTGTGGTCTTCCTTATATGGGTATTTCAAATGTTATGAAGATACATACAATGTAAATAGAAAATAATAACATCTGATAATATATAAAATGCTTTTCCGGTTAGCCATGCAAAGTATATAGAAATAATTAACTTTATGGCCACTAGATGTGACTGTTGTTCTATGTAAATATAGTTGAAGCATCATTCATTGCTCTAAGTCATAGTCCCTTAAAAAAAAATTGTGGGATAACTCCATAGCTTTCTAGTGCTGTGTCCTTAATTCTATACATTGAATATTCAGCATTTATGAAGTTGTAGAGCAATGAAAATACATTATTTCAGTATTCTGAAGTCTTAGCAATTAGATCTTTGTATTAGAAGAAAAACATTCTTTCTAGAAAAATTGGTAGTAGAAAGATAAATTAGTAGATATTTGCATGGAAGATCTGCTAGATGCTCTTTGATTCTTTGATTTGATTAGATGTTCAAAATATTTTATGGTTCAGATAGAACTGGGAAATTGGAAAACATGCCTTTTCAATTGCTAATTTATCTCCTCCAACTCTAAAATAACTCTTAGGCCTAATTAATAATAAATTTAAAAAATTTATTGATTTTTTTTTTTCCATATCACACCAATGGGATGCTTAACACCTATTTGTCCTGTCCAGATAACTAGCCCAAAATGTCTCCTGGAGTCAATCTTCTCCTTATCCTTGCCCATGAATTTGTGAGGAATACAAATATGATCAATAAAGTGGAATCACAAAGGGGAATTACAAGTCACCGTGAGGTGAAAACCAGTTCAGAATGGGACTCCAAGACTTCTGAATCCTCAGAAATGAAGGAGGTATTTTCTGTGAGCCTTAAGAGACTGTGAGGCATGGAGATGACCTACTGGCTTTTAAGTTAGTGCAGACAGTCCACAGGGTTTAAAATGGTTTTGGTTGACAGAAAAGGTGAAACTTCAGAGAAGATTAAATTTATGCCTATTGTGTCTTATTGTCCCACTGCACACCACATTGGAGAGTCTGACTCCCATCTCCTTGATGACCTCCCCGTAGACACTGGGTTAGCTCTGAGGTGTCCCCAAAGCCATCTCTGCCCCAGGCTGGACAAGCCCCCTGCCTCAGGCTCTCCTCAGGGGCAGTGCTGCAATGCTGACACGCTGCAGTTTATCAATGTCTTTGCTGTGTTGGGGGTCCCAAACTGGCCATAATATCTAGATGTGGTCTAGTGAGTGCTGAGCAGAAGGGGATAACCAGTGTGTCCAGTGTGTCCCCAATCTCCTGGCTGTGCTCCTGCTGATGCAGCCCCCCAGATGCTGTTGGCTGTCTCTGCTGCCAGGGGATGCTGGTGGCTCGTGTTCAAGTAATTGGTTGAAATAGGAAACACAGCACAGAAATAAGTTTTCAACTCTTTAAATGGGAGGAAGTCATAAGTGAGTTCTGCATGGATCTGTGCTGGGACATGTGCATGTGCCTGGAGAAGGGGATGTGGCAAGGTAAGAGGTTTCAGATAATGCAAAATCATTCAGGGAAATGAGGGCAAAGGAAGAGTGTATCATATATAGGATACATACATATACATTTATGTATATGTACATGTACTCAGAAATGCCACTTTGGATTTTTCTGGATGCTTTGAAGAAACATCAAATCAGTGCCTGACAGAGGTCAAAAAAACAAATTAAATATTAAGAGTTATTAGCAGAAGGTACAGAGAATAAGACAGCTGCAGCTCCGTGGTTCATTACATGCAGTTCTGCTTGTTTCATCTCAAAAAGGGAAGAATACAAAAAAATGTCCGCATAGGAGAAATAAGAAAACAGAACTGGAAGATGTTCAGAGAAGAGCTACAAAGGTGAGCAAGTTCATGGATTTCTCAGTAAACTGGGATGCTGGAAGTAGTCTGGAAAACAGAGAAAAATTAGGGGGATAAGGTCTGTAAATGATGAGTAGCATGCTGAACGTGGATAGGTATAGGTTCCTCTCTGTATCTCCCAGTACAAAACCTGTCATGTGGCAAACAAAAATGGATGTACACCTTCGCACACAGTATAATTAAGCTGCAGGATTTGTTTCATGGGATATTGTGGCTACTAAAAATTTATGGGTTCAGAGACCCCATGGTTCTTAGTCAAGTCAAGTTACTAAATGCTTATAAACCACTAAGTGTACAGGCCACAAAAAGTTGGAGAGTATATTGGACAGGAGAAACATCCTACATGTTTGTCCTGTTCTTCCATACTCCCTTGAGCATCCTCCCATGGTTACTGTCAAGGACAGGGTACTGGGCTGAAGGGACCTCCAGTCTGAGCCAGTGTGGCCACTCATTTAATCATTTTAGTGAACATGGATAATACGAAGGAACGAAGAGAGATTTCTGTAGATAAAGTCTGCTTCAAGCAAACTCAGAAGTGTATTGCTTACCTGACTATTGAAGACCCTGTAAAATGCCTTTTTTTTACAGTGTTTACTAATCTTTACCACTGCCTGCCCTTGCATATCAGAACAGACTATGCTGTCCTAAGGGAATCATTCCTTTTCAGAATTTTGACAGATGTTATAGTTAGATTTGTCTCATAATCTTCTTGTGTTTCAGTTTGTCCAGCTAGAATGTGAACCAAATATCAAAACCTATATTATTTTACCAACAAAGTATCGTCAACCTCATAACCAATTTTTTCTCAGGAGAAACACTCATGTTTGCCCTAGGTTTTGCTTTAAGCTATATTTTTGTCATTCATGTGCATTATAAAATTATGCTAATATGTTATTTGATATGAAATGGGGTGCAATCAATTGGAAAAAACATTACTAGCTCACTGAAAATATTTGAGTCATTATGGTAGTTTTGTCATAAAATAAAAAAGTATATGTATGGCTTAGTGTGTTAATAGTACTTCAAGTAATGATTGCTGGAAAAGATTGTGACATGTTACTGTATTAATGAAAACAGAGAGATGAACATTAAAAAAATGTAGATCTCACTTTTCCTCACTGCTCTGGGAGATGAGCATTCTCAGTGCCAATTTCACTACAGCTTTAAGACGAGTTTCAAACTTTATTAGTGGACCCTAGGCTTCAAACAGTGAAATAGCAGGCTCTGTTTCTGATGTGTTTGTAAGCCTGTAGTCTGACACCTTGCAGAGAAGGTTACCATACATCTCCCTTTGGGAAGAGGGAGGTGTCCAGCTGATCTTGCAATCTCCTGATGACCTTCAAGTAGGGAAGGAATCAGTAATCCGCCTTTATTGGAAACGTTTTGTTGACTGGGTCACCTAGGACTTATTTGTGACACAGGTAAGTAATAGTTTAGGACATTTTCCTAAAATATGCCACATATATATACACATATATATGCACACATATGTACACATACCATTTCTACATATATATACACCATTATATATATGTATACGATTTAAATGTATACTCCATTTATAGATACAAGTTGATATATATAGATATATATATACACATACATATAGTGATGAGTCATACATTTCTGTTATTATTTGAAAATATCTGAATGAGAGAATTATGGTAAAAATATCTAGGGGAAGGAGCCACCAGAGTTGGCTGCTGTGGTCTTGAAAGTGAAGTGGAACAAAAATAGACCATTAAAGGCTGTCTCCCTTTTTGTGGCAAAGGTGCAGGCAGGAGCTGTATTGCAGTTCTCTCTTTCTAAAATAAAATAAATGAAAGAATTTAGAAAGTGATGCCATTTGTAGATGATGCTACTGACAAAGAAGAGAGTTCTGGCCATTGGAGGAGCACAGGCAGCAACCAGCAGTGAAGTGGTGATGACAGAAGTGGTTGTTAAATGGGGCCACAGCTACTTACTGCAGTGAATCTCCTGGTGGGAATGCCTACTGTGTGGCAGAGCCACAACAGACACCAGAGATACCCAGGAAGGTAGTGGCGCCCCTACACATTGTCCATTCAACAGGGATGAGAGACAGAGCTTCCCCATATTTGGGGTCCAGGTCTCAGTGAGTATAAGTACTTGGCGATTCAACAGCAATTTACAGCAACGGAAGGGCTGAAGAGGAGGGACGGTTGCTGCTTTCTGTCAGGAGATGAGAATGGCAGTCCCATGCACTAGTAATGGTTTGGGTTTCCTAGGCTGGCGCTGCAGTAGGTTTGCCAGCCTTCTCTTCCCCACTTATCTATCTCCCCCAAAGAAAGTACTGTTGATGCAAACCCCTTTGTTTAAACTCATTCAAGTTATTGCCCAGGTGGTGCAATTTGACCTGACAGGATTCTGGCTGGCAGCTTGAGTTACTGTTACTTTAGTATTCTTAGATGTCTAAAAATGAAACCCTGATCTTCATAGGGTTAAATAGTTACATCACAACAGATGTACCCAAAAGGGGCAGGAGTCACTCCTTTCCACATCACATAGGCTCCAATGTTCACTGCCTCTCAGAAGTGTGGGCAAAAAGAAATGCTGTTATTTACCCATTGAAAAAATCAGTAGTTACTTCCTCAATTTTATGAGCTTGCTTCAAACTGATTTCTTTTTCCAAGTGTCCCACTGTGGATCTTCCAGCCCTGTGTGCTGTGAAGTCTGCTTTGTCACCAGTTTGGGATTTTTCCCTTTCCTGCCAGCAAGAGCAATAGCTGTAATCCCAGCACTTCCCGTAGTATTTCTCAGTCCTGTGACTAGACCCGTTGAATCCCTACTGGAACTGAAGTGATTCACCACCCTGGGCACCTTCCCACCTGTGAACTGTGTTAAAAGGCCTGAATGTTTTATCTAAGCACTACTGGACATTTAAAATATCCAGGGCTCGTCACCTGGAGTAGTAAAATTTGGGTGGTCGGTCAGGAAGAAAAGCGAGGCACTGGCCAGCTGCATTGCAGAGGCTGAGGACCGCAACCTTCCTGTACAAACACGTCCAGATTTCAGCCTGCAAACTCACAGCTCAAAGCTGGAACATGGGCACATGGCAACCACCCAACTTGCACCATGCAGGCATGATGCTCCTTAGTCAAGTGGAGTCTGCCAGGGATCAGTGTGGGCATTCTGCTTGGCTATTCCCTGAGAAAAGATGTAAAACCAATTAATAGATGTTAAATGCACATTTCCTAACCCTGAGACCTCAGTTACGATTCCTTTTCAGTCAGTTTGGCATATGTAATATTCAATTTCTTGGCTTTTAAAATTAAGCATGGAAATTTTGGCAGTGATTACCACCTGCAAGAGCCTAGGTAACTTCACATACCATTAAAACCAGTGGCAATTGTCCTGATGTTAACAGTGTTCAGTGTCCTGCTTATCACCCTCACCTTGTCTCATTGTTTATATAAAATATACAGTCGCCTCTTATGTCTTTAATGTACGTTAAGAAGAGCTTCTTTTCTTTTTTGATTAATCTTATTATCCCTTCCTTCCTTGAATTTTCCAGAAATTGCTGAAAGCAGTGGCAGAGGATAAGAAAGGCTAGAAAATTACAAGCTGTGCACTAAAACGGATTTCTAAGTACTTTTATTTGGTACCTAAAGTTACATATTTTATGTTCACTGAACATAAAAGGCCTGATTTTAAAAACTGCTAGCCAGTCAAACCTCCCATGGATCGTGAGACCATTGCTCACACAGTAAGACACATTTGCTCAGGCTGGTGGTAGCTGCCATTCACAGTTTTCACAGTATACTCCAAGAATCTATCCCATGAGGATCTCCATGGTTCTCTTAAGAGTAAAGGTAAGTAAAATGGCTTACCTGTCTCTCCATGGATCCTAGAAATAACAGAAATTAACTATTTTTCAAAATTTAATGTTGCAGATCACCAGATCTCTGGTCCAAACTATAGCAGACTGGAGGGATTTGAAGGGAAGCATGTCTTTTGGAAAGAGTGAACATTAATGGAGCAGTAGACTGCTATCCGAAAGCACTTTTTCACTGGCTTCAAGTTCTGCTCCCTCAAACTTACATAGCCCAGCTTAGCAGCACAACCAGGGAGAAATAATACTGAGAATATATCCATCCAGAAGCCTTCCAGATTCTTTCCTTCAGTGAACTGCAGCCCATTGCTGAGTTTTATTTGTATAACATGGTGATGGGAAGTTACCAAAAAAACATCAAAAGCATCACAGAGTTCTCGTCACTTCCGGTCTTGTGCTCATGGATAGGTGAGAGACAAGATCTGGCTGAAAATCTCAACTCAGCAGGAGCCCCAGAACAGCCATTCCCTTTGGGCTGGGAATGTGTGAGGTGCTCTGTGTATAACATCAAAGAGTCAACACAAAAAGGGGCATAACCAAAAGGCCTGAGTTCTTCATCCTCTATATGAAAAGTTACTGGAACAGTGTAACAAAGAGAAAGCTGATGGTTGCTCCTCCCAACTAGGAACTGCTAACTACTAATCCTGTGCTGCAAGGATTTCTGTTTAGGAACCTGTAGTAAGGGAGAATTATACCTGTGAGCCATTCCAGTGACTGCTGGTTTAGCTTGTCTAGGATGACCAGCTCCTCCTGTTGCTACTTACCTGTCTCAGGTGAATTTGCAATACATCTCTGAAGCCCTCTTCTCCCCAGCAAGCTCCCCTCTTCTCCAAGCCAGCCTGGCACCACTGCCTGCTTGGTGCTGTTGGAGTCTAAACATCCCCGCTAATTCATCGGGATCGTAGTTAATAACACCTTGGTACTTCCACAGCACTTGAATATTCACAGCGCTTTGCAAATATTCTCTAATTAACTTTGAAGTGTTTCCTGGCAGCATCATAGAGAGTAGAGATGGAAAATGCTTAGAGATAGAAAAATGCTTTACCCATGACAATTTTCAAAATATTCAAAGACAGGGGCATCAGTTGCTTCCTTTGGAGACTACTGAAAAAAATGATCACCAACACCTATTAGCACTCTCCCTGCTTCTATTCCCTACCCCCACTCTCCAAAAATATCACAGAATTTCACAAGATGTCAACTAATTAGATACTGGTGTGTGTCTGGACCAGCCTCTGTAATTCCTCTTCTTCCTTCTGGCTGACGGAGTGTCATCTGCACTGTAATTTGACTAACTGATAGTATTCTGTCTGATTATATGGCATTAAAGAAAAGGATTAGAGGAAAGAGGACAGTGAGTGAAGCAAAGATGAGTTATCTCTTGAAATACTGCCTAAAGGAGTTCTGGGAACAGCTAAAATCCATTGAGTGAAATTATATCTTCCAGGTGATAACCAGGACTGATAAAGCTATTTTTTGAAAGGCAAAAATGAGAGTTAAAAGCATCCATATTGGAGAAATGGTATTTAGGGTGTGTTCCTCATGTGGACAGGGTGAGGCACTGGCAAAGCAATCCTAAAGCATTGATGAGTTTTGCCTTGAGCAATCTCAAATAGTATCTCTCTGCAATTAGCTTTTTTAATGAACACACTGAATTGTTGGTTAAATTGCCTTGAATTGCAGTTAGCTAAGATCCATTTTAAAGTTGCTAAGCTAGAAGCCACTCATCTCTCAACATTCATAACTTAGTTTTCACAGGATGGGGTGAATGGATTTAAAATCCACCACTGCTGACTGAGAGGTCTTTCTTCCTTTTCAGTCTGCCTTGCTGCTTTCTGCATGCATACTCCTCCTGCTGAGCTTTTGGAAACAAATTTGGTTTGCTATCCAAACACAAAGGAAACCGTTTTGTTTGTTTGTTTGTTTGGGGTTTTTTGTTGGTTTTACTGTGGGAAGGAAGCAGGACAGAGCAGGGAATCCTCTCCTTTTTGGTGGTGACAAGCCATTATATCAGGGCAACTGTCTGTGAGACCTCAGCCTAACAAAGGGGATGAACCCTTGATGCCAAGTGAGAGGCAGTTGTTGCTGAGAAGATGTCCAGTGTGTTTATATGGCAGGTGCTGACCAGGAGCCCTGAGAGCTACAACTCCTGACCCCTCACCAAGAAGGAAAAGAGTTTCTGTCACATGAGTACGCTGATGGCATTTCCCGGGGTTACCTCAGAAAAGCTTGCCTCTGTGATTGAGTCCCATGCCAAAGTTCATTAAAAACCTTGTTTAAACTTGACAAAAGAATTAAAACCCTGAGGTTATACTGGATGACAAGGTTAAGTGGACACTGTGTTTCAGCATGGGCCCATGTTCTTTTGTACCTGAGCATGTCTTGCACCTGCACCAGGCCAACATGACTTGAAGTCTCAGGGTTTTGAGGAGCTTTGGGGCATGCTAAAGGGCTTTGTCTTTTCTGCAGCGTGAAAGGGATGGGCTTTGTGGGCTCAGCTGGGTCTACTGCTCACCCCACTTGCCCTGGAGGAAACGTCACACATGGACACAGGGCAGGCAGGTCAGCCCAGGGCCTTCCTGGTGAGGAGCTAAGGACAACCTCCATCTCATGGCACTGGAATGAAAAGTGGGCCAAGGAGCACTGTGGACAGCTCAGGCTAAATCAAAAAGGAGACAGCAAAGCAGCCGTCAGCAGAGGAAAAGAGTGACTGCTCATCAGGCTTCATTATGTTCATAGGGGAATGGCAAAGACCAGCTGTTTGTTGCCTTGACCCTTTCCCTGGACATTTACAGACCTTTGGTTAAACATGCTTTTTTTAATAAAACTGATTTTTTTTTGGCCACATAGCTCCCGGAGAGAGACTTCTCAGTGCCTGTACCAAGAAGCTTGTCCTAGACTCCCACACCACAGGTGGCTCTGTCTTCTAAGGAAGATATATGGGAGGAGAAATGGGCTTATTAGGAGGTTGGACAGAGGAGGCAAACTGCAGTTTGCCTTGTGACAACAGCACTTGCTGAACTTCTTCCTCGCCTGCTCTCCTCTGCCACATCGCAGCAGTGATCCTTGTGCCTGGGTGCATCTCCCTCATCTTCTGGACCAGGCACCTACAGAGGAATGTTGTCCCTGTGTTTCTGGACCTCACTAAAACGTTGCTATCTAACTCAGAGCTGACCTTGGCTCCAGGTCTGTGACAGGCGAGAAAAGCTGTGTTATACTTTAAAGGATGAAACTTTTACATAGAATAATGGGTTAACCTAGGAGACATGGCAAGGACAGATGAATAAAACTAATGTATTAGCAGCAGTTTTCAGTGCCTACTAAGAGAGGCATGTTCCTGCTAATGGAGGGTGACCGGATAGGCGAACTTACCTTTACCCAACATGGGCACTGAACTCATTTCAGATCCCTGCTCTTCAGAAGGTGTGAACCTGTAATCCTGAGCTGCAGGGAATGTCGTATATGCCAGTTTTGAACTGCAATTAAGAGAATTTGTATGGTTTATAGTGTGCTTCTGCTGAAGTCAGGAACAAAATAAATGACTGCATGAATAAAGTCTCTTTACATCAGTGGAGACCAAATTATCTAACAAATTAACAATAAATACCTTGCTAAATTAAATCTTGTTTTCTTCAAATAGCCACAAGGAGTGTGAACATTCAGCAGCAAGCTGATTGCATAAAAACAAAGACATCTTAGACAAATACCAAATATTACAAACAGGATATTGTTTAACATCGTGATACTCAGATAAGAGTTTATGAATGTTATCCAGACTTAACATAAGCATTCCCTTTTCTCTTTAAAGGAAATCAAAGGCAAGACTCAAGGCAAAACAATGGTTCAAGTCAAAAATGCTATATATTAAAACAGGATTTTATAATGAAAGCTGATTGTATCTTTCTCTATAAATACCTGCATCCTCTGAGTGAGATACAACCTACTCCTCACAATATTACTGCCCATAGCTATTTTTTCTCCTCCCCTATATATACACATATATGTATATATGTATGCATGCATTCCTGATCTAATGTACATAGAGACACTCTCACACACCACTTTCACACATCCTCAAGGGCTTTTTCAACTAATGGAGCACTCTAGCATCCTTAGGCTGAGATGAAATATTCAACACCTTACAGAGGTTATGCAATCCTTTTTTATATGTAATTAAACTACTCTGGTTTACATGGATTAAAAAATTCATAAACACTTCAGTCATTTTGGTTAAAGCTTATGCTAGTACAGTGGAGTCAGTCCCTGCAAATATTTTGTACAAACTTTCTCGTGGTGCCAGGAGGCATTTTTTTCCTTTCCTCCAGCATAACTAACATGAAGAGACTGACACAAAAATTATGATTCTTTTGTACTTTTTTTTTTCTTATTACAGAAACAACACTCTCCGAAGCAAGTTGTCTGTAAACAGTAATCCAACCAATTTACTGTATCCTTTGTCCCCTCACCTGATTTCCCCCAATATGCCCTAGCCCTAACTCCCCAGCCCATGATGCTCGTTCGCCAGAGGCAGTGCTAATGTAGCTCTCTCTGTGCAGTCTGGCTTCCAGGCTGTTGCCAAACTGGGTGTATCGCAGCTGAATTTTGCCAGACCTTTTCTCAGTGGCAACGTTAATATAATCCCCTTTCCAGAACCACCAATTTTCACATGGTTTATCACAGACTTCTCTTATTTTTTCATGTTTTACCAAAAAAATCCAGTGGGTTCAATGGGGATTGGTGGGCATGAGAGATATCTGGACACACAAGTGGGTAGCCAGAGCAATCACGTGAATTTCTTTTGCCTTCAGAAAGTCAGTCTAGAAAAGAGAAGGGATATGAAATATCATGTTCAAGCCAAGCTACAGCTGTTAACTGAGAGGACATGGGAATAGGGGTCCCATTGTGGACAGGCAATTCTGTACTTGCACAAATTCTTTTTTGGTTCCAGCTGCTGCTGGAAATACGATATGGGTTAACTGATTTTATGGACTGATCAAAAAGGACAGAAACATTTCCATCTCTTATACAACATAAAGATTAAAAAAAAAAAGGTTCTCCGAGCAGCAGAACTGGTGCGTTCTGGTTTTCCCTGTGCTGCAAGGGGACGAGAGCTGGTTTTCCCCGCCCCAGCTCTTATTCTCCCCATCCCTTGGTGTGGCAGACTGTGCTCCCAGATTAGTTCAAGGTCTGCCAGGCTTGTTGTGCTCTGGCCAACTGCCCCTCAGGCATTTGATGTTTGACAGGGGATAGCTTCTCCTGGGGATTGATAGGAGGCTGAGAAATCACTACATTTCCTTTCATGGCAGTGTTCAGTTGGGACCCTTTTCTACCCAGCCGCTACTTTGCCTGATGCCTGATATATTTAAGACCTTGACCACTCTGTCATATTTGATTGAAACTGGCTGGTGGGTTCAAAAATTATTAGACAGTGAACAAACGAAGAGGTGAACACAGAGGTGGATAGGCAAGACAGAAATACATCTACTTTCAAATCTACACCTAATCAAAGTTTAATTAAAGTTTCTCATGAAAGTCACCTGGATGAGAATCCTGATTTATGCCCCCATGATTTAATCATATCATCATCTGACTTTCTGCCTGAGAAATCTAAGTATTACTCTAAGTGTATAGACACCCCACCAAATTTCTTGCCTAAGAATCAGAATTCCTCAGATACTGGTTTTCCAAGCTCAGAATAATATTTTAGCAAGAAATATACCATTATTTCCTTCTCTGTGTTGCTTTGCCTCCTGTTACTAAGCTATATGAATGAAAATGCTTTGGTTTTTATAGACAGTGACCACAGAAAACAATACATAATTCAGAGAGAGGTCCTGAATTCAGCTACTGGAAGTTGTTTCACTCTCCTCTTTTTTTTTTTTTTCTTTAAGCATTTTCTTTCTAGCTGTCTTTAAAAAATCAGGTTAGTGCTTGTTTAAGAGCCTTAGTGACTTTGCACAGTGTGAAAGAAGTAAGAGGAGTGATGGAGAGATTGTCCTGGGGGAGGTTGAGAGAGAGGGCAAGCTGGTGCAGGGCTTTTCCTGGATCTCAATACAAAAGAGGTGACAACAAAAGGCTTAATAAGATAACTGCTTTAATAAGACAGAACAGAAAGAGCAATATAGATAGTAAATAAATCTTATGTCCCTTCAGATGCTGGGCACCTGTGTTCGTGCAGCATTGGACCTAGCCCGGACAGATTTTCCCCTGGTGTGCTGCACAGAGCAGATCCTGTCTGTGGAGAGAAGCCTTCCTTTTTTGGTCATTTGAGATACTGTATGGTACAAGAATTGTATTGTATATGAGAAAACAACTCTATTCCTAAAGGATGCTCACACAAGAACTTCTTGCTACCCTTTTAGATGAAGTCAAGGCCAGGCAGGTGGTGTGGTGGCCTGCATGGAGTGGGAGCTGCCTACAGGCTTCCCTGGTACAATGAGCCAGCTGAGCTCATTCTGGGGTCAAGGGGCATGTGCAGCACCACACGGCCTGAAGGCCATGCTGGACATGCAGCCCAGCACAGGACGGGCCTGTGCCTGCTCAGGTTAGCTGTGATGTGACTCCCTCCCTCCTCAACGAGTGGTGCTCTCCCAGTCAGGATCAATACATACTACCCCTTGAGCCATATAGAGTTTACCTTTCCCAAAGCTATATTATGAGTTGCAGATTATATTAATAACATAGGGGCTTCTCAAGCCCTAAGTATGAGCCCTAACAGAGGAGACATGGCCTGTCAAAGATCACCAACTCCATGAATGCAATGTCTTCAGCAAGGCTCCCAGTACAGATGTGTGCCTTTTAAGATTTTCCTCTACATTTTCCATTTAAAAGTAAGCTGGTACATATGAAATGTGTATGAATCATTTAAAAATGTCACCAGAGAGTTACATTAAAGGGTACTGTAATACTCTGTAGCAACTAGAAATAAATCCCTTAGCATGGAAAACTGCTGTACTGCAGAACAGCAATTACAAACACACAAAAGGAAACAACAAGATTCTTGACTCTTCTGGCTGTATTTCTGAACCTAATTAGTATAGCCTCCAACTACGTCAAAGTAAGTGCTTCATTAATGAATGTCTGAATCATCTGTACTCCTCTGTGACTGATAACCATGACTCAGTATTACCAGCTACAGGAGTGAGGTGATTTGGTGGTAAAGGCACTAAATTGCCCGCTATCTCCAGGCTCTGCCATGACCTTGCATGGGCAGGCTGTCATCTCTGCACTCAGTTCTCCAGTGAAAGGCAATGCTCCTCACACCGTGACGTTTATGTTGCTCATAGAATGGATCATGTGTTACAACGAGGCTTGAGCCCAGCAGAGTCTTCTAGGTAGTCCTGAAGTGCTTGAGAAAGCAAAGAAAGTGTTGACAGCTGGGAGTCCTCAAATTCAGAATGACCTAACTTTCCAGGTGTTTCACAGGGAAGAAATTTTGGAAATGGATAAGTTGTAGCGCTTGGGAAAGGAGGAGCATGCTTTTAAGGAAACTGTAATTAAGAGTTCATAGGAAAAGAATGGATAAAGGAAAGGGGGAGAAATAGTGAGCAGAACTAAGTTTAATGAATAGAGAGAAGATGGGTAATTCAGAGAAAAAAAATTAAGTTACTATCAGATTATGTGGAGAGAGATTAATGAGAAAAGTGAATGCAGAAATCCTGGTAGGGAAATCAGAGAAGCTTGTTTAGCAAACGGAGGAAAGAACTATCTCAGTTAATTAAAACAGAACTGCTCTCATAAGATACTAGGCAAAACTAATATCCACAGATGTCATCATATTCAGATTGATCCTGATGACAAAGATACATTTTTGCTGCTTCTTTTCTTGCAGTGACACATCAATAATGCATATCTTAATTACATTCAACTACAGAACCTATGTATTAGAGTGGTGCCACTTTGGTAATGAATAGAGAGGTTTGCCAATTTGTCATCTTGCAAAATACAGTACTGGAAAAAGCCTACCTTGCATACGTAAAGCTATAACAGCCGCTCTGTAAGAGAAGACTGGAAAATATGTGTAAAAAAATACATTATACTGAATAGTATTATGTCCCTAACATGAATATTGTGCTGATATCTGGTGTCCTCATTATAGCTCAGATATATTGTTAGACATACCTAAAGTACAAACAGTTCAAAAAGTGACAACAAAATAGAAGAAAGATGAGGCTTGTACAACAGAAAACATTGCAAAATCAAAGATCAGTTAACCTGAAAATCAGAAAAAATAATGAAAAGATAACATTCCACTTACTGTGCTCTACTGCTAACATACTTTTCACAATACAAGGATAGTAAGATTGTCTCGCTGAGCTGTCAGTCAAAATTCTGTGTACTCTAGCATGTCATAAAATCCACGTATAACAAACTTTTCTGTCAGTTTTAGGTTTTGACTATAGCTGGATCTGACATTAGTTTCCTATATAACAAATTTTGACTGTCAGTTTAAATATTACAAACCTTGCTTGTTTTGAAACAAAATTTGGGTAGAAATGTTGCTTTTTAATTTCTTTTAATTGTAAAATCTAAGGATGAAACTTCTTCAACAACAAACACTCTAACTGGAGAGTGATAACTGATTGTTTGTTGACATCTGAAACAACCCTGCATGGCAGGAACTAAAGTTGCTTATTGCCTTTCTTCTCTTTCTTGCCTGACTTTAGACAAAGGCATGCATTTCCTCAGGGAGAAGAGAGCATCTTCTCCTAGGAACTGATCTATAAGTATGGAAAAAACATTCAGATAAATACATTGGCATAGCATCAAAATTCAAAATGGACTGTATGAGCTATGTCTATGACATCTTGTAGGAGATTTTCTGAGACCATCTTCAGGACATGAAGATGCGCAGCCTGTGTTGGCCTTGAGGCTGTCTTGCAGAGAGGCAGGAGTGGCTGCTTTTGTACAGTTGGGCATCTGGTCTCTGGCACTCCCTCAAGTCCTCTCAGCAACCTCACATCATGGACCTCACCACACCCACAGGGTGTCCCCATGCCCTTTTGAGGCCTGATGCTTTAGTTTGGGGCCCACACCTTCAGGCACAGCACTCCTTTCGACAGGTCCAAAGTGCAAGATGCAACTTTTCCATTTCTGGGTGCTAGTGATGCTAATCAAAAGGGTAACTGCCAGGAGGGAGTCCTTCCCTTACCTGCTACATAGAAATTTTGATGCTGGACCACCCACATCTCTATGGCAGACAGAGTCTGACTAGTGATGCCTGGAGAGCACAAGGTTAGTCCCATGTGACCCTGCCCTCCACAAAGGGGACTTCAGTATAGCTGATTAAATACTATGACAAACATTGACAAGCAAACCAAATCTACCTGAGCCACCACAGACCCAGGGGATGGGTTCAGTTGCTCACACAAAAACACTTACTGCCATTTGTGATGCCCTGGGATGTCTGAAACTTCTCTACAAGGGAGGCAGATGCAATGTAGCAAATGACAGGGATTCATGCCCTTCTTGGGGTGGTAACTAGAGGCCAAGTGGGGCACTCCAAGGCATCAGGAATGGTGCTAGATGCATATGTATGAGCAATTGAATTAAGTTACAGGTGACAACGACACTAATCCTGACAAACGAAGGGCACTGTCAAATGTGTCAGAAACACTTCAGAGCAGGCTGGATGATGCAGAATGGCCCCACCGGGGACAGCCAGCACATGATACTTTCAGGGCCCCTCCTCCTATCATGTACTAACCCCTTGGCAGCCCCCGTTACATACAGATTTCTGCCAGAAGCATAGACCCCTCTAATCCCACAGTCCAGTTTCCGTATGTGCCTTAAGCTCTGCAAAGTCCACATCCAGTCCCAGAAGGCAACCAGGCTGGCACTCACTTCATGTGGAGAAAGCTCCATGGGGATTATGTCCTTCATAGGGGGTCAGAAGGACCCCATAGCTGAATGGCACTATGAAGCAGGGCATTTACTTACTGACTACCAAAGGTTTTCCATTCACCTTCCAGGATGTCTTCAAAGCCCTCCTCACCTCCTCACACACAACTGAGTGAAACCTTTCCAGGAGTTGTAGTCATGTATGGCCCTGCCAGAGCTAGTAGTGGCATCTGTTCAAGGAAACTCTCCCATTAATGGGGTATTCAGATGCCTCTATAAGTGCTCAGACCCTGTGCCAAATTCCAGTTCCTCTTAGGTACATGCAAGCTGCTACATCTAGGAAACTTCTGTGTGCAAAGAGATGGTTGGAGAAGAAACTACTTCTGTCTGTTAGCTCTCAGACTGCTTTTTGGGACACAGTTTCCTGGCTCCTGCACCATACCATCTTCCCACCTTTGTTGCTGTGTTTCTGAGAGGTACCTCTAGGCCATCATCCAAAGTCAGTGTGGAAACACTGCAGAAAACTGAACTAAATTTGCTTGCTCTTCCCTTTCTACCACTGAGATGACCCAGACAGTAGGAGAAGCGGAAGGAATCACAGGAGATATTACAAATCCTAGGCTTAGTTTCTCGGCTGTAAGGCCAAGACCTTTGACACTAGCTTTAGATTTGGATGTCATAAACCCAGTCAAGCAAACACTGAAAGTCTCTGTCTAAAGCTATTCATGTAAAGGAAACTGTTTCATGTTGGTCCTGTTAGTCTCTTTGCCAGGGATCTGGCTGTCTAGTATTTAGTTTTCTTTTACCTCACTCCTCAGATAAAACTGTCTTATAGTCATATTTCTTCTCCTTTCATTCCCAGACTGCAAGGACCACTGATCAGACACAAACGAGGCTTTGTCCTCTCTATCAGAGTGCTGCAAGAACTTATTTCACACTTCCGTTCTCATCTTTCTGTTGAAAGCCCATTCATGTTGGCTTTTGTTTTGGTTGAACTTCCTCAGTCTCCCCCTTCTACAAGCCTGAGCTCAGAGCACTTCAATCATTTATCTTCATGTGAGATTGCACTGGAGTGATGTGAGGTGTTATCTCTGAATAATTTTTCACTTTAAGTAATCCATCATACGAAGTCAGACAGGGCAAGCGTTACAAGTTTTGTGTGGCAGAAATAAAGTTCTGCAGTGGCAGTGGAACAAGCTAAAAAGATCATACAGATCACAAGTCTTCTTGTCCTTTTTTTTTCATCTTTAACCTTGAATATAAAAGCACTGGATTGTCTCTTTTCTCTATATTGAGCTAGTAGTCAATGAAGAGAGAGAGTGGTGGAGAGAGAGTGGTGAAAGACTCCGGTAACTGAAGTCTTCTATTGCGTTTTCCTGTCACTCATATTCTAGACAGAATACAAATTCAGCAAGGCCAGAAATTTTGGTCGGTGAGACACGGTAGTAGATGTGTGGAAGTGCAATGGATTTCTGTGGGAAACTGACTGATCAGCTCACACTATTTCACGTAGAGTGGAAGTCCACTAGAACTGACACATGCTAGAATGAATGGGTGTCTTCTGTCCTGTATGACCCTCTCCTGGGAACTCAAAGTACGATTAGGACAAAAAGTGCAGTTCACAGCCAGGTAGCATAATCATTCACTGTTCAAGTGAGCAGGACAAAAAATGTGTTCTGTAAAGACTGTTTCATTCTCCGTAGCTCTTGTGGTGCAGAATCTCTCATTAATATTTGCTCTGTCATTCAACTCTAAGACATATATTTTAATCAAAATATTACTTTCAGTGCAATTTAAACATAAATCCAAGGAAGGTTAAAAAACATCTCCTGACATGAATGCTTTGATATTAAAAATAAATCTTACAGAAATAAAAGCTATGTGAAAATTACCATTTGAAGTAAGCACCCCCTGCACATAAGAACATCTTGTACAAGTGCCACAATTACTAATACCCTTCAGAATTAAAAGGATAAATTGCTCTGCTCTCCATAGCCATCCAACCTGAAGATACTGTTGCCCCTTATCCACTAGGCAATGACCCAGGGAGTCGTCGTATTGGAAGTCTGAAGACAGAGAAATAGGTTTTGGATAGGAAGGAGTTATAGGGAGTCCTGTTCCTTAATACACTACAAGAAAATCACTAAGCAGGGGGAAGAGTATAGAAGAGCCAGTGAGTGGCTGGCCCCACTGAGGCTTGCTGTCTTTGCCTCCTTCCATAGTCAGTGGAGAGAGGAAGAGGGTACTGCCAGGCCAGCTGAGAGCAGGAACCTATCATCGTGTATTCTGCATTGCCCCCTCCTCTGACACCTTAATCTAGAGCTACATGAAAGACCTCCAAAAGAGGGAGAAAAGACAAAGAAAGAAATTAAGTAGGAAAATGGATGGAGAACAACAGAGAGGGAGTACGAGGGCAGAAGGGCATTCAAATGAGGAGAACCACAGTTACACAGCAACTTGGCATGGATTCTCTCAACAGGAGACAGCAGAGTTAATGCTTTATCTTGCAAGAGATAAGGACCCAAGTGAGGATCTCAGAACTCATGTCAGTTGTAATTTAGAGCAGAACTGAATGAATGTTGCAAGCTGAACAATTGCAAGAAGGAAATATTCAGCCAGAGAGACTTGAGGAAGAGAAGGATACTGTAACCTTGGAAAAACTAAAAAGAAAAAAAAAAAGAAAAACTGACATGAGGTTTTGCTGGTGGAGATGTAAAGAAAAGGATGGATTTTGAAGGATGTTAGAAAAGTAAAGCTGCCCATGAGAAGCGAAGACAGGTCAGAGAACAGCACAGCTGGAAATCTGAATTACTGAAAGTACATCTGAAATTTCAATGACAGTAACAAAAGAGGGATAGGAAGAAAGAAAATTCAATTTTAGTAGTCTTAGGCTGAGGAAGTACAGGCCTAAACAAAATCCCATCTCTGCATCCAGAGAGTCATGGAACATGACACACAGTGTGCCTAATTTAGGCTTTTAACTTGCACTTAAAATTTAGGCAGCTAGATCCTCCTCCTGAAGGCTTTCAAAAGCACACTCTTCACTCCATTAGCTATACAGGAGACATCCAGTTTACAAGGACTGATGAACTAGAAACAGAAAAGTGAGGCATAAGGCTGGTTTCTGAGTTACTTAGCCTATATCTGTGTGTCATGTGTCCTGTCCCCTGTTCCCCCATCCCCCCCCCCCCCCCCCCCCCATATTTGGGCAGAGGAGTAGACATAGGTTTAAGAAGCTACAAGTATACAAGAGTGTTTACAGAAAATATGGAGCAAAAGAGGTCTCTCAGGAAACGGGATTCCAGAAAAGGAGGAAAAATAAAAATATATGCCAGCAATATGTTGACTGAGGAATGGAAAGACTGCAGAGCAGACAGGTTAGAACTTTGAAGAGTGGTGAGCCAGAGAGAAACTGATGGAAAGAGCCAGTGACAAGAGCAGAAGAGATTTTGTCTCAGTGCCTCAGGAAGATGATGACTCCTTCAAAAACAAGTCAAAATTGGACTAAAGTAGAGCTTAGCAGAGGATGTCAAGTTTTGCCATGCCCATATGTCAATAAATCAAGAAACAGTTGTAACTTGGTAATTCAACTGTTAAAGACAGGTATGAGTCACATAAACTCAAATCCAGTACTAAATTTCACTTTCCCACTTTGAAGGGTATTTCCATTTGGATTTGATTCAGTACCTTTATTACTTTCAATGGAACTCGGGTGTATACTGAAAACTGGAGATATTCCTAGGTTTCAGTGGTGTTTGGATTCACATTTAATGCTTCTTAGAGATGCAGTGTATAGGATGTATTTGAACTGGAACTTTTTTTGCCAATGCAAGCTATGGCATAGTGAAAATAGATCAGATTGTATATACATTTGTCAATACTGTGAAGATAAATGAAAGCTGATCGTGTAGATCTGAGAGTAATATTTGGCTGCAGTTCCATAGACAAAGCTATCCTTCTGCAAATCATTAAAGGTAAATTGTGTAAAAACTGTTGCCCAAACAAACCAAAAATTTTTGCACCATTAAATATACTGGTACAACAAAATCTTGTTAGATGTCTAATGCACCAGAGGTGATTACTGTGGAAGTGCAGTTTGGTTAAAATCTGTTTAGAAACTCAGCCACCCATGTTTTCGAGGCAGTCATTCACTATTCACTGCTGTTATGGTGATCTGCGAAGTAGCAGTGCATAATCACCTCCTGGTCTGACGTAAAAATCATTTTTTTGATTTTAAATAGCAGTTCTCACATTGCCTTCTCACCAGCAGAATATTTTAAGCAGTACTGCATACCATGGTTCTCCATAATATGATCTGTATTATATTAAAAATCAAAGTGAAATAAAGGAGATAGATTGATTTGCATATCTCAACTATGAAGTATACATTTTGTTATTGATGATCTGACTCTAAAATCTGGACATCCATAGGAATACTGGCATAGAAAATTACATGTGGTAGCTTTGAAACTTTGTTTTACTGGTGGAAGCCTTTTTAGATTCAACCTGAAGAAAATACATGAGATGAGCATATCTTTTGAGAATCCTCCAGCCTATCCTATTTGTGTTCATTTTAAAATCACTGGGAAGTAGCTACATGACACATCAATTTTTAATCAAACATATTTTAGAAAAATATATTTGTTTGGGAAGCTACAACAAAATGAATTATACAGTTCTTTCACTGTACAACTTAAAAGAGAATACTTAATAACGCCATGCAGCACAAATTGTGCTTACATAGTGATTTTCACAGAGTGTCTTAAGGAAAATTACACATAAAGAATACAAACCCACAAATTTAGTTCATTCAGTGAAAGCCAAGGAGAACAAATAAAATTTAGGTCTGGATTTATAGTCAGAAATTGAATCAACAATACAAACCTCAGCGGGCAATATGCTCCAGGTGTGAGAAATAGTACTCCAGCAAAATCCCTAGCTTCCAACAAATGTTAGCATACCACTAAAACAGCTGAAAAAACTAGCACAGTTATTACCATTGTGACATTCTGACACATACGTGAACAAAAGGCAGGGGGTTGTGCAAGGTTAAAATAGAACAAAAGATTAGAAGTAATATAGCGATTTTCATAACAGGTTTACTGGCTAAAAAATAGAAGGATGAGCAAGAAGTTACTAAACTATGCTAATCTGTGTTGATTAACTTATGTGTTGAGATACTCCTAACAGACTAAAAATTGACTAACAGTAATCCAGAAATGAGTAAAGTTTTTCGACCTGTTGGTAATTATATATCAGATGATTATGCAAAGCTGAATTTTAATCTCAGAAAGCCTCTGAGACAGTGACTTCCCAAAGAGATTCATACTATATTCCATGGGTTTCGAGCTAACTTATATATTGGCATCATATACCTTTAATGTTATCACTAACTGGTAATGGAGCAGTCCACCATAAACAATACAGTCGTCACCCAGAAAATTCTTAACACTCTCAGTAGTCAGTAATATAAATAAAGGGCTTTAATTAAAACTTTTAAGCCTTTGAACACATTTGGGAAGACATGCATTACAAGCCAAGCATAGTATGCCAAACATCTTTAACAATACCCAAAATACATTGTGACTGTGACAAAATCTCTCTTCCTTCCAACCTCACAGTAGCCCAGCTTTTCTACATTAGCACTTTCTTCATTGCTTTCTTCACTAGGCTCAGATACATGACCAGATTGCCTCAGGGCAAAATGTGAATGCATATCTGTCGAGAAGCAAGAGCTTTTGGTGCACACGTTCCTAGACCATAACAAATGTACAGGAAGTAACTTGCTGCTATCCTTCCTCACAGTGAGCTAAGTTAAATCATATTGCATCACATTTGTTGTGAGCTCAGGCACATTTGTTGGCAGTGACCGTGGCTCAGCCATCAGGCAGTCACAGTGGCTGTGTGAGTCTGATCTCAGAGACCAACACTTCTGCACTTGCTTCTGATCTGAGCTGGCATCTGTGTCAGCTTCCCAATTAATGTCACAAAGCAGTCAGGACTTCAGCGATTGTATCTTCTGCCTTCTCTTGCCTAGTCAGAGAAATCACGGATATTAAAGTTGAGGAAACTAATCAGTGAACTAGTCCATCACTCTCCAAATACCAAGAGCTGCTATTAGGAAAAAACCCCACCCAACCCACAAAAGTGTAGAAATAGCTACAGAAGGAAAGAAAAGAGCATTAAACTTCTTTTACTTCAAGGTTGAATGAGACTGGAAAGCTGAAGGGACAGGACAGTTATGTAGTGTTTTATCATTCATTTGGTGAGAAATGCTTTTGCCTCCTCGCTGATAGGTGGTGTTACATGGTTGAGTTAAGGTAGGATGGGATCACATGGAAACCGGACAATTCTTTTTACCACTCCTTATCTCTGATATATTTTTCCTTTGGAAGAGCAGCCTGCAACAAAATCATGGAATATTGATGTTTAAGGGAGAAACAATTGAAGTTCCGGTAAATCTGAAGTTATTGTTTGTCACAGCTAAACAGAATGTCAAAAATATAATGGCAGTTGGTTTACTAAAGAACATATAAGATAACATATTAAAAGTTACATCAAAATGTCGATAAATCAGAGAAGGGAATTGAAAGACTTTGTGTCTTTATCATAAGAAAACCAAAAGTAATCAATTAATCTTGCATGCAGTAATACTTACACAAGCATATATTAAGTCAAATGCAAAATGCTGCTGTCTTGGGAAATACAGCTTGTTTGAGATAAAACTGATCTGCTTTGTTGTTTCCAATGTGTGGTAATGCACAGGTAATGTGTGGTCCCCTAGGGAATACAGAATGTAAATTAATCCATCTCCTCAGGGCTGATATGCTTCAGCAGATGATAAAATATATGTTAATTAATCAACAGTAACTTCTGTGGTTTCTAAATGGTGACCACTGGAAGGCTTATCATGGCTATGCCCCCATGTTGCATAAGCGAGAACGAATCAAACAACAAGAAGTCAATAGAATCAGCTACAGAGACTTTGTTTAAATTTTTTTCTATTTCAAATGTGAACACTGGTTTTTTTGGTGAAATTAGAAAGAAGAACTGTAAATTTCCCTATTGATTTATTATATTATTTTGGCAATTCACCAATATACGGAAACATAGAATTAAGAAATGTTGCTGACCAATAACAGCCAATTTACTTCACAATTAACCAGTCAAAGTAATTTTTTACCATAATAATTTATGAAATGATTAGAAGATTAATCACAAAATGAAGCACAGATAAATGTTTTAAGCATAGCACTGATAATTAGCACTTTGGGGGAAACCAAAGGGTATAAGATGTTTGTTTCTTGTGCAACATCTTTCCCAATTTACTTGTGGAGTTATAAAGCACAGTAGTGATGCTTCAGAAATCTGTTTCGTTCTCTCATTGAATGGTGAGGATTTAATTTTTAGAGGAGAGTGCTGGGAGACGAAAGGCCTGGGTATTTGGGGAAATTTCTTCAGATCTCAAAGTCCTGATGCCATTCATTTCCTCAGTAATCTATGGAAAGTGCCAACTACATGAAATTAAACACTGACAAAAATATCATTCTTAAAAAAATATTCCGTATGTCTGAATCTTATATGGTTGGTTCACCATTAACTGGGGATTAAAAAAACTGAATGGCTTTCTGTTGCATGAATTTTCTTCCAGCCTTCCTCTTTTTCCTCACACATTTAACAAATGTTACACTAGCAAGATTTATAAGTTCATTAACACTCGGGTTAATTGTGCATTCATTATAAATAGCAAGAGAAGCTTCTGGAAAAGTTTGGCCAACAGTACCTTAGTATAACTTTGCAGTTACAATATTAAAGCACATAAGTTACACGAGCTTAAACACTTAATTAAATTTTATCAATATTATTAATGCTAAAACTAAAAACTGAGACAGTATTATCTACATTCCTTTCCAGATCGGGCCCTTAATGCTCAGTTCCAAAAAAAAAAAACCAGAAGGATGTCAGCCCTTAATTAACTCACAGCAGTGTTACAAGTCTCCATTATTTTGTGAAATGCTTTGAAAATCTCAGAAGTTTAATGCCAGGTTAATGATAACAGTCCTTATTGCAATAATTATTAACTGTTTACAGTTGTAATCAGGGTGCTGAATGCCCTGCTTGTTGCAAAGAGGCCAGAAAAAGTTCAATTTGTTGCATAATCAGCTATCTGCTCTTCAGCACATGAGCTAAATATAGTAGAAGATGTCAGTTACTAAATATGTAAGACTTGACGAAACAGCTCCTCTCTAACCTCAATTCTTACAAACAAGTGCTATCAAATTCTGTAGAATTTTAGCTTTATTTAAATATCAGTATGGAAATAAACAGGCTCAAGCCTGTGTGGTTTAGATAAAAACCCTCTGAACATGAAGCAGGAATGACCAGAACAATGCTGTCTTCCTTGAGGTTATGAACACAGAGCTGCCAGTGCTTCTGCTGCTGCTTCCAGCTTTCCCAAGTGTTATGGCTGGATGAGGTACTTGGCACTTTTATCTGTCCTAGGTGTCTATTTTAGAATAAGATGAATTGGTAGCCCTGGGATTGCTGTGGACATTGGTAGTGCTGGGATCCCTGGGGACAGCTGAGCAACTGACAAAACTTGGGTCAGAGTCATCCTCCATAAGCTTGGAGAAGCTTTGAAGAAGAGTTGCAGTGACAGTCTGGAACTATTTACAGCAACAGGAGATACAAAATAGGATGAGAAGAGAAAGACAAGCTGTGGATTCTTGCTGAACAATGAATGGTTTAGTGTTTCCAAAATCAAAGGTGGGAGAAGCAGAAAGAGAACGCTCCATCTGGCTTGAAGCAGTAGGAAGAGCTGATGGGAGAGAATGACTTTCTGTTATTTATCAGACTCTTACTTCTTGAAGAATGCAAGTGAAGGGTTTCTCCAGCAGTGACAAAAGCCAACACCTTCATAAGCATCCATGTGTAACATGCTCAAAAGAGGACACCTGATATTCCCTCAGAGCCATGAGGGATTTTGTTTTGGATCAGTTTTCTGTGAAGTGATAAAAAGGAGAATTTCTTGGACTGAATTAGAGGGAAATCACAATGTTAACTTTTTAAGAGGATTCTAAAGAAGAAATTGGCCATGTTATGATTAAAGATGGCTTGCAGATAGTTCTTTAGATTGTTACAATCTTGGATGGCAACACTGCTTTTAGACTTGGTTAGTCCTCAGAGTTGGCAGATGTGACTGGTCTATTAACCTGCTGTTTATTCGATTGCATGGGTTTGAATTTACCTACTTGAAATTTGGGTTCAGGATAGTATCCTCACTGCATTTGGAGAATGACATTAAAATGTCAGATGACACCTGCGAATGAAGGTGAAGATTTTGGGAATTGCTCATGTTTCTTTGTCCTTCATCTGATAGTGAGAAGGGTAATAGTGAGTAACTCCAATTGGGATGGGATTAATTTCATCTAAATTTGGACATATAAAAGTTAGATATGTGCAGAAGGGTCACTCAAATAGCGGTAAAGGGTCTCATACCACATTTCCTCCTGGATTTAGTTCAAGATATTGGTGTTATTTGCATGTCCCAAGAGGCCAGAAACAAGGACTAGGATGTTCCTAGACCTTAAGGCAATGACACTAAAAAGAGCTGCTACTTGAGGTAAAACTTAACTGTAAAGAAAGGAAACCTGTGAAGAAAGTTAGGTAAGATTAACTGCAGTAATGGTGATGTAATGGACAATTATCAGGCTCAAATAAGCAAAACTATTAAGAAGGGTGCAGTGCTCACGTTAATCATGTTTTAAGATTTTTATATAGGGATATCTCCAATTGGAGATGAGTATAAGAAATCATAGGCATAGCTGACAGTCCCTCCTACAGTTCAATTTGCCTGACACATTCCATTAGAAGGTTCTGCTTCCAGTTATTTAAAATGTTGCCAAAGATTAACCAAAGTTCTGGGATAAATTTCATAGTTTTGTAGAATTTGTAATTTCTTACAAGATTTTAGGTAACAAAGAGATTGAGGACAAGCTTTTTGCCTTTCTGCTATTAAAAGCATTTTTGTGAAGAGCACTAATGCTCCCACACCGTAAAGAAGAACTTTCATGTTTATTGTCAGGGTCTATGTCTTCTCTCCCATAAGGATCTGCACAAATTTAAACGATTTAGAAAATTACCAAACATGTTCAGTTTGGCAGTAGAGGGAATAGAGCTTGATCACTGCAGTGGCTGAAGATGTTATCTGTGCTAAGCACTGGTTAGATGCAACTGCACGGTTCTCTGTGCCCCCCAGAATGAGTGTGGTAACTTCACTTTAGAAATGGTTAGATGCTGGATTGAGATCCCAAAACAAGCATTGTGATTCTATTACAAAAAGTACTCCCTGGCTAGCACTCCAAACTCTTTCCAAGAGCCTCTCACATTAACTCTTATAAAACTGGCCCTGATAACCTGCATGTCATGGGCTGCAAAACAATAGCAACTTTGAAATACCAGAATCTAGTTGTCTCAGGCTGGGCACCAAAATTAGTGGGCACTTAATACCACTTTTCTCCTTGATATCTATGCCTAAACAATAAAGGCCAGGTTGTCTTCCAGCTCCTGGAGGCAGGTCCCTATCCCAGCCACATCTGGACTGCACATTAAGATAAGAGCTTTGGCTGCATTTCCTCCATTCCTTGCCCACAGGATGGTTTCCACTGGAAGAAAAGGTGGGGCAGGAACCGCAGGATGCCACAGTAGCTTCCTTGATTTAGGTTATCAGGGAGTAGGATTGTGATCTTCTCTGAATCATTATCTGCTTCACGGCCCTGCACACATGAATAGGCTCTGCAACCTGTTCCATCTTCTCACCTCCCTTGGGTTTGGCTCCCATGCTCAAGCCAGCTCTGGTATGGCCCAGCTCTGTCACATGGGAGCAGATGGCTGGGAAGGAGCTGGGTCAGAGCAAGCTGTCATACCCATCTCTTAACTTGGTATCTGCTTTTAAACCCAAGCTTAAGAGGAGCTTTAAGCTCATCCCCCTGTCCTTACCTGAACTACACAACAGGAAAGGCAGCACTCAACCTTGTACCACATTAAGCCTGGCCTTGCTGTGCTGACTTGGCTTTCCAGCTTGACCTTGGCCCTGTCTTGTTGCTGTGAACTGCCCTGGTCATCTGGACTCTCAGCTGACACAGGTGACCGTCCACGGACCTGCTCGGCTCCTCTTGCTTGGGTGCTGTGGGTCTGCACCGGGTGGGTCAGGGTCCTGCCTCACTGTCACCCTCTGCTCCTGGCTCCCCTGCCTGCGTGGGCAGCACCTGCCCTGCATGTTCCTTGGCACAGATCCTGCTCTGGTGTGAATAACAGCACATACCATTAGTACATAAACTCTCCCACCCACATCGAGATGGTTGGTTGGCAGCCATAATGGTGTTTAAACATAGCCTTGCTTTTTTAAAAATAAAATTACATTCAATACAAGACAAGGTAGTAACGAACTTTCAGAAACCTAGAAGTCCAAATATCCAGACAAATATCCAATTAAATTTATCACTGCTATATAGTCTTGCAGTTCTCTGCTCTTGCTCCCAGGAGTGTGCAGTTTGGGGAATCAAGAGGGATAAGGCTTTTTCCACTTGGGAGCTGAGTAATGAAAGTGCCATGATGAAAATCAGCACCCTGGGTGCTATCTTCATATGCCTGAAACTAAAGCTAGAGATCACTTATGCCCTATGCACACAGAGCACAGGTTTTAAAATGAAGCAAGCCAAAGGAAAAATAAAGCAGAGGAATGCAGAAGCAGTTTTGTCAACCAGCACATACCTTTTTAAGTTAAACATGGAAGAGCAGTAAATATATCTCATTTGCACATACACATAACTGGGGCACTCTGTGGGATCATCACAAAGCAGTATCAGGCAATGATAATTATCCTGTTAATGTGGTTACCCTCACATGGCTTTGCAAACCTGGCTCAGCATACAGGAGTAAAACCAGATTCTAAAAATTTCCAGCATTCAGCTGACCAAATGTGCAACTGTACTCAGTATTCAATGGAGACACATCAGGCATTTGCCAGGAGTTACTGGTATATGGTTGTACTGTTAGTACTTGCTCAAGATCACTGTCTACTGATGTGCAAAGGGTAAAAAAAAAGAAAAACAAAAAGAGAAACAAGAAGAAAAATGAGGGCTTAACTAACAACAGTAATGTCTAAATAAAATGGTCAGGAGATTGATATTTTTTCCACACACATGAATTTTACAAAACAAAATAGTTAGCAAATCCACCTATTAAGCTTATCAGAGGTTTCAGCTTTTCTTTGTGAGATGCTTTTTGGAAACTCCAAATTCTGTGTGCTATGAATTTTTCATTGGAGGAACCATTCCCACACTGAAATCAGGCTGTGCCACTCTGCAATAAATTCTTCTAGCACCTGTATATTACTGAGCCATGAACTGCACTTGAGAGTGACTGAACTTTGGCTGCCTGATAACCTCCATACAATGTAAAAAAGAGACAAGAAGAAATTTTATGGAGCTACTTATAAGCTTATCTCCCCCAGAAGGCTTCACTTTCCAAGTCAGTAAGTAACAGAAGTCAATCCCAACCTTCCAGTGACACTATTCTCGTCAAAAAGTGTGTGCTAATGCATCTGGGAGCAAAGAAAAAGTAATATAAAACTCCAGTCTGTGCTAGCAAAAAGAAATCCAAACAAGAAAAGGAGCTGCTGGCAGTTTTCTTTTTACTTTAAATTCTTCCATTTATTTTTCTAAAGCATTGACCTGTAACTAGAAAATCAGAGTAATCTCTCATTCTCTCTCTTCCGAGGCAAAGGGTAATCCTGAACATGCCTCAAAACCTGTCAGTTTGAAGAAAAGTCAACCTACATTTCACTGATGACAGTGTTTAAAAACCAAAGATCTATCACTGTTGCTCAGTGTCCTCCCCTATTGCTTTGTCCCTTCCCTCACATTAGCTGACACCTGCTCCTTCCTTTGAACTGTGGTACTCCACACATAAGGCCAGTGCAGAGCTGGATTTTACTCTTCCATGCCTGCAATTTCTTCCTCTCTCTCTCACTGGACTGCTCTAATAAGCCCTTTGCTAACATTTCCTTCTCTATGTTCGAAACAGCACTTTGTCTGTCAGAAGACAGACATTTTTTCCAGTCCCCTGACTCCCCTGCCTTACTCTACTACTTCTGGCTTTTATGCTGTGAGTTTCTGCTTCAGCTGCCTTTTACTTAGTTCACCTTCCTGCTTGCCCCTCAGTCCTAGTTCCACTCCATTGCTCACCTACCCATTGAGTTTCTTTCTGGACCTTATCTCTATTTGCCTGTATGGTACGTTTGCTCTGATCACAACCGTATTTTCTTCTCCATCATTTCCTCTACCTAAAACTCTTCCTTTGCAGCCAGCCTTTTCAAATTTGGAGTAAAAATAATAGCCCTAATACACTTTGTCCCTTCTGTTTCTTTCACCTCGTTTAAATTTTGTGTACAGCTGATTCATTTGCAGAAAAGAGAATTTGGTTCTTCAGCATCCAAATACCAGATTAGGTAACTTCTCATATAGGAGATCCACTGATCATCTTTAAGGAAATATTAACTCCTGCTGTCGTATTTGAAAACTAAACAAGCCTGAGAAACTAAAAGAAGGCTTCCCTAGAAGTTTAGAATAAGAAAATGTCTGTAGCACCCTTCTGTTTTTTCACTGGACTGAAGTGCAAGGAAGAAAAAAGACATAAATTCAATATAGATTATAAATTGAGATGAACAATAAATAAGTATAAATAGATAATAAATAGATAAAAATTAGTTATATAATTAAAGATACAAAAATGAAAATATTTTAGCTGTAGCAATGTAGTAGTATCCCTTAAATCTCCCAGTTCAAGAGAAGATTTTTTTCTTTTTCTCATGTCCATTTTACACTAAAGTAACTCAGCTCTCTTTATGCTCTGCAAAGTGCCTTGCACAATGGAATTCAGTTCTGCCTAGACAGTAAAATAAGCTCTAAAAATGATGATGCATCCACAATTCTACAAAGAATAAAAGAAGAGCAGTAATTTACACAACTGCATGTATAATTTCCTCCTATTTCACATCACTACTGAAAGTGAAAAATGTAACGATGAAACAGGAACTCCAGTTCTGAAAAAACAGCACTGCTATTCTTCATTCAAAATCTTTGTGAGAGATAGAAAGGGAGCAGCCTCAATTGAGTAAGACAGTTTTCATCACATGCTGCTTCACCAAACAAGCTTTTGACATAGTCATATTTTGTGTTCCCCAAAATAGCACTTCGGCATGCTTCAGTTTCTGAACTTGTTTTTTTTTAACTCCTTTGAATTTAATTAGGCTATTCATCAGCTTGGTAAATGCAAAGAACCTTTTAAAAGGGGAACATTGATTGATTTTTAAAGTGCTATAATCATTCCATCTAGCTGTAAAAAAATATTTTCCAGTTAGGTGTTTCAAAGGTTATTAATATTCACTTTTTAAAATAAAAAGTCCTCTGTCCTTATTTTAATACATAACAAGGAAGCTGCCATAACGTCACTGGGTGAAGTCCTTCACCCAGCAAAGCCCTTGTATAAAGCTCCCATTAACATCCACTCTTCATGTGAATCTTGCTGACACAAGAGGATATTTGGGGAGTCAAAGAAGGTTTGTTCTGCACAGAGTCTGAGTCTGGGTCTGAATGGGCTCACACACAAACCAAATCTGTATGGCCATACTAGCATATCACTTCACTAGTGTAAACTAATATTTTCTGCACCCAAACAACAGTCTTGAGAGGAGTCTCAAGTGCATGTGTGTGTCATTGCACTGGCAATGTTGAAAAACTGCAGAAAAAGGGAAGCCCAGAACTGATTCTTTTTGCCAGCAACACAAAGGTCCAATTCAAGTCCCCCATTTTGCAGTCTTTTTGCACCAAGTTACACCAGAACAGTACTTTATAGTACTATTACTATAGTACTACTATTAAGTTACTGCAGCATTTGTAACTTAAACAGTCAGCCCCAGGGAGGGAATTCACCTCTGAAAGATGTTTCTTCTAAATGTTTTCAGTCTTAGATGGTGTCACAGACATGCCCCTGCTGCAGAAACTGAGATTATTCCCTAAATGACAGAGTTACTCTTCAGACGATCAGTTCAACAGCTTGCAACTTTTCCTTTCTTAGCAGGGACCAAGATCAACAAGATCAACATCAGAAGCATCATCTGTGTGACACGGGTGACTGACCCCCAAGTGTTTTGTCATCATCATAAATTTGGCTGCTGAGACCTCTCACAAAGACAATGAGTACTGGTTCTGCTCTGAGAAATGCCTGTAGGTCTGCCTAGGGCTGGCCAGCTCTGGAGTGAGGACTATTGCTTGCATCTTCTGTGAGGTGGCTCCGCTGCAACCTGCAAGTGCTGTCATGTAGTGAAAGGGAAGGCAGCAGGACACCTTCAGGCTCTCATTTCCATACAGCACATGCTTCACAACACTCCCTCATCCCTTCCCTGAACCAAACCAAATAGTTTACTTCACTGTCTCTCACTTCATCTGTCCGTCCTCTTCATTTATCCCTCAGCTCAGGATCAGCTCTTTTCCAGCTATCCATTGAGTATCATCCTGCATTTTATCTCTACTAAGTATTTTTCTCTTGCTTTGTCATTAATAACATTTCTTTTCCATACGTCCCTCCATGTCACTTACTCTGTTGCCGTTTCCTTGCTTTCCTTACCTTACCTCTCTGCCATTTTGGCTTGAGCAACACACAGACAGACTTAATCCTATTCCAGCCACAGCCTACAGCTCACTGAAATCCTGCATGAGCCGTGGGGAGAGTGCCGTGTTGTGGTGTGCATCTGCAAACCGCCATGCCTTTAGAAAACAAGCATATATCCTGCCCAGCCTGTGAAGATCAAAAATTACAAAACATCTGTGGGAGTATAATTGCCATTCCTGTCATCTTACTGTTGGGTTTAAAGCATGTTAAATTGACCACTGGAAGAGTATTTCAATTATCCCATTAATGGCACAGAGAAAGCCAGTCATGAGTCACACCAGTAAATTTTAGGGAAGACAAACAGACTCATACTGTGTGCACACAGTCCTCTTCTATTGATATAATACTTCGTAATCCCAAAGTGCCTGACTCAGTGCTGCAAGTAGAGAGCCCCGTGTGCAGCTCAGGAGCCTGTCAGTGCTCAGGGATGCTCTCAAAGTTCCTCCAACCATGGGCCGGCCCCCAGTGAGGAGCCTGGAAGAAGCAGAGCACAAGCTTGCTTCCTTGTCCCATGCCAGGGAGGAGGGGAAGGTGGCACCAGAGTATGTACCATGTTTTGCAAGAGCATCACTGGCTGCATGGATTCTGGCCTCCTTAGATGAAGCAGGTTTATAAAGCAGAGAACTATAGCCCAAATGTTTTTGTTTCAGGACAAAACAGTGTGCAAATGGGCACATAACTGCAGCATTTACTGAGCTTTGCACTCATCTGTCACAGCTCTGCAAAAGGACTGCACTTTGTTTTGGAAGGGAGTTTCAACTCCCTCCGATGGAGAGCACTAAACAGCAAGTGGACCCTCTTCATTCACCTCCATCTTATCTAAATAATTCATGTAATAGCTACAAAAAATCCCAGAAAGTAAAAGTGGTTTAAAATTTGCTTTCATTTGTGTACTTCAGGATTCAGTGAAACAGCTAAAGAAATATAGGTACATTCAAGCTGAAATAGCACAATTTTGGGGGTTCTTGCACAAAATACTTTTACATTCAGAATATCTGCTCTGAGTGATCCTTTTCTTCCTAGATTTTGTTGTTACAAATAGCAAATCCTCCTGCCTCCAAGCCGCATCACCTAGAGAGAATGAATGCTCCTTACAGGATTCAGAGCACTATACATGCCATCAAAATATTACAATGCATTTCAAGTCTGGAGACAACACCATAGAAATATGCCCCAAGAATGCCAGAGGTGATGAAAGGCTGATGAACAGAACATGAGATGGAGGAGCCCTGCTTCTTCTTTTTTTTTTTTTTTCCCTGGGAAAAATGATAGCTTTTTCTTTTTCCCAAAGAATAAGCTATTTTCATTTATTACAGTTCAGTCCCCCTGTTATGTGTACCCTGCCCCTAATGACTACAGGATGTTTAAGTGCTCAAAATGGATTCTAGCTGCAAAATTAATTCCTGCTTTCATTCAGATTACAGGAAGTTTTAGCTATGTTTTTATAAATAATTGACACAAATATCTTGATTATATTATGAAAATCATTAGATTCTGTTCTTACATAATAAAAATATTTTTTTAGACGTTGTATTTATTTTTTTAACTGTAAACTATTTCCATACATTAAATAAATCAATCATTAATAAGCCCAATATACTTCCAACACAAGAAAGGGAGGATTGTATGAAGTCCACCTAATATAGCAATTTGCTTGTATATACATTTTAGGTGTCTAAAAAAGCAATCGTTCTGAAGTAAGGGCCAAATTTTCCTGTACAGACAGTTAAGATGTGTCATTGACTTTGATGGTTTCCAGAGGGAGAGAGATCCTGTCTCTCAAAGCTGAATGGGCTGGATCCTGAGTGATGAAAAGCAGGAAGAGACTCCTATTATCTGAGATCCTATTATACTGAAACATTTCTGCTTGCAACTTTAACTAGGTAATCACCTCTATTTAGAAGATTTTAAAAAGGAGCAAGTTAGCAAGGTCTGGAGTTCTTTATGCATTTGCACATACTTTCAGTTTGTTGCCTTTATGCTGGAGAGTTAAGAGAAGTCACTTTCATCACGCTACACTTTGCAGAACAGTACTGCATATCAAGGACTCATCCCTGACATCCTACATTGTGCTGAATGACATCCATTTATACCAGGCTTGTTGTATTCCATCCCATGACCTGGAATAATGAGGTGTGTGGCTGGTGTGCCAGGATTTGATATGTTGCAACATGGCATTATCTGCCTTGGGAAATGTGAAATGAAGGCATTGTCTGAAAAAATGTAATTAAGGAAAAGGTTTCTTAGCCCTTAATAGCAGAGCATGAACACTACAAAGACTGCTGCTCTTTTCTGAAAAGAAATACAATAACTAATGTCAAATGGAAATGTTTTTATTCTTATTTCTTTGGTTGGAAGAAGCATTTTGGAGAATACACAGCTCCAATCATGGGTTGGTATACAAGACACCAGACCTTTTGGCATTGGATGGGAAGCAGCTGTCCCAGAGGGGGAAAAGGATCTTGGGGCAGGAGTTAGCTGGGCTCATTGACAGAGCTTTAAACTAGATTTGAAGAGGGAAGGGGGCAAAACATCAGCCCATGTGAAGTGCATGTATACCAATGCACACAGCATGGGTAACAAACAGGAAGAGCTTGAAGCCATGATGAAACAGGAAAATTATGATGTAGTGGCTCTCACAGAAACATGGTGGGATGTCTCCCATGACTGGAGTGTGCGAGTTGATGGCTACGAGCTCTTTAGGAGGGATAGACGAGGAAGGAGAGGTGGTGGGGTGGTGCTGTATGTTAGGGACTGTTATGATTGCTTTGAGTACAAGTATAGTGAAGACAGGGTAGAGTGTCTTTGTGTTAGAATCAGGGGGAAGGCCAACAGGGCAGATGTTGTAGTAGGAGTCTACTATAGGCCACCCACCCAGGACAGAGAGGTGGATGAAATATTCTATAGGCATCTAGGGGAAATCCCACTATCGCTTGCCCTTGTTCTTGTGGGAGACTTTAACTTCCCAGACATCTGCTGGAAATACAACACAGCAGAGTGGGACCAGTCCTGGAGATTCCTGGAATGTGTGGCAGATAACTTCCTGAAACAGCTGGTGAGTGAACCGACCAGAGAAGGTGCCCTGCTGGATCTCCTCTTTATGAACAGAGAAGGACTGGTGGATGATTTGGCAGTTGGAGGCCAACTAGGGCACAGCGATCATGAAATAATAGAGTTCTCAGTTCTTAGGGAGACCAGGAGAGGGGGAAGCAGAACTGCCATCCTGGACTTCAAAAGGGCTGACTTTGTCTTGTTTAGGCACCTGCTTGAAAGGATCCCTTGGGAGACGATCCTGAAGGGTATAGGGGTCCAGGAAGACTGGACACTCTTTAGGAAGGAAGTCTTAATGGCACAAGAGCAGGCAGTCCCCAGGTGCTGTAAGAGAAGCTGGTGACAGAGAAGACCCCCCTGGCTGAACAGGGAGCTTTGGCTGCAACTCAGGGAAAAAAGGAGAGTTTACAGCCTTTGGAAGAAGGGGCTAGCCACTCACAGTGATTACAAAGATGCTGTGAGGGTATGCAGGGTGGAAATCGGGAGGTTTAAAGCCCAGCTGGAAATTGATCTGGCTTCAGCAATCAAAGACAATAAGAAATGTTTCTATAAGTATGTGAGCACCAAAAGAAAGACCAGGGAGAGTCTCCATCCCCTGCTAGATGCAGGAGGAAACATGGTAACAAGTGATGAGGAGAAGGCTGAGGTCCTTAATGCCTTCTTTGCCACAGCCTTCAATAGCAAGACTAATTGTATTGAAGGAATCCAGCCTCCTCAGCCAGAAGGCAGAGACTGGGACAACAACCCCCCCGCATTCCAGGAGGAGATAGTCAGTACCATCATACAACATGCGTGGGACAACCAGATGATCAGGCCCAGTCAGCATGGGTTTATGAAAGGCAGGTCCTGCTTGACAAATCTGATCTCCTTCTACAACAGGGCGACCTGCTTATTGGATGAGGGAAAGGCTGTGGATGTTGTCTACCTTGACTTTAGTAAGGCCTTTGACACCGTTTCCCACAGCATTCTCCTGGAGAAACTGGCTGCTCGCAGCTTGGATGGGCACACGCTTCGCTGGGTAAAAAACTGGCTGGATGGCCGGGCCCAAAGAGTTGTGGTGAATGGAGTTAAATCCGGTTGGTGGCCGGTCACAAGTGATGTCCCCCAGGGCTCGGTTTTGGGGCCACTCCTGTTTAACATCTTTATTGATGATCTGGATGAGGGGATCGAGTGCACCTTCAGTAAGTTTGCAGATGACACCAAGTTGGGTGGGAGTGTTGATCTGCTCAAGGGTAGGGAGGCTCTGCAGAGAGATCTGGACAGGCTGGAGCGATGGGCTAAGGCCAACTGCATGAGTTTCAATGAGGCCAAATGCCAGGTGCTGCACTTGGGCCACAACAACCCCCAGCAGCGCTACAGGCTTGGGGAGGAGTGGCTGGAGAGCTGCCAGTCAGAGAGGGACCTGGGGGTGTTGATTGACAGCTGGCTGAACATGAGCCAGCAGTGTGCCCAGGTGGCCAAGAAGGCCAATGATATCCTGGCTTGTATCAGAAATAGCGTGGCCAGCAGGGACAGGGAAGTGATCTTACCCCTGTACTCGGCACTGGTGAGGCCACACCTCGATGACTGTGTTCAGTTCTGGGCCCCTCACTACAAAAAGGACATTGAATTACTCGAGTGTGTCCAAAGAAGAGCAACGAAGCTGGTGAAGGGTCTGGAGCACATGTCGTACGAGGAGCAGCTGAGGGAACTGGGGTTGTTTAGTCCGGAGAAGAGGAGGCTGAGGGGAGACCTCATCACCCTCTACAGCTACCTGAAAGGAGGTTGCAGAGAGCTGGGGATGAGCCTCTTTAACCAAGTAATAAGTGATAGAACAAGAGGTAATGGCCTCAAGTTGCGCCAGGAAGGTTTAGACTAGATATTAGGAAGCATTTCTTTACAGAACGGGTTGTTAGGCGTTGGAATGGGCTGCCCAGGGAGGTGGTGGAGTCCCCATCCCTGGAGGTGTTTAAGAGTCGGGTCGACTTAGCACTGAGGGATATGGTGTAGTTGGGAACTGTTAATGTTGAGTTGATGGTTGGACTGGATGATCTTCAAGGTCTTTTCCAACCTAGACAATTCTGTGATTCTGTGATTCAAGAAAAATGGAATGAACTGAAGCAACCAAAATCAAGGCTCTTGAAAACATAACCGATGTTTGGTGTTTGCATAATGTATTATTATATTTTCACATCACCTGCACCCCATTAAAAGGAGCTATTCCTTGGAAATAAGAGAATTCATATCCTCACAAAGGAGTCATGTCATGGGAATCAAAAGCAAAAGTTTTGCTGGATGGTCAGGACTCTGAGGTTAATTTGGTCTTGTACTATCTGCTCATGAAATCAGCCTACACTGCTGCTGAAATCACAGGGCTTTTTTCACAGAAAAAACCCACAGTTGTGTAGTTCACAGTTATACAAACAAAAATGCAGCACTAATCATATGTTCTTATGACTATTGCTAATATTGTTATTATCTGTAATGCAGCAGCACATATGAATAACCCTAATATGGATTTGGGATCCATTGCACTGGGCATCCTGGAATCAGATGTCATACAAGCACAAAAGATAGCACATATGCTTGGAAAAGCTTACATCCTAGCTTGACATAACAAATCAATGAACCTCATTGGTACCAGATTGGAAGGAACATGGAGAGAAAGAATAAAATATGGAGAATAAGACCATATGCTTATAGAGGTGAGCAGGAACGCTCATGACTTTTCTCTCTCAAGGATTTCTGAGAAAGACAAAACGAGATGTGTGTAAGACCTTGAGGCTTATTGTATGTGAAGATGTGAGAGCTGAGCTTGTGTTGAGCAGCTTCAAGAACAAGGTCCTGGCAGGGATGATGTACTTCCCATGAGAGATCAATGTGTGGCAAAACCATAAGAAGAAGCTGCTGTGGAAGATGAGGAATACAAGGGGACAAATGAAGTAAAATGTCCTAAGCAAGAAAATGTTTGTAGGATTAGGGCCTTAGCTTTTCATCCTCTACAGAGCTCTTTATATTGAGTTCAGTGGTATTTAAAATCCATCCTTTCCCTTTACTCATGGGATGAAGCTGTGTAGAGATGGTGAGGCTAGTCACGCAAACGAGGTGAATGCTATTTGGCCTCATTGGCCCATCAGGGCAAGGATCTGGAAATTCCATTTTCACGGTATGACAGAGTATAAATAACAATAAGTGCGGCTGTACCTTCGTCATGCTCTATAGCCCCTGTATCGACAGCTAGGTCAGTGTGAGAGGGCCTTATTGTAAATGAGAATTAGACTGTGAGCATCTACACTCTTCTCCAGTACTTTCCTTAAAGGGATGAAGCACACACACACCTCCACCAGATGTCTTTAGGCCTCACACTTCAAGAAGACTAGCTGGCCTGCTTCTGCTTGACGTGGTCAGAAATAGCTTCTTGAAGTAGCATAAATAAGTGGAGTTACCCTGATCTAATACATCAATCAATAGTGCATTGATAAAACCTTAGCGGGTTCCTCATGCTGGTTCTGTATTTTATCACTCCTTTAGGTCTTAAATGTGCAGTTTTGGCTTTAGGAAGGCATCGAAATACAACAAGCAAGCAAACTGAAATGTCCCCCTACTTGAAGTGTTGAATATTGGTGACACCACAATTGAAAGAAGAACACTGTACCCAAAAAGGGTGGCCGTTCTAATTTTGTCCTGTCTTTGTCCTGCATGTGTTGGACATCCAGTAATTGTCAAAGCAGTCTAAAGACAAATTCCAGTAAAGTGGGATTGCTTTTTCAACTCTTACAAAATAAACAATCACCAGGTTTTGGGTAAAATTGCTGAAAAATGTGACATGAATATTGCACACTCAATCACATGCTGCAGAACAGTCACTGATGTAAAAAAAATGATTACTAAAGGTGCTATACTTTGTTACCTGCCGTCACGCACAAAAGATGACTGTTGTCCAATACAGTAAATGTTGAATAAATTGGCTTTGCTGCAGGATGTAATCACTTACATTAATAACAGTCATGAAAGACATTCCAGGCTCCTTGTGAAATATTTGCATCTGTTGAATTTGCTTTTTTTGTCATATAAGAAAATTTAACCAATAATATAGAATTCATACTGAACCGCTTCCTCTCACAGATGGGGTCTTTTACATGAAGAAGAGACGCAAATTTAGGACTAAGTTTTCAAGGCTTTCATGATATACAGTTATATCACTGTATAATTATATTGTTAGCAGAAATCGAGCAATAGCATTCAAATTCACATCTGGCTAGACTACAGACTGGAGTCCATATTTAAGCTTTAAGCAAAGATTCAGTTCAGGCTTTGTTAGTGTAGAAATCCTCAGAGTTGACCTTGCAAGAAAGTCAGTGTGCCCAGATGAGAGGATGCAGGTGTATCTCTGAGCTCAGGGGTTCTGGCCTGCTCCCTGTTGGCATCCCATCATTTGTCCACAGGCCCATCCCACATACACTCTCTCTTCATGCTGCATGAATCCTGTAACTTAATGTTTTGAACTTTCTGGCATTTAGACAAATGTTCAAGAGAAATGGACATTTACTTACCTCACTGGCAATTTCACTCATTAATTGTTGATGCTGGTCTATTAGAAATGTCATGCTGGTTCTGGTAGATGCAGATATACACATCTTTTCACATCAGCCTGTAGAGGTGAACTGCAGGTCAGTAGGTATTTCCATTACAATGTACTGGGTTTATCCAGAGCGACCAGTGAGAACAAAGAGCCACATTTATCTTTCAGCTTGGCATGTGCACATATATTTCATGCTAGACCCTGCAGCTGCATAAAAAGTTTCAGAAGACAAGCAGGAAGGGATTGAAGGAGACTGACTGAAAATGTTTCCTCCACAGTTTTCACAGGAAGTCACAGAATATGTATAAGATATTTTTAAAAGTCTTTTTACCACTTCCATTCTTTTCCCGGTGGTTCACTTTTCAGCTGACAAAGTGATTTATTAACTGTCTTTAAAAAGTTCCATTTCACTGAACAAATGATAAATATGAAAACCTGAAGCCTGACCCAACATCAATATCAAACTAGCTCAAACATTTGCAGGCTTAGTTTATTTTTCAAAGAATAAACAAAAGGAGAGTGAATGAATACTCAATATAAGAATGCATTGGAAAAGAATTATTGTTAGTCACAGTGGCTGAAAGACCCAACTTGTTGTGTTAATTCCGCTAGAGGCAGAAAATAATCACAACTGAAAATTGTGAATCAGTTACTTTTTCCCCTCCTTCCCTGGAGAAAGGGGGTCCATGAAGCAGGAACTGTATTTTTAATAAGTAAAATAAAACAAAACGCTAAACTGTGTCCTCTAGTTCACCTTCTCCTCCCCTCGATCCACCTTCTGAAGGTCATGTGACAGTTGGTGGTGTCACTTCTGTTAAACTCTATGGAAGATGGTCTCATTCCTAAATGCATACAAACACACACACACACACACACACACACACACTGCAAAGGCAAAAGCTATGAAGCAATCAAAATTCATGCATTCATTAGAAAACATGATTTCCTATTGTTCATGAATGCCATTAGTTTCACATAAGCATGGTTTAATTTAAGCCATTTATAACTTCTTCATTGTATTTTGTTTCAGCTCCAGTCTTCTTAAATGGATTTTTTTTTTCCAGTTCAAATACTGTTTAAATATAGAAAGACATGTAACTATGAAAATATTCACAATTTTGATGCAACTTGTTTTACATCTTGTTGATGCTTGCTGAACTGGCTCTCAGGGAGTTAAGAATGGAAGGGATCAAATGGTGCCCAGATGCAGTGACACCTGGCAACCCTCTACACCTACCAGTTTCAGTCAACTCAAGCTCAGGGTCCTGCAAGAAAAATAGAAAATCCACACGATCAGGTGAGACCTCTTGCAACAGCACCATCACCTTATTTTATCAATATCAATTGTCACTCATTCCTTGGAAGGTGGTAAAGGGCTGAACAGGTCCAAAACCTCTCTGAATGATCCAAAATTTCTGTAGCCTGTTGCTTCTTAAACTGCATTTCAGCACAGGTAGCAGAGGAGTAAATGGCACATGAGTTTCATCTTTTGGGACTGTACATACTGTTTTCCCCAAGCAAATCCTAGACATTACCTAAAAGATGTTTTACCAGCATAAGCCAAGCCAGAATACCTTTAGGCTCTTAGACACATAGCTATTCTGCACATTTCCTGGCGTCCATATGGCACAGCAGCATGTATCAGAAACAAAATCAGTTTTCAGAAAGAATCTGGAAAACTGCTCAAGGAAAAAGATTTTTCAGTAGAGGCAGAGGGTCAAGAGTGGAGATCCTGCACTAAAAGGAAAAGCAAGAAGGTGAAGGCTGTCAGGGCAGATTCCTCCACTGACAAACACATTTCCTCAGAGGAAAGATAATCCCTCAAGAAAACCACAGGGGAGGCAGGTTTGAACCCATAGCTGAAGGAATTAAGGGCTGTCTGGATTTACATCTGAGCCCAACCTTTCTAAAGGAACTGTTACATGCAAGTATTTCTTTTAATAATTTAAAAAGTAAAAGTTAATTCTACATTGTCTTGTGATTTCTGGAAAGATGAACAAGAGGAAAATTTATGCATCTCAGGGAAGACTGAACATATTCATTTTCAGTTGCTCTTGTAAAGGTCCCTGCTGTGGCAGAACCTGCTGAGACACAGAGAAGCCCCTGCACAAAAGTGAGGAGAGGACAAAGAAGAGGACAATGGCATTGTCCTACAAGATAAGAATAGAGCACAGACAGGAAAAAGTGGAGTTACTGACCTATCTTTCCTTGTGTAGGATACCAGATTAGTAAACAGTAAGTGTAGCTTGTCTCCCTAGCACCAGCTGAAGGCCAAAGATAGCACATCAACCTTCTCCAGGGTCTGCTGCAACAGAGGTAACCTTCAGGGTCAGGCTTGTCAGATTTGCTGATATCACAGGAGATTGTCTCCATGGCTAAAACACAGGCTGCCGTGTTTTAGCTGCTTATCCAAGTGACCATGAAGAAAATGAATTTATTTTCTCTGAAGCAGAAATGCAAAAAATTCATGTGGGTTGAAAAATGTGGGGCTGAATGGTATTATGATTTATCATAAGAGTAAATATATTTAATTATATGGCCCAAATCTCCACTAATATTTAGCTTTCTACAAAATAATGAGAAACTCAATTTATGTGAAAGACTGTAGCATCAGAAGCCTGACAGAGCCTGTGACAGGTGCTTCTGGAGAGGGCAAGACAGAAAGAATCAAGAATAATTGTGCTACACGGACTGGAAACTTTCAAAGGGAAACCCTTTATTTTAAGGGGGATACTCAATAAGCTCACTGAAGCTGAAGTTAAAAGAACTGTGTTCCTGAGAAATCCCATGTGTCATCCAGGTCCAGTTTAGTCACAACCAACTCTGGTGTTTCAACCCTCAGCATCCATAGCTGGCTACCTTCTCCACAATATGAATTACCTGGGTTGCTCTATTCCCTAGACTTTCCCAGAGAAGTTGTGGATGCCCCCTCTCTGGAAGCGTTCAGGTTGGATGGGGCTTTGAGCAACCTGGTCTAGTGGAAGGTGTCCCTGCCCAAGGCAGGGGGGGTTGGAACAAGATGATCTTTAAAGGTCCCTTCCAACCCAAATCATTCTGTGAATCTGTGATTCTATGACTTGTACCTTCTCAAATAAAGCCAGAATACACTTATAACATCTCAGCTCCAAATTGATATGGTAGAGGCAACTCTATCATTTTGGTTTGTTTTGCTTTTATTTGGTTTCAGAGATCAGATCCTTTCAAGATGCCAAGTTTCAATTCTGCAGGCTTCCTGGTACGGACCCATCCTTGAGGACTGACAACATCAGCAGAAACTGAAAATCCTGGGGAGATACACACCCCACTGATGATTTGGTAGAAAGAATATGGCTTCTTCTAAAAAAAAAAAAAAGTAATTGTTTTTTTTAGATCAGATGATTGCAGGAAAGACTTTTTAAATGTGCAAAAATCAGGTAAGGACTTAACTTCCATAAGGAGTTGGAGGAAATCGTGTGTCTAACTAGCATTTGTATCTTATGAAACTCCTCTTCAGTGAATATTCAGTTATTCAATTTGCAAGCATAAATGAACAATTTTCATGATCTACATATTGTACTGCAATCTGAAATGGCTGTAAACTATTTATGTGGCTATTTTACTGTCAGTGTAATATACTTTTTTAATCTGGAAATATTCCTTTCACTTAGCTGCTGCTGACGATTGAAGAAGAGAGACACGTTCTTTACATTTCATATAGGTGTTCATCAAGTGATGATAAATATGTTCCCAAATATCTTTCATAAATGGTTCTCTGACTTTTTTTTTTTTTTTCCCCCTGGAGTAACAATGTCCAATTACTTTCTGTATTTTCCCTGAGGGTAAGATATATCCATTTTATCAGATAGCTCCAAATAAGTTTGCTTTGGTTACTACATACATTAAAAAATATCTTACTCTATTATGATATAACTGGTTGTTAAAGCAATACTTTTAAAAATTCTCTTCAGAAATATCTCTAGCAACATAAATCTGTTTTTCTTAATGGCCTCCAGACCATTTTGAAGTGATATATTTTGGACGCATCAAAACTTTTTTGAACCTTGCGTTTAAAGTTACTTACTTAATCAGGGAGCTAAACAACTTTTCCTGTAAGTACGTGCACCTTACAGGTTTCAAATATGTTTTTAGAACTACCCCTGGCCAAATGTTTGCTATCAAATGTGGCATGTATTCAGCTTTTTTCTTCCTTTTGGATTTGAGTCTCACTCTGAGAAGAAGGGTAAGACAGCCAGGATATTTTTTCTCGGTTTGATTTTCTCCATGTTCTGTCCTTGAGTCTTAAAATGTTATAATTTCTTTTCACTGAAATAGTAATAGGTCCATAATGACAAGACATGTATCAGTTAAGTAGTGCATTCATGTTTCTTTTTAAAATATAATATACAAACATTCTAGTTCTTCACTTTCATAATGACTAAAAATGGATTTTTTTCCCCCCAGAGATATTTTCAAGAAATCTTCTTCCAGAATTCAGAAACTAATTTTCTTTTTTTTTGCTTACTCAATGGCCATCTTCATCACCTTACTGTCAGCTTCCAGTGTTACACTGTCCTTAGAGGTATCAACATCACCCTCGATCAAGTGATGCTTCTCCTTGATCAAGGAAAAAAGAGGGAGTATCAAAGTGAAGGGGGAGGGATGCAGTACTGCCTTTGAACGTAGGAGCAACACACCACTGTAATAGTTCTACTTCTGCAGTAGCTGTACTATGGTGCTGCAGTAATATGCTGTGCTACTGTAATATGCTGGACTACCATAGCAGCTCTGCTATCATCACTTCAAGAGGAAGAGTCATAAAATGAAATCACTAAAAATAACTCTTAAGATGAGAAGCTGGTCCTATTCAGCTTATAAAAAGGAGGCTGAAATAAGATCTTGTATAGCTACTCACACATGTAGGGGAAAAAGGATCTAAAAGTCTGTAGTTCTGGCTTTTAGGAAAGAAAGTAAAACTGAAAGTCTTTTCAGTCTTATATAACACAGGACAACCAGATCCAATGAGCAGAAGTCAGGCAAATTCACCTTGACATATGATGCAGTTTTCTAACAGCGAGGATGATAAATTAACACTGATTTGGGAGGGTGGTGCAGTCACTATAATTGGAAGGTGACGTTAGTTGCCATCCTAAAGATAGGATTTGATCCAGCTTCTGAGAGCTTGAAGGCTGCACAGACAGGTACTTAAGTAAGCCTAGGTGGTTGTGTTCCATCTTGCCTTGGATCTTGTGGTTCCAAATACCATTCTGCCATCCACTTTCAGCCACACATCCCTAAGGGAAGAAGTTTTGACAGCCTTGCCAGCATAGTCCCACAGAACTGGCAGCTCTGCAATAAATGACTGTAATCTGTCCCCAAGGCTCTTCATTTGAATAAGAAGAACAACTATCCAGATTTTGTTTTCTCCATTTTCCTCCCTTATTCTAAAACATCAGACTTTGACTGGAGCTGGATGCAGGACAGCAGATGGACTGGTACTCTGGGATGCACCTGTCAGTAGACTGATGACTGACATTTACTCAAAGTCCAATTGAACATCAAATCTGGGATGATAAAGAAATGTTTATGGGATGAAAAATACCTCCATACTGGAAGGACTTATGACACTTTTTGCAATTTAAGTAAAAGAAAAACAGGTCCTTTGTGCTGTGTGTAGATCTCCTTCACTGTAGACTGATACCTCTATCTTGTCAGTTCCCTCTCTCTGGTACACAAGGGTTTAGCTGACTGAGGATTGAAATATTTAAGTCTAATTAAAGTCATTGTGTTCAGTACAGGAATGTGTGGGTGACATTTACATGCCTTTAATACATGAAGACAGTCAATTTAACAGTCATCTCTGGCCTCTAAAGATGACATACTCCATGAAAAGATGAAATCACCACTTCTCTTAATGATGTCCCTCATGAATACAGCATCAAATCCAGCCATCAAATGTTATTTGTTACCCCAAAGCTTTTTGCTTACTGAGGGTCTTCTGAGCCCTTCTTACCCCCAACTCCTTTCAGTCTCTGCTACAATGGGAAAACTGGGAGCTGGTGACTCCATCCAGAGCTGAGGGGTTTAGGCTTATAGCTACCACCAGCAGAAAGGTGTCACATCCGATTGGGCAAAAGCAGGAGGAGTCCAGTAGCCAATAGGCTCTGAGTGTCTGTCCCCATGGCTCCAAGCAAACAGAGGAATAGTCCTTCTCATACAGGGAAGAGGTGTCCACCGCCTTTAGCAGATCTGTATCAGAAAATGAAACAATCTGTAACAAGGTCTGCTTTACCACTTCTCCCCAGAGCTAGCATAGTTTTTCAACACCTCAGATTCACCACTCCCAGGACCTGTTCTACTTGGGTGATCCACACCCTCACCTTGGGGCATTGCTTCCCATCCCTTTTCCCACAAGACCAAAGTTCTGCCACTTGCTTTTGGTCACACCTTCAAAATCTGGCTCCAAGCTCTTATTAAAATCCTCTTGGAATAGACTTTTCAGGCAGGGAAAAAAAAAAAAGACATTTTGAGATGGAAAAATCCCTCATATACAATCACATTAGTCACAGCATCCCAGAACTTCACTCCCTGACCAAGACTCCTTTGAGCTAGACAGGGTACAAACACAGAATAAAATACTGCCATGTCACAGACACTTATAATTCTTTGAGTGTTAGATTAAAAAAGCCAAGAAGTCTGGTTGATGGTGTTTTACATTCACTTTGTGCTGCACAGGCAGACCAAAGAAATTACAAGGAGTGGACAGTCAGGTTGGTTCCTTGATGCCTTGGAAGTCAACTGATCATTTCACTGTATTTTGAAAGTACCAAACATATATACCATGTGGTGTGATACAGACTTGTTTTACACTGAGAGTTTTAAATTAAGTCCTGTGAAAGGGGAGTCTGTGCAAGCAAAACACAGTGTGTCTAACTGATGTGCAAAAATTTGCAGAAATTTTAGGTATTTGAACCTGGCAGGGGAAAAGAAATTGCTTTACATTTCCTTTAAAGTTAATAGAGCAGGGTAGGTGTGTCTGAAGATAGTGGAAGGAAGATGTAGCCTCACTAAGTGAGATGTTTATCTTTCTTCATTAATTGCACAGAGACTTAAATGCTAGATGTCTTTGACTATTCAGTATCCACTCCGTGTAGTCCTCTTTGAAGATATGGACTTAATGAAGCATGACCAGCTCTTTTTAAAAAAGAAAATTATAACCATGGTGTCCCTCTTTCCTATCATGTAGATACTAACAGAGTGATGAAAATGCTTGCTCTAGAGTGGGACAGCCTTGGTTGTGCACCCTCAGACTCAGGGAAATTTGTCTCCATATTTCCCAGGAAAATATCCTAACAAACAGGTTCTGGTGTACTAAATAGGGGAGAAAATTTTCTCCCTTTCTTCTAAGGTGTAAAGGTTAGATTACCAGGTGCAAAGGGACAGGCATGGGGTTTCTGTCCTTGGATACTGTCATCCAGGGATTTCTGAGTCTGAGTTCTGTCATTTCAATACACTTTCCCTCCTCTTTTCCTGGAAATAACACATGTGATTCAGATGGCTCCCTTCCTCAGTTTCAAGAAATAGATGAACAGCTGTAATTTTGCAGTCAGCGATGTCAAGAAGTTGCCAATATGTATGAATTGGTTATGACACGGGGGTGGAGGAGAGTATAATATGTGTAATATAGTGAAAGCTTTAACATAACTCCTGACTTTTAGCTACTAACAGAGGTAGCTAACTTACCCTGCAGCGACTGCTGATCTCTGCTTCATAGTGATGCGCTATCTTCAAGTTTATCAGCTTGTTTTCTCCAAGTCTTTCCAACTATTAGGAACATAAGCACATATCTATCATATGGATCTGTGACTATTATAAACAACATTTTCCACAGTAACTCAGTAATGAACAAGATGAAGCACAGAACCAGAGCAAAAAGTTATTTTTGTAAAGGAGAAAAATACAACCATTATTTTAAGATTTTGGGTTAGGATGTTCCTTCCTCCCTTCTCCTCCTGTCAAAAATAAAAGCCAGTTTGTCATAAAAATCCCCCCATGTGCAGGTTTGTGTGAACAGGCTCTGTAGGGGCATATGGACATGTGTTATGACCCAGACCAGGAGCCCAGGGTGTTGTAACCTTTACAACATGATACCCTCGGGTTAAATTAAGGTGAAACAACACCAAATGTTAAAATGTTTTACTTGCAGTAGAAACAACTTAAACTTGGAAAAGGGATAGTAAGCGATGTGGCCTCTTATTGATAAATCTATAAGAAAAAAAAAAAAAAAAAAAAAAAAAGGAAGTAGAAGAAAAGGAAGGGAGAGAAAGAGAGTAAAGAATCCAGATCACCACCCCAGGTTCCAGCGTTGTCTCAGGTCCTGTAATCTCTTATTGTTTGATTTGCATACTAGATGAAGAGAGGCTGCTTTTCCATGAACTCATTAGCATGAGAGACAATGAAAGGTGGAGCATGGCTTCTGCACATGCTGTTGAGGGAGGAAGGAGTGCATTAACCCTTTTGTCCAATTGAGTCAGTGGTTGTGATCTCCCTCTGCCACCTTTACCTTTCCCGCAGTTACTGCCGGTTTTCGCTGACTTCATGCTTCTCGGGCAATCATCCAGCCTTTGGCTCTTTCTGGGGCAGATGTTCCCATCTGATCAGTCTTTTAGCCCTTCTTCAAGGGTGTAGTCCTTAGCAAGGCTTGCACCGTTTATACAAAGTATCAAACTTACACAACAGAGCCAACCTTTAGCGGTCCTCCTTAGAAGATCAGTGCTGCAAACAGTTCAATGAATGTTTGAGGCATTAACTCCTTCACTTCCTCACAAAATGGATGGAGAAAATTACTGAAAACAGATGGCCGAAGGCAGGCAATGGAACTGAGATGGAGCATGTGAGGGTCTCCCAAGAGCTGATGAGCTCCGTTGAGAGCTCACAAGAACTGATAAACTCACACTCAGAGCTGGCTGAATTTGAGACCGGCTGTCCGTGGGCACTGTCCTCAGCACAGGTGGGGTGTTGAGGAGGAGGAGGAGGCTGCTGCCTTGCAATGGCTACATGCAGGCGTACACCCACCCCACTGGGCCAGGACTCTCGGAGGATGGCGAGTCAGGGCCAGGGCACCCAGCTCCCAGAGCAAGTGTGCAGCCTGGGTAGTCAATGGATAATTACCTGCTACTAAGTGTAACAGCCTGCCTCTATTAAGAGTAACAGCTTGGGCAATAAAAGATCTCCTAGAAGATAATGGCTGTGGTCTGTGTATCCCCTGATTTGGCAGCAGAAAAAAGAGATTTTTCAAATTTTCCAGCCTATTTTTCAGGAGAAATATTTTTTTTTCTTTTTTTCCCCTCTGAAAATTACAATTTTTTTTTCTCAGCCTTTCATTTTTTAGGCTGTCTTGGCTACTGTTTGGGGATTTTAGTTATTTATAATTATTCTTCTCTCTTTTTTGTTTACCTCACTGGCAAAACTGTAGTTGTGAAGAGAATGCATCTTGTCAAAGCATTAAATGCCCGGGTTTTTTTTCAGGGAAAAATAATAAAACATTATTTTAAATTCATCAAAGAGTGTATCTAAAGAAGAACCAACACTTTTCAGTTAGCTCTGTTAGGAAATAATTGAGATGATACCTCCTTGAGCATACTATGATAGGAACAAATCAAAACAGCTGTGTTCTGGGTAGAAGAGGGTAGCAAATGGACTCTAAAAGCAACGATCTTCTTTCCTCAAGATTCACAGGCACTTTCAGGTTAGTCTATTAGGAAATGAATAAATAGTAAGATCACTTCAGGGACTTTTTGTAAAACTGAGTCTTCAGCAATCCTAAATATAAATCCACACTGCTTGGTACCAATCTTGTCCTGCTCTATCTATGGTTAGAGTTTGTCTGTATATGGGAATTTAGCTACAAGATAAAATAATCCTTTATATAAATATCTTATGAGTCAGTCCCAGCTGTAACTCCAAAGTGGTGAAGTCGTTAAGTAAATGCTGTTAAGAGATATGTAAAATGAGCTATGATTTCTTCACAAGAAAATGCTTTTATGACATTTAATATAAGAAAAAATGCTTTAAAAAGGCAGCATTGGACCCCGTGTCATGCTATACAAATGACTATTTGAAAAGTAATAGGGTTAAAATAAGATAGAGATATGAATCAACATGTCTGGTATAGCTATTGTGATGGGTTTACATCAGCCACACTGGGGCATCCTATGATGCTTCTGTAGATCAAATCTTACAATCTTTTCATAAGAAGAGAAATGGATATTTTATGAATATGAAAAATGATGTACCATGTGCATAATGTGTTTCTGTCTGTAGATAAATCTTTGTATTATTAGCTCATCAAAACTAGTCTGTTATTCTGTTATTAAAATTGGATACATTATTTATATATTTTTTAATCAGTTGAATTAATTTTTATAATGGTGGCTTGTGATAACTTTCATTTCTATTTCTTCTCACTATGAATTTTAAAAAAAATATAATTAGAAGTCACACCATATTTCTAAGTTTCCTTTTTCATCTGTGGTATTTCCTGGAAATATAATCTATGCATTATTTATTTTTTGTCACAAAACAGTTAATTTCTTTATAGCTTCATCAAAACTGGACTGCCTGGGGAGCAAGCCAATTTTATCAGCAATTAAAAAGGTCATTCTTTTAGATTTTAAAATGTACTGAGTAACTTTTTTTATGGGCCATATGTTAAAATATAGCCGTGTTCTGATAAGTGATCATAATGTACAACTGGTTTCATGGGATTCTAATTTTTATCATTCTTCAATTCCACATCTGTCACTTTACAACCAAATTGTGATTGCCAGCCATGCAAATGTAAGTGGTGGAACATACGCTATGATTCTTAGGTATGCACACCCAACTTGGAAAACAAGCACCATCAGCAACAAATTTTGTTTCAAGTTTCATTGACTTCTTTAGATGTTCCTGGGTGCTGCCATTAAATTGTTTTATAAACTGCCAGTAGCCTAAAACTGATAACAGAGCCTTGTTCCTGTGTGGTCACATCTGGCCTGCATTGCTAACAACAGCAGGAAGCTTATAAGCATTCCCTTTGTTCTGATGGCTTTACATAACTCTAAATTGGCACCGAGAACAGATCTGTGGCTGCTGAGGGTCCTGGTGTTGCTAATCTGGAAGCAGATAAAGCTCATGCTAAAGTCAGCAAGACATCGTAAAGAGGAAAAGTCTGTCCATGCAAACCACACCGACCAGAGCCTCAGCACCTTCCTAAACTGCCAGCACCGCAGTGATGTGGGCCAGTGGTTGCTCAACAGGAAGGTGGCAGGGTGAAGAAAAGGGTGGCTTTGATGGAAAGCAAGGGAACTGGGAAGTTTAAACATTCATACTTCTTTTGGGGGGGAAAGCAGGAAACCTGAAGTCCTACTATATTTTCCAGAAAAACTGAGGAACAGACCAAACTTAAAACAATGTTCAGTTCTTTAAAAGTAGAAACTGAGCAGAAAGTCAGGCAGAAAAGATGAATGGCTGCAACTCAAGACTCAAGACCAGATAAGAAGGCAGCAGAAACAACAAAGAGGAGTTGCGTGCATAGGCAAGGCCCATGCAAACCAGCCTCTGTCCTAGGAGAGGAAATGAGTGTCTGAGTGTTGTATTTATCGCAATGACATAAAATTCCTTACATGGAAGAGTTATCATTAGAAAAGTATGTCCAAAGGGTAGTCAGCTTTCTTTGATGCAGTTTAGATCTGGAGACAAGCATTGCTATCACAAGTGGCACTGGCCAGCCTTCTGCAGAGCACTGCCTACGTTCTCTGAAACATCACTTTCGGAAAAAATGACCTGTGTTCCTAGAGCTGTTCAGTTTGAGAGAAATGATTTCCAATTTATTTCTTTGCATATGAAATGAGTGTCTCTTTGGTCGGTGTCATGCCCTAGTCTAAGGGATGAGAAATGAGAATTCAATAGTCATGTTTCTTCTAGGATGAAAACCTAGACCTTGTATATATGGTAGCTTAAATTGAAAGCATCTGAGCTGTGGCTGAAGTTGCAGAGCTCAGCTACATGATAGTAGGAAAATGTTATTTACTAAGATTAGTTAATCTGTAAATGTTTTCAGAGTGTTCAGAAAATGTGTAGGTCCACGCAGCAGCTGGTGTGTAGTACTGCTTCTCTGATCTGAATCCCTGCAGATGCTAGGGAAAGGACTATTTATCTAAGAAGCTGCTCCCTGTCTCAGAAGCATGTGGTCAGCCTTCGTGATGCCCTGAGAAAGAAGCGGGAACAGAAGGTACCACTCTGGAGAAGTCACTACTCCAACGGATGTGAGGAGGAACTTTCCTTTTCTACCTACCTGAAAGACTTAAGGGGAACACACAGAATAACTGCCAAGCTGTCATGGAAAATTAACTATTTACTTTATTTGGTGTGCTAGGGTCTGAATGATGTAGATCTGGGAAGATACTTAGTGTTTTCTTGGGACACCTCTGATTAAAAAAAACCAACCACCACATAATGGAAACAATGGAATCTTTACGGAGGTCTGAGGGTCTTGAAGACTAAATGGCATCAGTGAGAATAAAGGCAAGAGGATCCTAAGGACACATCCAAAACCAAACTTAAGTGTTGCAAAGAAGAAGATAATTGAGGCAAATCTCTGTATGGGATCCAACTAATTATCCCATTGAGCAGAAACATGTCTGAAGTCAAGCTACTGAGTGCAGGGTTGTGAGGTGAGAGTCAAGATGGGAATGCTGTATACTCAAGTACATCTTCGGTCTCAGTGTTGACATAGACATTCCATCCCTTTTTCTTTTCTCCTCACAGGATCACGTACTTAAGGCAGGGTTTTTGAGTCTCCCTTTGAAGCTGGGCAGGCTTGCTCCAACTTTTAAAAATTTACCTGCTGCTGCCTTTCTGTAGGACGGGGTAGTGGACAGAGCAGCTACTCAGGAAGCAAACACTACAGTCTCCTCTCTGCCTCAGGGGTTTCAAACCCCCTTTGTAATGTCTTTAAGCATCCTCATGTCATGCATCAACAAAGCAAGGGCAGTTAAGAATTACAACATCAGACATAAGTGTTTTTCCCAATTTGCCTCATTCTGCTTGAAGCTAAGGAAGAGGAGAAGCAACGAACAGAGACAAGTGGGTGCATGTGGGTGCATAAAGCTCTCACATGGTTATGCATTAAGGGTCCCTGCGATCTCAGTCCTACTTCCAGGCATCCTCGGGGGAATCTTTGCAAGTTGCTTGCAAGAAGAAATGGTCTCACAGCAGCAGAGAATTGAAAAGTAATAAAAAAATTAAATTAGATAAAATTAGTTTAAATAATGAGAAAGAATATAAAGGAGATGATCTCAGAGGCAGGTGCCCTTTTGAAAAAGTAGCTTTATGAGGTTTTGATTTAATTTATTAAAGCTAGGTTGACAGTGTCCCTTTTAAATGCTGTGTGGAACATTATCTTCTGTTGATGGACGATGACAAAAAGCAGTGCATCTAGCGTTGAGTGTGGCAAGAGGAGGAACTTCAAGTTTTGCTCTGTTTTTCATCTTCTCTCCATATTTTGGCCCTATCTGGCAGTTGATTCCTGCTAAATAGGCTTACTGCAGAAAAGCCCTGAAGCCTTCCAATTTTATGGTACCTTGTGGCAGGTAACTTTGAAATAATCTCAATAACACAATGAGACTTAGATTTGGTGCCTAAATAGTAAAAAATCCCCTAAAATTAAGAAACTACCATTTTAGTTAAAGATTTTCAGGTGGTTCCCATTGGCTAACACATGTTTTATCTTCCTGGCTCTTTCAGATGAAATCAAAAGAGACATGAGGGTTTTTTCTACATCCAGATCAGGCATAATCTAAACATTCTTGCTATCAAACCATGTTTCTTGTGCTTGCTTAACTCAGCTTCTTTACAAAGTGTGTTATAACAAGGTAGAAACAGGACCCTCATATTCCTAAACCAAAGCACTCACATTTAGAAGTAGTGGTATGCCTATACCAGCTCTGGGCACTCCTTGCTGGCATGGTACACCGCAGCAGGGCCTCTGCCTGTTTTTTCCTCCTTGGTCTCTCATCAGTTTTAATGCCATTCTATTTCTTTGTGATAATGGGTTTATGAAGATACTTGTTAATGAAGCAAAATCTGATTTTCCCATATGTGTAGAGCTCTCTACACCGCTCTGCGATCCCATTAGAGTTTATGAATGATGTAAAGAGAGATTAGCATAAACCAGAATAGGAAATTATCAAATCAGTCTGTGCTGACAATTTACCTTTCTCTATGTAAGTCCAATACATTCCAGTGATAGCTAGACCCTGGATGTCTAGATATCTAGACAATTCTCTTACTTCGTATGGTCTCATTCTCAGCAGATGCTTCTCCAGCCTCTACCACTGCAGAAAGGAAAGCATGGAAAATGTTCCCTCCTGCCCAGATTCAGGCAGTCCTGAGATGGGATCCAGAATATATTAGGAATATATTCCAAAAATACTGGACCCTAGGTCATTTATGGAAGAGTGCAACTGTTTTCTGCATTGCTTAGTTTTCCACAGCAGTATTTTTGACCTTGCCAGCTGCAACTCAGTGTGGCACCTAATACATTAGGTTTTCATACAATAGACAGGATTCATTAACATAATCACTAACCTATTCACTCTAAAATGACTTCTGCAAGTCTTGTCTTGCCATCATTCAATGTGAAAATGAGCCTCAGATGAATAAAAGTTCTGCAGCTCCTGCAGCATCTGAACCTATATTAACTTTGATTAAGCTGATTTCTAGACTTCTTGATTTTGCTGCTCTAGATCTGACTTCAGGTGGGTAAATGGGGTTAGAACAAATAGCTTTAATTCTAGCTTTTAATGCTTTCTCTCTTAAATGAAAACTAACAAAGTGCTGCCCCAGAGCAGTCCTTTTTTTATTTAAAAAATAATAGCAGAATGGCTCAAATGTCTCCATAGAGGATGATTAGACCATCATTCTAAGCCATCTTCTGCTCTCACTTGTTTCTCTAATAATGAATAGCAACTCCTGTGATTTGACAGTTACTCCAGATTATCAAGAATACATACAGGAAACAAACCTGAGCTTTGTTTTTCCAATGGTGCTCTCATTTTAACACACTTCATTTTAATGTACCTTGTTTTACACTTCCATGACAGAAGCCACAGAGTAGTCATTTAGTGTAATATAAATGCAAGATCTAAGATGTGCGGTAGATACATTGTCAGTCTCTCTTGTAATTTATTATTTACAATATGTTCTCATTCATTTGCAGTACAAAAGTACATCACTATGTGTTTTAATTTATTAAATAGTAGATTGTTACCTCTAAGGCCCATGTTCCAAGTACAACTGAGTATTTCTCCTTTGTTAAAAAAAAAAAAAAGTTGTTTAGAAAGATATTATAGATTAACAGCTTGTTCAGCACAAACATCCACTAGATATTGATATGAAGAAAAAGAACTGAAGAAATAAGTTATATGTGTTCTATTTAGCATCTTTCGTCCTAAAGCAAGATTGTGTTTATTTTGCCTTCTCTGTCTTTACTGGAGTTGCTAATTTTTTATCGGTGTAGCAAAAACTAATCCATTCTAGACTCTTTTTCCCCCCCCAAAAAATATTGCCAAAAAAGGACTTGAGACATAATTCTCATTCATAGGTAGGCCTTGCTACTTTATTCTTGCAGTATACAAGATGTTAGAGTGAGTGCAACTGTAAATTCCTTCCAGATTAAAACCTTTCATACACTAGAGTGACAAGTAAGGGGGACTGAGTATAAATGAGGATAGCAAATGCCTTTGGAAAATCCTTGCTTTCCATTGCTCTGTGGCCACTTACACTGCTTGTATAGTCACTTATACCTAAGCAGAATAAATGTAACATAAGTATTAATCAGAGGTCTCAATTTATCCAGTCATTTCCAACTCTTTGTATACATGATAGCACAAGGAGAAAGGAAAGGGAGGACATGACTTCTGTGTGGTGCAAACCTCTACCTTCAATGATGACAGTACTGAGAAAAGATATGGAAATGCCAAAAGTGTCAAAGAGGGGCCATCACTGATAACAATCAGCAGAACACCATGCCAGAACCTGTAGGGGAAAACCTAGCAAAAGGCAAAGATGCTAACTGGAAGAACATGTTAACTGGAAGAACAAGGAATAATAATCGTAGGACCAGATAAAGAACATTTCACTGGTTATGGTAAGGTACTGCTTTCTTTCCTCACTGAAGAAGCTATGGCCAACATATTCAAGCTGGGTATTTAAATCAACATTGCCGCATAGCAATCTAAATAAATGTCCCAATTTTCAGATTTGATGTACTGTTGCAGCTTTTCTTGGCTCCAGAAAGTATGAATTCTCAGCACCTCAGAAGATCAAGCTGTTTATGTGGGTGGTGATCATAGTAGAAAGTTAAACCAATGTATCTTAACTTGCACGTGCAGAAACCAGCATGTCCACACACAGGGTATTTTTCATCAGTAGATGTCTGACCTACCTATTATTTTATTCACTTTATTACCAGTATGCTAATTCTTGAAATTAACCCAACTAGCTTTCACTTTCCATTTATTGGCATATCACCCATATGTAATAAAGGATTGGGTTCAACTTGCAGATTAAGGCTCCTAAATGTAATCTCTATTATGGAAAGGTAGTCAGTAGAGTCAGTGGAATCAAGAGTGGTTTTCAGCTGACCTGATGCAAAGCTGACATGGTGTCTGTTTTGAGGTGAGCAGAAAAACTCTAGACTAGAGTCTCCTCTTCTTTAGAGCCCATTCACTGTGCTGAGAAAATCTTACCGACTACCTTGGGAACAGAGACAGCTATCTCACACATAGACATATATAGATTATGTGTAAATACACGTAGACATCTTACATTTAGGTCTTTTAAACTGGGTGCTGAAATCCACTCGCTATGACTATCATCAGGCATCCAAATTTGAATTCAGTCTTGAATAAATCCATTCCTACATGTAAAATTATAGAGTCCTATTAGAGCTGTCTTCAGCAATACTCATAAGTTAATAAGCTCTCAGAACCAGAGCATATGGAAAACTTATACTGTTTTCTGAAGTAGAAAGCATGGCTTTGTAGCTAAAGAATGGATAGTTTTCCTGACATAGTACTTACCAAGAAAATATTTCTCTTTATTTAGACAGGAAGAAAAAGCAAAAGTGGATCACTTGGGAAGACAGATTTCCAAATCTCAATTGTGTCTCAATGGCACAGCAAAATTGCCTATCAAGGTACTCAAGCTAGATCTGAATTAGTTCTGTCTTGGGTAAGCCTTGGCTACTTTTATGGTCAGGGGAAAAACTAAAGGAGAATAAGTATCTTTGTTCTTCTTGATCACTTCTGCTGTGGAAACCGTTAGTGAAAATGAAATCTGGCATGTAGAGAGCTCTCACTGAAAAAACCCCAACAACTCTTGGCACTGTCTCTGCTTACTAAGCTCTTTAATTTCTTTAACTGTGTTTTGGCTTATTTACCTGTGCTATTCACAAATTGTTGTTTTATAGCATCTGACATATACGTAATCTACAACAGAGAAAAAGCTTCAAGCAGTGACCTTAGCATTATGACCTTGGGTCAAGTCCTCAAAGTATTCCTTTCAGTGGGAAATACCTAAATATCTGCAATGGTAGGGCTGCAGCCCCTAACATTAGCCATGAAAAGAGTGGCGAAGAGTAGTGTCCATAACTCCTTCCAGCAAGCAGTTTAGTGGATGGTTCTTTTACTTTTTGTCCTAACACTCATGAAAACACATGCATAGAAATTTCTCATTGTTCATTATGCCAATGCCAAGAAGGACAGCATCAGAGATTGTGCTGGGAACAGGACAATAATAACTCCTTTTTTTTTCCTTACAATGACAATTTTTTACCGAGCATTCACAATTTCTCTGTCTCCCTCACCTGAATGAGGGAGCTCCACCAGTTCTCCAGTACAGTTCTGCATTTGTAGATGTGCCTTTCTGCTGAAGGTATCAGTCTTTGTCATAACCTGGGAAAGGGAAGGCTCCTTACCTCCTTCCTCAGTTATATTTAATACCATGTTTTCCTTTGCCTGTTGATATTTCATCCATCTGCCTATGCTGTACACAGCTCTCCCTTCCCTCACATCTGGAGAGACAGTGCCGTAGCAACCACATCCCTTTTAAGTTCATATTGAGAAATACAGCCACAGGGTTCTCCATCAGGCTACTTAAACATGCTTCTCATGCGTACCCAACGTGGGACAATCTACATGCCCCTGCAGTGTGCCAGAAAAAACACAAAGGAAGAACTAGAAATCTGCCTCACGTCCCTCCTGAGCTTCATGTGTTTGTGGACACGTCAGGGAAGAGAGAGCCTGACTCTACTGTAGGGCTCAAAGACCTTCAGATAGGTGACCTAATGCCTGGCCCATGTATGCTTTGTTATATTGGACTATTGTTTTAGATAATGGCAATGATAGGATCTAGTGATTAGATAATCACTCTCTTTAGGCTGAAGAGAGTCTCTCACTTCCAGGTCTACAACTTCAGCCACTGGCTAATCTTGTGGGTGGGCTGGATTCAGTTTTCTGCATAATCAGTGGAAAGACAAAGATACTCAGGTAGGGCAGACTGGATTTCCCCTCTTGTCTCCCATGGCCGAGTGTCTACAATTTCAGTGAGATCAGTTCCTATATCAGGCAACTAGATAAGTGAGTCGACTTCTATCTCCAACTATTTCTTACTTACCTATTTGAAGGGTACTGTTTATCTTATGACAGTTTTATATTGTTGGCTCAGTTCGATGTACCACATAACAAACCAAGCCTGGAAAACAATTTCTTCTGAGGGAAAACACATGTACTTGATTTTGAACGGTTTGGATTCTCTTTCTTCAAGGGACTCTGATTTCCTCCTGTGGATGATGATTATTGTTTCAGAGAACATATGTGGTGATACGAAAATACTGCAGATAAAAATACTTCACTTCAGGAAAAAGGTCCTCTGTGTCCAGCAGGTATATGTTTGCAAATTCCCCTGCTCTGCTTTGATGGCAAATAGATTTCTGCTATTTGGTGATCTGTCCTCACGTTCACAGGTGCTGCATTGTCTACACATTTCACTGTGATTTGTTTAAATAGATTAGCAGCTCCTTGCACCACCTTTTGTGCCCACCACTTTAATTGGTGCAGCTGCTGCTAAATGGCACCAAGGCAAATAGAAACAGTCTGCAAACACGTGTTCAAGCTTGTCACCACTGTACTTCTCTTTATCTCGTCAGGAACCAAGTCTCTGCTTTCTGCATCAATTACACTCTCATTTAGATCAACATATATTTTATGCTTTCTTGTTGGATCATAGCATGAAGCTTAAGGTATCATGCTTATGCTTTCACCAGTGTTTGCTGATTTTCTGTTCTAAGGATCTTTCAGAGATTGTTACACCTATTACTCAGGTCAGAAAAAAACCACTACAGTATCTTCTTTCCCTAGTAGTTTGATTTCTTCACATCTTTCAAATAAATATAAGCTGAGACACAAAAGCTCTGCTGAAGCAGAATTATTTTGTTCCACTTAAACCACTTGAAACATTTTGCTGTCCTTCACTGACACAATTTTTAATTTAGCCACAGAGCTGTAACACAAATGTTTTGCCCTTTAAGAACTATAAAAGTTTCACTAGTCAGTCTTCATAGCAATTACACATATCTGAAATTAAATCAAGCAACGACAGATACCAAACCATTGTATCACCTAAACAACTTAGACTAAGCTATTTTAAGTCTTTCCTCTGTTCTAAAATCTGCAATATTTGCTTAGATTCACAGTTAATTGCTTCTTCAATGCCACTGCCCTTAAGTCCTTGAGACATTTCTTGCAGTGTATTTATCTTAACTGTAACTGCTTCTTCAATGTTTTTATATTTCTCAAATTACTACCCTCTGCCCTGTAGTACATGCTCCTGCACTTTATGAAACTTCTATTATCGAAGGGAAAGAAAAGAGGCACAATCTGCATTTGAAAGCAGTGCCGGGACCAGGTTTGTTTAAAAATTAATGCCGTCTGCTCTAGTACCCATAGCTGTATTCTGTTTGTATGATAACAATGATCTCAGATTTCCTTCAGATTATGATCTCTGCAATGACTGCCTTGTGTTTCCACAGAGCAAAGCACTGTAGTATCAGCCTCGCAATTTAAACAGGGATGTTGCCCAGTCCCCTGCTATAAGCAGAGTGCTTTACAGCTGCTTGTGTGTCGTGGAGTGGCCAGCGCTCTGCTCCCCAAAGTTTCAGTTAGTTGAGCCAGGCTCTGTGCTGAAGCTGTCTGGAGTTGGTACCAGGGCAGCCCCCAGCAGCACAGCCAGGAGATGGCTGCAGGCAGAAAAACTCAATCTGTAAATCCCTCACCTGTTTCTAACCCCTGCCAAGTGCCTTAAAGGTGGTCACTGCCATCTGGTTGCCACAGGCTAGGCAGAAGTAAGCATGGCCATCGCAGACTGCTCCGGCATGTCTGCCCCAAGTCTGATGGAGGGAATTTTAATAGGCTTGCTGAAGACAAATCCTACATGCAAACCTACACGGGCCCCTCCTGCAACATCTGTCACTCCGTTTGCTGACTCTGTACTCTGCCAGACCATCTGCATTTAGCTTCTCCCTTGGAAAAAGCAGGGGTGATACATACCTTGGTGGACTAACACATGTTTACAGCCACTGGACCTCACATCCTCACATTTGTCAGGGAAGATGTTCATACAGTTAAGGCATGCAGGAGCATTTCTGTGCTTTTATGAACATCTCTCATGTTTTTTACAGATTGATAAATGAATTTTGTCTCATGTAAAACAACATCTGAGCTGTCCCAATCTGGCAGTTTCTTCCAAGTTAGGTCTTTTATTCTTTCCTGCAAAGACAGATTTAGTCCAGGCACAGTCTTTGTGTTTTACAGGGCCCAGCGTGCCTAGGTCTTGATCCTTGACTAAAGCTCTTTGGTGTTACTTACATTAATAACAACAAATTGTTCAGTAAAGCAATCTTGGCACCTCCTCGTAAAGCATTTCATTGTGCTTCCAGTCCAAAACAGGGTAACAGACCAGGGTTTCTGATCTGGATTTCTGAGTGTCAAACCATTTCATGTAACACTCGATCCGCATCACACTCACACCCCACCCACCACTCAGTTTGTCTCTCATGAAATCTTACTATAATGTAGGGAGACAGTAGGATTCCTCCCACAATTGCTCCTGCTGAACATCAGGACTTTAGGCCCCTACTGAGCAGGCAGCTCAAGGCCCTTTTTCTCCCATTCAGTTAGCTCCTTCTTTCTCCCACAGGCAATGCCATCATGAGATACGAGGCTGGTAGGATAGAGACAGATAATGCAGGACACCACTCGTGCACATGAAAATATCCACTTGCCTCAGTAATCTAAAACAATCCCAGGACCTCAGTGTATGTTCACATTTACCCAGGCTACTCAACCAGGCATCACCAGTACAGGGCACCAGTGCACCACTGGTTTAGAGCACCATTCACCTGAGTTGCCCCAGGAACTCCCTGCAGCTCTTTCATCACCTTGGAACAACAGGGAAATCCTGATACTTGGTAACTTCTTCTTGTATATATGTAATTATGAATTTGGCTAACATGTGCTTCTGAGAATATGGTGTATTCCCCATTGTCTCCCTTCCTTTCTCAGATAAGAAATGTCACCCTTATAGTCCTACAGAAATGGGCACTGGGCTGGAACTGGTGGATCAGCATGTACTAATCTGTAAGATCATTTAATGTTCAAACTCATCCTCCTCATTCCCTCAGGGCGAGTGCACCTGTATGCTCAGTTGAGGAAGGATGACAATCCCTCCTTCTTCCCTTTTCCACTAGGAGCAAGGTGACCTTTCCAAAAAGGCTGGATACCTTTATTCCCATTGCTCTTGGTACTTTGGCACTTCTTTCTGATGTTCTCTCTGTGGAACAGTCAAAAATTCTACCATGACTTATGATGAAGAGTTCGGCCTCATCTACTCCTCTAGACACTACCCCCAGCATAGAAGAGGAAAAGATGAAGAGGGTTTCCGAACTAGCTGTCTTCAAGGACGCCAAGAGTCCACAGTTATAAACATTTAGCTTGAGATACAACTTGTGGGTAAGATGCCTAAACTGAATTATCTGTGTATGTGTAAACCCGTGAGCTGAGTATCTAAGCTCTAGTGTAATCAATAGGGATTTAGAAGCTCTGTACAGTTGCCTACACATAGATAGCCATCATTGTCCTTTTGAGATGCTTTAGGATGTACTGTGTGGCCTCCACCAGCAGCTGCATAAGGTCCTGGGTCTTGCATAGATCCAGAATCATATCTGCCATGCCTCATCTTGGAAGATATCCTAGGAAGTCTCAGATGGCTCTAGGTGTCTAAGTTTCAGCAGTCAAATCAAGTTCCAGATCTTCATGGACTATAATGGAGCATAACCATCTAGTTTGCAGGTAGACGTCTGCATGTCTTGTTCTGCAGGCTCAGTCTCGCTAAATGGTAGCTACCATCTTTGTATTTTTTAGGCTATATGGGAATTATGCAGGCTCTGTAGTTTAGAAGACAAATGAGCTTATGGTTGTTGTGTAAACAGCTAACCTTTTCTAATTTACTCTTGCAGTCAACGTATACCGAAACTTTGAGTTGAGTGGGTTATTCATTCCACAGTCTTACTGACTGATATACAAGGTGCTTATATGGTAGCGCTTTGACATCTTGGGAAAACTGTCACTGTTCTTAAAGGACTACCAGAACAAGGCTTTGCTGAATTTTCCTCGCATTAAAATGAGTCCACTGATGACACCACCTCCTGAGGATGGGTTACCTGGGATTTGACTCCTCTATCACCACCACCCTGGCCTGCCACATGGAGTACCTGGGTAATGACTTTTTCTCTTTGATCCAGAAGACAGGGACTCTTGGTGGCATGCTATAAAAGCAAGGGGCCTTTCCTTTTATGTTCTTCCTATGTCCCAAACCTGCAATAATATCTATCAATCAGAGGTCTTCTTGGTACAGCCTGAGTGACCAGAATACTCCACTGCTGCTTTCTCCCCTTCCCCCAAAACAGGAACCTGAAATCCTTGGAGGAAGAGCTGAACAAAGTATCACCTGTTGATTTTTCACTCCTCTTGACTTACAAGGGCTATGTAGATGACATTTTCTTCCACAGGTCTGCCCACCTTTTCTGCATATATACCTCTTCAAGTAAAGTCGTCTTATTCCATGGTCCTAAGACAGATAAGAACCCTTGAGGGAATGTTTCCTTCTCTTTACCCAGGTCATTTTTTGATTTGTTCGCTTGCACATTGTATGCAGTAAGGTATGAAATTTATTTTTGTTCATGAATCCTCCTACTGTGATAAAATGCTTACACCTAGTTCAGTGTCAGTTAATGATAGGCCATTTATAAATTAATTAAAGTGTTGAAAAGGATAATTTATACTTAGGCTAATAGGTCTAAGTATATGTTTTAGACTTTTTAAGGTTGTTATACATATTTCGCCTGAGAAGAAAATACTTCCTCTGTTTTTTTCCACATTAGGTCAACTCTTCTTTTGACAGGCTAATCTTTCTGTGACTTTGACTCTGCATAAAGAGGATTTCTGAATAAATTCCTGCCCTTGCTCAGGTATTTCTCTGCAAGCCTGCCAGGTTTTGGGGACCTCTTCAAGGGCAGTAAGTTACCAGACAGGCAAGGTGAATGTTAGTTTTCTAGTTGAGATACAGAGTTTCTGCTTCTGTTCTAACTCTGGTAAACCTTAAATCATACATCACCATCAGAACCACCAGCCTCCTTCAGTTCTGTAGCCACAATTCCTGACATGTGAATGATGGTGAGATGCTAAAGAGAAGTTTTACTTTCATTTAGAAAGTAGGGAGTTACATGCTAGCCTGAGGGAGGTATATAAACCAATTACTTGGGTGGAAAGCTTGTAAATGACTTTTTGTTTTCTACAGATCACAGACTGTTCCCAGCTATATAATGTTGGCTCTTGTGGTCAAGGGAAGATAGACGCAGACCTCAGATATTTTGGGAAGACTCTAGATCAATTTTATGTCTGTACGGAGCCGTGACATATGAGCTACAATGAATAGCACTAGGGCTGCTGAGAACTCCCAGCCAGCTGGCTGCAAGGTGGCCGAGCCAGCTCGCCTTCCCAGAAGCCTGTGTAATGTCTGCATGCCAGGAAGGACAGTTCGTTAGCTCAACAGGCAGCACAGCCAAGGGGATGGGACAAGGGACCAAGCCACTCCCTAGCATTAACTTCTGTGACCTTTGCCTCACTCTCTAACTTTTCTTAAATTTTATCAATCAAGTTTTGCTTATTTTTATTTTTACAAACTTGGATGCTGAGAGGTAGGCACTGACATCTGCCCCCACAATGTGCTGCAGACTCCATGAGCCACTTCTTGGGATGCAGCCCTTTATTCCTGTGCATCATTCTTCAGCTCTATAAAACAAGGTAATGATGTTTGAATATCATGTAGATGAGGATCTGGCAACCAAGCAGTTAATCTATATGTATAAATCCAGAATGTCACCGAAATTAAAACTATTGGAAATTTTCAGTTCCCAGCACTTTTGTTGGTGTGCTGATCAAACATTTACCATAAGAGTTTCCCAAACGTTGGTAACCAGACAGAGATCCTGGCAGGGCAGGAAAAGCACACACACAAACCTCTGCATTTTTCATACTTTAGTCTTACACTTCCTGGAGCAACGGCAGCTTCCATGGCTTCAGGAGAAAACGCCAACATCTGACCACGTCTGAATGAATGCAAATATGAATAGAAATGTCATAGGTGAAAACAGTGTCCTGGTACTTTTATTTTGTACTCTGTTACTGGAAAAAGTAAATGGTCAAAGAGCGAACCTTTGTCCAAAGAGGTAAAGATGATCATGAAGGTGGATATAGACGACTTTGGCAATGAGAGGAGAGCAAGCTGTTCACTGTCCCACTGCTACCAACTCTGTTTTCTCCTTCCACCACCTTCTTCTCAGCAGCTCCTTTCTACTACTACTTCCTCATCTTTTTCCTCATTTATTCATGCTCTCTGTCCCATCGCTTCTGACACCTTCCAGTATCCACAGAGTCCAGCAGAGCATCTAAAGGGGAGGGAGAGAACATGGGCGTCAGCGTCCAGCTCTTCCAGTGCCACCACTGCCACGCATGGGTGCAACCACTGCGGGCCTGTTCGGCACAGCCCTCCCACAGAGTCGGGGCAGGACTGATGAAAGGGCAGTGCTCCCTGGGTGGGACTATGGGGAGCAGTGAGTAGCACTGCTCAGGAGCTGGTCTGTCTGCCTGTGGACCTGTCACCTCAGTGGTGCAGCAGGTGCTTTGTAGGGTTATTTTAGCCTTGCTTCTGTAGGTATTTGATAGAATCATAAAATGGTTTGGGTTGGAAGGGACCTTAAAGATCATCTAGTTCCAACCCCCCTGCCATGGGCAGGGACACCTTCCACTACACCAGGTTGCTCAAAGCCCCGTCCAGCCTGGCCTTGAACACTGCCAGGGAGGGGGGAGACACAACTTCTCCAGGCAACCTGTTCCAGTGGCTCACCACCCTCACAGTAAAGAATTTCTTCCTTATATCTAATCTAAATCTACCCTCTTTCAGTTTAAAACCGTTACCCCTCATCCTATCACTACACTCCCTGATAAAGGGTCCCCCTCCCCATCTTTTCTGTCAGCCCCCATTAAGTACTGGAAGGCCGCTGTAAGGTCTCCCTGGAGCCTTCTCTTCTGCAGGCTGAACAATCCCAACTCTCTCAGCCTGTCCTCATAAGGGAGGTGCTCCAGCTCCCTGATCATCTTCGTGGCCTCCTCTGGACCTGCTCGGGCATGTCCATGTTTTTCTTATGTTGGAGGTCCCAGAGCTGGACACAGTACTCCAGGTGGGGTCTCACGAGAGCAGAGGGGGACAATTACCTCCCTTGACCTGCTGGTCATGCTTCTCTTGATGCAGCCCATGATATGGTTGCCTTTCTGGGCTGTGAGCACACGTTGCTGGCTCATAGTCAGTTTTCCATCCACTAATACCCCCACATCCTTCTCCACAGGGCTGCTCTCAACCCACTCATCTCCCAGCCTGTATTTGTGCTTGGGATTGCTCTGACCCACGTGCAGGACCTTGCCCTTGGTCTTGTTGAACTCCATGAGGTTTGCATGGTCCCACCTCTCCAGCCTGTCCAGGTCCCTCTGGATGGCACATCCCTTCTCTCCAGCGTGTCAACTACACCACACAGCTTGCTGTAATCCGCAAACTTGCTGAGGGTGCGCTCAATCCCGCTGTCCATGTCTCCAACAAAGATGTTAAACAGCGCCGGTCCCAACCCCAAGCGGAGCTTGGGAACCCCAGTGAGGGCCCAGGACTCCACGGAGCACGGTGTCACCCCCCACATGAAACAGCCGGCCCTTCCCTCCGCCGGGGCAATCCCCAGACCCCACCCGGACGCTTTTTAAGGCACGACGCCGGCGGGGACAGCAGCCAGGAACGCCGTTTCCAGGCCGATTTATGCGGCTCGCGGCTGCTTGGGCCATTCCCGTCCTTTGAGACCACGGCACGACCGCGCGGGGCAAAAGCCAGCCTTGGGGGGAGGGCCAGATTTCGGGGGTCAGGACGCTTCGGGGGGGGAGGGGGGGGTGGCGGCCGGGGCCCGCGGTCAGCGGCCTGTGGGGCACCTTTGGGGCGGCCCGCCGGTGTGTGTGTGCCCCCTCTCCGTACACCGGCGGCGCCGGGCCGGGCCGGGCCGCACGTGGGTACGTGACGGCGACCGGGGCCGGCGGGGTTCGGCGGCTCCTCCCCGCCCCCCCCCGCCGGCGCCCGCCGGCGACTGGGCGCCGAGGCTGCGGGTGCTGCCTCCTGCGCGGCGGTGCGGGGCGCAGCGGCAGCCGCGGCCGGGAGCGAACGGCCCGCGCGGGCGAGGGCGGGCGGCGGCGTCGCGGGGCGGCGGCGGCGGCGGGGGCTGCGGGGCATCGGCGGGGGCTGCGGGCGGGGTCCGCGCCCGCGGCCGGCAGCGGTCTCTGCGCCTCAGCCGGGCTTCGGCGGGTGCTGGTGGTGCGCTCTCCCGCCGCGGGGCTGCACAATGGCAGTCGTTCCGTAGGATGGATCCTGCCGTGGCTTTTGTTCTGCGGATCCACCCATCCTCCTAGCAGTCAAGTACCAGGCTATGGTTTTCTCTCCGGGGATCTTCCTTCCGCGTTTTGCCGGTGTCTCTGATGAGGTTTTGGCCTCGGCTGGGATTTCACTACCTTACTTTTCGTTTGGCTGCAGGCTGAAAAAAAAAAGGGATTTCTTTTCTTTCCTCTCCACGCTTTTGGTTATAATCCAATGTTGATCTAGGGGGAATAACCATTCAGCCTGGCTGAAAAAAAAGCATCCGTTGAAAAGTCTCAAAGAAATATACCACGTGAGGAAAAAAAACTGGGAGAAGATCGGAATATAATCGTTTTTTCTATGATAAAACTGGTGCCCCTCTTCAGGAGAACTGGTCTCAATTTATTATTATGCAACCACAAGGATCTCTTCTTTCTCAGGGTGTATAAGCTGCTGGATTGCTTTTCGCCCAAATCAATGTGGTTTCTTTGGAACATTTTCAGCAAAGGATCGCATATGCTGCAGTGTCTTTGTGGCAAGAGTCTTAAGAAAAACAAGAACCAAACTGGTAAGCAATCCATTGCACTGCGTTGTTTTTCCTTTATGCTACCCTGTCTGTTGCTCGCCGAGGTAGATCTGCAATCCTGCTGAGGGGAGAGGGGGAAATGTAACGAGGCCAGCACGGACATGCATGTGCATATGTGTATGAATAAGCAAGGAGCGGTTTGGATTAGCTTCAGCCACTGTCACCACGGAAAAGAAAAAAAAAATATCTCAAAGGCGACCCTAGCCCAGCCTGCATCTCCTAGTTCCTATGTGCTATTTCCAAGGAGGAAACTTTTATACCGCTACCTTTTTGGAGGGGAAGCCGGTAGAGCCCCCACCCCGCCTCCACCCGCTCCCGTCCCCGATGCGAGCCCCCCGTGAACACCCCCAGTCAGTTTTGGGAAGGGGAGCCCGGGTCTCCCGTGCTGGTGTGAGCCGGCCCTGCCTGCGGTGGGTGAGTGTGCGGGGCTCAGGTCCTGCACAGCACTTTCTGATTAGCTTGCAGTATGTCACCCCCCTCCCACACACCCCCCCACCCGCCTCGCTCGGCTTTCTGAAGTCAAGCCCGGTACCCCCCGCCCCCGGCCTGGGGGCTCCCCCCTTGTCACTCACCCCCCGGGACTCTAGGCCGGGAAGGCGGAGAGGGGCGTGAGGAAGGGGGGTGGACGCTCTCTTGGGGCTTGTGCCCAGACGGCAGCTTAGCCAGCTATGCCCAGCGCCCCCCTCCCCCCCCCCCCCCCCCCACCGGGCTGACCCCTCTCTGTGCGTGCGTCTCCATGTCTGCCCGGCAGCCGGGATCATGCGCTTCGGTTCAGCCCGGCTCCGAGGGGGAAACTTGCAGTACATTACATAAGAAATGCAAAAGCCCGGTCCCGAGGGGGGGGGGGGGGGGTGGGGGGGGGTCACGCTGCCGCTGTTGCGTCCCTCTTGCTCGGGGCGGCCGGGCGGCCAAGCCCGCGGCTGGGCGAGCGCGGTGGGCGAGAAGGGACGCTCGGCGGGCGGGGGAGCGGGGAGCCTTTCAGGGGAAATACCGGCGCTCCCCGCCCCCCTCACACCGGGCCCCGGCCCCCTCCCGCCGCCGTGCGGGCTCCCCCCGGCTGTCTGCAAGCCCTGGCGCGCCTGGGGAGGCGAGAGCGGCTGGAGCCCGGGCTGCCCGGGGAGGGATGCCGGGTGTGCGCGCTGGTGTGGGCGAGTGCCGGCTGCCCTGCAGTGGCAGCTCCCGAGCGAGGAGGCTCCTGACGCTGGCACTGCAGTGTAGTAGATCATAGGCTCTCCTTGCCTCTCTGACACCCCAACATCAACAAGCAGCAGCCCTGGCAGCCCGCACCCCTCTCCGCTCCGGCAGCCGAGGTGCCGGCTCCTGCTTTGCCCAGCTCAGGGCCGGTGCAGAGAGTCGAGGTGGGCACCTCGGCAGATTTTTAGCTCTTCCCCCCTCTCGCTCTCGTTTGCCAGCTCCTCTCGCCCCTTTCCTCCCCGCCGCTGCCGCAGCAGCGAAGAGCAGACACTTCTCAGCATGCGAGAGGCCGAAATGCCCCGCCGGAGGCTGCGCTCGGTCTCCCGCAAAGTGCCCTTTTCTTCCCTCGCCCCTTGGCACTGCAGCGAGCCACCTCCCCCGGCGGGGGGCAACTTCCAAACTGTGTGCCCTCCCGCTCCCCCCCGCCCCGGGGCGGGATGGGGCAGGGCAGCCGGCCACCTTTTCGCAGCCCCTGGGGACGCCCCGTCTCCTCCTGCCCGGGCCGTGCATGAAGCGGCCGTGACCGCAGGGGGAAAGCAGAGCGGCGGCGTGGCTCTGCCTGCTGCCCTGCCCGCTGCCCTGCCCGCTGCCCTGCCCGCTGCCGCCGACCGCCCCCCGGGGGAGGCAGGCTGCCCCGCCGTGATGCTTTAGGCGAGAAACGATGCTCCGGAGGAAGGGCTTGGGGGGCTGGTGGTTTCTAGACCTTTCAGTTTGCATATCGGAGGGGGGAGAGGCGTATAATCCTTCCCCCCTCCACCAAAGGCCCGTGTCCTTTCCCTGTGGAGGGGAGGCTGGTAACGAAATGGCCCCCTGAAGCCGAGACGTGTCCCTCGGAGGGGCAGGTACAGCAGCACACCTTTCCCCCTCCTCAGGGACTTTGCCGCACTTACGCCCCCCTCCACGGGACGAGCGGGTTTTGGTGGCAGGAGTGGCACTGCACCCCCCTGCCACCGCCCCCCTGCCTGGGGAGGGCTGAGCCAAACTGCCGAGGGGAGAGAAACCCTGGGGGCCGGTCTGGGGAGTCGCTGCCCCCCGCTGCGGCGGAGACCAGGGGGACACAGGGCGGCGGGAGAGCTGCGGTGGCGGCTTGCGGGTGCCCCCTCCCGCCGGGCAGGTCCGCGGTCTGTCTCCCTGCCCCGCGCAGTTTGCGCCGCTCTGCTCCGGTCCTCCGGGATCCCGGCGGAGGAGCCGGGACGCCGAGCCCAGCCGAGCCGCATGCCCCGTCCTGACAGCCCCTTCCCGGGAGCGCTCAGCTGCGGCGAGCTAAACTGTCGGGGGCGGGGTTGGGGGGGAGGCGATCACCCGCTTGGCGGGATTAGATCGGTCGCAGGCGCGGTTGCTCTGGGGGCAGATCGTCTCCATCTCGGCTGGGGCCGCCCGCTGGAGAGCCGGTGCCGTGATGCCCTGCCTCGCCCGCCGCCCCGGGCCGTGGGGCTCCTCCCCTGCGGGCAGCTCCGCCCGCGGGAGCCGGGGAGCCCCGTCCCCGCTGCGGCACGGGGCTCCGCTACACCCCCCCCCATGCCCCTGCCCGGCCCTCCCCCGGCCCCCTTTGCCCGCCAAACTTTTCAGGAGCTGCCGGGATTTTTGGTCTCAAAAGGCACCACACGAGCGAGCAGCTGCCGCTGAGCCAACCGTGCGGAAAATCGAGCAGGTTAGGCAGCTAACGCTGGCTGTAATTTCCGTTTATTTAGCTATTTTCGGCCTGCTGCACTTTTTTTTTGTCCAACAGCTGGTCTTTTTCCAGAAACGGGACTGAGTGGCTCCTTTCCAGATGTTCTCTGCTTTACGTTTCCTCTCCACCGCTGGCTGCAGCCCCCCCTCCCAGCGATTACCTCCTCCCGGGGTTCCTCTGTCATCCCGGGGGCCCCAGCTGGCCCCCCGGGTTTACAGGCACCAAGCAGAGCTCTGGAGCGAGGGGCGAGCGGGGCAGGGAGGTATGGGGTGTCTGGTGGGGTGTGTGCAAGTGTCTGGCAGGGTTGCATCAGGAGTCTTTGTTTTTTATTTGGTAATAGTTTTGTTATGATGAAATTTGTTTCAAATTTGATATTCCAGAAAGAGGAGCTGCCTTTGATTGCTACAGTTATTTACCTCTTTACATTTCTTCATAAGGAGACAAACTTTGAGAATCAATAGATGTGGCTTTGTTTGCACCGATTGATTTTTTTTTGAGTTATGCTGAGTTTAATAGTACAAAAATTAATGAAGCCCCACATATCTTCAGCATCCTGTCCAGCATGAAAACTTTTGCAATGCATTAGGTTCCCTGGGCCTTACTTGCTTTTGTAAGTTTATTATTTCCATCTAACTCTGCCCTACCGGCCTGTCATACATACAGAGAGGACTTCACAAAGTGAGACAAAAGAGACTCACAAAGAGTTAAAAGTTGCTCGGAACCATAAGGCCTGAGCCAGGGCTTGTAATGATAAGATGCCACCCTGGCACCAGGCTCTAAACTGTGTGTGTTCACTCAGGGAATGGCTAAGCCATGGGGAGTATTTGGGGCTCGAGGGGAAATGGGGAAGGAGAGTATCTCTGGATGTTTTTTGAAGCAAATAGAGCAAGTGAATAGTTTTTTTCACCAAATGACAGCTGTTAGAGATGGGAGATGAAGGGAGATGAGTTAGTTGGCTGGAGTGCTAGAGGTCCCCATGGCAGGAATTGCTATCACATTTCACTCCTGGTGGCAGCCCCGCAGACAGAGGATGGATCAGGTTTCCTCTCCATTTACCTCCAAGGAGAGGCATCTCTCCAACTCAGTCAGGGATGTTGACAGAAGAGTAGATGGAAATTGGCATTACTATAAATATGTTGCTGATGACAGAGAAATTTGGTTTCTGTTAGTATCGGTCCCATATCAATCTCAAATACAAAACCTATTTAAAATGAAGAACATCTGAAATACAGGCTGTGGCTGAACTGGGATCTCTGCATAGTCCCTTGTTAAACTCCTTCTCCATAAAATAGTCAGACTGTTCTTTCATGGTCACTTATAATTTTGGAAAAGTTTCTAAGCAGAGCCATTCCAGCTTCTGTTTGAAACGGAAGCTTGGGTCCTGCCCATAAAATGTGTAGTGTGTGTTTTTATCTGAATTCTAAGAAAATTTGTCCTCCCCACTGCCTTCCTTACTCATAGAAAACAAACCTCCCACCAAAAGACAAAAGGTGTTTTGTCTCAGTAAGAGTTGCAGGATTGGGTCCTTGAAGTTGCTTTCACGTAGGTCTGAAAAGCAGCTCTGACTGCCTAAATACTGTAACTCCTATACTGTTAATCAAGCTGCGGTGTGTTTCTCTCACTCAGATGTAAAATTGCCTATTTACATGTATTTCACCTGCTGAAGTTTTGTCATTTATGGAATACATTTCCTTAATTTATACAAATTTAATTATTCTTGATCAAATTAAATTGCATATTCTACTTGTTAAGGGGTGAAATTTATGCCTGCTCATGCATCTCCCTACTGTGATAAAATGCTTGCACCTAGTTCGATGTTTCCTAATGATGGGCCATTTATAAATGAATTCAAATATACAAAGGATGGTTTAGGCTTAGGGAAAATATGAAAAATGTATTTACACATATCATTGGTTTAAATATTTTATATGTGTGCAGTTTTCGTTTGAGTTTGATATTTATTCTACTTACCTGCTTTGATTATGTTAAGTATATTAATTTTGAGCTAAAATTCCTTCAAATTATTTTAAATTTAGATGAGTGATTTAGACATTCAGAATTTGTCCCTTTGCGAAGCTGTTCTGTCCAGTAACTGCCTGTAAAAATATAATCTGGAGAGAGTTGTCTGAAGCTGGAAACTGTTTTTTCAAGAGGACTTCATAAAACTAAAGAAATAGGAATTAAGGCATTACACCAACTCTGAGGTGTCATTTTGTAGTTGGTGGGGTCACTACTGACATTTTTGTATAATCACTCAACATGTAGGATGAAACGCTGTGAGCCTAGCATGTGGTTGGATAAATGAAGTGGTTGTGTGCAAATTAAACTGTGCTGAATGTTTACAGACATTTGGCAAATGCGCCTGTGAGCACCGTGTCCTGCTGAAGCAGGTTTCGTTACGTTGAGGATGTCCTCGTTACTTCGGGAGCAGTGATTTGTTTCTATACCTAATTCTGTTTCAGGTGGCTTTTGTGATTTTGGACACACTGTTATTTCTCTGTGCCTTGCTTTCCTGATTGTTAAGAATCGCAGGGAATGTCTGAACGTGGCACAAGTGTGCTGTTGGTCCTTTTGTTTGCTTTTTGCATTTCAGTGAATGATAACTTTTCAGAGACAAATTACTACTTTACCGAACAATTTACTGAGAAATAAAACATTGAATGATCTTAAAAGTTTGCAGTCTCTTTTGTGAAAAAAGTTGCACAAGGCTTGATGTACCTGAAAGCTACTTGCCACCATACAGAAATTGTGTATGCAGTAGAAAAAAAGTGTACCTGGAAATAAACTTTGCAGAACTGGGGCCATGTTAGTTAAGAACAAGCCCACTTCTTGCACAAAGTGTGTTTCTACCGTCAGAACAAACGAAGCAACTGGGAATAAAATCTTTTTATAGGAGACCATGTGATAAAGTGCTTAAAGGACTATATTCATCTTCGGACTGGCTATTAAAAACACAATTTGTTGTGTTCTTGAAGTGGTTCCTTAGAGGTTCTGAGCCCCTCAGAAGTACTGAAAATTATAATTGCAAAGGGAACTGATGGTGTTTGACGCCATGATGGACTGAACTCACAGTGAGCAAGATGTATGTAAGTGACATGTTCTTTTTAATATACTTTGCAGAAAAGGTAAATAGTGTGTGAATAACTAACAAACTTGTTACTCAAATCAGGAGTACACTTACTTTAAAGAGGATCTTTCTGAGTGCAAAAACTCAAAAATCATTAAGTGAAAGGCTTTTAATGGATAAATGAAATGCAGGTTTGGTGTATCTGTAGCATATGCTGTTAGAAGCACTCACATTAAATAGTAGCAACAAAAGTAAATAGTTGCTGATGAGACAGCATTGGGAAGTCATAAAAATAATATTGTCAGTAAAAGTCAATGCACAAGTCAGAATAGTAACACCTTCTGCAGTAAAATTCAATGCACTTGTTTAGGTAACATACTCTGTTGAACACACCAACACTTTAGCAGTTTGAGAGTTAATATTGGATGGTTGCGTGGGTCAAATGACAATAAATGTCATGCAGTTGCTAGCAGAAATTCATGGTGTAATTTTAATGTCCATATTTTGTGTTTTCACTCTGACACCTGCTTATTTTACTTTTAACTGGAAACAGCATGAGGAATTGCACTGAGGAAGTTTAATGTGTGCATACAGAAGGCAGTATCTTGGAAATTACTTGGTTTAATCATTTTATGGCATTAAAATTAACCTGGTCCCATCAGATAATAGAATAGAACTAAGGTTAAACATTTTTATTCCATTGGAATTGTTTTGGCTTTCGCTCACAGACAGTGATACAAATAAACTGTAATCCTCTACGCAAAAATTGTTTTAAGGAGATTCCCGAAAGGTCTGTATTTCACTGAGCTGATAAGGGAATAGACTTTGCTGTTCCCTGAAAATTCATCATGTCATCCACGTTTTTTTCATGCAGTTTTGTCATCTGGAAAGATAAGAACATAGTGAGGATACAGAATGTCCGGGACTTAGCTCTTGACCATGTCCTGTCTCCAGCTCTGGGCATTAGGTGGTATAAGAAAAACAGAAGACATGGGTCAGATCTAGGTTTGATCCTTCCTCTAATCTGTCCTCTCAGTTTTCGGCTGTCACTGGACCGTCTTAAGTCAGAGCTTTTATTCAGACCACTGCTTTTAGTAGCATCTGAAGGAGCTACACACCCTTAATTGTCAATCAACGTTTATGTTTTGGGCATCAAAAACTTTGTGTGGCAGCAAGCTCCACATAACCACATGCTGTGTGGAAAGGGTGTGGAGGGGTTTGGACTGTCAGTGGGTACTCCTTGGTTCTTTTCCTGTTGAAAAACAGAGGCTAATGCTGCCATTCCTGTTCCGTGTGTGTGATTACTGATCACAGGGACCTTTTCAGGGGTGATTAGCTCATCCATAAGGTGAAGAGCACTTCCTTCACAGTGTCTTCTCCTTCCTTGAACTGTCAGAAAATCCTGGGCATTTCTATCATCTCAGTTCCAGTGCAGTATAACTTGCCTTTGCTGAGGATACAGGATGTTTCTGACTTTGGAGGACAAAAATGAGGCAGCAGCTGACATGTCCCTTTGCATGCTCTGCTTTCATCCAGCTAAAAGGAGTTCATTCCTATGGATTTTCTAGGCCTATGGGATAAGGAGGTATCTCCTGAAAAGGGCATGTTTTCACAAAGTCCTTTCTCTTGAGGAAAGAATCGGGATATTGCTCCCTTGAACAAGCTTTTAAAGAATTAAGCTCTAGTGTGACTGAAAACTAGAATTTTGTACCAGTGTTGAATGATTTGAATAGGAGAGGGAGCTTGCATACAAAAGCAAAGTCTTCTGTTGACATATAAATCTCTTGGTTCTCACCAATGCTGGCAAAGGAAATATACAGGTATTTCATTGCCCTTTAATGAGGTTTGAGTTGAAAATGTTAGTTTAAAGAAGAAAACTTTGCCAGACTTGTTACTCTTTCAGTAAATGTATTCCTAAACATGTCCTGCTACGTTTTAAAAAAGTCCAGATTAAACAGTTCCCAGTTCACACTTCTCATTAGAGAAGTGCATTATGGAGCATTGCTGTTGCCCAGTAGTTTCTACACATATCACTCGTTGCTAATATAGGTACATTTGCTGACACTGAATGAGATGAACAGGAACTACCAGTGCAAAATATAGTGGAAAATATGGAAAAAGATGTGGAAAAATCAGTTAGATCGCTAGTATAGTAGTTTCTTATAAAATTGAGTATCCTATCAGGAATATCTTATTAAAGGTTAACTTAATAGTAGCGCTTATTAATTCATAGTGCTTGTTATATGAAAAAAACACTTTACAGTTCTGATTTTCTTGCAACTAGAAATTGCAAGTCAAATCCAGATTGCTAATAGGCCCTGAGAAACTGAACATAAACATGATTTAGGCAGATTATCCCATTAGGAGATCAGCCCAAGATTTTAGATGTAAATTAACTTCAGGATGTCTAAAACCCAGATGCAGTTTTTTGTGGCTTGGACTCTTTTAGCTTTCACTGAAATTCCATGTTTTAAAAAAGCATTAACAGGTGGATTAAAATTTGTAAAGCCTTGTGCCCCCAAGAGATTTCTTCTACCCCCTTGTCATCATAATTTTTTTTTTATGTTTGTCCCCATGTGAAGGAGACTTTCTGCCTCAAAAAATAGGGTTATACAGATTTTCAGTACTGACATTTGCTAGTCTCCTGGCTTTACTCAGACCTGTTTTATCTCCATGAATATGACCTTCACCCGTCCCAAATGCTGTTGCTTCCATTATAGCCTCTCACATCTCTTTCAGTTCTTTCACCTGCTGCTTGTGCAGGCATCTCACCTTTTTACTTTGGTTTAGGGTCTCTGAGGAAAATTAGCCCTTAATTAGATTTCTTTCAGATATTTTTAAGTTCTCTCCACCACTTTGAATAATTAGCTAGTGGCAGTGACCAGAAAAACTGTACAGGCTATTACTGATGTAATAGATATTTATGATGGATGAAGGGTAGGCTGATGGACTATCCTTTGTTTTATTGGGCATGAGCTGTATGAGTGATTGTTTCCCACTTTCTGCTAATTTACAGTAGCAGAACAGTAGCAGAAGTACATAAATGCAGAGGCAGTAAAGCAACTGTGATTGATTAGGAAAAGACAGTAAAATGAGCAAGAGGATTTAGAAGACCTAAGGACAAATGTTATCCCTTTCATTTGTTTTGAGAATTGTTCGAGGATATTAGTTCCTTGAGGATAAAATGGTTTATGTGGGATTCTGCTGTTAAAGCAGGACTCCTCAGCTTCCAGGGAAGTTTTCTGGATAATATTGCTGAGCAATTCATACTTGTCCTGGAATACCTTGAAGCCTGTGGCTGTGGTACCCTGCCGAAGAGTTCCCAGAGAATTTCAAAACCTATGTGGATGTAATACCTGTACCTTCAGCAGGGTACAGACAGAGCAAACTTGTGGTCTGAATCTTGCTCACCTTTGATTCCCCTTGTTCACCTTTGATTGAGTTCACTTTTGATAATCTAGTTTTCTGACATTGTTGTATGAGAGGATTATAACATGCCACTTCAGTGCAATATGCTCTAAGATTCCTGCTGACCAGGGACATTTGTGACAAAACCAGTGACTGTGTTAGTAAACCCTGGGTTCTGAAGTGTTGAGCTCTGCCTACTTGCACAAAGTTTTGAAAGATGTCAGAGATTAATTCTCTTACCATTGAAACTTGTAGCATGAACTCTTCTTCCATGGAACAGGGCGCCTAAAAGCAGTATGGGATTGTTTTACAGCAAATATGCTGCTACGTAGTGTTTGTACTGAAGACCTACATTTTTTTGAAGGAGGACTTATTTTGTTTTAGAACTGGACTAATGATAATGTTTGTGGAGTTGTAAAAGTGTAAGAGGAAAAAAACAATGCTGTTGTAGTTTCCTAGGTAATATATATCTGGGTAAAATCAATGAGTTTATTCATGGTGGGAGGAATGTGCGCCAAGGTAGTGGGAATGGAGTCATTGTGATTTTGTGTTCTAGTGTCTTTCCTCATTTCAGTTCATCTTTGGAGTTTATAAGAGATGATGTACCTGGGGTATTACTTACATGAAGTGGAGGTGATTCCTCTGATTTGTGGGCCACAGAAGATAGTCTCTGCTCATTGAAGGTTTTCAGTGAAAGTGTATCTTAGAAGACATTGGCTTTCTTAGCACTTCAACATCATGCATGTTGTTTTTGACCACTGCCATACACAACTGAAAACACAATCTAAGGGGTTCCTCAAGATACCTAAGTAAATATGGTGCTCTCGATTAAAAAAAAAGAGTCTTTAAGCACAATAAGAAAAAATAATAGGACCTAAGGATATGCAGGTGAATATCACAGTAGTTTAACTGTAGGGCTACTTAGTTTCATGGTCTCTTAGATGCTGGATGAAAATTATTTTATTCTAGTTGTGCCAGCTGCCATCAGGATGAAAGCAGAGGCAGTAGTTTAGGACCTTATAGCCAAAGCAGAAGTAAGCCATAAGCTGTGCAGGCTAGGTTAAAATCTTTTAATAAAATATCAGGAGAAACAGCAACATGAGGGTTCATTATGTTTGCTGAGGCCCGTTTTCCTTGGCTTTCAGTGTCTGGCTGGAGTGGCTATGGCCTAAGCTGGCTGCGGAAAAGAGTATCTGCTAATAGATTTAAGATGGAAGATGAAGAAAAGAGAAATACTAAGCTCTTGTAGTCATATATATAGGTTAAGAATTTGGGGGTGGAACCTGATGAAGTTCGAACAAAAGTAAGTCAGAATGCGATGTTAGTACATTATGGGAGATTTTTTTCAAGTGCTGTGTGGATGATACATGAATAGTGTGGGATGCTCTCTCTCCCACTTATTCTCAGAGGGAGATGAAAAACCAGAATGACAAAAGAAATTATAAAGTAAATAATAAAGGGATTAAAGGAATTTAGTCATTTAGACAGGTTAGTGATAGAGAGTCCTACAGGCAAGCAGAATTTAGAAATTGTTTAAGCTACTTATCAATTGAAGAGCAAATAGGTCTGAAATTTAAGGACATTTTCATGGAAAACATCTATTTCTAGAAGTGTTTCTTTCCCAAGGACATCTAAGGGAGTTACGTTTGAGAGTCTAGCTTCTCTCAATTTATTCCATTTATAGCTATCTTGCTAAAGGTGAGATATCCTTGTAAATGTTGCTTTGCTTTTATAAATGAAGGTGCTCCCACACTCTCATGAGTCTACCAGCTGTCACTGTACAGCTCTGAAGAAGTGGCCTCCAGGGTGACCTTAAGCAGAGTGTCCAGTGCCTCCTGCCTGCCGGCCTGCTGTCATGTGGACAGTCTGCAAGCCGTCTGTGTGAGTATGCCTGGCAGCCCTTGCTGTTTTGGACCTGTGTGGGCATGTGGAGCCCTGTGTATGCTCCAGCTGCCTGGGCTAACACCTGCAGGCTCCCCTGCAGCAGAGATGGCACACGACTCTCCTCACGAGGGTGGCCCTCAAGCTAAACTGAGTCAGTCAGTGTAGTTGCCACAGTAACTGCTGGTGAGTGGAAATGCATTATTTCACCCCCCCACACCCCACACCCCCCCCCCAAACTGATTTACAACACAACTTTCAAAATGCAGTGTATGTACTTCTGTGGTCCTAAGCTTTGTAAATCTTTGTATCGGACACCATGCGCTGGGCGGTATAAATGATAGAGGTATCCAACACTGGAAGGATTTAAATAGCTTTTGTCTCTATCAGGAGGTTTCAAAGGCATTTTTGCACACTTGCAGGCATTAGGCACTCTGAAGGAGAGTAGTATAGGTTCAATATTAATTTGCCTTTTTCTCCCAATAGCTTATTAAGTCCAGTCAAATAGGCCAAGAATGTTAGGTGCCATTCAGACCTAGTAGATCACCATAAATCTGCTTCAAGAAACTTATACTGGAGATCTTAAAGTAGCTTCAAATGGAGAGCCAGTCTCTTCTTCTCATTAACAGATGGCAAGTAAGAATTGTGAGAAAGAACTGTCCACCTTCAGTTTGGCATTGATATCCTTCCCCCACCTTAAACTCCTCCTAGTTGTTCAGGAACCTAAGACTGAATTTATATTGCTTAATTAAAAAGGGCCAGGGATTGATCCAAGTCCAAATGGCTCTGGCTGGCTCATGTCCACATTACTTGCAGTTACCACCCTCCCTAGCAGATTTGGCTTGGAGACAGCTAGCTGAAGTGGTTCAAAACTGCCTGGGACTTAAGGAACAAGTGTGGGTGGCCAGGGGTCTAGCACTTCTTTTATTTAGCAGTATGAGCACAGCCAAAGAGGATCAGAAAACCCCCTTCACCTCCACTAAGGAAAGTTAGGTCAAGCTCTGCTTGTAGGGTGATTTACTTGTGCCCACAGTCTCAGCATGGGAACACAGCTGAACTAGTAAGAGCATATGACAGCATCCCAGCCAGGCAAAAGAAATGTTAGAGCTTCAGTAGAAGGGATGAACCCCAGATTCATCCTTTGAGGAAGGAACACCTAGAAGGGGGCTTTCCATGGGCTCTTGGTTAACCTTGTGAAAAGCTGGTGGAGGAAAGAGACCAGAGTCTTTGGAGTAAGTCTGGCAGCTGAGCAGCAGAGATCCGAGTCTGCAAGGAATGAATCATAATGAATTTCTGAGGAGGACAAACCAGACAGGAAGGGAGGCTCAGTCTTGCTGGGAAAGTGACAGATTTCCCCTTTCTCTTCTCTCTGACAAGAAGATGCAGCTCCAGGGTAAGGAAGAACTGAAGGACAGGAGGTTTCCTCTGTCTCTAAATAAAACCTTTTTCTTCCACTTCACTGACTTGTACTCACTTTCCTCCTCACTGACCTTACTAGGGATCACATTTGTGTGAGTGTGTGCAATGAAACTGGTCAACACTATCAGTCATCTGAGTAACTTGTTGTTTTACTGCACACCCATCTGCTATTTCCTGAGCTATACGGACACCGACCTGAGTTGCTGCTGCACATGCTTCTTGATCTTCCTTTAATGAAAGCGTGTATATTTGTCCCCACATGACCACCAATCCCTATCTTCCTTTATATAGTTGTGAGGATCATAAGTAAAGAAACATTTTTACTGATTATTGATGCTTTAAATATTATGGCAGGCTAAATCTGGTCATGGTCTGTGAATTAAGATGATCTGGCTTATACTCTGACAGTATGCTCCAGTATATTTGCATGTACGTTGCCTATATTAATGAAAATTAGAAATCATAAAGCAGTTTGGGTTTGTTTGTTTGTTTTTTTTAATAGTTTTAGGGAAAATGAGTTTATAGCACTTGGAATCTCTTGATTCTTTTCTCTGAGGATGCAAAGAGCGTATTTATCCTTGCATTTAATGCAGATTAATGCAGACTGAATTTAAGCAGCAGATTCTGCTCTTTTCATGAATTCCATGAAAACCCCTTAAAATAACTGTTCCTTTACAGATTAAAAATCGGAAGAAACCCAAGTATCATTACTTAATCTGGGACTAAGAAGGGTGTTGTATTTAACAAGAACAGAGGTTTTTATGTTTTCATTGCCTACAATAAAGCCAATTGTGAAAAGTTCTGATGGTGGGCCATAGCTTGGTGTGGCCTTAAAATAAAGCACAGTGGGGGTCTGCAGTCAGCATGTGGGTTTGTTATGAAGAGCTTGGATTTCTGAAACCCCTCTAACCAATCTGTAAATTTGGAAGTTGAATCAAATCTTCTAAGCTGGTAAAATCTTTTTAGCAATAGAGGAGTAAATGACTTTCAGTATAAATACTTCTCAATTTATTAGGTATCTTGGAAACTTTCTTCAGTTGGTAGCACATTAATGTAACATTTCTAGGACTTTTCACACAGCATGGCAATTAAGCCAATTTGGGCCAGACTAACTGCATTGAGATTCTTTTCAACAGTGAAAATATCCTTTCTTCATTTTCCCCTTCCAATCTCCTCATTTGCAGTGTCTTTCTTTTTGTCATGTTACCTGAAAGCACCAGCTTTAATCCTTCTTCTGGAAGTTCCTTGCTCTTTTTTATGCTGCAGTGCTCCACTGACAGATTAGGTCATCAACCCTCCAGAGAAGGGTTTTACAGGAGGATAACAGGAGCATGTACTCCATGGCCAGGGCATGGGACCATTCTTGTGGTAGAAGTGATCTTTGCCCTCAGAGGAAAAGAAGGAAGAGGTTTTTTTGGCCTTGGCACTCTGCTTTGGATTTTAAAAATCTGTCTAAATTTAAATACTCAAATTCTTTCCTGCTAATCCACCAGTCCTTGGTCTCTGTAAGAAGAGACCCCTGTTTCTGTGGAAGACAATAATTTTCTTGTACAGATTAAATGGTTCTGTGCTTAATCTACTATTACTTGAATAATCCTTACAGCCTCAGCCTCAGTCTGCTCCATCTTCTCGTCTGTTTTAACTTACAATGACTAATTTGCAGAACAAGGATGTCTTCCCCAGTTTGCATTCAAGGGCATTAACGTATAATGAAACTAATCTAGGTCTACAGAAACCAAATAGAACAAGCAGCAAATGAATGGTTGAGACAGAACAACAATTTTCTCCCCATGTGGACACAGTCCTCTTGGGTTTTCCCTCTAAAGAGAATTGAGCTTTTTCTCAGAATCTCAAAGTTTTTGTTTTTTTCATCGCTCTATTAGGTACAGGCAACAGTGGAAACCAGAACAAACCAGGGGTTACACAAATAGATTTCAGTGTGTCTTCAGTGAAGGACCTCGAAGCAAATATATGAAATGAAAGGCTGAGTTGGCAGGAATTTCTAATCCTTTTGAAAAATACTTCTAAATAAAGGAATATCAGAGAATGAGAGTTCAAACTGCAAACATTGCAGTATATAAATTAGTAAGCGGGTCACCTGGTAGTCTCCTTGCCCCTGATACATGGCACTGATGTTTTGTCCCTGAGGGGGATGTGCAAAACCAGTATCCTAAGTCCCTGACAGAGTACTATCATTTTTTAAATTTTTTTTTTTAATCCAGTATAGAAGGATCTGCCTAGTGTAGAAATATGTGTCATCAGTAGATATTAGCAGTACTTTTCCAAGAATATCACTAAAAATACTAATTCTTGTAAGGTTAGATATAATGGTGAGTTCATAAAGCTGCTGAGAGAGCACTGGTGGAATGGCCAGTATGTAACGTGCTGCCAAGTGGGCTGCAGTGCACTCAACTAATTATGAAATAAAGGTCCATTACCAAAACAAAATGTAAAAATTCTTGCTTTAAGTTCAGTGCTGTTTGACCTAAGAGGGCAGTTAAGCCAAAAATCTCTATGACACTAACCCCACTGTTTGCGGTGCCCTCTGTGAGTGCCTAAGCCTTTTGAATTGAGAATACACTGAGTCAGGTGGCAGAGGTAGTGAAGCAGTGTTTTCTGAGGGCTTATGGGATCCAATTATATACAATTTGTTTAAATTAGTGGTGAGCAGTTCTACATTAACAATTGTCTTAGTGCTAATAAGTAGGAGCGTCTGGAGTGTGGTACTTCGCATGCTCAAGTCATACCTGCACTTCAAGAGGAGCCAGCTCTTTCATCACACCCAGTGCTTTCATACTGAAAGGATGAAGATTTTTCACTCAATTTTTACAAGCTCATTTTATATCAGTGTGTATTTGTATTCCTGTCTTCTTTTTTCTGTTTTGTTCATAACTGGGCAAACTGTTATCACACTATTTTCAAGGTCATAAATTAGCCGTTGCTCCTACATTTTCTGTAATAGCCCTATTAAAAGACACCATCTCTGTCATAATATTCCATGTGATAACTGGGTGGACTGCTCTTGCCCCTAGATGTATAACTACCTAATTAGAGATTATCCCATTACAGAGCTCTTTAACCTGTATTTTCTCTTCTTAGCTCACCGAGAACACGAGCATGGGAAAATTACTTTTTCCAGTGCCACGGCTTCTACTACAGTCCATATGCTTATTCCCTTCCTTCCTCCTTCAGCTCTCTCTCCCCATCTTCCTTTCAGATAAATTTGTTAGAGAGAGAGTGAAAATTCTGCTTTACAGCACCCAGCAGGGAGTTTTTTCCATCTGGGGATGGGATTTGGAGCAAGGCTTTCTCACCACTCTCTCCACTTCTATGGGTACAATACAAAGCTCCTGTCAGTTCACATCCTTTGCTGTGGTGTGGGGCCTCAGCAGCACTGTATGTTTCCGTGTATTTTAAATCCTGATGGATTTTAAAAGCCTGAGGACTGGGACACATCTCTGATGTGCTCCATAAGAGATATCATGGTCTTTCTCAGACAGTTCCCTTCAGTGATGAGAGGAGGTATCCAGTGCCATAGTGACAATTACTGACATCCTTGGAGCGTGGCATATGGCCTCACCGTCTGATGAGGTTCAGTGTGTCCCTCCAACCTGTTGAGGTTCAGTGTGGCCCTGCTGCCTGAGGAGGTTCAGCGTGGCGAAGCTGTTTCATAATGGAAAAAACCTTTGCTTTAGGAGTGAAGAGATGTTGAACTTTGAGTTTATGGTACTGTGGGGGCAAATCCTGCCCATCTGAGAACAAGCTCTGCTCAGAACAAATTAGGATGGATTCGAATAACAGATGGGAAGGGAAAAGGCTTCTGAAATTTCTCTAGAGAGAGCACAAGCTCTGCTCTCTGTAGCATCCAGCCTGTGTGCAGAGGGATTTGCATGAGTGGAGTAGAGGGAGGAAAGAACAAAGCCAGTAAATCCACTGGTACCCAGATGTCCCACAAATGAGCTTCGGGTTTTGTAGCTGAGATATCAAAATTTTTGGGTCTTATTACCAGAAATTCTTCTGTTCTAGAGAAGGTGAAAAAAGAAAGCTACTTTCAATTTTATTATAGAGAGCCTTCCTGCACTTCCATGTACTATACTGACAGTATTCACTGTGTACCCCTCTCCCTTCCTGCTCTTCCAGGCTCATGGACACCACTTACATACTTACAAAATGACCTTTATTTTGATTCTTCTTCATCATGCAGCAGCCATTTCAGCTGTGTCCACTCAACTATGCTCCATTTTTGGCAATACTGTAATGAGGATTTAAGAAGACAATGTCTAAACAGGAGCCAAATAGTCATATTCATGATGGATGTACAAGGACCTGAAAGAACACTTACAGGTCAATTTTGGTATTACTGCCCTGATATCTCATTGTTTGGCATGTACAGAGAAGCATGAAGGATTTTTCAGGGGATGCTAGTTCTATTAGATTTTGGTTCTTTAAAAGTCTAGTGATAACTTGAGAGATAAATAGGTTAATACACATTATACAAATTCCCATTCTGCTGTTAACAGATCACAAAATGTTCTTAAAGGTAGAGTGTAATGTTAGTGGGGGGATCGGGCTCATGGTTTAGTTGTCATGTCTTGTAATATCAGTTGTGTTACAAAAAAAGCCCTTTTTGTTTGGAGCATTCAACCCCAGCCCAAAGGTCTTTTTAGTAAGGGGAAACACTGCCCTTGGCATGAATGAGTGTTGATGAGAAAATTTCCCTATGCTTATTTAATAAATGGTATCTATTTGGTTAGCAACAATGTAAAATGGAAGGTGCAACTGACCTGTTTATTTTTTAGGGGTAATATTAACATTCAGTTTCTTAACCAGCCTTTCCTAACTGTATAGTTTTACCAATGCCTTTCAGTATTTTGACAGGTTTAATGAAGAGCTCAATCATTCAAAAATTGTATCAATTCAGTAATAGCAGGCTGAAGGCCCTGTCTGTGTCTCAGTCTTTACCCAAGAGAAGATGCTAACCTTTGAATATGTTACAAGGATTAGTAGCAAAAAGCAAGTACAAATTTGCTGTCTTTAGGATTAATTGTTCCTGCAAATGACCCAGTTGTTTTATTTATCCTTCAGAAACCAAGAAATTATTATTTCTGAGTACATTTCCTCCCACCTTTTTTTTTTTTTTTTCTCTGCTCTTGGAAATTGGAACAAAAGTGTTGCAGATTGCCTTTCCTCCCTCTCTACAGGTTCAGACTCTTCCTAGCTGTTATTGTACCTCAAGAGGCCTAGATAAGGACTGATTTTACTGTATCAGGCGACTCACAATACATCATGTATATACCAAGCTGCATGCTGCACGATCTGTGCCACCTTCTTGAGTGTCAGGCTGCAGCTTTGAAGAATTGTATATGCAGACATGACAATTCCTGCAGTTCACAAGCTCATGTCTGAACTGATATTTTTCATTCACATAGTGTATTATATATACAACAGAAAAATATAGCCTACATGCAAGTCTGAGGAGTTACAAGAATCACTGAGATTGATGGGCCAAAGTTGTCACTCGTGTAAATAGATGAAACTGTATTGACTTATTAAGGATTATCTCTTTATAAACTGGCACTAACTGCTGTACAGTTTTTTCTAGAAGACCCAGTTAGGTCAGTGGCCTAATGTAATAAATAATTAAACAATAAAATGCAGCCATATACAGCACCTTAATAGAGGCAGCAAACATATGCATGTCAAAGAGAGCAAACCAGTTAAGAAATAAAATTAAAGATTTTAGGGTATTTTTATTGGACAAACTAAAGAAAAATGTTCATATTTAATAAGCATAAAAATAGATGAAAAGTGAATTCTATTTAATTTGGTTTATTTGTTACTATTTTAGCCTAAGATGATTTTACTTACATAAATAGGAAAATACCTAAGTAAGAAATAAGGAAAGTATTTGCGTCTTAGCAAGGTCTTTCAAAAGATAGTAATTACTCACTGTTTACTCTAGCTAACCTTGATCCTAAGTAAATTTTTTTGTTAGTCTTCACTGGTCTTTGAAAGTGTTCCAGAGGTAAAAGGAAGGTAATGCTTCCTTTGTCTTATCAATGGCTTTGTCTTTCTTATTAACTAAATAGGTCACAGTAGCTATAGGATTGGAGGCACAGAAGTTATGGTCATATACATCTTCACTTTTAAAACCAAGATTGGAAACCTGATTTGCTTGAAATACCTTTTCAGGGGCAAAAATGATTAAGAATAATGTTATCATACAGTTAAAATAGTTTTGTATAGTCACTGTTCTTCATTGCAAGACCCCACAGTACTTACTGCTTTCTGTCCAAATTCAGCATCTCACTGGGCAGTGGCAAAGGGTGGGATTTTATTACTGGGTGCCTCTGCTTTATCTGCATAGTATTGCCATGCTCTTGAAAAAAAGCACTAAAAATATGTGCTGACTGTGCCAGATGCATCTCAAGAAAATCCCCACACAATAATGTGCACTCATTTAAGTGGTGGTATTCATATGGTAAGGGCAAGATTATACTTAGTTCTGCATTTGGCATACCAAGGACAAGGCTTTACCTAGCTCCTTCTCTCCCTTGTTTTCCTGCAGTGTGGCTGGCACAAACTTCTTTCTTCTATTCTGGGCATAGAAGGATGTCCAGGAGGTTGATTCTTGACAAGGTGGGAAAAGCCATGTCTCTGCTCTTTCTGCAGTAGCCAGAGGGCTAGAAGCAGACCTGTGGGCTGCAGGATGTAGAGTAATACCCCATTTCTTCCAGTTACAACAAATCTGTCTATGATATCACATGGAGTGGTGCAATTCTGATTAAAAAGGCACCTGATTCCCAGATTCCCAATGACACATGGGACACAACCACAAAGGCAGTGCTCTGCTTTAACGTAGATAGCGATTAAAATTGACAACTCTACCTCAGTTCATAATATTTTTTTGAAGTGTTGTTAGGTGCTTCCTGCTCCTCACTCATTTGTTCCTATGCTGTAATGGGTAGTTGACTGAAGTTAACTGCAGTTAGAGTCTCCTATTTTCTCATTTCCTCTGATCAGTTGACAGTGTACACTACTCTTATATGTTGCAGAAATTAAAATAACAAGTTACGGGGTGCTGTTTCAAATCTTTGACAAATAGTGACTTCTAATGGCTACTACTTGTGCATGTAAGCAGGTAGATGAATGGTGAGGGCTTTTAGTATCTTTCGTCTCAGAATTTGAGCTGTGACTCACACAGAGTTGCTAACATACAATATTTGCACAAGTGGAAGCAATATTACCTGTTCTACTGCACTTTGAGCATCTGTTCAAAGCTAGATGTAGTTGATATCCAGATCACTTGAACACAGCACGTTCGATGCAGGCAGAAAGACTGGGATGAATTTTCGGCTGCTTATGCTTGAGTGTGGGTGACTTCAGCAATCAACAAGTTGGGGGAACAAAGAACCACATCCTACTTGTTGCAGAATTGAGATCACTCCTTTTTCTAGTATTTCTGTTTTTTTCTTTTAAGACCAGTTCCTTGACTACAGCCATGGCATGAAGCTAATGCATGGGCATATGATGTAAATAAACATCTTCACTGCAGACATGCATTCCTTGACTGGCTTTCTAGTTTCCTGGTTCAGGTTAGAAACGCTGTTCAACATTGACCCCAGGGGGCTGAGATGCCAGTGAGAGAACAAAGGAAAGAAGTCATGCCCCAGTTCTCTGACTGCCACTCTCCCTCTATGAACACATGAAAGAAAATTCCCCAGGGGTCATAAGCATTTCTCTATCTGATGTAGGGACAATGTTGACAGTTCTTCTATATGTTTAAGCTACTGGATCTGCAGCAAGATACCAACAGCCTCAGGAGAAAAATTAGTCCCTTCCCTCATCATAGAACAACGTCTCAGCTGATGAAAGCTGAAAAGGTTTCTTTCACATCAGTGATGCTGTGGAGATTTGCTTCTGTCACAACAGCACTTACCTCCTAGAAGGACTGCCACATAATATAATACCTGAAAAAAGCGCATTACCTTTTTTTCTGTATGAATAGAAGTAATCAAAAGTGCTCCAGAATATTTTGTGACTGTAGTGAGTTCAAGGAGAAAGGGGTAAAAGTTTTTATTCAGTTTCATTGATAATGCCAAGCATTTTGATTTTTTGGGGGGGGAGAAAAGACTGCAAAGAATAATTAGTGCTATGGAAACTATCAGATGTGTGGTAGTTTTATTTTTTCCCTTTAAAATCAGGTCCATTTAAATCCATTTGTTCAATGCTGAAGGGTCTGAGAGAACAGAGCAGAACCAGGACCTCAGTATTCCTTTACTTTCTATACAGTAGATAGAAATTCCAGTTTGCAGCATGCATTTTTTTTTCAGATGCACTATAGCAAAGATAGCCAATAAAAATTAATTGCTTTATATTAGTTTTATCCACCCATGATCATAAATTATTCTGCAGATGTTAATTAGGACATCCAAAATTTCTATGGGCTAAGGGAGTCTTACGAACCTCTATTTAGAGATAGGGAAAGGAGGAATAGAAAAGCATAAAGACTTAACATTTTTGTATAATACTTCTAAGAACACAACCTTATTTTTCAGTGCCTTAACCATAAAACCATTCTTTGCTCACTAGCCTTCATACCCTAGCATCCAGATATCTGAAAAAAAGTAAATAGCTGCCAGGGATGTGAGGCAGTTAAACCTGGTGCATGTAATCACAGTTCTTGTTTTCAACTTGGTTTCGTTGCTGCTTGACAATATTTATCAATACATTATTAAAAAAACCCAAATATTAAAATTTATTAAAAGGAGCTGCAAAATCAAGCATTCAAATGTTAGGTCTAATTGACTTTAGAAATCTCTAATGCTTTAACTACAGCAGTAGGATTAAATCCCTTATTTTGTAGGCCGTTGTATCAGGAAGGAATAAGAAGCCCGGGTATAAAGCAACCTCCTGTTGGCAAAGCAGTTAGCTTTCTTCTTAACTGATCTCCATTATATGTATTAATTATATTGGACTTGGGCTTTACTTACTTGATTGCCTATTGGTTTTTATTCTTTGTCTTCACTGCCTGAGCGCTGAGCATTGCCTGAGCACTGCAGGAGCACTGGAGGGAGTACCTCCCAGACAGCTTGAGAAACGTGTTAGGAGCAACTGGAGAGAAAATCCTCCCTGCTCACCGATGAGAATCCTGGACTGAAGCATGCACAGCACAACCAGAGACTTTAGCTGATAAATTCTAGTAAGTCTATTATAAAAACACAGTCTGAGGTTTTCTGTGGTGCTTTTACAGATATCTGCTCTACTTCATGAATGCACTAGACCTTTTCAGAGGAATGACTGAGAGATTTTTTAAATATGGGCAAGATGTTTCCAGACAGCTCAAGCTGACACTAATAAGTCTCAGGAGGACTTATTAGCTCAGGTGTGATTAGAAATCAAGCTGTCTGTGTGTACTTGTGCTGCACCATGCACAAGTGAATAATGTTTTCTGTTACGTAGTGTGCTGAAGAAATGTCCAAGTGGCTCCAACCAAAGCTGTCTAGACTCATCTAAAACTGGTGCTCATGTGGAGCTAAAAAAACCCCAGTGAATGCAGACTGATGCCAGGTACCTTATACCATCTTGTTACTGGTGTGAGCCTAACTGGGGAGAGGAGGTGTCCCCTCCACAAGCAGAAAGTAAACATAGGTACCAGTTCCTTACAAGGAGTTCAGTGTCCAAACACCTTTCAGGGTTGAGGACTACCACCTGGTTAACTACAGACACTCTGTGGGCTTTGACAAGAGAGATGGCTGCAGTTGCTGTTTGAGTTGACAGCTACCATTTGCAAACTGACAAAAGTATGCAGGATTCAAAGTTTATTTGTCCCCAGATTTTCTTTTCTTTTATTGTTTCCTGCTTTCTCACTTATATGTCAACATGACCAGGCACTGACTAAGTACTTTTTTTGTGGCAAAACTTTATGCTCTATTTTTGTGAACTAGAGCATAAAGTTTTGCCACAAAGAAAATGAACTATAGTGACCATGTTATTTGAAGCTATAAGAGGATAATGAAGAATGAAAGGTGGTGTTTCACCACAGAAGTGGATGGATTTTATTTGTGATACTGGGAATAGTTTATTACTTTGGGCTTTCTAACCCCCTAACAGGAAGACTTTGTGGAAGGCTTATTTTTGTCAAATGTATGTGAGCACCTGTGTATCAAAGTACTGAAGCAAAATCAGTGTAGCCACCACAGCATTTTCCTTTGTGAACTTTCAGAACAGAAGCCTGGGTTTTGCATTGTTGTTCTTTTCAGAAAGTGTTATGCAAAAACACCCAGGACATTGTATGGAAGTCTTGAAATGGGGTTTAAAAATTTTTTAAATGTTGCTTTGAGAAAGTAGCTTCAGTGCTCAGATATTCACATGAGCAAAATACAGCATTCAAAATGCTGCCTGAAATATTGTAAAGAAAATGTAACCAATTTGATACAGCTTTTCTCATAGTATTATCTGGCAGTTTACATAATGCATATGTAAGGAATAAAGAATGTATACCTTTGGAACCACAAGGAAAGGGAAAGGAGAGGTTTTAGTTTTAGCTCATGCACACAGATGTACGTATTTTGTTTTGTGTTTATTACAGACTTTCAGTTTTTGTTTGTGTGGCATATGATATCAGTAATCATGCCAATTTGTATATTGATTGATATTTGCATGTAACTGTAACCTTTCTCGATATGTGCTGGAGAGTCTGCTCATTGAGCTGCTGGTGCCAGGAAGGCACTGAGGAAGGTGGGGTGAAGGTGGGTTGAAGGCAGATGGATGTGTCTTGCTGAAAGCTTCTGGTTGTTGTGAGGACCCAGTGATTGGGAAGATGGCTCAAGTGGACTTACTTCTGCTTGACTGGGAAGAAAGTTCTGAGGCAGATTTGAGATGGGGGTAGGTTTGAAGAGGATTGTCAAATGCAGTAGCTTGGTGGATAAAGAGGCAAGAAATAGGACTGGGTCCTTCCTCTTGGGACGAAAGTGTTTGTTCTTCCTTACTTTGACTTCCAAATACACTGGGGAGATGGGGTGGGTTGGGGTGGTCCCATGTAACATGATGAGCAATGCCAAGGGTGTCAGCTACCTTCCCAGGCAGCTCCACTGGATTCAAGAGGCCAAGCTGAGAGCTGAGACTGCCAGGTGAAATGGATGTTTGGTAGCCCTGGCCACAGCCCGAAATGCAGCGTTTGTCATCCAAGCCTTCACAAGCAAAGGTGAAACAGCAGCATCTCAGAACCAAATTCTTCTGCAGGGTCAGAAAATGTGACTCCAACTCTCCTCCCTGAATCTTCCTGCAACACCCTGGTTTCCAGTCTCACAAAATATGTCCCAGTCAGTCTGGCAAACTGATGAAAATCTTGTCTGTTGCTGGTGCATACAACTTCTACACTCAAGCCTGGATGGCAACTATGTTTTTGGCTTTGACACTGGCTGTCTAGGCGAACCAGAGCAGGTCTCCCATCAGCACCTACATCTGTAACGTCCTGGGTCCTTTCCTGTACGGTGATCTCAGCAGTCCAAACTCACAGGCTAAGGGCACGTAGGAGATATATAAAACTGCCCCTGAGACTAACTTCCATAAGCTTTGATTAACCAGTTTGGAGCCTTCTCTTCTAGCTATTTTCCGGGGAAGTGGGTGGAAGAAGAGGAATAACTGTAGGAAAGTGTCCTATTTCATTCTCTGGCTGCTTAAATAAAGATGAAGCTGGCAAATTCCTTTTTCGTTCCTATTACCGTTCCTCTTTTTTTGTTCATAACTCCCAAGCAATGCGAAATAAAATGTTACAGTTTCAAAGGAAAATTGGATTATACTCACTTGGAGGGAGGGAAGGAAGAAGAAAACAAGCTTTATATTTTGACAGAATTCAATCCAGACTTTTAAAAAATCAAAATGAATAATTTTGCAATATTTTGTAAGACTGTGTATTCTGAAGATGCAGCTAATCAGATATGCATGCAAATTTAACACGGGTTGCCAACTCTCATGATTTTTTAAATATTTTTTTTTGCTACAATTATGCGGTGTAAAAATTGGCCTCTTGTGAGAAGTTGCTGACAGCTCAGCAGTTCTGCTTCAGTGCTGGCTGCAGAGGGTGGGATGCCTGCCAGAGTGGGAGGGTGGAAGATGGCTTTGGACTGGGGTGCAGGATGCTTCCAGCTGAGGCATCTGTTGAACAGCCTGCACCGGTTTCTGCTGTCCCAGGAGCAGCCACCTGTGGGGCAAACCAAGAAGCCTGCTGCATCTCCTTACCCACCCTCTCTCGTTACTTAGGGTGAAGTGAGAGAGAGAGAAGCAAATGAGAATGTGTAGCAGATGCCCAAAATCTGTGTGTTTTCCCATCTTACAAGGAATCAGATCCCAGGAGGGAAAAGGTGAAGTGAGGAAAGGGGTAAGGACAGTTCGGAAATAATATACGTAGGGTAGGAGGTAAGAGAGCTGGTCTTCTGGTCCTTGAATTGGTCACACTGTGTGGAGAAAAAGGAAGGCAGCAGTTTCAAAAGAGATGGCAAACTGCCCAGGAGCAGTGCCTGATACCAGAGTTCATGAAGCAAAAAGATCGGGGGCTTGTCCATGGCCATGGAGGGCCGGAGGTAGCAGCACACAAAGAAAGGAGCCAGGGAAGCATCTCTGCCTTTTCACAGAAGCAGAAATATAGAGGTCTCTATGGAAGGTTTCCCCAAAAGAAAAAGAGATGACCCTTTCCAAAGAATGGTTAAAGCCAAGATAAGACTGCTCTATTCAGTATTGTGACTATGTTTGGTTTTGTTTGTGGGTTATAATCTCATGAGGTTGGCAATGCTATGTGAAAATATATATATATGTGTACACACCCCTATATAATCTGTGGAACTTTGCAAATTGAAATAAAACAGGAGGCAATAAAGCATTTTAGAGTATTTCTCTATTTCTCCATTACTGTGATATATAAGTGCTGAAGAGGTAGCTATGCTTTTATTAATTTGATGCCTTACTTATTTGGATTTTTGACAAAATAGCTAATTACTCCTAAGTATTAGTCTATTGATATTAACAATCCTATGCACAAGTTTGTTGCATTTAGAAGACAGATAGGGTATAGTTAATTTTCTTTTATATTCTTGTTTATTTCAGGACAATAGTAAATCTTAGTTAGCCAATATTATTACCTGTAGTGAGTTCTGGTGAACAGATATCCAAGCCAACCCAGGAAAATAAGTCTGTACAGAGATTCGACCAATACAGGTGCTTTGGGCTGTGCCGAACGGTGCATGGGAAACAGACCTTCACTGTCTCACTTCTCTCATTACAGGCTCCCACTTGGTTCAGTGGTCAGATTGGAAATTTCAAACCATGGTAGACAGCCAGTAGGATCCAGCTGAAATGAAGAAAAGTTGTCATTTTTAGCAGTCTGCAAATATGTGGGAGTGAGAGCTAGCTGGTAAACAACTTGGAGAAATATTAGGCTGACTTCTTTACTGCTGTGCACAGTGTGAGGCCTCCTGTATTTGTACAAAGCATGAATACCAAATCTGATCTGTCTGCTTATTGCACTCTCATTTTGCATGGTTGTGAACTGCATGAGTTAGGGGATGAGAGCTGGTGACTGAAACAGCGTATGGGCTGAAGGTGTGCCACATGGATGCGATGACTTCGTTGCCTTGTGGCACTGTCGTCATCAACCCGACACTGTTCCCCCAAGTCCGTGGGATGAAGGCTGGATGTGTAGTACGGTGTCTATGGCACCATGCTCTAGCTTCAGGCTCAGAGCCCCCTTTACGCCCAACCTGGAGCTGCTACGCCTCCTGAGTCTCTACCTAATAGGGAACATCCCATTATGTTAGCTTTTTGGGTGTTGCAGAAGAGTGTTATCACATGTTGTAACTGAAATGGTGAGATTCGTTGCTCAAGCTATAATTCCTGAAGCATGAAGGTTTTCGAGCGCTAATTTTAACTCAAAGACCAAAGACTTGAAGACTATTTTTAACTTAAAGACTTGATTCTCTGTGCTGGGAAGCTGAAGCTAGGATACAGTCAAAGGACGTTATAAATACAGTGTGCCTATTCGAACTCCTCACTTTCTATTTTGATCATGTAATGAGTATTCAACCTGAGTGATTCCTATTGTAAGGGGATGTTGACTTTTTTGCAAGTTATAATTCAAATTAAAGAGAGAGAGGTGGCAAACTGTAACTTTGTAGTAGGTGTGCAGTTATATTATGGCTTGAAAAAGAAAATGGTCCAGAAAACCATGTCTGGTACTGCAGACTTCGTACATATTTTAAAAAGGTCTTTGAGGGCAGACAGCATATCAAAGTTGATGAATAACAAATGGATCACATGTATTTGCTATGAAATTATTAACGATCAAAAACTAAGTATGTGGCATGGTGAGACAATAGCTCATATTTTTATTTTACACAAACAGAAGAGAAGCAGAATGATCTTAATTTCATGGCAAAGACACTGTATTTTTCCTCTTTAGAACTGTATAGTCAGATTTCAAGTATATAGCTTCTTGGATTTGTGCTCAAAGTAGGAACAGAGCTGGGCGAAGCTGTATCACTTTGATTTCCCCGTGTAGGTAGCTTGACTCTGTTTGAAAGAACATGGTTACTTATAGGAGTAGTTAGAAAAACAGGGGTTGTTTTTAATTGTTGGAGAATGTGGGATTCAGGCTCATAGATGGAACATACTGCAGATCAGATGAGTTAGGCTTGTGTAATCAGTAAAAGACACATTTGGCTTGAGACCTGTCAAATTAACTTTACTTTTGAACTGTGAGTATCCAATTTATGATACATTCTTGCAATGAGCAGCTTATTAAAAGTCTGTAGGAGAGGAGGCGCATGCATTAAAACATGCTCAAAAGAATTTTGAACAATGAATGCATTTATGGAAAACATGTTCTGTTCCTAGGCAATTCTTGTTGAGTAATAAGTGCTAAATTTGACTTAATTGCTGGCTATTATTATTTCTCACTGTTTCATGTGGTAAACCCATTGAAAATGACCCAATTTTGTGAATTGGGGATTAAGTGAAAAGAAAGTGAAATAGCAAGGATGATTTATTTCATTATGTACTGAGAAATGCTTTCTAATACAGTATATAAAAATAAGGTGAGCTCAAAATATCTTAATAAACCTCTGAGAAACAGAGAGACTCTAATGTATTGTAATGGCATAAGGTCAGATGGAGCAGTGCAGTCAGTATGTGAAACTGTGGTGAGTGTGTGAGTCTTGCTCTGAGCTTGTGCCAAAGACACCTCATTTGATCCAGTTCTAGCTGGGCAGCGGATCATTAGGACTTGAGAAACAAGGGGAGTCAGGTGCTATAGGAGCTATCTTGCTCTCCTGGGTTGCTCTCTTGGCCCCAGAAACCAGTATGCCTTATCTAAACTAGTCAGCTTAGACCGGTATGGTAAAAAAATCAGATTGTATTTAGGTGGGGAACACATCTCTAACTGCTCTACTAGATCTTTGGGCTGTGGAGATGGGGACGTGTGGATGGGCATGTACAAGATACAAAAAAGCTATAGTGTTTCATACAATATCTTAGCTAAATTACCATGTTCTTCTCATAGGATAATGATATTTATCAGTTATTGTACCTGAGCAAAGCAAAGCATTTGTGGAGTAAGGAAAGGTGACTAACCACAACCTTGTCTTGTGCTTGACACTTATGTACAGAAATAGCATCCTCTTTTGTTGTTGCTCCTTTCAGAAATGCATTAAATGTTATTAATATTTAGTATAAAATAATAGCACACACGTATATTAACAATATAATTAATATAATATAATAATATATAATATACAGTATCATATTAGCCATTTCTTCCTTTTCCAAAGACAAGGAGTGCATATTGTGAAACTAGCTGTTCTAGCTTCTTAGAAAGATGCATGTGGTTGGTAGAGAAGATTCAAAGAATTGCAATTTGCATTTGAAGTGGAAGGTGAGCTGCATCTCTAGTGTTAATGCATTTCACTGAGAAAAACTTTACTGTAGAAAGTTCCATTCTGCCAGAAGGGTGAAATTATTTGCCGAATCCTCATTGCTTTTGAACTATTAGATATCTTGATGTTCAGCCATTGAGTGCTTCGAAAATAGGGATTAGGGCCTTGAACCTGATATTGCATGGAAAATGCATGCAATCCAAAACCAGGCCTGATAATCAGAATGGGTATGGAGATGTGCTCCATTAAGCTGTGTCACTTGGTGTTCACTCTTCTGTATAGATTAAGTTGCTGATCTGCAACTGAGTGGTGATGAAAGTATAAACACCCTAGGGAAGTGTAGGACTCACCAGCTAAGAAGTAAATGAAATACAGTTTCAGTTTAATAAGGAAACCCAAGTAAACTCTATTGTCATCATTTCTCTAGACAAATAAATATCCACCAGTCTTTTGTGCTGCTGGTCTCTGTGTATATATACGCACATGCACACACACATATACGTATATACATGCATCATCTTTTCAAATCCTGCCTGGAAGGCAATAGAACTTATTTTATGTGATTATATGTGCCATCACATGTGCGTATGTAGAGTTATATTCCAGAAGGTAGTCTTTATGGTTATATACAGCTTGATTATGCACTGCTGCCTTTGAACACAATACCTGTACGTGGTTTGACATGTCAAGAGGTGCAATTAAAAGGTGAGTTTTCAGATTAGCTATTCGTATCTGGTAAGAATTGAAAAAGGAGGGTGAGCCTTATTGAATTTACATTTGTAAGTGTGTACACCTGCAGACTTGATAGAAATGAATGTAGTTATAATTAAAATGTTTTTTCTATAACATTTTCTGTTCATGTAATTAGAAGAAGAAGGGTAACCTTTGTATGAGGCTTTCTTCAAGAATGGTTTCCTTAGGGAGAAACTGAAGTCTGTATTTTTACTCCCAGGCTTAATTACTGTTGCATGTAGCCTACATGGCAAACCTCTCCTTTTTGCCTGCCTTTGTTTTTGCAGTAGTTGTTGGGAAAGATATCTTCTTTCTATAGATAGGTGAAAAGCCATAGGACAGAGCAGCACCCATCCATATCTGAGACAATACTGCAAAACAAATGAATAGGATTACAACAAGTAGTCTTCAAAAAGGCTGGAGCTCTAATTTTGAGTTTCAGAAGACTGCATTTTTCTTCAGTGCAGAGATCTTGTTAGGCAGCGTACCAAGGATTTGAGTTTGATTTAATATTATCTGGAATAACTAATCTAAATCAGAGGGGAGTCACTGGCATTTAGTAATGTGCAGCTGACATAAGCAAAGAGACCTTTCAGACTGTGTGTTGGAGTCCTTCACAGACAAAATAATTTCTCTGTTAATGCCTTAACTTTATGTCTGTTTTGTGACTGTCGTATAAAAACTGGTAGCATACTAACATTTTAGCTGCCTTATGAAAATACAATTGTATATTTCTTTTGCTTTATTCTTTAGAAAATGCTGTTAAATAGCCAAGTTAAATTCACAGAGAGTCTTGTTTTCTTTTTTATTAACTAAAGCATTGATGGGTTATTTTGTAAATAAGGACCTGATTCTCTTCGTCATTGTCTCTTGCTGATTTAATTCTCTTAGAGACAGTGAAAATAATCAGTTCCTGAGAGTGATACCAAGGGAATCATTCCTGTGCACATGAAATCATCCATGGAAACTGCTTTAAAAAGTGGTCTCTAGAGGACAGGCTCCAAAGACATGATTAATATTGATTTTTTTAGTATATGAACATGTAACTCATGTGAGTTTAAGATTTCCTTTTCTCCTGAAGTTACAGTTAATAAGGTACTTCAGAAGGCAGTTTTGGTGCTGCAGCAGAGCTGCATTTACTACATCTGAGGGGGAGGTGGGATTCATCACTATGGTTCATCTGGCACACAAAGTGTGCGTCTCCATTACTGACTGGTGCAGCTTGGAGGGGGAAAGACAAGGCCAATCAAAGTGCACATGATATGTATTCAGGCAATGAATTTCAGGCCAGCTGCCAACTGTAGGCACCCACTGGGTGCCTAAACTCACAGGCTGCCCCACAAGGTTGTGCAGGCTCCATCCTTGGAGGTTTTCTAGAGCAACCTGGTCTGATCTTGGGGCTGACCATGCTGTGAGCAAGAGGTTGGACTAGAAACCTCTTGAGGTCCCTTCCAATGCAGATTAACCTATAATCCTAATAGGTGATCAGCAGCTGACTGTTGTTCAACCACCCAAGGTTGTCTTGTGGTTGATAGCACAACCTCCTACCTGTGGGCAGCACCCTGTGTCCACACAGCAGGAGGGGTTTTTGAAGGGCACCCTGGCCACAACTTCAGCCATGGGACCACTGGGAGTGTGGAGCACACCAGCAGTGTAATGCAAATTTCAACCTAAATAGAGTCTCTCCTTTATAGTAAATGGCTGGTGTTGGCAATACGCTGCTGAGGCATGAACTGGATCTTAGCATGACTTGGAAAAATGACAGAGTTTTCAAACTGATGTCAAACTGTCATAGATCTGACAGGTCATTTTTGCCAACAGACATTGTTGGAGTATTATTTCTTCTATTTTTTTTATCCCATTCTTAGTAATTGGAAGCAGTAGGACACAACTTGTTCTGTATTTCAGCTAGAAAACTCTCACATATTGGCAGTCACTGCATTAGGTGAGCCAAAGCTAACTGGTTCCACTTAGAACTTCTTTTTTTTTTTTTTTTTAAATTATCAAACATAGGTATTATTCCCCATTCAGTTCATTTAAATTGTATTTTGTTTGAAATAAGTAGTCAAGAGTGGTTTCCCCACTTGGCTTTCAAATGAATATAAATATGGTCCTGTTCCAAAGACTTCTTTGTTTGAGGCCATGGTTTTATAATATTATACTTTACAATATAAATCATTCAACAGGTAGACATATCAACAGGTGCTTGATAGCCACCAGGCACAATGAAATTAAAATCAATTCTTTACTGAAATAAAGTACTTATAAACACAGGACTTTTTTTTTTCCTTTAATTTAGGTGTTAGGATTCTCTTTTTTTATGTATTCCAGTGAAATTTCTCTTTTCCACCTTACAAAGAGTTGCTAAATTCAGTTAAATTATGTAAGAAATGTTTTGCCTTGTTTTCTTAAAAGCATCGTAAATATATCAGAGTCTATGACATAGCTACATCTGCATTATAGCTGATTTATATATTTTCTGGATAGTATATGATGATGTAATTGATTGAAGGTTTTACTTACATGTGCCTGAATGCCAAAAATTTTGTATGAAAGCCTTTCTTTTTTATCACATAATAGTATCCTTCAGTGTTTAAATTTTTGTTAAGTACTATTTTCCTTTTTATTTCTCAGCGTAATTATTTACCTTGAATAAGTGCGATATCCAGCCTTATATAGGCTAGATTCAATACATAGCTGTAAGGAGAAATCTTCCAGGCCAGTATTTAGATAGTATTGATTCAGATGGCAACAGCTAAAGTGACTCTGTGTACTGATTGTGTGCTCCCTGAAGACTCAGTTATATTTCAAAATACCATATTAAAATGTTTCAAAATCTAGCCTGAATACAAAGAGGACAACTACGTGCAAAACCTCCTCAGATTTGCTCATTCTAAACATTCAGAGGGAATGGCAGTGCAGTACCTCTACCTTTATAAGGTTAGAAAACACAAAGTGTTGGGATGTATATATAAGAATTCATTTGCATCTATGTCCACCTCAGTATAGTTTAAGAATAAGGGCAGAGATCATAAAGGATGAAGGCCAATTGCAAACTTGCTGGCATCTTCCAAGTAAAATGTTCAAAGAGTGAACATCAGAAGGGGGTGATCTGAAGAATGGTCATTCTCTGCAGCGCCTCATACAAAGTCGGCTAAAGTTTGTGACAATTTCTTAAAATTTCTGCGCATTTCACTTCAAACTTGTGAACTGTAAGACACTAGATCTGAGGATTTTCATCCTGAATTACAGATCTGTAATCTACTAATAGATTTTGCTTTATAGTTAGCAAAAATATTTTCAGAATTTGCCAATGTCTGCAAGAAGACTTTGATATTTTGCTGTGGAAATATACTTAACGTGGTATGTTAGATTTTTTTTTTCATAGATTATTTGTTCACAGAAGATAGGGAATATCATCCCAGTTTTGTAAGAAACTGAACTCTAATTGACATTCATAGGAGTAAAAGTCACGCAGTACTTTATAACACTTAGTATCTTGCAATATCACAGTTTATGTTGTTGGAGTAAAATATGACAGGATAAATTGAAGGGGATTTAAACAGTGTGTGCCATTACCAGTTCTTGAGTTGGAAAGAGGAATGGTGAGCAAAGCTTAATGCAATGAAGCCAAAGCTTGGTTTCAAGAACAGCTGTTTGTAGTTCTGATGATAAATCTGTCCAAAGAATGGTAATTCTCACCAGCAAGTACTTGCCTGCTTATCAGAGACTTACTGCTAGAGTAAGTTATCCAACAATCTTCATGACCAGGCTGAAAAATTTTAGACTATTGATTTCAGGATCATTGCTGCATAAATCAAGCCTGTTTCCCTTACAGATTCAAGGACTGAAATTTAAAGTAATAGTATGACATTGTCACAGAAGTTAATCAGGAAGAGAAAGTCAGGGTTGGGAATACAAAATGCAGAAGTCTATGGGTTTGGTTATGTATAATTGTAGTGTGATGTATTGTATAGTGCAACTGGTATATGACGTACTCTATAAGTAGACAATATTTACAGTACTCTTTTGGGGTGCTTATTTATTGGCTCCTTGAATCTTGTGAGTGTTTCCCAATGTCAGTATGCTGTAATGGTGTAATAGCAGAATATTTCTTTAACATATCAACTAATAGAACTTACATTTTATTTAAAAAAGTGGGACTCTGCATATGTTATACCATAATTTTGTAAATGCCTTTACCTGAATTTTGGGAGATACTGTATCTTTCTCCCAGGTCAAACACTAGAATACTTCACATTGCAGAGCGTGGTATTTTGGTACTTAGAATTTGTGAAGTTTTACTATCATGTTGGATTGCATTACATGTTTGAAACAAAATAATATAACAATAAAAGCAAACTGCAACCTGCCCCCAGCAAACTACTTTCTGATAACTGAGATCTAACCTGCATGCACAGGCGAAAGGAAAGGTTTGTTGCACACAGCATCGTCTGTTTCTCAAGGGTATAGTAAATCCAGCTGACCAGAAATTTCTTCAAAAAACAGACAAAAGCAGTGAATTAACAGCATCAATCCACTACTGTTAATGTGGATTGTCATATGCTTTGTACTGAATTTTCAACTTTAAATTTCAGAACTTATGCTGGATGTAATAGGAAGGATGCTAGCTGGCACTGAAGAGACCAAGTTTGTTCCTCTCCCTTCTGTAGATTTCCTGGAAGGTTGGGAAAACTAGATAATCTTTTAGATCCCCAACCACAACATGGGGAGGACACTTCTTTACCTCACAGTGGTTTTGAAAGGATAAATATATGCTAGATGATGTGCTCAGAAGGGATGCAATCTTTGCATTTATAACATGACTTTTGCAAAGCCTGTTGCTTTTGATTTGGGTAGGAGAGTGACATTCTAATACAGACAAATGCTAATAATTTATTAATGTACATGGTTTTGGATACAGTATTCTGAGGACTAGCTTCTTGCCTTCACACTACAGTGAGCATATTTTTTTTTTTTTTTTTTTTTGCCACAGCTGTGAAATAACTTGTGGCTGGGAGCCACATTCATTGCTTGAGAAGGAGGAACAATGCCTCAGGGATTTCTGTGCATCACTGGTGTGTTTTGTGAAATCTGTTTCTGGAAATGCTGCTATGCTATATTTCTATGACTAAAGAAAGGTACAAAGAAAACATGACAGAAGTGAGCACTGTTATTGGAAACCCACTGTAGTATAAAGGATCAGTATGGGTATCCATATAGCAGTATCATGTTATGAGTTATGGATCTCATTTTGGAGTAAAATGTGCCTACGCGGGTCATTTAGCAACCTTAATCTCATTTTATAAGAGAGTAATTTATAAATGTCATGATCTCTGAAGAAATGAAATTGCTTTGTATACACTTTGTTTGTACAAGGAAGACTCACAACCAAAGCATTACATGTATTGCAATTTATTAGTGTTATGTCCATCATTCTCTCTAATTTAAAGCACATAATAAAAGTGAGCATTGCCAACAGTCTTTACAGGGATAAGAAGGAAAGTCTGAAAAATGGTGCTTTTATATATATATATATAAAAATATATATATAAAAGTTTTTTGTACTGTCTTCCAGTTTCAGACTTCGTTTCAGACTCTGGATATCTCTTTCTTTTCAAAGCTCATGCAATCTTACAATTTATTGACAGGTACAGCAGCTTTTGGGTGCATTGCAGGTACTTTGCCTGCATTGCCTTAAGGTCATGCAATGCTGTAAATGTCAGAATTAATTTCATTACATATATACTGCTTATGTTTTAAATATTCATGGCAGTAATCTGTTTATTATAATGGTAGTAGCCACGTGCTTATAATTCTAAGTGTGTAATACCTCTGTAGCATTTTATGGCATATTCAAAACTGGTAGAGGACATATAATACCCACTGTTTTATGAGAGTGCCATAATGCTTAGTACACTCTATTCTTTTTCAACTTTTTTTCCAGTTATTTAAGGGTTATCACCATTAAATGTATTTCCTATTATTGATGCCTAGCAAAACTATATATTCAGTAACAAACACTTTGCAATTAATATGAGGTTTTAGTTTCTTATCAACGTATATCTTTCTAAACACTCAATACTATTTTGAATTCTTTATTTTAGTTCATTCCTTTCAGTTGCATTGTTAGCATTTGAAATACTGCTAAATATTGTATTCTTACACACAGATAAACAATGTCAAAGCAACTCTTTAAATTAACAATTACATGTTGCTGAAGCACTGTCTTACACAGCAGGCTGCTAAGCAAAGCATGTGTATTATCCTGCTTCTTATTTAGTTTCAGTCACAATTTCCTTCTGGGAAAACGTATTTCTGATTTTCATCTTTCCTATTGCTGTGGCTGCTGCTACTGCTTTTTTAATATTACCATTTTTATTGTACTGTCTGGTTAAAGCCAGGATTTGTCACTAGCAATTGTTTGCACCTGTATGCTATAAATAGTATCCCTCAGTTATTCATTATTTTATTATTCATGAAAAACTGCAACCTCTTTCCTTTATATGCTTGCAAGCTGCTGTGTCTGTCATTCATTCCTATTCTTTTGAAGAAGGCTGAAGACTAGATGTGTTTCCATCTTCCCCAGTGATCAGAGAGAAAGATCAAACATGTAGCTGCTGTTGAGTCAATACTACTTGTTGTTGAGAAAATGACCAGCAATTAGCGAGGCACACCAGCACTGATTTCAGCGAGGCTGCACAGATGCAACTGAGAGCTGAAGCTAGTCAGGGGGCTCAAAGCTAGCAGAGCTCAGGCTGTGTTATATACACCCCTACCTGTGGAAACCTGGTTGTAACGCTCCAAAGCGCGACAGTAGTGCCAAGGAGTGCTTGGAAATGCGCAGGTAGCTTAATACCTAGTTTATGAGACAGCCTCTAAGTCACCTTCTCCTTTCACATGTAGTTTTTCACACTCAGGTTTTTTTATATTTCTCTCAGAGAGGAGGTGAATATATCCAGTAAACCAAAAAATGTGTTTATGTGCATGTCGGTGTATATATAATCTTTATCATAGGTTTCCAAAGAAGAAAAGAATTTTCCATAGAAACCTTGATAGTAACAAGACTGTGATTTCTTCACAGAAAGTTATAGAACTGTGAAGTCATAAATTTGTGTTAAAGATTAAAAAGAGTGTTTTGGAGTCTGCAACTGCAATAGCAGTGATTGCTTTAGTTCAAAACAATTCTGTATTAAAGGGCCTTTTTGGTGGCTTTGAGGAAAAGCTGCTTTTGTGGTATGTAACAGCTTCATTCCTACAGTTGTAATTTATGAAAAAGAGAGAACACTCATAACTATTTTCCTAGTTCAGGATCTGACAAGAAATGTGATGACAGATGTGACTTGAACCTGGCACAGAAGGGAAAAGAGAGCCAAAGAAATCATGAAAGTGGCTTGAGCTAAATAACTGGCTTTGGCTTGTCTATGTCCATTGGTGAGGATCAACAAAGCCAACAGGATTTTCTTCTGGCTTTCTGCCTATCTCAGCATTCATATTCATTACTTCATGCATTTCCCTCTTCACTTGTAGGTGGTCAGTTCAAGTAACTTGAAGTTATGCTTTGATCTGTAGAGCCAAAGCACTCCACAAAGAGCAAAGGCTGATCTTTCTTTGCTTGTGGGTTCATTTCCATATTACTCAGGTACATTGCAAAACCTAAAAAGTGTGTGTCAGTGACAATTACTCTCTCTTTTCCACTTCCAAAATAATAACAGAACTATGTTATTATTTAGATTTCCTGAGGGACAGCAGCTTTTGCACTTTTCTGTGAAGGCTGAGAATCTGTTTTCTCTACTGGGAGTTAGTTTCAGCTCTGAGTGTGGTTTCAAGAAAAAACTCTAATGCTTTTATGAATTTGCTGTTGAAAATGGCAGTCCTATTGCTGCAGTGGGGTATAGGTTTTCTGGAGAATCATGTGAAGATGATTGCATGACAATCGCTTTTAAAGAGGAGGCCTTGATATTATTGAATTTGACTCGTTTAACAGGGCAGGCAGGTAGTGATGCACTTAATCACATGCTATTGATTCCTCTGTTCTGACTGAGTTAGTTCCTTTAAAGATTAAAAGTGTCGTAAAGAGAGAGGTGAATTGTGAAGACTACTCAGAGCTATAGTCATGTAAATAATAAGGAGGCTTTACATATGAGGGCATTATGGTTCATCTTTCATTTGACAAGATGAAGTCCAACCTTCTTTAAGCCCTGGAAAGTGGAAGGTGGTTTTATAGCAGCAACTACAGTTAGATAGTCAGAAACAGTCATAAATCCAGGTGAACAGCCTTGTTACTGAAGGTCTTAGCGATCTCAGGGCAGACATTCATCATGGGGAGTGCTATTATGGAAGAATTTGTGTATTTCTATCTGCTTTTCTCCTTGCTAGCATCACTTCAGTCCTCCTAACATTCAGTTCTTCAGGAGACTGGACTAGCAGTGCAAAGTGTATTGAGTGGTAAACAGTTAGTTGTAGGTTCCTGTGACAATCATTGTTTTAATACCAGTTGGATCGTGCTGTGTTTTATTCACATGTGCATGTTGGAGGGAGAGTGCTTTGTACCCTCAAGAAAGCTGGTATGCTCAGCCTGGCAAATGCAAGAGTTTCTGGTAGGAATGGGAACATCACAATCATGGACAATTCTGCAGTACAGCATCCTCTTTCTAGGGCTTCATGCAAATGAGCTGAAAGAGAGGAAAATAATACTCTATTAGGAGTCTTAACATTTATTGTATTGTTCTTGACAGGAGAATGTATTTTCATTTAGTGAGTGAGCTGAGTGGTCTTTTGCCTCTCCCAGTCAATGAATGAAAGCTGTAATACAGTGCATATTGTAGATCTTTTATTCTGGCAAACTGCTGACATGCCTTTTCTACACTGAAGGCTCCATGACTGAGTGGTGCAGAAGCTAGTTGCACCAACTTCATGGTTACTGTTTAACTTCCCTGTTAAAGGTTGCTTGATTCCTTCTGTGTACTGCCAAAGAAGCATGAAAGCCTTGAATGCAGAGTGAAGAATGTAAGCAATGCTGTGGATGAGTTTCATATGCACTAAGGGCATATGTGAAATGGTCGCAAGGGTGACAAGGTTGGCCGAATTAAGAACTCTGAATTAGTTTATCATCTGTCTGATTCCTCTTATGGCCTTGGAATGCTTGCTTTATCACAGCAAATAACTCTAGCTGCCACAGCTTTACTGTTCTATCTTCTATCCACTGTGGCTAGTCAGAAAAAAATCATCAGATTCTTTCCTTCTTCTCATTATGTCTATGCCATTGGCTCAGAGAGTATGTTGCAAATAAGAACTCCACTGAGTCAGAGAAATATGCTATGGTTAATTCACAACAAGGTGATGCAACATTTTACAAATGGCACAGGTGATATGGTACCTTCTTATTTTGAAATACAAGTCTTCATTTTTGCCAAGGATCCATCCTTAAGGTTTTGCTTATTTTGGTCCAGTGTCTTACTGGAATGAAAACTAATATGGAAGGTGTCCAAGCAGCTGCCATCAACAGCAGGAAAAAAATCAAGGGCTAAACTGTAAAGCAATGAGTTAAACTCGAGGAGCCAGTCAAAAACATGCCCACGTTGCTTATGCCTCAAAATACGTCCTTATTCTACACCATACTTTGTTTGTAAAAATACAGGTTTTGTATCTTGTGTTTATTTCTTAAAATAAAAATGAGGTAGACATCTGATAGGCCCTGGCTGATTGTGGATCTACTAATACATGACTCTGCCTCTCACAGTACACAGTTCTGCTTCCTACCCCTCTGCTCCCTAAACCTCTTTGGTAGTCATACTTTCGAGATGAGGATGTCTTGAACAAATGTCAGAAATCCTGACTTTTCTCTTACACAGACAAAGCTATGTGATTTTACTGCTCTAAGGGCACCCTCTGGTCATGGTTTTGCTTCTAGAAAAAATGTCTGTTGTCTACGCATTTGCTCAGGAACTGTACACATGCATTTAAAAAAAACCCCTGCTTGCCCAGTCACATCGAGCACTGATGTAATAGCAGATTCAAATGGCAGTCATAATGGGTTTAATGAAATTAACTGTTTTTCTGAGAACAGGTAAATGTGCACTCTATTCTAGGATTTTGATTTGCTGGTACTGTTAAGAGTGTGTCAGCATTTTCACTGCAGAGGAGTTTCATGTTTTGATGGAAAATAATATTCATCAGTCTGAAATTTGATATGCTAGCTCAGCCCTTATTTAGACATCTAAATAAACAGATTGGTTTTATCAAAGTATTCATCATACTAAAGTCAACATGCCATGGAAGTAGAAAGCATTGCAGCAGGACTTGCTAGTGTTCAGCACTTCTGAAAATATGGCACTTATATTTGATTTAGGAAGCTGACTCTAGACAATCATATTTTAAAAATTTGAGCCCTAGTGCATAATAATATGTAGTGCAGAGTTTCTGTATCAAGAAGGCACCATCTTAAAATAATCTACCCTACAGCCAGCATGTCTATGTCTATGGATGGTTTGTTACCATGATGGCCTGGCTCTTTCTGATGAAACATTTTAAAACTGGTTGCTCCTGTATTTGAAATACATTTTTTTCTACCTCTTTCTAAGCTGTGTTAAATCTTCTACATTACAGTCTGCACTGTCAAAACATCATCAGTGTCTTGACACAGTTTTAAAGTGGGAAGTCTCAGCAGCTGAATGCAGATTGGCAATGCGAGTAATGCTATCTGGGAACAGACAAGTTAGAGAGAGATTGAGGAATTTAGGTAATACATAATTCTGAGTTGGGTTCAAGTTAAAAAATGAGGAAGTTTCCTCATTGACTTTGTAGGTGCCAACAGATACATGCTGGTTGACTTGGGTCTAGTAGTCTTTGAATTGTTGTCAGCAGATTCCTGGAAGTCTTTGAGGCTACAGAAAGTGGTACAAAGATGCTCCATGGAAGCAAACAGCTGACAGTCTTTGCTGACACCTCCACTGACTCTAATATAGCACAGCAGAGTCTTTAGGTCTTAAACAGTACCTCAGAGCCTCAAACTCTCTCATACCAGTGGCTGAAATGGAAAAACATGGAGTAAGACTTAGAGGTAAGAAAGACACAAAGTTCCTAATATGCTAAAGAGGGAATAGCAATGACTTTTGGGTACTTTTCATAGCATGCTGTGAAAGTTACTGCCTTTTGTGTTTCACCTAGAACAGGCCAAAAAGAGATATCAAGGGAAGAAAAGTCAAATGAAATAATCACAGGTAAGAAATGGTAGAAGGGATAAACTTTTTGTCTGCACAAGTCTCACAGGATACCAAACAAGATCATGATTTAGGGAACCACCTGCTATAAGAATCAGGCTTAAGCTTAGACTGAATCTGCCTGGAAACAGGGTGATACCATAATTGCAACAAGTTATCATATCTATAATAAAGCAGCTTAATTTTAGCGATTAGGTAATAAAATATGGGCTTTGCCCTGGAGCAATGTCCTTCTGGCAATGACTCACATTCATGCTCAGTTCCCAGTTGAAGGCACAAAGGGACACCCTCTTCATCCCAGAAGTGACATTTTTAGCGAAGCTTAGGAAAGATTTAGCACAAAAAGGCTGACTTCTTGCTAAAGTTTATTTTCATCTTTCAGCTTACATAAATGTAGTTGTAAGACTCTTCAATAAGTTAATAAATGTATGCATCTCATGCCTTTCTTTCCTACAATTTTTATATTACATGACTTTGATTTACTTGCTCTGTTCCACAATTAGTATTTTAGGTACTGGTCTTCTAGAATAAGTCCCGTCGATTACTTCATTTCAGTCTGGAACTCATTTGGAGAATACTTTTACTTTCCTTCTCATTAGGGAGTCATCACTTCTCTTCTGCCTGTAACTAAATGTGTCCCTTGGCTGGTGGTCGGCACATTGCTTAGTGGCACATTACTTAGTGGTTCAGGAGAAATGTCAAGGTCTGACAGCAATCTGTTGGTCCAGACTGCTTGGGAACCACTAGTTAGACTAAAAAATGTTTTTCATAGCCTTCCTAAGCTCCTTCTCACCAAGTGCTAGCTATGTAAGTTTCTAGTGCTAAAGCAGGTCAAAGGTCTGTGCCAAGTATATGTAGGAAGGTGTGGGAACAGTGCTTTTGAAATATTGAGTCAGACTGAGTAGTGAGAGCTGCCAGAGTATGCCAGAGGTAAAGGAAAGGTAGCCCACAACAAACAGTATGCCTGTTTATCGTGATTGCTGACTGTTGGCCTTGGCTTGCTGTTGCTGAGAAAATTAGTCTATCCAGCATATCAGCATGTCAGTGTGTTTAAGAGAAGGACACAATATAATTACTTTGTGTCAGAAATTCTCTGTAACTTCAAAGTCTTTGATTATTTCTACTTCAAAAAAGAAAAAATTAGGAAGTCATCCAGTACAAGCATTTTGAAGAAGGAAACCAGTGGAGCATGGTGTTGTAGTATTTCTCTTGCTTAGGTTTGTTCAAATTTAAAAAAGGGAGACTAGCCCATAAGTAAGGACTTGTATCCATTAGGGCTTGACCTACAATGTAAGATGCCATGGAGACTGCCGGTTGGACTCCCCGCTAATGGCTGCCAGCTTATCAGTCCTTATGTGATAAACTCATCTCCTTAAACTCAAGACAGATTTCTCATTAACCCTCAAGACCACTACATCAGGCTCAAAGCAGGGGCAAAACATGTGTATGTGTAACAGCTACTACCTATTCTCCTCTTTGGCTATGGCGCAGCATGGAATGAAATTGCAGGGGCCAGTGCTTTTCACAAGAGCTGTTTGCCATTGGAACGATTCCTAGTGTATTGCTGCCCCACGCACAGCCATAGCTGTGTTACATGTGTTGTGCTGGAACTAGGAGTAAAGGCTCTGGCAACTGCAGTGTGGGCACTCCTGAAAGTACTTGCAAATGAGGCTAAATTCTCTATGTGCTTCCCGCTGGGGAAATAAAGAAAAGGCTGAGAGGCTAGAAACCTGCTAGGGGAAGATGTGCTGTTGCTCTTCTACCACGTGCCTGGATGATGAGGGAACTCCTCCAGTACTGAAGGCAGTCAGTTCCTGGAGAAAAAAAGCTAGTTGCTGTAGTTGCTATTAATGTAGCCTTTTGTTTTTTATATGGATGAGCAAAATGAAGTGTCAGTCAATTGGAACAATTATGTCAAATTATGTTGTCTTTCCCGCCCTTTTCATGAGGGGAAAAAAGAGAAATCCTTGGATGTTTTCCTTGCTTTATCAGTTTAGCAGCTGGGATTGCTTAATCACACAGCCGTACTTTACTGAGTCTGCATATGGCACATGAATGTAGGAAAAGCAAACTATACATCACATGCTTTCTCCTCTGTAATTTATGGGATAGAATAGACAGGGTCGAAAGAATAGAATAGAACTGATTATTTCACTTGGAAGAGACCTACAATGATCATCTAGTCCAACTGCCTGACCACTTCAGGGCTGACCAAAAGTTAAAGCATGTTGTTGAGGGCATTGTCCAAATGCCTCTTAAACACTGACAGGCTTGGGGCATCGACCGCCTCTCTAGGAAGCCTGTTCCAATGTTTGACCATTCCCTCAGTAAAGAAATGCTTCCTAATGTCCAGTCTAAACCTCCCTTGGCAAAGCTTTGAACCATTCCCACGCATCCTATCACTGGGTACCAGTGAGATGAGATCAGCACCTCCCTCTCCATTCTCCACCTCAGGAAGCTGTAGAAAGCAATGAGGTCACCCCTCAGCCTCCTTTTCTCCAAACTAGACAAGCCCAAAGTCCTCAGCTGCTCCTCACAGGACATTCCTTCCGGCCCTTTCACCAGATTTGTTGCCCTCCTCTGGACACATTCAGGGACCTTCATATCCTTCTTAAATTGTGGGGCCCAGAACTGCACACAGTACTCAAGGTGAGGCCGCACCAATGCTGAATACAGCGGGATAATCACCTCTTCTGACCGGCTGGTTGTGCTGTGTTTGATGCACCCCAGGATGTGGTTTGCCCTCTTGGCTGCCAGGACACACTGCTGGCTCATACTGAGCCTGCTGCTGACCAGCACCTCCAGATCCCTTTCTGCAGAGCTGCTCTCCAGCCACTCCTCTCCCAGTTCATACTTGTGCCCAGTGTTACTCCATCCTAGGTGCAGAATTTGACATTTGGATTTGTTAAATTTCATCCCATTAATCATTGCCCAATGTTTCAATCTATCTAGATCCCTTTGCAAGGCCTCCTGTCCCTCAAGAGAGTCAACAGCACCTCCCAGTTTGGTATCATCACCAGTCTTGCTAATGGTGCATTCAACTCCTGCATCCAGATTGTTGCTAAAGATATTGAGCAGAACTGGCACTAGAATTGAGCCCTGAGGAACACCGCTGGTGACCGGCTGCCAGCCAGATGTAGCCCCATTCACTACAATCCTTTGAACTCTGCCTTTCAACCAGTGCTTCATATGATATATGGTAGATTGCTGCTTCTGCATCCAGAAGCATATTCTCCTTCAAAACCTTTAAAGCACAGGAGGACATGGAAGCAGGTCTGTCTGCTGAGCATGCAGGAGGGTAGTGCAAGTCCTGCCTAAATGCATGGTTCAGAGTGTCTGTGCTGGGGGGTGGTTAGTGATCTGTCTGTAAGTCACTGCCTTGTGCTCTGCCTCTAACACCAGAGCAGCTGTGGAGTTACAGATCCCCTGAATGATCTGTCTACCTCTGTGATACACATGTGCAAGGCAAGAGAAGTGTCTTCATATCTGTCAGCCTCAATAATGCTGTGCTCAGTGCACGAGGCAACAAAATAATCAGTGTAGTTTCAGGGCTGCAGGTACTTGCTGCCAGCTGGCTACTGAGCAAGTGAGGCTGGGTTAGGGGAAGGGGAAAATCCTCTGTTAAATCAGGCAGGGTTAGCAAAACCCTGACTTTTGGCATGCAGATGTCTGCCAGGGAATGACACACGTTAGCTGAAGGAAGAGTGACCTTCTGCGGGGATGTATTTTCCTCCTGTGTGGCTGCCAGTGGTTTTGCACTGTTGCCATGCAGATTGCACATTAGCTTATGAAAATAAGACTGTGGATTTGTTAGGAGTGTTAATGGAAATACTGTTGACCTGAAGAGCTCACAGTGAACATTGGTGGTCCTTAAAGTGTCTTTCCCCAGAATGAATAAAAATTCAGTGGTAAAATCACTCGAGCGTAATTCATTTAATCCCATCATGACAAACACCAACATTTTTCTTAGATATAATCATGTAAATGCTGTTATCAGGTCAGTGATGTCTCTGTACACACAGTGCCAGCACTATGCACATTAGCAACTGGGCAGGACAGACGCATTCAAACAAATCGTTGTCTCTACTCTATATCCAGTGCTGCTCTAGAGATGTCCGTGTAACAGGGCATGGCACTCTCTGTCACCTCATGATGATTTTCTGCTGAACATTGAATGGAATTGTTGGGAAAATCTGTGTGTGCGATGTGGAGGAAAGATTGGTCTAATTATTCAAAAAGGCAAAGGGACAAACTTGTAGAGTAAGAACTCTACAACTAGTGGAGGAAAGAAAGTATTGAAGGCAACCACTTTTTTGTTATAGTAATATCTCAACCTTATTCAAAAATAATTTTGTGTTTGTACACACTATACTTATTTTTATGAGGAGGAGGATGATGAGGATGTCCATGATAACTTGTAGAAAGAAAGTAGATTTGAAATGGGACCCTATGCTTGGCTTCTATTTCTTTTCTTTTTCTGAAGGTTCCATCTTTTGGTTTCTTTCTTTTCATCCCTTCTCTGCGCTCTTTTGTTCTCTCCTTATTCTAACCTTTTATTTTATTGTATGGACATGGCTACACTTATTTTTACACAGTAGCTGTTGATCTAATGGTGTTACTGGAAGGTGAGAAGCTGAAGCAATGAGCAGTGCATCACTGGTAGGCTTGACCTCATTTCTTTTTATTCTTTTCTTATAGTGTGAGTAAAAAACGCTTAAAAGAGTTTGAAGAGAGCACATGTGTGCACTTTCAGGACCTATTTGCACATGTGAAGGCAGCTGAGGAGATCTCTGGTCTTGGCTGCCCATTCTCACCTTCCCACCTCAGCTCTCCAAATTCATGATTGTACTGGTACAAGTGGTCTGTGAATCTGTTCTGCACATCAAGACTGGGAAATAATCTGGGTTAAAGACAACTTTTCAGAAAAAGTGCACAGCTGATGCATCTGAGAGCTGTGTCAGATGCACAGGGACCTGAAGCCAAAGTAGGAGTCTCTTAAACTGTCTTTGCCTCTGAGAAAAAGTATTTGTGGAGCTTCATCCTGACATAGAGAAACACACACAGAAGCATGCAGACATCTCCCTCATGTGATCAGATAGGGACTGTTCAGTTCTCTACCACCCCTTCTGCCACACTCTACAAAGCAGCTATTTGGGGGGGCCTCCTTTTGGCAGGTAAGACCAGCCCTTCTGCTCTGCACATCCGAGTCAGCTGAGCAGCACTGTCTGGCAGCAGGGAACGACAACAAGAAGGAAGGGCTATGACAGGGAACCTTTTGGGGACCAAATACTATCCACCTGGGGCTCAGTATGCCTGCTGGGGGGCTGCCTGCAAGGGACACTTCTTTTCCTATCTGTCCTGCTTTGAGGCTCCTAGCAAGCTTCAAAGACTTCTACTTTGGAAACCAGTCTTTTTAAAGAGACTGTGAGGTGATAAGAAGTAGAAGGACTTAATGCAGCTACCAGGGGAAAGAAAAGTCTGTGGCAAAGTGTTCCTAGTAATTTTTTTTTTCATAAGAGGGTAAAGCATTTGCTTTTTAAGGACTGTTTTGATCTATGATAAATATTTTTTTTCTGTGTGGACTTGCACTTCAGCATCTATCCTCGAGACCTTTTCATTCATTGCTTCCTTTAAACTAGGACTTTATGTTCTAAAACTACTAATGTCGAAATAGGTCAAAATAATATTTATCATCTTGCCAGATACTGTTGCAGTGACATATGCACAGTTTTGTAAGAATACTTTCCTGCATGAAGAAGGTAAAAGCTGAGATGACATTTTCTATTATTGCTGTTTGTTTGTTTTTCCCCTGGTGATTGTTGAATATTTTTACAGTTAGCAGGGTTGTCTGGTTTCTAAAATAGCTTCTTTGGTGCTTTTTTTTTTTTTTTTCCTAAAGGAGAATTAATAGAACATCTCACAAATTAAGACCGAATTGTTATATTTGTGGCAGAGCTAATAATGGCAGGAACTCAGTATCTCTATTCCACCATAAAACGGAGGCAGAAGAGCAACAAAAACATTCATCTTGCAGAAAATATCTTATTTCAGTAAGCTTCCATGTATTCTCAGATCAGATGCAAGCTCACAGCAGATTTTTGTGCAGGTTGATGGCAAGAGATCACTAGACTGAAGTAATATATCACCTTCGTATTTTGTTTTGGTCACCTGAAGTATGTGTTGATAGGGACAATTGTAAAATGTATTTGCCTTTGTGGTTTTTCTTTCCTTCCATTTTCTCTTCATCACTTCATTGATAGAAAATCACGTATTGTTTGAAATCCTCACAGTTTCTTAAATTTATGCCTTGAAAACTGTTCACTGATTGTGTTAATATAAAAGATATTTCTATCTATCTCAGCTGGTGATAAAGTGGATTTTTAAAGTACTTCTCACTGTGATATCTAGATGCTGAACCTTGATTAGAAAAATAACCAAGACTCCTTGGCTCCTGGAAAGTGACAATGATGGTTTTGAATATTGTGAGATACCATGATTTCATGAGATTGACAGATAATCACATATGTTAGTCACTTGAGAAACAATTTGGAAAGCAGTTATTTCTAAAAATTTGATATCATATGATGTTCATGTTTATAGGAACAAATCTTACTGATTAGTGGAATTTAAATCCCCAACTTATGAAATACTGAAGATGTGATATTTTTAGGTTATAAAGGTAAACAAGGAAGTTATGAAAAAGAACCAGCCTGACAGAAGTACTACTTTTGAAACTTTAACTATTAGCTGCTTTCCCCATTCTGCACTAACTCTGTGCAGTCAAAGATTTGAAATCAGAGATGTTGGCTGCACGTTTCAGAACAGCAGGACCTTGCTGGCACGTTAAAAAGGAGGTCCCTCGGTTACCCTGCAGAAAGAGACCGAAATTCTTCCTGAGATGAAGTCAATCAACAGAGCACAATCACATATGGGATACTCTGCAGAGTCCTTACCCTGATGAAGTCACCATCAAAAAAATCCCTGATGGATGTCTGTGGCTGTTTGGATTAAAAACTCACTGAAATAACTGGCAGCAGGATTCAGTCCCAATGCTGACCACAGTGCACATCATTATTAATCTTGATTAATTATAAGTAATGCTTGACTTTTCGGAAAGATTAAAATCTTGTAAGTTTGAAGGGATAACAGTAAACTGGCTTGCATTTACCAAGAGACAAACAATATATACAAGGTTTGATATTAAGTTCTTCTGATTAGCATTGCAAATTTAAGTAATATCTTTGTAATGCTTAATTAAGTATAAATGTTCTTCAGGTTTTGAGAGACTATTCTTTCTGTTTTCTGTATCTAGCAATTTTCAGGCCAGGTAAATATTTTTAAGATCAAATTATGATGTCAGCCACAAAGCTAGATTTTTGATATGGAGGTTCATTAGCACTCTCTCCAGAACTTAAGCTTCCCAACTGTTATTTGCAAAATTCAAGCCACCTTTGAGAGTAGTTTCTATTGTGTGACAGCAGTGACTGATCGTGTATAGTGCACACGCATGCACATATATTTAAACGCATATACAAGTAGTTTCAGAGAAGAAGAGATCTCCTGTTCTTTCATGTTATCTGTGGCTCTGTCCTTACATCACTGGGAGTTAATCTTATCTGTTCAGAGATGAGTAAGTCTACTGGAAATGGTTAATTCCAGAAGAGGTTCTCAAAAGAAGTGTTTTAGTAGATTTATCACACTGTGTATTGTGCACTTTATAGGTTTCAAAAGGAAGATGCGTCATGTTAAAATGCAGTGACTGTATCTATGTGTCTTTGGAAATGGGATAACTTAGGGGATGGGAGCTAAGTGGGTGACAGAAAAGGCCACTGTAGTTAGGAAGAGATTTTCCAGAAAAAAAATTAATCTTTGTTCCTCCTGAATTAGTGCATTGTCCGTTAGTACAAAAATTAATGAGGTTGTTTCCAATAAAAGTGTATTTTGAATAATATATTTGGTATAGTAGTGGTGGAGACTTTTTTCCAAAGGAAAATCAATCTGACTGTGTAAGCAACTTCATTGTGAAGACATGAATGGACACAGTGCATTGAGATGTCTTTGTTTCATATAAACGTTTTAAAATTTCAGCACTTTTTGAAATAAACTTCTAAAATTGTTTTCAGTCCATTTATGCATAGTTGGGTTCCTCCCTGCCAGGTTTTCTCATGTTCTGTCAGGGGAATGAAGGTTCATACTAAGATTCAGTAGGGGGATCTCAGCTATTCAACTCTGTAATCATTGGGAACTGATATATATATTAACTATCACCTTGCTTCCCCAGTATTTTTTGCTTTTCAGAGGTGTGAGCAATAAAATAAATTAAAATTGCAGTTATGACCATTTTCTAGCATTTGTAAGAAGATATAGAAATTGATACAATATTACATTAGAATTAACAGTTTCAGAACTAAAAGGATGTAATTCATAAAGTTTACTGGAAGCAATTAAAAGTTTAGTTCTGTAAGCAATAAAAAAATTTGCTCTTAAGCTGGTTTGTAATGAAGCCTAGTTTAATCATAAGAAAATAAAATAATTTGCTACATTTTTAATGATTTTCCAATGCACTTATCTGAAAAGGAAGGGGAGAGAATTTTTAATTTTTTTAAAATCAAATGTAAGTTATGGAAGGAAGTGCTGTTCCTTCACAATTGCCATAGAAATCCCATAGCTGAATTTCCGTTCCTTAAAAGAGAAATAAATGGAATGGGACATTAAAGTCTGGCATGGTTACTCCAGGCATTTTCTTAGGGACTGTCTGATGCCTTTAATTCTTTCTCTCCTGGGATTAACTCCCACATCTCCCTTAGGATCCATGTGGGATGAAACCTCTTCCTTCATTAGGAGAAGATTGTTGGTTGTCAGCATTATCATTACCTACAGATAGTGAGGACTGTTAAAAGCAAACAATGCCAAATCATGGCTGCTGCTCCTTGGTTAGACTGTTTTACCAGGAGTTTCTATAAGTAATAAGCAAGGAAGTTGTTTTTCTCCAAAAACCAAATATACAATGTATTTATAACTTAGTTTGGAGATCAGTAAAGGGAAATCTGTTCTTAATGGCAAAAATTGAAATTAGTCTAAAAATTAACCTAATATTAAAAATAAGTAGTTGAATAGCTGATTTTTTTTCAAGTACAAACCTGTAAACAAAAGAAACACCCAGAGACTGTTCGTTCAGTAAAGACATTAGAAATGTGCTGAAATGAAAATAAGAAAAGGATTTTTTTAGTGGTATTTTCTGAGTTTTGCTTTTGAGCAGGGAGGTGAGGAGAAAACAGCTGTTACCTGGTGAAAAGCAAAGGCCACTAGAGGAAGGGTAGGCCAAGCAATACAGCAGTCTTCTGGAAGTGACGACAGGAGTTTGAGGCATTTATGTGGTTGAGCATGGTACATTTGCAAGCTCAGGTTTTCACCCTCCATCATCTTACCAGCAGCTAGCCATTGACTGCCTGGTGATGGCTAGTTTCTAGGCCTGTAGAGAGACCTGGAGAAAATCTCCCCTTTCTCTGTCTTGGCTGCATGGAGCTGAGGCTGGTGCAGGAAAGCAAAAGAATTCCCATAGTCATCTGGCCCCCACCTGCCAAAAACTTCACTGGCTCCTGGTAGCCATCTGAAGGGCTGTGAATTGCTGATGAGGCTTATCCAGATCTTCTTCTCTCCTTTTCTTGCATTGCTTCAGGAGGTGCATGACAAACACAGAGGAGAGAGAAGGATTTTCCCTGTAGTAGGGAGGATTTCCTGGTTGAAGCTGTAAAATTAATGAGAACGATACAGGGATGCTGGCCTTTCCACAATAAGACTTAAGCTGAGCCTCCAGCACAGCACTGCACATTGGCCTTGTGGCCATTCAGCTTGTTCAGCTTCCACTGCAATTATTTGTAATTTGTCACCATACTGAGCCTTTTTTTCATTTTTTTGTGGAGGCAGGGGAGGGGGAGAATAAGTTGGGTTGTATCTGTTCTGACGTGGTATCTGGTAGTAAAATCATTCTGTAGGAAGTCCTAAGAATAATTAGAGCAAATGCCTTAGAAGTGGAAAAGTAATTCATACTGTCAAAGTGAAAGGACATTTTGAATAGAATATAGAATATAGAATATAGAATAGAATAGAATAGAATAGAATAGAATAGAATAGAATAGAATAGAATAGAATAGAATAGAATAGAATAGAATAGAATAGAATCATTTCAGTTGGAAGGGACATACAACAGTCATCTAGTCCAACTGCCAGGTCACTTCAGGGCTGACCAAAAGTTAAAGCATGTTGTTAAGGGCATTGTCCAAATGCCCCTTAAACACTTACCACCTCTCCAGGAAGCATGTTCTAGTGTTTGACCACCCTCTTGGTGAAGAAATGCTTCCTAATGTCCAGTCTAATTTTGCTAACTGAACTGCAGCACTGGGCTTTCATGGGAGATGGGCTGGCACACCAGCGGCACAAGTTGTTCTGAGGTGGATCCACAATTCAGAATTGTGGTGTCTTACTCTGCATGTCTGAAAACGTGGTGGAGCTTAGGCCCCAATTCGAGAGGCTCTGGGCTCCATGAGCTGACTCATCTGAGGACATACACGGCTTGAATGCCAAGTGAAGCAATGCAAATGAGTTGTCTTTCAGAAAGCTGTAGAACATTTAAAAAAATATTTTGTAGAAGCTGACCTGAAAGTAACTGAAATGAGACCTCTTTGCATATCATTGGATCTCAAAGAAAAGAATAAATAAATGCAATAGGCATTTCCTTAGGAAAAATGTGCATCAGGGTGTGGGCATAAGAAAGTAGGATCGAAGTCCTGATACTTGTTTGGGGAAATTTCAAAGGTTTTGGAGCCAAGAATCTTACTCAGAGTCAGGACATCCTACAAAGGTCCTCAAGGGGTGAGAAGATGGATGTTCAGGGTGTTCGCTTTCCTAATCCCTTGTTGAGCTTGGACCAATTTTATGACAATTAGCATGTGCCCAGAATAACATGCCTTAAAAAGCTGGAGGGAAACAGGACAGCTGAGTATGTTAGAGTATTTTGGGTAGACATATAGAGATGAGAAGGACATTTTGTCTCCTATCTTGCTATAGATGCCATAGAATTAAACCTCTAAATCTGATCTGGTAATCCTAATTTCATTTTATAGTTGACAGAGAGAAATGGACACTTCCAGAAAGTGCTTCATCTGACCATTTTTAGACACATCATTTGGGCTGAGCTGGATCACTCTTTGGAAATGCTTTCTTCTTTCCATTGAAAACAGAGTGCTCAGGCTGATTTGCTCAGACATGGATGTCTAACATTATATTCCTATGTGAGACCAGGTAAATTTCACCAAGATTGTAGCAGACAAGAAATGCTGATCCTGACTTGATCAAGAAGTGTGTTTTATCATGATAATCTTGTTCTAGTCCATCTGCAGTGACTGTATGACTCGATATGAGAACCAGTCAATATTTACCTGCCTCATTCTTAAAGTCAGACTGTTTTCTCATGAAAAAAAGGCAGCTTTGGAAGACAAAGAGAGGGAGGGTCACTAATGAGGAAGCATACTGTTTTCATTCAATCCATCAGAAAATGTGTAGAGAAAAATGTAATGATCAGGTAGGCTATTTCATAAGACCTTATTAACTCAAGTGACTGTTTCTTAAGAGATACTCTTTAAAGAATCGAGGTAGAATAGTACTAACTTACTGAACTATTTTAGACCATGTGCAGCACTGTGATATGCTGCCACACAGGGCTAGGCTTTGGAAGCTGAGCAAGGCTTTAAAGTGCCACACTCTCCCACTTACCTCTTTCCTAAAGATTGTTTTATGAGCACACTTTGTGGCACCATAGGTTGTTTCCGCTGAATAGTAATTAAATTTCTGCCTAGAATCTTAGCACCTGGGAAGCAGATTTTCATGAGATACTAAGATATCTAACCCAGAGGGCCCTCCAAGGAATGTTATGCAGTGTTCAATGTTACATCTTCATGAAAACTTAAATCCTAACATTATTTTGGATGTTGCAGGACTCTCCTGCCATATATATATTGTAGTTCTCAAATTCAGCATTTACCTGAAATGTTAGGTTTTTTTTTCTTCTGAGATTTAAACACATTGAATGAATTATATATATAGTGTGTGAGGTTATACTGCTCTGCCACATAAGTTTAGGGAGGTTTCCTGATTGTATATTACAAATATTGGGGCACAAATATGATCTTGATAATCTTGCTGACCAGTTTGTCTCTTTGGGCTTCCTCCTTCTCATTCACCTATATTTGTAGCACACTCTGGGAAACATGGGGAAAGAGAAGAGATAGGCTTTTCAGCGTACAAGATTTCCATGCACACATTTATCTGCTACAGAGTTATTTTTCTAAGATCTTACTTTGACCATATTCCTGGACTCTCCATCTCTCCCTGGTACCCCATATCTTCCCTCTCAAGGACCTTCATTACCTATTGCTAATGATATTATCTGTCATTCACTGTTAAGGTCCAGTTGGCCCAGGATGTTCAAGTATATCTTCCATTTGTTAATTATCAAACAAGCATTTTTGGCTTGTCACTTAAGCTAGGAAAGACTTCTGTATAAACTTCTTCAAAACTGTATAAAACTTTGTGTACAATTAAAGTGTTATTTGTAAAAAGTGCTCTTTCTTTGTGAACTGTAAATTCCTGCCTCTACAACAGAAGAACAAACTATGAATTTGTTCAACATTTCATTCAAAATTTCCTTTTGATTTTGTGACTATTCAGTCTAGTTAATCACCCCCTTATCATTATGAATATAAAGTGGGTATAAGATTTACCTTCTCACATACCCTCTCCCTTTTTTTTTTTTTTTATTTTATTTTTTTTTTGTCTACCTCACTGAAGTCTCTCCCCTTTAAGCCTTAATATCCTCATTCTCCATCTCTTCTGGTTTTTCTATGGCTCTAGAGGCTTGGGGTGGGAGGAGTTTTCTGCACTCTCTATTGCTCCTCTTCACTTTCCCACAGTGTTCCAGTTAACTCTGTAGTGATTCATGTACCAGCCTTATAATCATTCCAATATTATTTACTGCTCAGTACCTTATACATATACATACAGTACCTATATACAATGTTTGTTTCATTGATGAGCAGAATTCTTTGCTGAACTTTTCTGCAGGGTGTTCATGGTCTTCTCCCATGAAGCATTTTACTTGCTACATTTCTTCCTATTGACTTGCCTAAAATTAAGTTCCTATTCTCTGAAGCATAGAAGTACTCATGCCTTTCCTATTCTTTCTCTTTTCTTCCTCCTTCTGTGCTATTTAATGCTATAAGTATTGATATTTTACCACCTAAACTATTTAAAAATCCAGAGGTTTTTTCATGCTGTGGTTAAAATGTTTAGCATGCTCAATCTCTACTTCTGTGTCTTTTCGATTAGCTTCTTAACTTTTTTTTTTTTTTTTTTTAAAATACCCCTCTCAGAATATTAGTATGATAATGTTATTTTATGCTATGATTACTCCATGGAGGAAGTTGAACTTAATTGTACTGTGTCACTGTTAATTAGTGGCTTGGCTGTAGTTACTTCTTAAACCAATTCCAGCATGTTTTAGAGGAGAAACCTCAGAATAGCTTCGAGTCCTGCATACTGTGAAACAAGGTGTCCTGAGAAGACATAATTTTAGGGATTAAGTGCATGTGACATATTTTGTATTTGGAGCTGAAATATCTTATAATCATTTGACATTTGGAGCTGTTTCTTTTACATCCCTTAAGTCTGTGTAACTAGCTTCCTTTTCTTGGTCAACTGCCTTTTGAAATACCAGTACTATGTTACATATTTATAGCTCAAGATTTGTATTCATTCACACTCTGTTGAAGATCTCTTCACTGATTTCTTATCATGTGTTTCAGATATAATGCTGCTTCCCTCCACTAGAAAAACTCTTTCCTGTGTGTTTTAGGGTCAGGATTTATATTCATCTTCACTTATAGTAATTTTCTGTGTTTCTGTGATGTCTTATGTCATTGCCAGGCAGACTAAATCACCTAGTTTTGTTTCTCTGATTCTCCCATTGCTTGCTGACATTTGTCTTTCTTTATAATGGATGCTGCAACTATTTGAATAAAACCCCTGCTGTCTCACAGTGTGTTACTTTTCAGATTTTATGTCAGATGTTCTGCTGTCATACTTTCAGTACATATTATAATTTCTTTCCTGTCCCTATCCAGATACAGAGTTGTGTGTAATGTGAGGAAAGAGATACTGAATTTGGGTGGTACATTCTCAGTTTCAGATAACAATGTTTTTGAAAAAGATAGGAAGTGATGTCTGAGCTGGAGAATATTGCCTCTGGAACAAAGTAAATTGTCATAGAATCTTAGAATCATAGAATTGTTTAGGTTGGAAATGACCCTTAAGATTATCGAGTCCAACCCTTAAGATCATCAAATCCAACCCTTAACCTAACACTGCCAAGTCCACCACTAAACCATGTCCCAAGTGCCACATCTACACATTTTAAATACCTCCAGGGATGGTGACTCAACCACTTCCCAGGGCAGCCTGTTCCAGTGCTTGACAACCGTTTTGGTAAAAAAGTTTTTCCTAATACCCAATCTAAACCTCCCCAGGCACTACTTGAGGCCGTTTCCTGTCGTCCTATCACTTGTTACTTGGGAGAAGAGACTGACACCCACATCGCTACAACCTCCTTTCCAGTTAGTTGTAGAGAGCAATAAGGTCTCCCCTGAGTCTCCTTTTCTCCAGGCTAAACAACCCCAGTTCTCTCAGATACTCCTCATAAGACTTGTGCCCTAGACCCTTCACCAGCTTCGCTGCCCTTCTTTGGACACACTCCAGCACCTCAATGTCTTTGTTGTAGTGAGGGCTCCAAAACAGAATGCAGCATTTGAGGTCCAGCCTCACCAGTGCTGAGTACAGGGGGACAATCACTTCCCTAGTCCTGCTGGCCACACTATTTCTGATAGAAACCAGGATGCTATTGGCCTTCCCGGCCACCTGGGCACACTGCCGACTCATATTCAGTCAGCTATTGACTAACACCCCCAGGTCCTTTTCCTCTGGGCAGCTTTCCAGCCACTCTTCCCCAAGCCTGTAGCATTTCACGGGGTTGTTGTGACTCAAGTGCAGGACCCGGCACTGAACCTTGTTGAATCTCATACAATGGGCCTTGGCCCATCACTCCAGCCTGTCCAGATCCCTCTGTAGAGCCTTCCTACCCTCAAGTTGTTCAATACTCCTGCCCAACTTGGTGTCATCTGCAAACTTACCAAGGGTGTACTTGATCGTCTCGTCCAGATCATTGATAAAGATATTAAACAGAACTGTCCCTAGTACTGAGCCCTGGAGAATACTTGTGACTGGCCACCAATTGGATTTAACTCCATTCACCACAACTTTTTGGGCCTGGCCAGCTAGCCAGTTTTTTATCCAGCAAAGAATATGCCTGTCCAAGCCAGAAGCAGCCAGTTTCTCCAGGAGAATGCTGTGGGAAATGATGTCAAAGGCTTTACTAAAGTCTAGGTACACAACATCCACAACCCTCATCCACTAAGAGGGTCACCTTGTCATAGAAGTAGATCAGGTTAGTCAAGCAGGACCTGCCTTTCATAAACCCATCCTACCTGGGCCTGATCACCTGGTTGTCCTGTCTGTGCACCTGGTTGTCTTGTGTGATGGCACTCAAGATGATCTGCTCCATAACCTTCTCTGGCTCTGAGTTCAGACTGACAGGCCTGTAGTTCCCCAGATCCTCCTTCTTTAGGTGGGCGTCACATTTGTTAACCTCCAGTCACCTGGGACCTCCCCAGTTAGCCAGCACTGCTGATAAATGATGGCAAGTGGCTTGGTAGGCACTTCTGCCAGCTCCCTCAGTACCCTTGGGTGTATCCCATCCAGCCCCATAGACTTGTGTGTGTCTAAGTGGTGTAGCAGGTCACTAACCATTTCTCCTTGGATTATGGGGGCTTTGTTCTGCTCCCCATCGCTGTCTTCCAGATCAAGGGGCTGGGTACCCAGAGAACAACTGGTCTTAGTATTAAAGACTGTGGCAAAGAAGGCATTAAGTACCTCAACATTTTCGTCATCCTTTGGTCATTGGTATGATGGATAAAGATGAATTCACCATAGTACTTGAAAGTGGTGGCTCTTTGGGGACCAGGGGCTGGGGATCATAACCTAAATATGTTCATTATAAATAAAAGCAGAAAATCTCAATAAGAACTTGTCAGGAAAAATCTATGCATGGCAGAGTTAGCAGGAATAGGAACATTTTTTTTTCTTTTTAATTGTACTGGGTCTGGCTGAGCTGGAATTGGTTTTCCCCTGTAGCAGCCCTCATGGTGCTGTGTTTTATGTTGGGAGCTGGCAGGGTGTTGATAGCACACTGGTGTTGTGGCTACTGCTGAGTGGTGCTTACACAGCACCAAGGCTCTTTCCAACATTCCCCCCCCCACAGTGGGACGGGGTGGGCAAGATCTTGGGAGGGGACACAACCAGGACAGCTGACCCGAACTGACCAAAGGGATATTCCATACCATATGACGTCTGCTCAGTATAAAGCTGGGAGAAAGGAGGAAGGGGGTGGGGTCACCCTTGGTCCTCCGAGGCAACCACTATGCGTATTGGAGCCCTGCTTCCTGAGAAGGCCCGACATCGCCTGTTCATGGGAAGTAGAGAATAAATCTGTTTTCTTTTTTTTGCTTCCACGCGCAGACCTTTGGTTCGCTTTGCTTATATTAAAACTGCTTATGTTTTACCCACAAGGGTTGTTTTTTTTCCTATCTTATTTTCTTTCCCCTCTTTGTCATGTTGAGGAAAAAAAAGGGGAAGGGGAGAGAAGTGATAGAGCGACTTGGTGGGTACCTGGCATTTAGCCAAGGTCAAACCACCACATTGATAAATTAAGAACAAAAGAAATATTGGCAAAGATGTCAGTCCAATATGGAATGGAAAATATAAAATTGGTAGTATGATTCAGGACAAACAAAACTGTTCCAGAAATATTTCTTTTCTGTATTTGGAAAGAAATAGGATGATGTATTCTTATTACATGAAAATAATTTAGTCATTCTGATCCTGGTTCATAAACAATTAGGATGTTAAACAACATCTGCTAGGGATAAGCAGTTTTAAATCACTAGAACTTGTAAGTAGCTGATTGGGAAGATATCTGCTGCTCTAGTGTTAATTTTTGATAAATATCAGAAAACTATTGCAATTTGAGAGAACTATTACAGGGCAACATTGCTCCAGCATTAGCGAAAGGTAGTTCGTCTGACATATGTAACCATAAATTGACATCAGTCCTGGGCAAAATAATGGAAAAGTTGATACTGGATGTAATTATTAACATCTTAAAGGATAGCAAGTAAATTAGTGATAGTTAACGTGGTTTTGTGGAAAATAAGTCTCATCAAACAACCTTTATTTCATTTTGGAGGGATTATAAATTAGACTGAAAGACTGGAAGAAAACTATAAGTAAAATCTGGTTTCATAAAGCAGCTTATTTAGTTCTACGTGTCATTCTAGTTTTGGGGTTTTTAGGACCTGAGAAACTGTTTGCTTTTTTCATAAACATTCAAGATTAAATTTAAAAGTCCCTGCTGATTTAAAACAAGCAAAAAGAATGATATCATGACTGAAAATCTGCACCTTCTAGGAAGAGCGATCGCAGGGTGTGACAGATTGTTTGGGAAGGTCTGCAAGAGCAGACGGGATGGAGACCATGTTTACAGAAAGGAAGTCTGTGTGCAGGAAAGTACTGACTTCCAGCAAGACTTGGGAATTATGGTGGCTGAACACCTCAACATGGGCATCCAGGTGATACTTTGACAGAAAGACTGTTCAGTCATTGAGCATGTTAGTATAAATATTGTGGGTAGGCCAGCACTGTTCTCATTGCTAATACATAGTGCAGTGTCTGCAGTTCTGGTGCCACTGTTTTCTCACGAGACTTGAACAAAAGGAAAAGATGCAGGGGAAAACCACAAAAAAGGATTTTAAGGTTGAAGAAAATACCTTTTAGAAAGGGACCCAGGGAGCTCAGGAGCTCATCAAGGTAATGTGCCTTGATTACAACCTACAAAATCTAGAAGAAAATGTCAGAAATGAAGTTGTTCTTTACCTAGGGAAGGCATAACAGAAACTGATGTCCAGTAGCTGAAACTGGACAAAGTCAAATTAGAAACTAGTCATCAGTTTTTTAATGGTGAAAGTGACTGGTAGATGAAGAACTATATTCTCTGTCTCCTTATGCCTTCAAATCTAGACAGGGTACCTTTCTGGAAAACATGCTTAAGTTAAAACCAAATTACTTGGTTTAGTAGCTCTTGGAATTCTCCTTGAGTCACCAGACACTGCTTAGGGCACAGGCAAGGGATTGCTTTATCTTTGTCCGTCCTAGGCAAAGTGTCTGCATGCTGTCTTTATAGTTAATGCTGTGAGTAACCTCTCCCCAGGTAATTTTTTTTTTTTCCTAGGACAGTACACTGCCATAAAAATTGATGCTTTGCCATAGTTTTAAAGTTATTTAAAGGAGTTGATGTTAGTAGCATAGGTATTTTCCTCTTGTATACTTTGCCCATAGCCTGCCTCCTTTTTTGTCATTTCCCTATTCCTTTTGGATATCACTAACCTCAGTGTTTACCCTACGCTCTGCTTTGTGAATGCAGAGTTCCCAGGCAACATTCAACACAAACCCCATAAAACAAACCTGATTTGCTTTATTTAAATCCAAGTTTTTGCCTCAAATTAGAGTTTCAAATTAAGAAGTTAGGAGGAAATTTTAAAGAACATTCTAAATGATTTGATAGTTCCTTATGGTTTTTCTTTTTTTCCCCACAAACTGATGAACTCCTGTATTTTTGGCTGATATGTCTTCCCACACTCATAACTGAAAAGCCAGCCTAGCAGTCAAAGTAGTTTTTTTGGGTTGAAGGAAGCATACTTTATTAAATTAAGCACATTTGTTGCCTTTCATGTTGTTTATCTTGCATGCTGCAGGATTTTTAAAGTAACATTTTCCTATAAGCTCTTTGACAGTCTATCACATTTCTTCCGACCTCACCCCTTAGAACATATCCTTATTTAATAAGGGATCTTTGAGATTTCATATCATGGAATGTTCATAAAGGACTTGTCAGATAACCAATTTTCTCCAGCCATTTCTAGAGAAAACAAGCCGATCTAGGCTCGTTTCACGTTTATCAGCTGGGTAAATGAACCTATTCATCACTTTAGACTACAACACTCAAATCCAGGAAGTTTTTTGTCTTAATCATTAAAATCAGTTTTGACTATGTTATCACATCTAATTAAAAACACAACATTAAACGTGTAGTAACAGAGACATGTGCACACATGCACTTTTTTTTTAAGGCCTTTAATTCATTGGAGTATCAGACAGAGGATATACCTGTTCTTTTCTTGGTGGATTCTCTGTTATATAATTCTTTTTCCTACTTTTACCCAACTGCTAGAAGGAAACAAATGCCTTAGTAGGCAACTTCTATTTTCCTCTCCCCTAAATGCCTTCATTTTGGCAGGGAGGAAGCATCTGCACAGTACTGTAATTTCTTCCCACTAATGTTCACTCTGACGAGAAACACAGAGAAAATCAGTCCTTGTTATAGACACATTTAGGGGTTGGTATTTGCTTGACTAAAAGCCTCCTCACTCCACATTTTTGAAGCTCCATAGTGATAGTGTTTGCCATAGATGTAGCCTGTGTCTGTGACCTTGTCACTTGCATGAAAAGTGATTAATGACAACTCATACTATTTGCATTTTGTTATGCATGCAGGCTCATGTTGCAACAGCTTTTGTAAATATTGTCTAGCTGTCATCAGTGAGTGTTTAGACAGGCCTGGTCACATTAAAATCTAGTCACTTTATTTGACGCCTTCATTCCTTGAAATTTGAATCTTGACATTGTGTTTTAGATTTTCTTTGAATATGAAGTTCGCAATTCAGAATTAGCCTTATTTAGTCTTGCATTTAAAAAATACAGACCAGTTTCTTCTGCTTTCTCATTTATGAATGAATAAAAGACTTTTCCTTCTTTCAAGTAATCTTTCCTTTCAACCCCTAAGAGATTTTCATCTTTTCTGTCTTCATATTCAAAACGTGTCCCAGTTTAACAAAGGCTTTTGTGAGTTCAAGCCATATTAAATTGATATAACATGAAAGATGGTCAGATAGTTAAATACTTCCAATGGGAAATACAAAAGAAGCTCTTATGGCCAATAAGAAGATTCTATTCTGAAATTTAAGAAAGATTGTGGTTGTCAATCTGAAAACATGAGGTGGTTTTTCAAGAGCATATATTGTTATGGCTTGTAGTAAATTTTTGCAGCTCCCATTTAACCTTAAGCAAGGGCTAGGTTCAAAGAACAAGAAACTTGCATTTGAATATTTTATTCTCAAGGTAGCCTTGGATGATCTATAGGTCATGTATGTGCCTTTGATCTGAGGCCCTCTCTTCTGTAAGCACTATATGTAGATCATGGATACCTGCTTCCTTCTAGGAAGAAAGCTTGAGGTGGGGTTGGTCAAAAACCTACTTTGCCTTTCAATACATCCCAAATGAAGCATTTAAGATATGTATTACAGAATCATGGGATAATTTATGTTGGAAGGGACCTCTGGAGTTCATCTGGTTCAACTCCTGCTCAGTGTGGGCCCAACCAAATGAGGTTGCTCAGGGTCAAGTGTTGAATATTTCCGAGGATGACAATAACCTCTCTGGGCAACCTGGTTCAACATTTGAACTCCTTCTACACATTAGCAGACAAACGCAGACATTTAATGGAAAAGCTCTTCTTTTACATGGTTTGGCATTACAGAGCCTCTTTTTCTAAGGTACTACATCTGCAACCTCAATGAATGGCAGGAGATCAAGGGAGTTTCCCATCTTGCTTTTCTAGCTGTCAGAGCAATGTGTTCCTGTTTTCCCATGGATAAGCCATACACTAGAGTAGCAGAAGTCCAGCCAATGCCTCACTTCACCTCCTTCCTGTTAATTGAGTCATCGACACACAGGCAGACCAGACCTATTATAATTTTGTGTGTTGTTTTGTAAGGCACAATTTTGTATGTTGTCTGTGATCATCTCAAAGGATTTTCAGGCATCTTATTTTTAGTTTGGATAATGTCTGATCAAAGGAGACAGGGTTAAGGTTGATACAGGAGAAACACTCCTTAAGTTAATTCCATGATTGCTCAGGAGAGCATCACTTAAGAAAAATGTTAAAGTAAAAGGAAAAGTGAGGTGTGCTTGGCAAATGAAAGAGTTTTATAATAATTGGTGCAACAGCAGCACAGCCACACATATTTTTGATCATGTCCTGGAATAAACTAAGGTGGATTTATACAGATACAAGTCACCTTCTTGAAAAAAGGGAGGAAGGAAGGAAGACAGGAAGGAAGGAAGGAAGGAAGGAAGGAAGGAAGGAAGGAAGGAAGGAAGGAAGGAAGGAATGAACGAACGAACAAATGAAGACCTGGGCTTTGGAAAGGGCAATGTATGACACAGAAAGGTCTTTTTTTCCAGTATGCTGTGCTAAGGAAATAGCAGCGTGTTGTTTGTTTATTAATAACAACAGAAAGGTCAAATACTGTTCCTTCTGCTATCAACTCTATGTTCTGTCTGCTGCCTTCCCTAGAAAATTCCTAGGGCCTACATTAAGGGGATGAAGGTCATGTAGGTTCACATCAAAAAGATAATGCTGTCTGCTTCAAGCTCTTACTTAGGAAATTATAGGCAGAATAAGCACACCTTATAATTTGATTACTGGTGATGTTTGTCATGAATCACAAGGTCAAAGGCATTGGAGTACATTTGTTCCAACTTTAACGCATTTTGCTGGTATTTCTATTTTAACATTTATGAGTAAAATGCAAAGACTGGTTTTTTTAGAGTGAGTGCAACATAGTTGGAACTTGCTTTTCAGTCACCTGGTCCCACACAAAGGACTCCAAGGGTCTCACTTTCTCCATGATAGCTCTCCCCTTTCATTTGCCACTTTTTTATGTGCAGCCCAAAAGAGGAAGTACGTGGGACCTTGTTGAGTATGAAGTCAATCAATAAAGCCTTTTGTTTTGCTTGGACCAATCTGGGGGATTCTGTGTTTTTTAATATTATTCTACTGATGTGGGGTTTTTTTTCTCCACTGTTAAAAATATGACTGAAGATCAATGATAAGAACATTTTTTAAACAGACTGGAAAAGTAGAAGGAGGGAAGTCTTGAAATGAGAAGAAGATTTGAAAGATGGATAGTAAAGAATGCAAAGGGATGAAAAAGGTAAATTAAAAGCTCTGATTACTCAGAGATACAGGAGCAATCAAACTAAAGTACAGCTAGATGAAAAACAGATTAAATATTTGTACTGCAAGAAACGTCTGTAGATCCACATGCCAGTGGATATCAGTAAAGAAAAGACTTAGGGTTAAAAGGATGACTGAAGGTTTATATGGAGTATAAAGCATTCGGACCCACAGCAGGGATTAAAAAGAAACACCAGTAACTGGGCTGGTGCCTCAGCCATGGCCACTGCATTGCCTTCAGTGCTGTAACACCAGCCTACGTGCTGAGGATCCATCTCTGGGACTCTGGAAAATTCAGTATCTCAACACTTTGAGGCATAACCCAAACTTTAATTATTACTGGGGGATTAGGAAGATTTTTTCCTCCAATAGAGTCATTTAATAATTGCCTATTTCAGGATTTCTTTTGTCTTCCTCTGAAGCAATCTGAGGATGCTGCTGTAGGAAACATTAATGGACTAGTCAGGCCACCATCCAGGCCTAGCTTACTGTTTCTGGGCTATGCTGGAGCACAAGCTCTGTGTGTTTGAAATGGAGCTTGAGCCTGTTTAGTAGTGCAGTGTGATAATTACAGTGTCACCATGATGCTCCTGAAATAGGATTTAAAATTCTGCAAACTCTCACAGCAGCTTTCATAGGACCAGATGCTTCAGCTCAATCTGTGTTGACTCAGCTCAAGTGAAAACTGCTTGAAGTTTTTGCAGTTGAGGGAGAAGTTGCTGTCTCCAGAAAAAAAAAAAAAAAAAAAGGTTTATTTTTAACCTTCTTTTACTGATTTAAGAAGCTACAATTTTGTTTTATGAAAAATCTTTTTGAAAAGACTTACACTCTGCTGTGAAAACCTAAACCTTGAACTGGATTTATAATCACTAAAATGGACAGAAAAAAATGTTTTTAGGTTTTTTAATAGATTGAGACATTCTTTACTGTTATGCAAATATTTATCAAACACACTTTGATCAGATTCCAACTGCAAAATCATAAAAAAACAGGTTAAAAACCTCTTCTGGTTTCCAGCTCTATCACTAATCTCTGTATACGACTCCCTCATCCATGGAGCTCCTTTCAGCTGGAGTGCATTTGTCAGAGTCAAGCAAAAATATTTTAAAAATCAGGTGTGACTTTAATGATTCAGGCTTTACATCATCTCATGGTGAGTGACATTATCTGAGTGGGAAACATAAGAAGATATTTGTTACTGTAAATTCATTTGTGTTAAAATAAAGTTACTGATACTTTCAAAATTTTGTACAGTGCTTTTTGGGGGGGTAGATCTGTTTGAAAGAAGGGATCATGACTTCCCTGTCAAATGTCATTAAAATGTAAATCACTGATTCCTTAGAAAGAACAAACATTTTTTTCAATGATGATTCACTCTGAACTATATATGACCAATATTCTGGAAAGACTTCTCTTTTTTCCCTCTTTGCTACTGTTTTGAGTTGGTAAAAATTGGAATAATTTTTATACAATAAATCATTGCAGCTTCCTGACAGTTTGGATAATTTTTGTGGTGTTCTGTCATCCAAATGACTTGATGCATTTGGTATGAATAGAGATGGGAACATTTTGTAAGTTATAACCACAAGATAATTTATTCATAGAGAGAAGGCATTGTATTTGATAACTGATAAATTTCGTTCTGTTTTCATGATAAAAGCAAAAAAGGGTGTGTGGATTGCAGCTGTTCGCTTAATAGTGTTACTGATGACTAAGGAGGGAATGGATCTTTCTGTGAGTTATATAATCAGTTTAAAAGCTCTCCACATTCTGCCTGTGACAGTTTATTAAAAATAATTAAAACAAGAACCCATGAAATAGAGATCTTTTTTTGAACACTTAGCTGTTCTAGATGAGTGTAACAGCCAGATAAAGATCAGGTATGAATTATTTGAACAGTAGTTCTAGGAATATTTTTAAAAGTAGGGACTGACTCTCTTCTGTATTTAAATAAAACTAAATATTACATTTATTTAGGCTCAGAGATTCTCATTTAGGAAACTGTGAAGGAAAGGGTTGAGTGTTTAGTTCGCACTAATTGGGAACTTGCTTGGAATTATAATTATTAGCAACAGAGGGAAGTAGCAAACAAGACCTCTTTTCTCCATACACCAGGGGTTAGTGCTTCCTAAAATGGAGCTTTGACTTAAATAGTGATAGCCTAAGTAAACACATAGTCCACAGGGCATTCGGGTTGCTTTTTCTCCTGGGACTGATTATTGGCTCAGCAAAATACTAAGTGTATGCTTACCCTCTAACTGAAGGTCTTTTATATACATAACATTTACATCTACCTAGATTCTCTTTAAATGGAGTGGTGTTTAGAAGCCGTGGTGAAGGAGCCCAGAAAGAAGAAAAGGGGTGAGTCCATAAAGAGAAGCCTCCCCCCCCCCAACAAACAAGAAAAGGAAATATTTTGAAAGATGTGGTCTTGGGTGGGTTTTTGGGTTTTTTGAGCAACACAATCTCAGAGTAGAAGAAAAACCTTTTATAGTCCAAAGGTTTCTTGTCATCTCCAGGGAGGCTGAAAGTGTGTTTGCATCACTGGTTTTCTCCTCTGGACCCTGAAGAAGGTAAATGCAGGGAACAGAGATTGGCATTAAGGTGGTAATGGGAGATTTTTGCTTTTATTCCCTTGCATGGGAACAGAGTCCATCACAAGCTGACCCAAAGCCAAAAAAGAGAAATGACAAAGGAAACAAAATAGCGGTTCATTACGATCAGGAACAATTTTAAAAGATGTAGGTGAAAGAATCCCACTACAACTGAAGTAGTCTCTGGCCTTCCTCTGACCTTAATCTTCATCCTGTGACCAGGCATGTAACACCACAGACAGCCCATATTTCTTCCAGTGCATTTTTCTTCACTCTTTGTTTTATCTTAATCAAGTCACACGACATTTTGAGACCTTGGCCACCTCAGGTGTAGGATGGAAGAATTATTCCCAACATGTGGTAAAGCACATTAGCTCCTTCCATGAAAGGCTCTGGTTAAGTAGAAAGTGTCAGCACTGTATTGTTGAACACTTCTGTGAGGTTATTTTCTCCCAGGCATTCTATTTTTCTCTGCATTTTCCAAATTGAATTTAACCTTTCTTTCTTCACAGGATGTTTTAGCCTCTTAAGGTCCTTTTGTATTTTCCATAATACCTCAATGACTTCACATTTTTACAAAAATAACATTTCTTTTGTGTCAAAAATGTATGTCGAAGAAACCAAAAGTTAAATACAGCAGGATCTACTAGCTTTTCAAAGATCAGTCTTTGAGAGTAATCGTGGAGACTGGCTGAGCTATACAGCAATGTGTGTGAGATGGTGATGTGTATGAGGCAGGGAGAAAGGTGAGAGACAAGGGATTTATGATCATAATTTTCTGACAACTTGACAGAAGACATTAAAAAGAATAGAAAAATCCATCTATAATATGAAAGTGGTTCTGTCCATTTCCAAATCCTTTTGTGCTCATTTGTTTTCCTCATATGTGATACTGGAAGCATCCACTTATCTCTGGCAAAACTGGGCATGTATGCCAGGTCTGGAAGCAGTTCCAAGCATTTTGGAAATAAATTGATTCTGTGAAAACACCTACCTGTATAATCGGATAGTATTTCTCAAATTGTTCTTCTACGTGATTTTCATCATCTCAGAGGATATTTTCAAAGATTTAAAATCTGGTGATGAAACAAGGCTGTTAGCAGTACTGACAGCAATCAACAGAGTAATTCTGTGGCAGTGGATGGTCTCAAATACGCCTGGAGAGGTAACTTAGGAAAACATTATTCGAAACCACAATGCAAGCTGAAAGTTTAGCACTACGGCCAAGTAGCGAGCAAGTTGTTGCAGCCAAGGGCTCCAGCAGTCCTACCTCGGTGCATCTGCATGATTAGTTTCTTCTTGGTTCTGCATCCCAAGCACAGGGAAAGTCCGGCTGGGTTGGTGACCTCAGTGCTCAGCACATCTGCTCCACCTGATCGTGTGCGATGAGTCCAACAGCCAAGTTCTCACATCTGTTTTGTAGGGGAGCAGCACACACGTTTGTTCATGCACTCCAAAGCATCACAAGAGAACCAGTGCAATCCTTTTCAGCTATCAACTGCTATATAAATAAATAAGTATAGTAGGTAAAAGTGTTTGCTGCAAGATTACCTAGCATAAAGTCAGATGGTTTTCATTTTGTAATTATGGGAAAAGTACATTGAACTGCATGTTCTTTATACCAAAACACTTTGATCTTTCAGGGGAAGAAGAAACTGAACAGATAACATTTTACTAAGCTTTGCTGCTTCTGTGGTCTGCAGATAACACTAAGATTACAGTCTTGAACAGAGCAGCTTTTCAGAGATACTCAAATTTGTCACATTAATGTCAACTATTGAAACTGTTAAAAAAATTTGGTGGTTTTGTCAGTAGATTGTCTAACGGCTATCACATAATTTATTATTTTCTGAGATAACTGGGATATACATATGAAGTTTGAAGAAGCTATTAGTTCATGTATTGCAATTTTGGGTTGGCTGACAGGAGATTAAAAGACAAATAACAGTCTTGATCACTCATCTGACTGCCTTGCATATTATACAGTTATGAGAGACTGTAACTAGCCCATCTGTGCAATAATAATAACATTGTTTAATAAAAAGATTGTAAAATGTCATGTTTAGCTTCTGATATGAATGTTAAGGCCATTGCCTACCATGATGAGAGCACTGTGCTATGTTGATGTTCAAGCCAGAGCAAGGCTGTAAATAAAGATCCTTTGCTCTTGTTCTTTACAAAAGCAATGCATTAAGACATCCCCAAGTGGGTCTGGCATAGAAGGAAGCAGTAAACACTGTCATTTTGGGCAACAGTATCACTGGAAGGAGTGTAAAGGGGACAAAAGTATGACTTGCATGAATCTCTGGTATTCCTACCTTGCTCAAACAGCATTGGTAGAAGAAGATGGTCCCATTGTACACAGTAGTGTTACTGTGGCTGCAAGGATAGGAGGATCCATCATGCTTGTCTCCTGGAAACACAAGATCATTCCCTGAATTTCAGTGGGGAATTACTGTATTATTACTATATTATTGAAATAATACTGACTTCTATTTTAAAACCCCCAGAAAATGAGATTTGTATTTCTTCTTTTTCCAGATTATTCTATGGCTGTATGCAGGGTGTTTTTTCTGGAAATATGCATAAATGTGCTTCTTCCTGATTTAATCCTAACATTTAAACTTTTTGTTTGTTTGTTTGTTTGTTGGGTTTTTTTTGCATTTCATGTTAAAATATCTCTTTTCCCAAAAATGGCTTCAGTAGTCTTCAAATACTTGCAGGACACTGCCTTTCTCCCAAACAGAAGCAGCTATTTTATAGTAAATGCATCTAATCCTTTTTCAATCTGAACCACTTTGTGCTCCCTCTTATCCTCTTTATCTGATTTAGTATTACTCTTTAGGTAACATGGTGCCACTAATTGGATATGATGATTCAAAGGTGATCACACTCAAGTGCTAAGGAAAGGCATGCACCAGTTGCTAAAGAAGGAGTTTTAAAACGGCAGGAAAGGATTCAATCATCAAAAAACCTGAAACACGTAATCTTTGACTTTACTAACTTGAAGTTCAGTATCAGTAAACACCTTCCTTGCATGAAAGAGTGCAAATCCACTAAACAAATACAGCCATTTGCCTACATTCTGAATATTAGCTTTCACAAATAAATATTTTGTTTTATTTCTGGAGCAGTCAGTGGTGCTGTCAAGTATACTTAAAGTGTCCAGGACTTGCGTACTTCATTTTCAGAGATGGGACATGTACTTAATCACTTAATACTGGTAGGGTTTGAATACCACAGATAAAAGTGATATCATCACTGATAGTCAATTTACTCAAGTTGTATTTTTCGATTTCCTCCAAAATCCAGGAGTGGCTGAGTTGAAAGTTCTTTTTTTCTTCAGTAAGGGTACAAGATTGCTTACATCTCCTTTCTTTTAACATCCTTACTAAAAACTCAGACATTATAGAATGTATTTTTCCTATAGGTAATCTGTAGATACTATTTATTTTAATAGAGTGTCACTTTCTGATGAGGGGCAAGAACATTGAAGATATGGCATATTCCAAAGTCTTTAATCTTTTTTATTTTCTTAAAAATCCCCTTCTCTTTTGGAATAAACAGTTTCTTGCTTCTTCCTATTAATTCACAAGCTGCCTTGCACTGCATGTGTCTTATGCAAATTCAAAATGTTTTCATTTGTTTTCTTTATCTGATATAATGCAGATGACTATAGTTAAAATTACAAAATGCATATTTTGGAGATGAATCTTTAAGGAGAGATTTTGCCTTGTACCTTCACCAGCTCTGCAGCACATACTATCATCAGAATCAGACTGCAATGGGGCTCGTAGAGAAAAAACTACATGGTCCTTTCTTCCCCTTCCTGGATGGAAAGGATGAGATCTTCAGCAGTTAAAAGCAGCATAAGTTTTGCTGTAACTTTAAACAGCATAAGAATATGTTGAGGTCCATTTTAGCACTTCAGAGAACTCAAAATATACAGGTGCCATAAATACAAGAGCAGATGCTAGTCCTTTGCAGAATGAGCCTGTTTTCTGGGCTAGCAGTAACTGTGTGTGTGCCATTTAGTTAATCTGGGCATGGGCAGAAAGTCTGACACACAAAAATCTGCATCAGATCTACTGCATCCAGCTGCACACAGCCTGCTCAGTGCATAGGCAGGCATCCCGGGAAGGGAAGACTTTATGCATGTGCACTTTGGAGCTGATCTATATTTATGTAGTGGACAATTGACTATAGTTTTCTGAACATGTGGCAACATGAATAGGGCTCCTGCTACTGTACCAACCAACCTGGTAAACACTCAGACTCCTCTCATAAACTCCTTCAGGTCTTGCACTGGTATCATTTCTAGGTGGAAAGAGAGATGTGTGCAGAGGAGGTGTACTCTGTGTTATTTGTCTTGTGTTTTGCAGCATAGTGCTTGGCACATTGAGCCAGACAGAAAATTGTCTATTTTTCATAGGATCTGGACAGACAGCAACACCACTGAAATAATCATTCATATGGTGGGTCAGTTTACTGCAAATAAATAGGAGAATTTAAACTTAGCTACAGCTCTGTTTTTGATGATATCACAATGTTAGAATCATTTTATTCACACTGAAAATCTCATGTTTTCAAGAACCCCTTTGCAGTAGAGTTGTTTTATCTCATTTCCCTCAGTTAGTCATTCGAGAAATTTTACACTCAGACCATAATTGGTATGCTTCGTTACAGATGTATAAAACTATGCTTGTACTGTCACGTGCTCAGGCCAAGGATAACACTGATCTGGCGAATGTGTTAATCTCTGTTCTCAGAAGTATTTTATCTAAGGCATTGCTGAGATAGATTATCAGTGCTGGTGGGGAGGTTTTTGCATGCCTACCTATAATGTATCACCTGCACTGATGGTTTTTGCTGTAGTTGTCAGTTCTGCCACCACTTTCTTCAGACAAGAATTTTTCTTATGCTTTTTTTCTAAATAGCGAATTTTCTAAAATAGCAAATAATCATTCTGGTCTAACTCCAAGAAAAATATTTTCAGCTGTGGTTCTATTAATTATTCAAAGTCTGTTGATACCTGTGTTTAACAGCAAAGAAGTATGCTGGGGCCAATTCCTAAGTTTTTCATGTCCTTTGTTCCCAATTCAGCTAGGTGCTTTAGATTCAGATGTACATTAGAACACTAAATCAGTACTTTTGAGTAAACATGTATATAACTGTTTTGCTCTCATGGGGTATAGAATATTTCTTGGTTTGCTTTGCTTGATTTCAAATCTGAAAGCTTAGCAATGATATCGGAATGTTTTTAAGAAGAGATTTGAAACAAGTCTATGTGAATTGTAAAAATCAAATATATCAGATGTTGCATAAGAAACTGTAGAGAGCTCAAAACACAAAGTCTATGTAAGCTGTGCTTTTCCTCATATTTTACCAACATCCTGAGAAAAATGAGTGCTTATCGGTTTCCTGAAGTAGCCTATCCATAGATGGACATCATGTAAAATAGGTTAAAAAGAAATGCATGCTGAGTGTTCCTGAAATTTCAAAAAATAAATTTTTTCTATTCTTTATAGCAGTAGTAGGGAGCCCCTTGAGACATTTGTTTGCTTTTGTGCATTGTAACACCATTAAATTCTGGTGTAGAAGAGGCTGAAATCTTGGTGAAACAAAGAAGAAATGTTTTACTGGATGGGTTTACTCTACAGCTTCAAGACACCATAAGGCCTATGTGTGGAATCCATTTTGTTTAATTTTTGACATCTGAAAGACTACTGAATGTGAACGATTTATCCTAGGCCCTGTTACCAGTGAGTAAAGAAGAAAAGGCAACCCAAGAAAGCAGTACTTCTCATACTAAAGTAGCCATCTGTGTTTTATCAGATGAATATCAAAGGTCTGACCAGGAAAGGTGAAAGCCTTAATTTTAAACACCTAAGCTCAGTTAGATGGAGCCCACACTAAGTCAGGAAACTGTCCTTCTGGCTCAGTATCACCCATGTGAGGAGTTCAGGTAGCATTTTACCTTCAGTGGGCAAAGTTCAAAAATGACCTATTAGGTGGTAAAGCTTGTTTAGCTTTGTGCAGTTTGTTGCTGAGACAGTAGGCCAGGCAGGGATTTACAAGATGAGGGTGCACTATCGCTTTTAAGAGAGGGTTGGTTTTCTGTGGAAAGTTGTATTTGGTCTTTGTTACTTAAGAAATAGAGAACAGTTTTAAGGAAATACAAATTCAAATACAGAATACTATAAAAAACACATAATCATTGAGAAATATTCTCTATCGAATCCATGCCTGCCAAAGTTAAACATAAACCCAAGAAAAGTTAGCATTTGGTAAAGACAGATTTCAGATCTTTACATAGAGTCTGATATACCAATTTAGTCTGATTTTCATGAAGTATTAATGCCTTGTGTGGATAAGGGGAACTCTTTTGTAGTATCCTCTTAAAATTTCTTCCCCAAGATAGTTTGGGCATTTGATTATCTCTTATTTGGTTATAAAGCTGATGTAAAGAAAATGGTAAAATAATTTTAAGTCATTCCACAGAGACTTTATAATCTTATTCATAGGAAAGAAAAAGCAGAACTTAGAGTTAGAGGCAGTTAGAGAAAATTCTGGCTTTCTAGGTTGCACAGCCCTCAGAAAGTTCATGGTGCATAGGACAGCTTTTCACCAGTGCAGGTCTGACTTGCTTTGCAGAGCCAGAGAGAAAGCAGTGTATGCTTACAAAAGGAAATTGTGGTATAATAGAAGGAAATGAGAGCTCATCTAAATTAGCCCTTTATTACTAGTGCAGTATAACTCAGTGTTTAATCTGAAGGTTTTTGTTCATCGCCAGTGTTCCTGTGTGTAGGAAGCCTAGAGCAGGCAGTGCTTTGCTTGCTCCCATACTGCCACTGGCCCTGCTGCCTCTGCGCCGTGCAGGAGGACTGGGGAGGGCAATGCAAAAGACTCTACTGACTTCGGGTGACCTGATCTTAGATCAAACTGGTCGTATGCAGAATTTAAAATAATGCCAAAGCAAGACTGGGGAGAGGAGAAAGAAAAGACTTATGCACCCTTGGGCGACAGCGAGAGGAGGAGAGAAGGCAGCAGCAGCAGCAGCAGTACCTTCCCTGTACATCTCTGTAGGCAAGACTGTGTTTATCTGGTTGCATACCCAACAATGTTTGCTGTCCATTTTCTGTTCCTTTGGGTCAGCACAGAATTAGGCCTGCCGCAGGAGCTGTGCCTATGGCAGACCCTGAAGTGATATTCCTGCCAGACCCCATGGGACTGTGGCTTGGAGCACCTTCTCACTCAGATAAAACAGCAATAGAAGCAGCTGGGCAGTATCTCTGCAATTTAAGAGCTTCAATATGTAATCACAGTACAAATGAATGATCTGGCCAGTAAAACGAGATTATTGAATCGTTACATCGTGCTACTTGATTTTCCTTTATTAATATATTTTATTATTTGGAGGCTGCAAGAGAACACCACTTTTATGAGAGTATCTGACCACAGCTTTTACAGAAGGGAAGTGTGCCTTGTCTGTTGCTTTTAAGATATATTTTATAAAAAAAGCTTTTTAAAAAATAAATAATACAGTGAGAAGTCTGCTAGTCTGTGTATCAGGTTTCTGGAGAAAGTGAATTTTGCTCATACTAATAACAGTGATCATAGTTGGCATCTGGACATCAAATGAATGAAGGTGCTCCAAAGGAAACCAGGAGGGATCAAATATTCTTTCAGTCACTCTCTATGATAGGTTAAATTATTCCTGCCTTACAGTCAGAATAATTCATCTTTCTTCTCATTGCATTGGCATCTCTGTAGTTTTAAGTTGTCCCAAGGCTTGGTTTATTTAAGTATAGGCTGAATGACACTGGACATCTGATGTGACTCCTTAGCACTGTGGGCTTCCGCCCTGCAGGCAGGATTTAGAGAGGATTGTAAAGAGAGTTGTATGCAACATTTTCTTCAAGAGAAAAATACTCCAATTTTTCTGCCTTCTAATGAACAAACTGTTTTGACGAACATGTAGCTATTTGCTGAAAATGTTTTTGTGCCCCTGAAAATGTTTATCAAGTTGCCTGCCTGGTTTGTCTGCAGAAATGCTAATGCTATTATTTTATGAGATGATTTTGAGCTTTGAGGTGTGTTGGAATCGACTACTATCATGGTTAAATTTGTATTGTATTTCTTCAGCTTTCACAGGAGCCTGATACTATTCCATACCATTGCAGAGGTCTCTATAAGTTACTGTAATGCCACTTCTTAAAGGTGGACATTGCTTTTTGAGTGTTTTCTTGGATTCAAGTTGATGAAACATATTGTATAGACTTTTCAGTGTTTCAGATGCTTACTATTATAATTACATGGCTTTGAACTGTTTCCTTTCCCTTCTCACATTTTCAGAAATCCAAACAAATTTTGCTCTGTCATTCAAATAAATTTTACACTGAGGTAAGGGGCTAAGGAAAAGAATTGGTTTCATCAGTCTATACTGTTAGGATATACACATATAGGCTAGATAAATTCAAGAACATAAGGTGGTAGCTGAGATAATCAAACATTTATTCATCTTCACCACTCAAATTTGTCTTATGATTATCTGATTTTCCCTGTTCTTAAGGCCTATGCAAGGTGCAAGATATTGCTGATGAAGAAGGTACCCTTGAGGTGATGTCATTCATCTCTTAGCTAATATCAGGTTCTCATGACTTCTCAGAATACAACAAAATGGCATTTCTGACATTTATCCCTTTCCCCCATCTTTCTGTCATTCATGTGTTGTTTCTTCTTTTTTCATACATTTTTTCTCTTTTTTTCCCATTATAGAAGAAAAAAGTTCCTATTATAAAAGTTCCTATTATTAAAGTTCCTTTTTTCCTATTATATAGGAAGAAGTTCCAAAACTTAACCACAAACACAAGCAACAATCATGAGCACTGTTTATGTATAAATTAGGTGAGTGGTATGTGAGCATCCAGCAGATGTGGAGCTGCTAATCACATGACAGCATTCAGAGGCAGCAGATGAATTATACTTAAACACCGTTGACTGTTCACTAATTTGTCTCTGTCAGAGACACCAATATTCTAAACCTCTCAGCTGCTTCAGGTGTCTGACCTTTAATAAATATACACTGCTACAAATAATTTTCTTTCTTCTGGCAATTTATGGTACTTTGTCCCCTTCAGTACAAAATATGCAACCACCCACTGCATTTTCAAGTTATGTTCAAATTAGGTGAGTAAGAGGTAAAAGTTTGGTGTCCCATGTTCCTGAAAGTTTTTAACTGCGGTGATGGTTTTTATTAATCGTTCTGAAAGGTGTTAGATATACGTATAGCAAGTATTATCTAATTAGATGTCTACTATTAGAAAGATAGTACACTTAAAAAACTGTGACATTTTTATATGTAAATGAGTTTTTGTGTATAAATGTATAGGGAACAAAAAAAAAGTGGCTACGTCTCAACTTTATGCACTTGAACTTATTTTCACTGTAAGATCTTTAAAAAACAGGTCCTAAACATAGCTTGTATTTTTAGAAATGCTTACATAAAATATTAAATATATTTAGTTTGCAGAAATGAATGAAAAAAAGTTCAATAACAATAGCTATGTCCAAGCAAACGTGCTTAGTGTATTAGAATGATAAAAATACAGCTTATAAAGCTAAGGCAAGATAACAATAGTTAAAGGAACTAAAAAAATTGTGTTCCAGTTATTTCATATTTATTATTTCTATTTTCTATGTTGCTTAAATGCATGTCTAGCTAACCAGGAAGTTTAAAAGAACTAAGTGAACCCAGGAAAATGCAGGAGCAGGAGGGATAGGCAAAGATAAAAGTAGTAAATGGTTATACGGAAAAGTGATGCAACTGTGATTTAGTTGTTGAATTTTCAATTTACAGGCTCTTTGAGATGGCTTATAAGATTCCTCTTAACTAGGGGATAATACGGTAATACTTATCTAGACTTTCACTTCTCGACAGGGTGATGTCACCTATCAAAAGGGTGAAGAGAAACTAATTTTTCTTTAAAATTCTTGTTTTGATTCTTTCCAGTGGCATGAGAATACTTTAAGAGTTTCATAGCTTCCCATGCTGTGTTTCCAGCAGACTGTAACGCATATTGGAGCAGTAACCCCACCCATGTAATAGCAGAGAATAGTAAAAAAGACGATGACATGCACTGAACTGCCGCTGTTACAGCAGTGACCTTTTAATTATATAAGGGATGCTCAGTTTTCAGGGAGAGGCATTGTCTTTTGTAATGTCAACCAATACAGTCAGAAAAATCAGTGAACTCACGTGTACCCTTCACCCTGGGCTGAAAGCTTACCTGTAGCTTCTGACTCTCTCAGGTGATCCGATAAAATATACTGCCTCTTCCTGAAAACCGTGCTGTCCTCACATAATTTGGAGGTGTAGCTGCCACTGCCTTTGGGCTGGGAACAGGACTAGATGCCTTCTCGAGTTCCCTTCTGGGAGCATCCTCAAGCTCTTTGAATGTGAGCTTTCAGCCTACTCATGCCCACTAGACCTCCATAGCAGCTCTTGAAGAGCTAAGCCATTTTTGAAAAAAGTTCATTCCCTGATCTTGTCAACAAGCACTGTTTCTGTTTTGTCATCAGGATGAGCTATGCATGAACTGCTGTGCATTGCCTCTTGTCTGCTGTGGATCCATTATAGCCTTTGTACCTGTAAGAGGATCACTGAGACTTAGCAGGAGCCATTAATGCACTTATACACACATCACAGTTTACTTGCTTTTTTTTTGCTAAAATCCTTTGCTTTGGAGTCAGATGTCATTACTGGAATGAGTTAAATGTTTACCAGATCAGAATTTGATCCCTGTGCAAGCGTGAGGCTCACAGATATAAACAGCATTCGGTGAATCCGCCTGCTTTGACTGAATAGAATGAGAACAGATAAGGTACTTTAAGAAACAGATCTTCTCTAATCTAATCTACTTTGTGTGTAATTTGGTTTTGTTCTGACTCAGAGGAAAGGTGATTTTTTTTTTGACATCTTCACAGAAGCCAGATCAGCAGTCTTTCTATCTTGAAGACTATGTATTTTAATTAGTTTAATAGCCTGAAGGCTGCAAATCTAAGTCCCTTGATGTGAAAGATGGGCAGACAGTCAAAAGGGATGTCACAAAGAATGTCCATGGAAGGTACATACCCTACAGGGTAGTAGTTACCAACTTCTGAGGATCCCACTGGGGATATTGCACCCTTCTAAGGTGTGCAGTTACAGCCACTCTCACTCAGGTTCATCAAGACTGTTGTAGCATATTTAGGCCGTCAAGCAGCTGTCTGAGCAGCACCCCTAAATAACTTCTAGCCAGGCCTGTCCAGCTTGGTTACTAAGTCCATCAAACAAGCAAAATGAGAACCAAGCAAAGAAAAACTTTTTCAAGAAAATACCGTCTTCTCTTCAGACAAATCTGTTTGCCTATAAGTTTCTCAATCCTCCTACATAATTTGGCAGCAGAATTAAAAGAGTTTGGATTAATTTTTTTGTGGCGCAGAGCTGATTTTAATCTTCTTTCCAAGGTGCCCCCTTTGTTATAGGGCAAAACCCTACTCTCCTTTCCTGTTCTTCCTTCTGCTGTGAGGGTCTACATCCTCAAAATATTGGCTCCAAGACTTTTTAGACACTTAAGACACTAAGGCTACATCTACTGCTAAGTAAAAAAAACCCCAGGGATCTTGATGTAGTTTGCAACCATTTTCTTTAGGATTAGCTTCTCCAGAGCAGAGTGGCTGTCTAGAAACAAGGTAGTATCTGACCTTGGTTCTCCTCTGGGCCCTGGGTGGGGAACATGTTGCTGCCCTTCAGAGCAGCATCTCCATGCATTGTATCCAGGCTGTTGCAATCCCTGGGGAAGGAGTGAGTGCTTAACCCTGCAAAACTTGGGACACATTTGGAGCACAACACATGGTGGTTCTTTCTGTTGCCTTTTGGCGCAGTCTGTATTTTATGGAGTTAAGTATCCACAGAAAAGTGACTAGGATTTTTTTAGACAGGGTAGTAAATGCAGGCTTCAACTATGTGAGGAAATAGCAAATAAGCAGTGGGAAAACTTCTGTGATTTAGTAGCATAGGTGTACTATAACAATCTGGCAAGTTGCAGTGCAGTGTTCAAAGACTCCCTTTGAACTATGTGACTGAGGTGTCAATGAGGACTCTTAATATACTTAATTTTGCTGCAAGCAAGATATTTGGGAGGAGTTAAACATTAACATGACTGCACTGCTTCTGATATCAGAATGGTGCTGCATAGGCATGGCTGTCTGTTTGCTATTACCAGGGTAGTCTTTGCCTTATAGTTCTTGGATGTGACTAGCCAAGGCACCAAGACCCCTTCTTGCTGCCTTAAACACCACTGTATCTTCCTACAGGTCATGACCTGTAGCATTCATAGCTGGATCATCCCTTGACTGTCTAAACCAGGTTTCCTCCTATAGGACTTTCATCTAGCCTTTTACATAGCCTACCTCTTTCTATATTCCTCCTGTATATGTTGCATCTCCATTTGGAGAGAACCAATAAATGCATAGTATATTCTTTCTACTATCTATCCCAAGTCCCTGACCTTTTTTGTTGGTGGTGCAACTCTTCAAATTTTGTTGTGGTGAAGAAAAATGATGAATCAGGAAGTCCACACAACCTGAAAGAGGTTTATTTTACCTTTCACTTCTCTCTCTAGATTTTAGGTCCAATGCAAACTTCATCTTGGTAAGGATAAGTAGAAAATATGTAATTGTTACAGCCAAGGGCTTTCCAGTCATGTACACTGGTTTCTGATGTCTAAAATTCTTACAACGAAGTTTGAGCCTTGCTGCACTACAGTCTTTGACTCCCGCTGACCTTTAAGAGAGACCTGCAAAACAGTCATTACAATTTTTCTGTTGGGACAGATTTTCTTTTGTTTTCTGCCATAATACATAGAAGGTGATATGGAAAAACAAAGTTGTATTTGTTGAAAAATTGCCATCCCTCAGCAAGTATTCCGCATCTTATAACTGAGGCAAATGTTGAAGCTGCATTATCCCGTTCCTTACCAGTACCTCAATTACTGTGCTGGGGTGTAGTGAGGGCTGTCACTTGGATCTTCATATGGCAAAATCTGCACGCAGATATATCTCTGTGTTCTTACAGTGTCCTGAGGGAATACAGAGGTTGGTGTCTACATGTATATTAAGTAGCACTGTTGGTAACTAATGGTTACAGTCCTGTCCAGAAATGGTCAGTATGAATCTCTTTAAGTATTTGATGCATAGACTACTCAGGTCAATTGATTTATGTATGGAAAAATCTGGATTTATACATTAAGACATATCCTGCTCTTAACAGACAGTCTCTCTCCTTTTCTCCCAAGGGTGGGAGATAATTTCTCAAGGTTCTTGTTGTCTTCCACTTCTTTCCCATTCTCAGCTACTAGAATTGATAGTGGATGAAATGTAGACTTTTCTTTTGCTTGTAGATTAAAAAACACTAAGGCTGTAACCCTTTCAAATGAACCAGGATACCCAATTTTCAACAGTGAATAGTGGTGCTCTTGGGCCAAGTCACAAAGGCATCTTAAAGAAAAGTCTCCATCTGATATATGACCACTTATGCCCAGTATTTCTTTGCTTCCTAAGATGTGTCAAATGCTGTAGTACGAGCAAAAATTTTTAAAATTATAGTTCAGCAACTTCCTATTTTGTCTGAAAGGAACAGTTCAGTAGAGGAGTAAAGATTGGATATTTTGCAAACAAACTTTGTGATATAAAGCTTCAAGAATTCATTTTACCTTTCCTGTTGTCATTTTAAGATGAATAAAAAAAGAGCTGTTGCAGGGAGATCAATGTAAGGGGTGTCCACTCATTGCTCTCATCTTGAACTGTAGTTCATTATTCTGTATACTTCATTAGGATTTTGCAATCTTTACCTTTAGACAAATATGGAGAAAAAATAAAGCTTGAAGATGCTTGCCCAGTTTGATTGAATAAGATTAGAGAATATATTTTCAAATTAATGTCATAATACGTCATCCTGCAGTACAAGAAGAGGTTCTTTTTTAATCAGTCTGGAACTTCTGAGGAATGAGTTTATTTTAAAGCAAATAAACAAGCAAAACCCTTTTAACATTCTGCAAGCCCACAAATCATCATTTTTTCCCCACCAGGAGAATTCCTTATCCTCTGATAACCTCCAAACTGTCAGACAGTTTGTGGCTAAACTACCTTGATCTCTAGTCTGCTCTGAGAAGACAGGATTTCCTCAGCTGCTTTCTCTCCAAAGGCAGTTTTTCTCAGGTAATTTTGCCCACCTCTGCCTTTCTTTCTCGATCTCCTGAAAAATAGGAAGTGGATTTCACTAGCAAGCTAACAGGATTGAAATCTCTCCAGCTAGTGCTGCTGCAGCTGGATAGCCCCTCCCTGCTTTTCTCTCCAGCAGCTCAGTAGTCACTGGTGAGTCCTTACAGATGCCCCTGCTCCATAATATGACTCTGCCCCCTCTTCCAGGCTACAGATATGGCCCCTAGTTGGACAGTTTTGCTCAGAGGTGTGGATCTAAAGTGTAAAATATTTTTCGGTATTGTCATCCCTTGCTTTCAAAGCGAACAGTCCAGGGGCATCAAAGGGCGCCCTTCACAGTCTCCAGGAAAGTGTCTCTGCAATCATTGAGTTAAACCACTGCTTTAAATACACACTTCAATTCTTCAGCCAATTCCTGTTGGAGAATGAGGAAACTATAGCTCCTGACAGTGAATTCACTTGGTAGCATACCCAGTTTTTTTGTGCTCCTAATGGAAGTTACAGAACAGGCTCAACATTACTATTAGATCATCTAATCTGGACTCTTTTCTTTGACATAAATTATTCTATCCACATTGGTGAACTTGACATGCCAAGGCAGAGTCAGGAAGAGGAAATGTCCAGAGAACAGATGTCAATGCTCAATTTATATAGATTCGGTAATTAATTTACTGCAGCTCAAGCCTTTCCAATGTGTTGGTTTTCACTTTCATCATGTATAACATTGTGCTTGCCAGCTGCCTGCTCAAATGAGAACTGTGCATTCAATCAGCAACAGACTAGGGATGCACCTTTACAAAAACTAGATTAGAACAAAAAGTTAAATAGACAGAGCTGAGATACTGGAGCTGGCTGCCATATCTTTATGATCTCTACAGTTGTGTGTTTACCCTTTTCCTAATATTATGCTGACACTGTATCAAGTGTCTGCCCTAAATGCATAGGAGAATTGGGAGAAAATATTATATAAATGAAATATCAGAATTTACTACTACCTTTGAGAAAATAGTGAATTTGACTTGGTTGCAGACACAATTTATTGAGATGAATTTATTCATTGCTTAGTCTCTGCTTTTTGCTGGAATTTTTACAGATCATTTCACCATGTATCTCCTTTTTTTTGTTTTTAAGGGCTTGATTCAATAAAAATACAAATTGGTTCTCTGCTGCATGTTTCATACCCCAAACAATGCAGGATGCGCTGAGACATATGGAAAATTTATACCCTGAGATGCTGGGAATATCAGAGTTTATATGCACGATTTACAATAGGTACTTACAGCTGGAACTTCTATAGCTAAGAGAAGAGATGAGGATGACATATATACTGAATAATAAAATGTATTTCATTTCAAAAGAATGCAGATGTGACAATTCCTCGTGCATCTTATTTCCTTGTGTGTGGTTTGCAGCAATTTCTCAATGAAGAGCTAGATAAAAATTAAAAAATGAACAGGAGATATTCTGAGGCCACTTTAGGGGCATTGTATTCCAAACTGACAGCTGTAAATAACAAAAGAAGGTAAATGTCAAATTGCATCCAATCACAGCACAGCCCTAGTTAATTTAGCTACCAGAAAGGGTGTTCTGAAGGGACGTTTTCCTGCCATATGGCGCACTGCAAATGAAACCACATTTTCCCTTGAGCTTCCTTCAGTTTGGGCACGCTCCAGTTCCGGTGTCTTTCTTGTCTTCTCCTTGATCAAAAGGGTTCATGGTCTCTTAATGCTTCAACACAACGCTGTAGTTTCAGCTGTGCGATGAGAGGTGTGAATTGAGGTCCTGTGAACAGGCTGCCGGCCTGAAGTGGTACTACGCAGGGGCTTGGGTTGTCCTGTGGCTTCCTGAGACACCAGAGACGCCCAGCATCCACTTTGCAGGAACTCCAAGCTTTCACTTAGTACAAGAAACTATAGACACAGGATCTAGTTTACTGCTCTGAATGCTTAAATCCCCTCCTTTCTCTCAACTAGAGATAAAGGAGTCTTTAAAAATTTCAACCTCCTTTTCTAGTTTGGTTCACTGGGGGATCTGGATAGCTGGACTGACATTCCTTGTCTGGTAATGAGTTACTTTTTATTTTTAGTCTGCCTGCCTCCACTTTCCTGATCTGACCATCTTCTTGGATGATATTTTCATTTAAATAGATTTTCAAGATTCAAGAATCTCCACTAGTTAGTGATGCCACCACTGCTTTAGATTTCATATGGAAATGGAAATAAAAATAATAATAGATATGTCAGGCATTAAAATATAAGCTGTCATTTAACAAAGATAGACACAGGGAGTTCATAAAATCAGGCTAGGATCCACACCTTCATAATACAGTGTTCATATGGCCACACGGTAATTATATTTTATGAACTCCACCACATCAAACTGTGAACGTGTCTTAAATTTCTGCAGATTCTATTACCACCTGCAGTTTTTCAAACAGAGAAACCTAATAAATTATCAACATAGGGATTCAGGCAGTAATAGAATGAGAGCAACTGTGGAATTCATGTCTTTCATTACAACAGCACAAAAAAAATCTAGTAAAATGGTTTTACCAATAACCTACGGCAGGTCTGGGAATTTCCTGGGGTTCAGCCATTGTGCAGCAACTAGTTACTGGGAACAATGACCAGTCCAGTAACAGATCTGAAGCAGCTGAAATTAATGGGATTTCAGTCCCTGGATACAGCTGAAATCCATATAGAGGCTCCCTGCTGCCTCAGGCACCTTCGCGTGTAGCAGTCTGGCCCTGTCTTCTTAAATGCTGTATGAGGATGAGATATATGCTCCAAAATTACGTAGGCTGTCACTGGAAGTATTACCCTTTCCTTCTAGTGACCTTTTTCAGCTGTAAGTAATCATGAATTTTAGCTCTTGTCTTTGTTGGATTTTTATTGGAGCCCTTGGGTTGCCTGCACCAGAGTAAGCCTTGGGATGGACAGGCAAAGTGGCCACGTGCTTTTGTGACTGACTGACTTTGCTTCCAACTGAAAACAGTCCCACTAATTCAAATAATGTCTTTTCTTGCCAACACCAGAAGATGTGCTGCTGAAGCCGAAACAATGGCAGATTATAGTTAGCTGTAGGGAGGCAAAATCCAGTGCTAGGTATAACGGCAAAGTGATGCTTGAATTATTTGTTTTAAGCTTCTTGTGTTCTACATATGTTTCTGCACAAGTACATACACAGATATGTGAAATGCTTCACCAAACAGGCTCAAAAAATAACCAGAAACAATTAAAATCTGAATGTACTGTCAATGGTGTCTCATAATTTTATGCTAAAACGTTAGTTTTTTTGAGCTGCAGTTTTCTGTAAATGTACTTTTTTTAGAGAACATGAGAGTATAGATTCTTGTATGAAGATAAAAGTATAAACTAGCAAAGCCACGTTAACTTAGTTAATATGTTAATTATTCCACTGTTTGCCCTCGAAGAAAAGTAGAAAAAAAAAAAAAAGAAACACTGAGAAATATGAAAGTTATAAATTCACTTTTCCTTCTGCAGGTTTCTTGTCTTTATGTCTTTGCCATAGATGCTATAGACACTACAGACATAATTTTAAGGTTTTTTGGTTACAAATTATTTTATAGCCTGCTGAAAAAAAGTCACAGACAGCACAGGAATGCTATACAATTATCAGTGTACAGCAAGAAATATATTTCCTCATGATGTAACCCTTGCATTCTGACTTTGAGTATCTGATTCAGGATCACAGCATGCTGATGTTATGGAAATTGTTGAAATAATCACAAATAACATGGAAGGAGAATGAAACATTGTCCATATGTGCCCTTAATAAAAATACCTTAATTTCAATATATATTTACACTATATTTTAATTGTTTGCCAAACAACTTTTATAATGCATGTTAAAAAGGCAGTAGTCGGCCAGGTTAAGGTATTAAATTTGCTTTTATAACAAGGGGCCAAACCTGGCCTCTCTCAGGGACTTTTAAAGGCACCTACTCCATTGACTATCAGCAACTTTGGGATTTACTTCAGTTGTAATGCTTAAGCAGTGCTTTAAAACATATATGCAAGTTGGAGAGACAGGATTCCTGCTACCTGCTTGCCTTTCATAACATGCATCCAGCTTTGGTTATTTTTTGTTGCAGATAGGAGATACGATCAAAGCAGGTACAGATATCCCCAAACTAGCATTCACCTAAATCTGCCACGGTGGTGCAGAGAAGCACAGATTCCAGTGTAGGCTACACAATTACAACCTTATTACCAACTACAGTCTTATTACTGTACTTCAGTGTTATCAACACCTGAGCAAACTAGTGCATTTGGCTATGCTTCTGCCTGTGTCATACAGATTTGTCCAGAGAAAGTGCAGTATACAAATACTTAAACTCTCTCTGATAATAGCCATTATTGGCTGAATGAATTACCACAATTTGTGCAGTTGGTTCTCATTAACCATAATGTGAACATGCAGATCTCTCTATTCAGGCTCAGCAATCCCTCTGTCTGCTGTATGGGAATTTTCTTGCTATTCTCAGCAAAGTCAGTGCATTGACTTTGCCTTCTCTTCAGAAGAGATTAGAACTTCAACATATACATGAAAGAGACAAGATGATGGAACTATAACACTATTGAGATTTTTTTATTAATTTTCTTCCCTTTCCTCCTCTCCATCCTTTTACACCTCCTCTATAAAATCCCTGCTTTAGGGAGTTCAAAAGCCATAAAATGATGATTATTACCCCATACCTCCTCTTCACAGCTACTGTCAGGAATGGAAAAGTGTTTTGTATCCATTCCACCTGACCTTTAGTCAGAGCAGATGTCCCTTGAAATACAGAAAGGAAAATTGTTTGCTTAGATTTGTATTATGCAGCTTAAGCTTAGTGATTACACAAATACTGTATAATTGTTACTGGTTGTGTAGTTGTTATAGACTGAACAATTCTATTTCACCTACTGTGAGGTAAATTGCATTAAAGGTCAGTGTTAAAACTGTCATCTGTTGTGACTTCGTGGCACAGAAGGAATCAAGATTATTCCTCCGGAGGAAAGACGTTGCTTAGTATTAGTCTGTCTTTCATTATCTGTCTGTATAGTATGCAGTTGCAGCATGAATGTAAGATCTGATGCAGATGAAGTGTTCCATATCTTACAAGACTGAGTAAAGTCAGATGGCTGTTGTGTAGAGGATATGATCTGATCATAATCTCCATCGTTCAGTCTGTTGTGGTGTCTTGAGATCTTGAGAGCTTTAACTTCATAATAGGGATTTTGAACTGAAAGTGGTAAGATAGGGATCTGGACTCTTGATGTTGACTTTGATGCTGTTGTGGTAATAAAAATACTAATACTCCACAGAGAATCAATATTCAGTATTTTCCCTTATCGACACATAGCATTATCTGTAGGGGAAAACCACCTAGCTTTTTGTCTTGTCAGATGTTGTAGTAGGAGTCTACTATTAGGCCACCCACCCAGGACAGAGAGGTGGATGAAATATTCTATAGGCATTTAGGAGAAATCTCATGATTGCTTGTCCTTGTTCTTGTGGGAGACTTTAACTTCCCAGACATCTGCTGGGAATACAACACAGCAGAGTGGGACCAGTCATGGAGATTCCTGGAATGTGTGGGAAACAACTTCCTGACACAGCTGGTGACAGAGCCAACCAGAGAAGGTGCCCTGCTGGATCTCCTCTTTGTGATCAGAGAAGGACTGGTGGATGATGTGGTGGTTGGAGGATGACTAGGGCACAGCGATCATGAAATAATAGAGTTCTCAGTTCTTAGGGAGACCAGGAGAGGGGGAAGCAGAACTGACATCCTGGACTTCAAAAGGGCTGACTTTGACTTGTTTAGGCACCTGCTTGAAAGGATCCCTTGAGAGACGATCCTGAAGGGTATAGGGGTCCCGGAAGGCTGGACACTCTTTAAGAAGGAAGTCTTAATGACTCAGGAGCAGGCGGTCCCCAGGTGCTGTAAGAGAAGCCGGCAACAGAGAAGACCCCCCTGGCTGAACAGGGAGCTTTGGCTGCAACTCAGGGAGAAAAGGAGAGTTTACAGCCTTTGGAAGAAGGGGCTAGCCACTCACAGTGATTACAAAGATGCTGTGAGGGTATGCAGGGTGGAAATCAGGAGGTCTAAAGCCCAGCTGGAAATTAATCTGGCTTCAACATTCAAGGACAACTAGAAATGTTTCTATAAGTATGTGAGCACCAAAAGAAAGACCAGGGAGAGCCTCCATCCCCTGCTAGACACAGGAGGAAACATGGTAACAAGTGATGAGGAGAAGGCTGAGGTCCTTAATGCCTTCTTTGCCTCAGCCTTCAATAGCAAGACTAGTTGTATTGAGGGAATCCAGCCTCCTCAGCCAGAAGACAGACACTGGGAGAACGACCCCCCGTGCAATCCAGGAGGAGACAGTCAGTGACCTACTGCATCACATAGACACACACAAGTCTATGGGACCAGACGGGATACACCTGAGGGTGCTGAAGGAGCTGGCTGGGGTGCTCGCCAAGCCTCTTCCCATCATTTACCAGCAGTGCTGGCTGACCGGGGAGGTCCCGACAGATTGGAAATTGGCCAATGTGACGCCCATCTATAAGAAGGGTCGGAAGGATGATCCGGGAAATTACAGGCCTGTCAGCTTGACTTCGGTGCCCGGGAAGCTGATGGAGCAGCTCATCCTGAGTACCATCACACAACACATGTGGGACAACCAGATGATCAGGCCCAGTCAGCATGGGTTTATGAAAGGCAGGTCCTCCTTGACAAATCTGATCTTCTTCTACGACAGGGCAACCTGCTTATTGGATGAGGGAAAGGCTGTGGATGTTGTCTACTTTGACTTTAGTAAGGCCTTTGACACCGTTTCCCACAGCATTCTCCTGACAAAACTGGCTGCTTGAGGCTTGGATGGGCACACGCTTTGCTGGGTGAAAAACTGGCTGGATGGCCGGGCCCAAAGAGTTGTGGTGAACGGAGTTAAATCCAGTTGGCGGCCGGTCACGAGTGGTGTCCCGCAGGGCTCGGTTTTGGGGCCACTCCTGTTTAACATCTTTATTGATGATCTAGACAAGGAGATTGAGTGCACCCTCAGTAAATTTGCAGATGACACCAAGTTGGGTAGGAGTGTTGATCTGCTCGAGGGTAGGGAGGCTCTGCAGAGAGACCTGGACAGGCTGGAGTGATGGGCTAAGGCCAACTGTAGGAGTTTCAATAAGGCCAAATGCCGGGTGCTGCACTTGGGCCACAACAACCCCCAGCAGCTACAGGCTTGGGGAGGAGTGGCTGGAGAGCTGCCAGTCAGAGAGGGACCTGGGGGTGTTGATTGACAGCAGGCTGAACATGAGCCAGCAGTGTGCCCAGGTGGCCAAGAAGGCCAATGGCGTCCTGGCTTGTATCAGAAATAGTGTGGCCAGCAGGGACAGGGAAGTGATCTTACCCCTGTACTCGGCACTGGTGAGGCCGCACCTCGATTACTGTGTTCAGTTTTGGGCCCCTCACTACAAAAAGGACATTGAATTACTCGAGCGTGTCCAAAGAAGGGCAACGAAGCTGGTGAAGGGTCTGGAGCACAGGTCTTATTAGGAGCGGCTGAGGGAACTGGGGTTGTTTAGTCTGGAGAAGAGGAGGCTGAGGGGAGACCTCATCGCCCTCTACAACTACCTGAAAGGAGGTTGGAGAGAGCTGGGGATGAGTCTCTTTAACCAAGTAACAAGTGATAGGACAAGAGGTAATGGCCTCAAGTTGTGCCAGGGAAGGTTTGGACTGGATATTAGGAAGCATTTCTTTGCAGAATGGGTTGTTAGACGTTGGAATGGGCTGCCCAGGGCAGTGGTGGAGTCCCCATCCCTGGAGGTGTTTAAGAGTAGGGTCGACATAGCGTTGAGGGATATGGTGTAGTTGGGATCTGTCAGTGCTAGGTTAACGGTTGGACTAGATGATCTTCAAGGACCTTTCCAACCTAGATGATTCTGTGATTCTGTGATTACAAGGATCTGCCTCCTACTGAGGACTTGGCTAGTTTATGGTTTATGTTACTCCTGGTCTTTCTTTTGGTTTCAGTCTTCAGCAGATGCTGGAAATATAAGAATATATTGCAGAACTATGGATAGTCCTCACAGCTGTCTGCAGCTTCAGAGTAGATCCACTCTCCAGTCCCTTTGAACAGAATTTGATGAGGTGGAACACAGAGGCTGTGATAACAAAAAGGTATAAAAAGAATATGACTACATATATGGGTAGAGAGGGTAATAATAACTATGTACATGGCATTTTCTCTTTCATATTTAGAGCAATTTGCCATTCAAAAAACCTTTGACTTATATATTTCTGATTTCTTCCCTTTCCTTTAAAAGACAAACAATAGATACAGAATTTCAGTGTTGTAACAAGCTTATTATTTCTGATGCACTCCCAAGGCATTGATATTTTAGTCCAAGATAATGTGATGACTTAAGCATTTGTAATAAAACAACACTAGGTGTCTGAACGATGTATAGAAGGTATGCTCTGACACTTTGTAATGTATTATGTGGAATTGTTTTTTATTCCTTTACATATCTGACTCAAAAGCGGATGATTATAGTGGAATCTGGGGGCTGTGTTGCTCTGTGCCATTTCAAGGAACAAAAATTCTGAACATAAAAGGAAATTTAACTCTTGTGTTTGATTTGTCTTACACCTTAGAAGATTATGTCATTAACCTTGATGGAACATTTCATGATGCCAGTTCACATTCAAAAATAGTCTAGTGTGTTTTTTGACTGCCTGACAGAGCATTTTGAGGCAGGACACATTTGGGCAGACTTTGAGCTGCACAAGCAAGTGTAAGAATCCAATTAATGCTTATTGTTCTTTGAGAAGATTGATAACACTCACTGACCTGACTGCCCATTTTACAGTTTGGACGATGTTTAAATGACTGGCCTCCATGAGAAGATCTGACAGGTTCTTGGTAGCCTATCAGGGTTGCCTTGCTTTGGGAAAGGATTGAGCATGAATTATTTTTCTCTCTGAGCCTATTGCTTCTGGGAAGGGTGGCAGTGGATACTGCAACATTATTCTAGCACTTCAGAATCCTTTAAAAGAAAAAGATATACAAGAGTCTGTAAGAATTTCCTTTTAGCCTTTATTTCCAAACAGAAAACCCTTTCTTTCATGATCCTTTTGATTCTCAAATACTCCATTTCTCTTCCCCAATTGTGCTACATGTCACTATAACATAATAGGTAGCAACCTCCTATTATTGCTTCAGCCTCTGTAAACTGACTGTCTGCTGCATGTCTCTCCCATGTTATTGCAAATGAGAAAGCCAGACTTGTTCTGGCATGTGTGTTAAAGTGAGGAGTGTATAACAGTATTATATCTGGCAAGTCATATGGATGCCTTGTTTGATCACATCAATCATTGGCTTTGTGACTGAGACTTTTTAATGATAGTACCAAGCACATTCGAGGAATCTGACTGAAACAGAAAAGGCTGGACGCAAAAGGAGGATGTCAGAATCTAAATGTGTCTCAAGCAGAATTCAGAAGCCAGTACACCAGTTTGTGATGCGGAAACTGCTGTTCATCTGCTTTCTAACCCTGGAAGAGCAGCATGAGTGCTGGTTTCTTTGACTGTAAAATTTCTCAGGCACCTGGAATCTGACTTCTGTGAATATACAGGCTCTTTCATTCTTGATGTGGTTGAATGGCTTGCACTTAAGCCCCATTTGGATCCAAAGACAAACTTCCTCTCCTTAACCTTCTGGAGCACTGCTAGCATTGACTGAACACCCTGAGCAGAATGTGTTCGTGCCTGCTGCTGCTGTTCAAACCACAGCTGGAGAAGCCTGAGACAAAGAGCAGTTTCTTGATGCCTCTGGGGCCAAAAGCCCAAACTCTTCATGGTTGGAAGGTACTAGAATTAGATATGAGGAGGGTAGCATTGTGCAAAAAAATGAGTCACAGCTGTCATCTTTGCTCATAGTATTAGCTTACACTCTGAAACTGGTCATGGGAAAGAGAAGGAGGAGGAAACTGAAGCAGTACGGTATAGGACAGACAACATGAGAGTGTGTGGGGAAGGTTAGGGACCATGCCAAGAGGTCCGGGAAGAAAAAGATAGCTGGTGGGAGTAAGGAGGGTGTAGGAGACAGGAGGAGAACACTTTGCAGTGAAGTTCACGAGGTGAAGTGCTCAGGCAGCAAGTAGCAAATGTTGGTTCAGCTTCCTAATGAGCCAGATCTTCTACCTCCCAGGAAAGTGCTCAGTACCTCTTGGTAGGCATGGCTCAGTAAGGAGGAGGGAAGCTTCTCTGCTTTCTCACTTCATACCTCCATGTAAAGCAAGCCTACTACCAGGGAAAAGGAACTACTGTCATTCCTGACTCAGCTGAAAAATGTGGTCTAATATTATTGAAATGAGTCTTTGGAGCAGGATCTGGCATTTGCTCACTCTGAGATGTGTATTGTAGCTACAAAATACAGTGTTTCTAGTTTTTAGGTGGCACTGCGTGGTTTGAGGTAGAGTAACTGTCATAGGTGAAAAAACTGACTGAATTGTGAATGCCACGAGGCGACAGATATTTGGATGCATGCATGTATGCAGGTGAGTGTCCCAAGCTGAAATGATGAACTCTCAGGCAGAAGCCTGCTACTTGCTAGTTGCAACCTGCTACCTGCAAGTTGCTTGTAAACTTTGATAACACCAAAGGCTAAAAAGAAAGTGTCGTGTCCTCAGTTCTCCAATTAAGAGAGACATAAGCCAGTAACAGCAATTGGGAGGCTGATCACACATTGTGCTTCTGCATGTAGACAATTTAGATAGGAGAACTGTGGGCTTGGGATGCTGGAAAGAAGAGCTAATGACAATAAGAAGTGTTTCTGAAAACAAGGAACAGTCTGTGAAAAAAGAAGGGAGCCTGGAAAGATGAAGGTGAAGATTTTGGTTGGAAGAAAGATCCTGGAACTGATCATGGAGATCAAAGATCTCACCAAAGACCCAAATGGAGATGATGTCAGGAGATGCCCAGGGACCTTGGTCTGTACCAACCAAAATGGGTCATGGTGAGCAGTAACATAGCAGGAACTGACTTGACTTTTTGCCTGACTGGCCTGAGACAGTAGCGACTTCCCTGCTGGAAAGGGATAGCAAGATCCAGCAATTACAGCACTGAGGGCAGTCAAAGAGTGGATGCCTCATAATCAAGTAGAGTAAAACTCTGTCTCACTAGTTGTTAAATAAGCCCCAGTATGCAAATGCACTGTAGGATGTTTTTCACTCTCTCTTGCCCGTGGCACTCTAAATCATGGATCCTGGGGCTGTTGGGATCCCAGTGACTTGGACCAGCCTTACAATTGCAACTTTACCTTCCCTTATGGAGCAGGAATTTCTGAAGCTGGAAGGATTTTTGTCCACATCCATTTTCCCTCTGTCATGCCTTAGCAAAGCCTACAGCTATTTCAGGCCAGGAACTCATATCAAGTTAGCATTTTCTACTAAAACTGGGTCTTTGGAAGGGCTTATAATTATCTAACTGAATGATGCGACCTGAACTTTTGTAAGACAGATGGTTTTAAATATAAAAATACCCTGCCTGTAGATACATAATATATTTTTGACTTATTTCTCTCCTCTCCTCTCCTCTCCTCTCCTCTCCTCTCCTCTCCTCTCCTCTCCTCTCCTCTCCTCTCCTCTCCTCTCCTCTCCTCTCCTCTCCTCTCCTCTCCTCTCCTCTCCTCTCCTCTCCTCTCCTCTCCTCTCCTCTCCTCTCCTCTCCTCTCCTCTCCTCTCCTCTCCTCTCCTCTCCTCTCCTCTCCTCTCCTCTCCTCTCCTCTCCTCTCCTCTCCTCTCCTCTCCTCTCCTCTCCTCTCTTTCCTCTGAGTGACAAGTATTTAAGGCTTGCAGATTCCTCAGTAAACTACAGCATGGCATTCTCATTTTCTTCACCTGTTTTTCCTTCCCTCTTACTTTAATATCATACCTTTCTGTGGTTTGTCATCCACCCTATTCTTTTTCCCTGTTGTACAGCATGTTCAGATCTTCACTATACTTCCCTTTGCCTAACTGCTCAAAGGGCTTTTATCAGTGCAAGTTCATTGAAGTAGAAGAGTCTGTGGAATACTTCCAATATTCATGTGCACTCTATATCAAGGATTTATAAGCAGAAAAATTCAGTGTTCCATCAAAGGAGGAAAGACATTTATTTTCTTTGGTTATGGAAAAATCGCTAACAACAAATTTGGCTTGGATATAATAACTTCATTAGTGCTATGCAGGTTATTCCATTTTATTTGAGGTCTAGATTTCCTGACTGAGATGTGACTGGTAGAAGTCATAGAACCAGTAAAAGCACTGAATCAGTGATGAGGTATCAGTAATGAGCAGTGTTTTTGTATCAAAATGAGAACAGAAATAGGCCATATGGGACACAGCTAGTAATACCACTGGAGGTACTTCTGGCACAAGAAGTGTACACGTGCTAGAATTAGGTCATGCTCCTCGTCCAGTTTCTAGCACAGAATTGTCTGACCCTGGCACTTGCCCCAGTGCACCTGAGGGAGAGCGATCTGGCCCAGCATCTGTCATCAGTTTTAAATCTTAAAATGGAGATTTATGGTAGTCTATGGAAAAATCGGTGCTTCAAGCAGATCTGCCATGGTTTGCATTACCTTCCCTGAGGGTGTCGGTAATTCTTGACAGACTCTTGGTTGTTAATAAGGAAAATATGAAACCAGAAGGGTTTTGTTTGAAGGAAAAAAATCTTCTTACAGGGTTAACCTAAGCAGAACATTATGAGAAGATATGGCTCTATAAAGACTCAGGGTACACAAGCTAGGTACCCCAGAACTGGCAGACACTGAGCTTGAGGATTTTTTCACTTTTTCTGCAGTATGGACCACAGATCACCAGCTGACATAATCTTGATATTTCTAGCTGACTGGCTCCTTTCCACTGCAAGAGTCTTAGACATTGTCTACATGTCAAATTCTGCTGTTCTTTACATATAACAAGTGACTGCTCAGTGTCTTTGTAGGTTGAATTGCTTGGTCATATCTTTACTAGTAAATAAAAGGAGCCAGGAGACAGCCTCTGGCCCTGAAACTGTCTTGTGCAGCTTGCCTTACATCCTTCGGGTGATGTTCTTCCTTCCTTAAACGAGGCTACGCAGATCTATCTAAAATCTTGTAAGAAACAGCTGTAACATTTTAATACTCTGAAGGAAAGTTTGCAAGTGCTCAGACATGTATATTAGTGCACAACAGGTAGATTTTAATCTAAACAAAGTCTCTGGGCCTTTTCTAGAGATGTTAATTAGCCAGCTAATGCATAAAATCTGCCTGATGAGCTGCGTATGTCATGTATTAGGGATATGGAGGATATAGGGATATGGAGGATATAGGGATGCCAGTGCAATCTAAACATAAAGGCAAATGGGCAGACCCAAGTTGTAATAACCCAAAGATGCAATGTAGGGGGTGTGTGTGGCATGGGACTAGAGCTGCTTATGTCCGGCATCCTCTACCAGACTGGGACTTGTTGGGATTATTGTGGCTGATAAAAATTTACACTGGTGGGGGAGGTAAATATTGTACATTTCTCCTGTGAAGATGCTTCTTCCTGAGTTCTGTTACTAATGCTCTCTTCTAGAATTAAGGAGATTTCAATGTTTTCACTGTTGATACAGATATTATAAATATTTCAATATAATTTCAATATAATTATTTTCTTTTGTTCCTGAGGTGTAACATGACATTTATCCTATTTATTGCCCAACTGATCCTGTGTCTTGCTGTAAAACTGCATCATCGTCTATAACAGAAAGTCCTTATGGGCCTAATGTCAATGATGCAAGTGAAGAAACACTCTTTTTGCTCACAAAAGGAAGGTTCTGTGCAGTGGAAAAGCACAATTATTTTGTATTTTAGTTTTACATACCACTGTAATGTTGGATACATAACAATGAATGGATAACGCAGCAATACATTACACCCTTTTAAGATGATTAAATGAATGCCTTCTCCAACTGATGAACAGCTTAATGCTAGAAATAACTTAGGAGGCTCTTTTATGTCAGCCTGCTTGTAGAGTGTGGCAGTGTTTTAAGTAGTGCAGTATGTTCTGCGAGTTTGGTGCAGTGCAGCAAGCTTGTATAATATTAGCATCATCTTGATGTTACATTTGGATCTTAACTTTGAGAAATGGAAAGCATCCAGTGTTTTGCCTTTCTTTTCTGTCTCTTCCCCTTGTGTTATTTTTTTAAAAATAAAATTGTAGCTCAACAAATGACTTTCAGTACAATGTTGCTACCAGCAAGCCCACCATTTGCTGAGGTTTGATTTTTGTCTAGATGGTTATAGACTCTTGAGGAAACTTTCTGCTAGCCCTGGGAAGTCATGGGTCTAAGCCCTTTTTTTACCCCCATGTAGATAGGAAATAGACAATATGGTGTTTCTTTGCTCTTCTCAGGTGAATGTTGTTCTTAAAAATCAGTTTTAGGGTCAGATCCATTCATTGTCAAGTATTAACAAAAGTCCCAAACCTGGTGGTTGTTGCAGGACTAAGATTTTATACTTTCCTTTCTCTGAAATCTGGAAACATCCATGCAACACATTTTCCTTTTGCTACCAGGTTTGCTATTTTCTCACTTGCATATTTGTTTCAATGCGCTAGGACTCCACAAACAGCTCCTTGAATTCAGAACATGAAGCTCTCTTAGAAGAGCAGAAGTCATTATCTACTGTCTTTAAGACTCGTCCTGCAGTGAAGGTGTGTTTTTCTAGGCCTTTTTTCTGTAGATCTGCTTAGTATCATAGTAATCTTTTCTGCTTACTCATAAAGGAGCAATCTAATTTAGAAGTCTGCTTCTCCTGAAAGATAATTTTTTTATCTGCCAATTTTAGCCTCATTTTGTTGGAATGAAGTCACCTTTTTCACAAGTGAGGACTAAAAATGATGAATGATTTCATTTATTTGTCCAGGCAGAATAATGCACTTTTTTTTTTTTTTTTTTTTTTTGTATCAGGCTTATTTCAGAATTAATGCACCTAAAACACAGTCAGCAGTCACCTTTCTCATTTTCCTCAGTTCCTTGTCATGATCATTAATTAAACTATATCTTTTAGTGTAAATATACTGCAACAAAGTAAAAGTAGTTTATGGCCATAACTCTCATGGGTGTTGGTAGACTGTTTATGCACACTATGATTATTCCGCAGCCCTTAGGAAGGGTAACAGTGATGCAGAATTCATAATTTCATAAAATATTGTTTACCAATCATAAGATTCATATGCCTTTCAATAATAAAATTGTAGTGATTTTTTGCAATGTATCTCTCCCTTATTATTTCCTAACGGCAAAAACATAGCAGGAAAAAGAGAAATGGCTCAGGCAGGTTCTTTCTGGTACTTAGAATATATTGTTATATGATATTTTATATATGCTGTTATGTATTTTCAATTATCCCATCTCTCCTTTTTCTATTTTCTCAGGGTTTTTTTGATTTCAAATCCTAATTTCCTCCTTTCAGTTTCCTGAATCTAACTACTATCTGCAGAAGAAGCAATTTCTATGTTACATAGTTTCTGCTAAAGGAAATTCATTCTTAAATGAGGCTTATAAATTAGCTTTCCATCAGAAAATGAGTCTTGGTGTTGGATGCTGGACCAAAATCTGATGATGCAAAGACATCTGGGCTAAGGCAGAAAGGAGATTTAAAGCTGACTTTTTTCTTCTGAACTCATTCTGCTCTCCCACACACATACATACACAATTTCTCTCCTCTGCCTCCTAGTACATTTGCCAGCCCCCTTCTTCCTTACTTTTTGTTTTTCTCCCTCAATAAATGTTTAAAAACTGGTATTAGAGACCAGTTATATTCATGTTGCATTCATTGTAAAGGGAAGCTCCGACTCCCCTGCTCAGGGAGCATAAATTAGCATTTCTTGAAGGACATGGTATTCAGTGTTAAGGAAGAAAAAAATCCATCGAAATTCCACTCAAACCTCTACTTCCTATTTTTGATAGCTCCTTATTGTCAAAGTTTTCATTTAAATTTTTTTTTAAATTCTTTTTCTTTCTTTTCATTTTTTTCTACAGAGAGGCCTTATTCTCCTAGTATTTTTAACACCGAGTGTAAAGGATTATGAATTTAAGGACAGCCACTGCCCAGATGGTCTCTCAGTTCTGTTAACAAAGACACTTTTTTCTCAACTCTGCCTGAGCACGTTCACCACAGGATGAAAGCTGCGCTCTTTCTTTAGCTGAAATGATGCAAAATCCCAGTGAACATAAGGTTTTTTATACGTCTCAGATACAATAACAGATCAAAGGATAGATTAGGGTGGAGCCTGGAAGTCCTAAAATGTTTTTAAAACTACCAGAACCTGTTCTTCACCAGTACTTCATCTCAGAAGTAGTTACCACAAAAATACAGAGCGGGTTTGTTCTGAAAAAAAGACTGTAGGAAAGAAATGGGATCTGTTTGATATTCAGAAAACTTTGAAATATTAGCAGCCTGGGATACAAAGGCTTGGGAAGAGCTGGTTACCATTCTCATGGCTTATTCCCCAGAATGCCACTTTTGAGGATATTTTGCTTGTTTATTTAAAGGGAAGGATCTAGCTGATGCAATTGCAAACCCCAAAAGTATGAGCTGAGTGCAAGTTACATCACATTGCAGTTCAGAATATGACATCAGAGATAACATTAAAAAGGTTTAAAAATGCCATCAGATCTCTTGGTAATTAATTGTAATTTCCAGAGGTTGAATTCTCCTGTTTCTCAACCTCTGCACTTCTCAGTAGTGTATTTTTCTCTCCTCAAGCTCTCTTAAGAAATTTTCTTGTCTTCTGAAGGAACAGAATTTTTCCTGTGTTGCTTAAAAGAATGAACTTTGGCAAGGCCTCTGCACTACTAACATCTTCTTTGTTCCCTTTTACCTTTGGGGCTTTTAAAGTTTAAATGTCTTTGCATTTGCTGCCCTTTTTTGAGGTTATCCCTTTTTGTGGTACACAGAAAAGACTAAATAGCCCATGATGGCTAGATCATGGCAGACAAAGCGAGATGATTGTTAAGAATAAATTCTTTGATATGATCTAAGACATCAAGATGTGTGATAGAAAAACTAGATGACTGTATGGCCTTATTATCACTAACCCTCCTCCATGTCCTCCTCTTCATCAAACTTGCTAGTAGTATTTTGTTGCAAATAAGGCTTTAGGTCTCTGAAACACAGTTGGTCTTTGCTTTTGTCCAGTGTTAAGCAAAATATGCCTAGAGGTTTTGGGACTTTGGGAGACCATACCTCCAATATTTTATGATATCCATTCTTCAGTTTCTTTCTGAGAGAAAAAGAACTTCTCTTCTGTTATAAGGGGCACAGATTTTCTCATTCATTTGCCCTGTGAGCAATTGGAAGGCTCAATCTATCAAACTCTTGTAGAACAACCTGAAGCAATGTAAGTGTTGATTAAACCTCCTCTTCAGAGTAAAATGCAGCCTGAGCAAGGGACTGAACTCTTGAAGAGGGTCACTGGTGGCTGTGTGGACAGTAAATCTGTGCCGCCTTAGCTTTGCTATTATGGTTTATTGAAAAGGTGCAGTGAGTACTTTGCTCTGAAATGTGATAGGGCTGTGAAACAAAGGGGAAAGACAGTTCTTTCTAGCAAAATCTGGATGTTTCTTCCTTCACCAGTGCTCTCTCAGCAGGCCATGTGCAGGAGTATGGGGAGATACTTTGTACTCTGGTGCTGATTTGTTCTGAGTCCCTAAGAAGGTGCTGGAAAGAAGATGCTAAAATGGTAAGCAAAATGGGCACCCCAAAGGTTAAGGACTGAATGTAAGTTTTAGAGGAGAATGGAGGTGAAAGACTGCTGCTAAAAATTCCCTCATTTCCAAAACTGGGACTACAGGTTGGAGGCTGAATGACCTAACAAAAAAAGAGATGGTAAATTCTGAAGAAACTGTAAATGTTTGTGCCCCAAATTGGAATTCTGATTTTTTTTTTTTTTTCTTCTGGCTGGCAGTTCTTTCTCCTCCCGAAATCACCCTGCCATTTGAAGTTGAGCAGTGTATATTTAATTTGGAGTAAATATGAAGTTAGGTATTGCATAATTAGATCTATGCAGTAACTTATTAAAACCCTCAAGGAGCCTAAATTTCTTCTTGAAATTGATGAACAGATTACTTCATGTGAAATGATAAATAAAAAATAAAATAATCCCAGAATAACTGTAGGCAGATTACATAGCCGAATACCACCTTTAAAGGATACAGAACCCTCAGGTCTATAAAATGTGAGGGATGCAAGAAAGAACATCTAAAATGATTTAAGTTTACATTTTGATATTATAAATATATTTTTAGTCAGTCTGTTCATATTTGTATTCAGTGCTACCATGGTGGTAACATCACATTGGTGAGTCAAAGTACAAAAAGAGAGGCTTTACATTTTCAAAAATGAGTAGGAGAGAGGTTTTCATGCATCTGCAGAGATAGCAGTAATTGTCACAAGGCTTTACTGGAGTTTGTGCAGAAGAATTTTCTCAATCATTTAGAAATGACTGTCAGATATAGGGCTGCATGCAAATTGAGCAGATCACAAATGCAACCCTAGCATAGCTCAAGAACAGAATTCTTGAAACTTTTGCAGTACAAACATTGTGAAATAAGAAAATACAATAAGTGATAAAGAGGATTCTGGAGAAAGTATGTTAGTTTACTACATATTATGCATAATTATTCACACTGATCACTTAACTGTGGTGGAAAATTAAGTACTGCTGTTTGCCACACAGCAGGATAGAAACTTTATGCATAGTCAATCATGTATCAGTTCTTCTTAAAATTAATTACTTGTTTGAAAGGATATATTTTTCTGTGTGGCCACTGATGCCTCAAACCAAGGAAATACCAAAATATTTCCAAATTAATTATTTGTTGTCACATAACCTCAGTGAAAATAATCAGTTGTTTCCTTGGTTATTTTTTAAGAGTATTAGGAATATTTTAAAATATAATAATGCATACTGTATAAACTGATTTCAGTTTTGACAGGATATCTTCATCTGCAGCTAATAATATACTGGTTGTAGACGCTATTTGTAGACACCATCTTGCTAGAGACAAATGAAATTTAGGATGAGTACTTGTTTCCAGGTATTTACCAGTTCTTGTGCTGCAGTGTTCAGCAAAGCTGAACATCAACCATCATTTGAAAGCTGTGCAGTACATATTTTGATTTTCTTCTTGTTATCATCAACTCCAAAAGGTTCAAAATTATTCATATGCAATGAAATTTTCTCTCACCTCTGACACCCTCTCTTTTCAGCCTGCACTCAAATGTATAGAAAAATATTTTCCAAGTGGTTTAAGTTGCTTTCTGCTTCATTTGAAAATAGCAATTTTTAAGACCTCTTAAGGAAGACAAAGATGAAGAGATGATGTCAGTGACATAATACTAATTTCTATTTCTGTCACAGTATGTTTAAATTTTTTATGAAGCAGTTTGAAAGCTAGAAAAAATTATTTTATACATGACAAATTTATGACATAATATAGTCACCTGAAGGGCGAATGATAGCAAGTCATTCCTGAGAAAAAAATCCGATAAATAAAACTTTTCTGTAGAAACATATCATTATAAAGCAGAAAGACACAGAGAGGCTTTAATTCTGCAGTGCATTGGTATTTAAATACCTGCCTTCACACTGTAATTTCAACAAGAACATCTACCTTAACTTGATTTAGTCATTTGCACTTCTCTCAATTTCTTCGTCATTCTGGAGTTACAATGTTCAGTCCTGCCTGAACACAGCAGTGGAAAGACCATGTTGTCTAAAGAGATATGGACAGATTGCAGAACCTGATGCGTATTGATTCTGTTAAGCCTGAGCTCCCAAGTTCATTTTTTCATATCCAGAGTTCTGTGAATGAAGAATGAAGAAAGATATATTCAAATGTATTGAAACTGATGTTACTTTAAATAATAAATTGAACTTTAAAAATAATTGAACAATACATGTGGAGGCAGTAGAAGTGTACATTTCAGGAAAAGTACACATTATATGGTATTTCTTGAGAAGATCCTGTTTCATCTCATTGTCTTTTTTCCATCGAAGAAATATTCTGCCTCCAGTTTGACCCTATTATCAAAATAAGATTTAGTGGTAAATTATTATGATGGGTAAAACCCAATAATCAATAGGTAAATCTCCCTCAGGGTTGACTAGCTGCAATAAACATCTACTGGCAATGACAGAAACTGATGTTTAAAAGCAAAATACATTAAGCATTTTCTTGCTTCAGTACAAATAAAACCAGACTCTGAACTAATGGAACCCATCAGATATACAGCATGTTGTTGATAGCAAAAGGAAATAAATAATCTCCTTTTAAATGATAAATCCTTGTTTGCTTCATAGCAATTTAAAAACAGATAATGTAAAAGTTGTTTGCACAAATATAAGCCTTCTTTGAAATAGTGTATCTTTGGGATGACATCTTGCTGAAATGTATCTCTTTTTGTAAGCTGATTCATTTGACTTCTACTATTGTATTAACAGATTAATTATTTCTTTATGCAATTTTCTTCTAAAGAGGTTTGATGCTAATTTGCTTCTTGTAGCATTACTGTTTAATTAAGCAATCACCTTTGTGTCTATATGCTGGTAGAAAAAGAAGTGACAGCATAACACAATGGGTTCATTTAAAACTGCAAAATATAAACTTGAACTAAGAAAACAAAATGGGGTTAAAATACAGCTGAGGCCTATTAATAGTGAGATTCTTGATGTTAGCACAGCCCCACTGTTGGGGTATAATACATGCTTTCCTGCATAGACTATAACCCAAGTTTTCCAAATACAGCATTATTTAACCTGGTAATCCTTCTAAGACTTGTAAACTGCTTGAAAGCTTCATATTTAAGTTTGACCAGATTTTTTTTCCTTTACTTGAGTTATGTCTTTTATCCTTTAAAATCCTTACTGTAATCCCTGAGATCACTTGCAGGATAAAGTGATGCTTATTTGCCAGAGAACATGAGAATTCTCCATAGATTTTAACATCAAGAAAAACAGGTGAATTGGGCTACACATGCACATAACGTCATTTGGAAGGTGTAACACATAAAATCAGGAAGTTTCTTCAAAAGAGATGAGCTTTGGAACATGTCTGATGCATACTTCAACTATTCAGGGATTTCTGGGACAACATATGGAGTCAATTCCAAAGTTATGGGCCTCTTCTAAAAAAAAAGTCTTTGTAGCACCTTTATTTTTTCTGTATTGAGAAATCTCCAGAAATATCAATGAGAGCAATAATATTCAAAACCTCAAAATACAGTCCAGAGTAGCTCATTTTGAGTTACACAATGCAGAAAAAATCAAAGCTAGTGAACATTTTTGAACCCTGGGTCTCAAATTGGTTTATGTCTCTGCTTCTCCACCTGCAAAGTAAGTGGAGTCATAACTATACAGTGCTTAAATGCTTGAAGATTTGTAAACAATGAAGAGATACCCCAAAACTATTTTTACATACCTTGTTTAAAAATATAAAGTAAATCTCAAACAAATATTTTGTAGTGAAAATAATATGCTTACAGTACTTTTTTTTTAACTTCTTTCCACCCCTCTTCATGTGACATTTTCAAGCTTATCATCATGAACATGAAGACTACACATTTATTACAATTTTTTTTTAATAAAACCTTGAATTGTAATGAACTATCCTGACTCTGTCATTCAAAGGAAAAAAGATCCAAATTACCAAAAAGCTTGTTATAAAGTAGTGAGTGATTGTGCTACTCTATTACTGATTTGCTATGGCACTTCTGGCTTTAGGAATTGTCACTGTTTGTGGCAGTGGAGGAGTAAAAAGCTTTCTCTGTTCTTGCATTTAATGTATTTTTTCAATTAAGGATGAAAAAAACATTCACAATGATTTAAAAATAAATTGTTCATACAATTAATCATCCCATTGAAATATGCTCTTTCCTTCTCCTTTTGTTTGATTCTTCAGTAATCTTTGTCAGCTTCGTAAAGCTTAAATCTCCCTACAATATGTTTCAGTTATTGACCTAATTAACATACAGCTTTACATGATTGAGTGATCAGTGCAAATTAAATATCAAGGGGGGCCATTGACCTAATATGCAGACAATCACAAAAATCAGATCCTCAAAGTTTTGCAATGAATTCAGAATGTGGAGTCAGCACCATATGTGCTGCATGGCTGAGCCCACTTGGATTAAAAATAATTATCTTGCAGTTCAGAAATGTAGAGAGGACTTGGGCTTGCCCAGAACACTTCATGGTGTCTCACTCCTATCAAAGCATGGAGCAGAAGGAAGGTGAAAAGTGACCTCAGTCAGTGTTGTTATGTCATTACAAAAGTTAAAATGACATTTTGAAGCAAACCACTCCTTTGGGAAAGCTGTGATACTTACTTTACTGGAAAGGTGAAAGGGAAGGTAACACTGAGTTTGCATATGTCTAACAAATGAAAATGTATGTATATTTCTCATGTAAAAAAATATCTCTGAGTTTCTGTAATTCTTTTGTGAAAAATTACCTTAAAACTATTTTCAAATGCTGATGGCTAGTACTAATCAGGGGGCAGAGTGAAAGATTTATTCAAAGCCAAGTGTATCTCTTGTCTCTGCTTAACTCCCCTCTGTGACTTGTGTTCAGAAATACGAGGCCTGATACCATTGGATTAAGGTCAGAAGCATGTCTGTTGCTAAAACTTAGGGATGACAGGTATGAAAATACTCTTTAAAATACATGCAAGAATGCTGGTGTGGGTTTCCTCTGAGACATCTGCCTGTGATAATCTATTTTAAGAACAAATAGGCTGTGTGGTTTGCCTTGTTAGAAACTTTACAGTTTAAGCAGTTGTTTGATCTGCCTCAGCTGTCTTTGCTTGAAACTTTACAATAGTTGTGCAGAAGTTTCTTCCCCTGACTTCCTAGTTCATTCCATTACAACCCAGAGCTGTCACCCACAGGTAGACCAAGCCCACCCTTACCCAGGCCCTACAATGCTGTCTGCCCCAGGCCAGCAAGTTTTTGCTTGCGTCTGAGAGCGTGAATGACACCAGCAGGGTTCTTTTTTATCTCCAATATTAGATGACAGGTGGAATCAAGCCCTGTTTACTGGAAGGTTTTCTTGGCATCTGAAACCAAAACATTCTTTGTAACACTTCAGAGTGAACAAGTGAGCTCTTCAAAGCACAGACGTAGGGTTGCTAGATGTTGTCTTTCGTTTTTGCCCCCTGTGCACAGCTTCACAAAGGGGAACAAAAGGGAATGTATTGGAAGAGGCTTCTGGTGGTTTCTATTTATTTAATTTATTAATTTATTTATTCATTCATTCATTCATGTATTTTGCAAAACTGCTATTCATCTCATTTGTGCTTAGCAGATAAAATTAATTACTGCACTGCAGATAATAGCACATAAAGGTCATCCTTTGAATTGTGTTTTGCTTTGGTATCTTTTTCATGCTTTGAAGATAACGGTGTGATGTTGTTTGTACACTGTGGAGTGTGCTTCTATCCCTTGGGAAGCATACTGAGAAAACAAATAATAGTAACAGGATGGTGCAGCATAGCTGTTCTGCAATGTTTGTCCCTGCTTTAAATGTCTCTGCTGCTTAAAGGAGTGCCTGATGACAGTGCAGAGGTTCCTCAGTCTGTAAACTTGAAGGCATCGATCTGAGGACACTGAAATAAATGTATCTGTGTGTGAGAAAAGGGATGTGTTGTACTGAAGGTTATTAAATTATTCCAAATGGTTTGCTGCTGTGGTGCCTTTCTGCAACATCCTTCCTGTGCGTCACCCTCCCACCCAGTGCTGGGTGAGGAACATCAGCTCAGAATGGGCCTGGCTCCTAGTAAAGGTGTTTTATTTATCAAGTGTTTTTCCCCATACACAGTGCAGGAGTGTAAATGAGGCTGATTAGGAGAAATGTGTTAGATTTCACCAATACTCACATAGCATTTTTTTGCTTTGGACAAGTGCTGTGGGTTTACTAATGGTCACAGAGCATATGGTTCAGCTTCTCCACCTTGAACTATGCAAAAAATGTGTTGCATCATCAACGAAGATGCAGAGGGCAAGCAGCATGTGCCCAGGGCCTACTTTGGAAGAAATTTCGTCTTTTTTAAATCTCTATGAGCAGGAATGGGTATAATTATCACATGATGGAGCTCTCTAGGCCCCACCAACATGTTTGATCACACCGTGGGCCTGTGTGGGTCCTGTGCTGGAGGCAGCATGACGTGCCAAAGCTTCAAGGAAACGGGAGATGTGTACATATGCCCATGCACACACCTGGCTGTGGTGTGGCTTTGCCACTTCTCCCTGATGCCTGTGAAGCAGCTGGGGAGGGGTGAGCTGCCAGGACTGTGGCAATGAAGGGGGAAGATGATGAATGAGGGATGACATGAGGAGCTCTGGAGATGGAGGTTGATAAGGGCTTAAGCACCATCTCCTCTTCATCATGAAAACTAGCACCTGGACTTTGTTAGAGAAGAGGAATATTTTGCTGCTGAGAGATGATCATATAGCCTAGACAGGCATTTTTCGGTGAATGAAAAGAAGTTACTGAAAGAGAGAGGGAGGTCGTCCCATCACAACTTATCTTCTGAATGAGAGCAGTCTGTAGAGTTAAAGTAATTTATGGTCTGTGAAATAATAAAAAGCATTTAATTTGAAAGATACTGTTTTTCAAATAAAGTGGAGAATATATATTTTAAGTCTTTTGGGAGAATTGGTAGTTTAGTAGGAATGGTAATAGTGTTTGGAAATTTCTCCTTGTAGTTAATGCTTAAAATACAGCCTGTTTAATGCTGTCCAAAAATGTACATAATTTACCCAATAGCTTATTGGAACTGCATTGGTTTCCATGCAGCTTTCACTAGAAAGATACCTACTTCATTTTTCATTAATTAACAATTAATCATCTAAGTATAGTGTAGAGAATGAACCCGAGTCCTAACAGTAGTCACAATTATAATATGTTGGTGGACTACTGCAAAAGTCATCTGTCTATGGCCATACAGTTACAGATAAGATTATGATCCTTTTTTCAAGTGCACAGTTATCCCTCAGAGAAACTGGGGTCACTCTGTTGGTATATCAGCCCAACATTCAAATAATGTGTCTTGCAAACATATATAGAAATTTAAAGACAAGCAAACACTATTTACTGCTCTAACTTCAGCTGTTGTTGGTGATGGGATAGGTTCTCTCTAGGAATATATAAGCTATACAAAAGCAAGAGATATTTGCATTATGAACAAGTCTTGCACAGATCAGAGGTGTTAAATTTGAAGCTGTTTAGAACACATCTGGTTCATCTGCGCCCAGGAAAGGACGCAGTATATCAAAAGTGCTCGTAATAAGCTACAAAATAGTTTGAATTACCTCTGATGCCTTTGATAATTACCATGTGATCTTTGGCTATTGATAGAAGTGTTTCAAAGGAGACATAGTGCTGAGTCTCGAGGATGTTGTTAGTGCTGAAGAGATCGCTCATAATCAGTAAGTGGTTCATCATGCTGTTAAAAGCCAGTTGGGAAAGCCAATAATACAGAAAAAAGCCTCAAAGGAAGGGTGTCACTGTGTCTCACATTGCTCATATCATTAGATGGATTCTAATAGTAGCCTTTCTTCTGGAAATAATTCTTCATGACAAGCAATATTTGTGTCATTAAATGTTTGTGCCATGTAATAGGACCCAGGCCTGAAGACCGTAAACAAATAATCAGTGAGATATTTCAAAGCTCTGAAAGCCTTGTAATCCTACCTTTTTCAATGAAAGGACAATAAATATAAGGTAAACATGCAATTAGAAAAAAAAAAAATCCAGTAGTGAACTACTTGTTTTTCATCCTTAATTTACTACAGTTATTTAAAGAAGATTCAGTATGTTTTGACAGTGATTGCCCTGCCAACAGTTTAAGGCTATAAGGGAAAAGCTTGTGCACTGTGAGTGCCCCTTCAATTTTGGGAATTATTTGGCTCTTGTCACGCTGGTTACTAAACCTAAAGGGAGTAAAAGCCACTGTAAAATTCTGTCTTCCTGTCAAGGACTTTTAAGAGGTCCAGTGAACTAGCTGTGGATATCCAAGACAACTGTTCTGAAACAATGAAAATAATTTAGCAGTCCAGGTTTATTTGGGTTGGGTTTGTTTTGGTTTGTTTTGGTTTTTTCTCCTGTGAACAGTTGTACAGCAGAGTTCTTTCAGAGTATGTCTGCTTTATTCTCGGTTATTCTCGCTATGTATACTCTATGACTGGAGGATGTATACTTTCTTCTTCATCAGCCGACCCCATCCATTTCTTGAAGGGAAATTGTCTAATCAATGGCAGTGCTAAAACCAGATTCTTTGTGAATTCAGAATAACTTAAAAATAATCAGTGATTGGCTGACTCTTCTCTTTGGAGCTGAGACACAGGCTGCACCCCCAAAAAAAGTTGCTTCTGAGTGGAGACCCTGCATTAGCTTCAATGGCAGCTAGGCACTCACCTGCCTTAGAGGATCTGGGCCTTGTGAAGGGGGACCAAAGGGTAGAACCCTTCAGAAGTAGTGTCTTTCAGTGTTGCCATGCAGAAGATGTGCTGGGCTCTGTTAACTCATTTAACTGTATTATTTGATCTGTTTTTTCTTATGACAGCAGACGATGGTGCACTTCCTTCTGCAGATCTGTGCAGCAGCACACATTTGGGCAAAATTTCATTGTTTTATACCCAATAATTCTCGAGTCTAAAGAGAGACAGTAGGAACACAGTAGGTTCAAACCTATTCAACAACACAGGAAGCTGAAACGCTTCCAGAGAGCTTGCTTTGTCTGCTGGCAGACTCCCCGAGACAGGATATTATGGGAAGACACCTCTCTCCCTCCTCCACTGCTCATCTCCAGCCCTTTATGTAAGAGATTCTGCGCTCTTGTTTTCGCAACAAAGACCTGGCTCTGCAGAGCTGCTGGGAGGTGGGGCAGCGGGCCCGCATTCAAGGCTTTCTTCCCCAGAAGGGTGTGCAGGAGGTGTGAGTATTAAACATGGAATGACTCTTATGATTGCCCCGGAGCAGGGGACCATGGGACTTTCACAGATGACCTGTGGCTCTTCATCTGGCAGAGAACAAAGCTCCCCTGCAAAATAACACCATGGGACTCGGCTGGCCGCACATGGGTAGTCCCCCGAGGGGGAATGGGCAGCAGAGTGCCCGTTCTTCCAGCCCCTGTGACTGAAAGTAGGTTTCCTTGTGGCAAAGCACAGTATCAAATACTGGACTGCCTTCTCCAGGGCAAGCATGGACACTCTACACTTTTTATGAGTTTCTCACTGAATCAGGCAGCAGGTCTTCTCATCACCTTTCTTGATCAACTAATTGCAAAAGAGTACTGAGGGTAATCAGCTGTGTCAAAGCTGGGAATATTTTCTTTGCATCAGCACAAGATGGGCAGCAGTGATAGTAGGGGGAAGTTTGTTGTGAAGACTACCTAATCCTCCAGTCACACATATCTGTTGATGCCTTAGAAAGGCATCTGGCTCTTGGATACCAAATTACTTTATACAGCATCCTGGGCAATATATTTTCTTACTGCTGTGAGCTCTGCTCTGCCACCAGAGCACAAGAAGTGCTGAAATCCAGGTGCTGAAGCAGTCAGCCCTTTTCTGAGGTGACCACAAATAGAAATGAGCCTCTTTATGTTATTTCTGGCCACTCATAACTCGAGTCCGAACTCCTTTCAGTCTGACCTGGAATAACAGTACCACTTTGTATCCTCAGGACTGTCTTTTCCTTGTTCCTGAATGTGTTTCACAGTCATTCCCACTCCTTATATAGAGGCAGGGAGCACATCTGCACCCCAATGTGCTATGGTAAGAGCAGAGGACTCATAAATTCCTAATTTCCTGTAGGGCTCATAAGGCTGATGATAAGCCTTTCTCTGAACCCATGAGACAATACCACCTAATCTAGCACAACAGCTTTTGTCACTGCCATAGCATCAACTAACTTTAGCCTTCATCCTTAGTTTCAACCCTGGAAGATTTACATCTCAGTGAAGCCTTGGATGTGCCAGTTTTCTTTGTGAAAGCTTCTGTCTCCACTAGATGAGGCAGTGCTGAATATTTTAGATCCTGGAAGGCTTTTGTGGCTTCATAGTTAGATTGGCCAAAAAAACTGATGAATTTGTGCTGATCATTGGGTTTAAGAATTTATTCTGCTTACTCTGGTGAAATCACTACAGCTGTGCTATTACCGATCAGTTGTTACAATTGTATGAGGCCTTGCCCAGAAGAATGCTCTAAAATGGCTACTATTTCTCTATCAGAAACATTTTTTAAGAGATTCGGGCCACTTCTGATAGTCAAGATCTGCAAAGCTAGTATTTGGAGCAGAGCTCAGTGTTCACCTTTGTGAGACACATTTGGATCCATTGCCCAGATTTGGACTTCAGTTAGGAATTTCTTTTTAACTGGCCTCTTTTTCTCAAAACCTTGGGAAGGTTGGGAAGCTCTTTGGTAAGCACGCTGAAAGAGGAACAGAAGATCTTTGAAGAAAAAAATTAGAGTTACTTAACAGTACCTGGAATTTGGTGGAAACACCCAACCAAACTAACTTCATCCCTACCTGTATTCCTATTTTCTAGCTGAAGGCTCCTGGCTTTGCAAGCAGCAAAATTATAGAAAACTGAAATTACTTTCTGGGTATTATGGGCTTTTAGAGTATGACTGGATAGATATCACAGCAAGTTTTTAGAGGTTTTTATTAGCACAACTCGTCTGTGATACTGCAGGTGTTCACTAGAAGGGATGCCTGTTGCCATCCTGTTTCATACTGCAGCCTGGAATTGCAGCGAGTTGCTGGGTGCCTGGCGATGCCACACAGCTCTTTGTGCCTGTCTACACTGTGGAACAGATACTGATTGCCACACTTCCTTCCAAATACTGCCATGCCAAATCCTTCTCTCTTTAACCTTGAAAAGTCAGGATCACGCAGAGCAGTACGTTCTACTGCATAACCCACAGAGAATTTTAAGAAATGCACTAGCACTTTCTTTTGCCAGAGTACTTCACAGGAAGACTTCAGACTTCATTCCTCATAAACCTTCCTGTGAGCTCAACAGCAAAGTGATGTCAAGCTGGACATGTACTTGGGACAAGACTGTTTAAATATGGTATAAATATAAATATATGTAATGGACTTCACATTGGGGTGCTTAGTGCTTATTAGATAGCTGATAGGGAGAGAATTAAGGGTTAATGTATATTTCAATGTGTTTAATTTGACATAGGCCATGCAATTTTTGTGCAACACTGTAACTGTTGCTGATAATAAGCTGATTCAAGTGCTACATGCAGGTGTGGTAATAAGTTTTCTTATTACAGTTATGCATAATAACAATACAGTTATATGAAAACGATAGTGCTTAGGTAATCCCAGTACCAGAAGCATTTGCTCTATTCTGAACAGAGAAGTGGAACAGTGCTGGACATGGGGAGAGGAAGTTAATATATGCCCTTGCAGAACGCCTTTCTTCCACCAGGTTTGCATACAGCTTGTCACACTTCTGCTTCATCTCAGTTATGCTCCTGTCCAACTCAGCAGAAGAACTGTCTCTGCTTGACATCTAGGGACAGGTCTGAACTTTGAATAATTAGTTTTGGTTATTCTCATGGGAGGATGTGCATACAGATCCAATGTTTTTTTCTGGTTGCCTCACTCTTTTCAAATTCAAATAGTACTTAGCACTGGTCTGACTGGTAAGAAGATTCCTACTGTACAGGGTGACAGTCATGCATGGCTTTAAACATGTTTGTTTTCAGATAACTAGTATTTTCTGTAGTGGATTTATTGTCATGATGAAGGTCTGTTCTGTGGCCCTGGGTATTAGGAAGTTTGCTCTTGACACAGCTCCTTCCAGGCCTTTTGTCTATCCTCTGCGAGAGATACTAAACTAATATTTCACATGGGGTATGTGGCTTCTCAGCACCATAAGGCATACATGGCAGTAAGTATGCTCACTGAAGTTTCTTCAAGACCACTTTTTAGTCTATGATGTGATTTGTACAGGGTTCTCTTCTACTCTCTTATATTGCTGAAATAAGCTCTAACTCCAGAGTAAGGGATCCTTACTTGATAGTCAGAAATTTTGTCCAACCCTTCAAATTCTTCCCATGAAAACTGGTGAAGCCCAAAATACAGCTTTTTGACTCCTCATGTAACTGCAACCTATCTGGACTTCCATGTCTTCTTTCTAGTGAAGTCCTCCTTCAGTGATATCAGACTAGAAACACATGTTGGTATACGCACGAGCACCTCTTTGAGTAACTGATGAGTGCTGGATGTAGGGTTAGGGATGTCGGGTCTTCTCCTTCCAAACAAGCTGCTTAGTCTTCCAAAAGTATTTGAAAAATGTTGCACCTGTAGTATTTAACATTCAAAACATGTCACTTTTCACCAGATTAGTACTTTGCTCTTACACTTGCCTTCTATTGCATTTAACATAAAATACAACATAATTCTGAGTTTTATGTTTCATGATTAACTCTTGGCTAGTTTGTACTGTTTTTTGAGGCTTTATGTACCTTAGCAGATGGTGCTAAAATTTCTGTGAATAGTTTAATTTAATTTCTTCCCACTGTCTTAACATCACCCTTTGCTTTTCATTACTTTGCTTGCAAACTGGCTGATGCAAACTAGCTGAACATGATGATGACAATGGATTGCAGTTACAATATAAACTTCAGGAGGTCAATATGTGAAGCAATTAACTGATTTTAAAAGAGAAACTTTTCAAGAATGTGTCAACCTCTTTATTGCAGGTTGTTATATATACAAAAAAAATCCATTCTAGTGTAGTGTGATAGGTATTCCTGAAATATGGCTATATATCATCTTGGGCAAATTTGGTCTCTAGTCACAACCACCCTGAAAAGGAGAAACAAAAGGATAAACTTTATCAGGCTCCAATTCTGCAAAAATGTCTTTTCGTGTGGGATCCACGCAGAGTCAGGCCTTTGTCAACAAAAACACTAGGAACAGATTGTTACTCTGAATTATGTCCTAACCTCATTTTCAGACATCTAAATATGTAGTATTTTCTTGGGTGTGCTATATGTGCTATTAGTATGGATCAGAAATGTCTGTAGGCTAATTTCTATCTTTCATTCTGAAACTTAAATACTCCAGGCAGGATTCAATTGACAAAACATAGGTGTGAAGTGCCATTTAAGATGCTACTGGCTAATACAACACAAGACTTTAAGGAAACTCCGCCTTATGGAGTGGTAGTTAAGGTTAGACAGGGCACCTCATAGTGCTCAAAATGATGCTGTGTGTCTTAAATGAGATAACTGAGTCCAGAAATTAGTACAGACACAGTGGGAATTCTGCACATCCACCACATTTGAAGTCATGAACATATCAAAGCATATGAATTGTATCATATAATCTTCAGGAGTTTAATTTTAGGCAGTCAAAAAATAATAATAATTTTCCTACATACTAAAGTACTGGCAAGAACAAATAATCCAAAATAGTGAAAATTTTCATAGGTGTGTGTTCCAAAAATATTATTCTTGCTGTCCTATCTGTTATTAATGGCAATCTCCACACCTTCCAATCTTGTATTTTCTGCATCATTTACTGCAGTATTTTGAATGTCATGCTATTAGCAAACTGCATCTGTCAACGTATGGAGTAGTTTTACAAGGTCTTGTTGATGACAGTGGTATTTGGGTTTTTGAAAAAAGCCTAAGAAACATTAAGTTTCAGGTGACTTTTTTACAGACTGAAATCATAAAACGAGTTTAATTTAGCAGATTTAAAAGATATTTCTTTATATGAAGAAAACTCTATTTGGATTTTGTTTTCTCCCAGACATATTAGAAGTGTCTAAAACCTACTTAATTTTAGAAATATGCCAGTAATTCACATAATATAAATTTTCTCATCTAAGAATTTTGATTAATTTACCCGGAGCCCAAAACTTAATCCAGCTGAATTTTAATAAAAAAAAAAAGATCCCAACAGCTACATCCCAACTGATGACAAAAAGTTATTGCTTCTCTCATGATTGTAAAATCTCCTGATTTTTCTCTATTTTTAGAATTCCCTGTGCCTTTAAACATCTACCCTTTACACTCTTGCAACCCACAACTTTTCAATCTCCTTTTCCACAGTCATTACACTGTCCCATTCCTTCTCAGCTCCATTTAAAACATATCTTTAACTCAACAGTGAAGCATTAATTTCTTTTACCTGGGCACCAGCATCATTTGCCATCAAATATAAAAATTGGTCCAACTACTTTGATAGAGTTGCACAGGTTTATAAAAAAGGAAAAGCTATATTTAGCTAGAGTTACATTTACTGAACTGCAGCCTGAAGCTGAAACTAGTTTTCATTTCGAAGTTCTGTTTTTCCCCAGCTATAGTACTGGCTTGTAATATTGGCTCTACATAAAAAAGACCAAATTCATGCTGGAAGCAGAAACGAGTGTTTTCTGAAAATTTCAAAATGAAAATAAAGTCATCTTTGTGTCATTCCCTTCTCTGAAATTCTGACTTTAACCTGTCCATCTCCACTGCTCAAAATAGCCCCTTATTGACATGCCAAAATTAATCTCCATGCAGGCCTGTATGGTAACTATATACAGGAACATAAGCTTTATTAGAGCAAAGCTATAAGTGATTCTGCAGTTTACAGTGTGTGGTTCAGTTCTAACCTCACTAGTGGGAGTTTTTTCCCTGCTGCAGAAGCATGAGAACGTTATTCTATGTGTGTGCATGGAAATATGCAGGAAAAGATATAAATATGGACACATTAACTGAATGCTTATTTTCCCTGACATTTAAAGACATTCAGTAATATCCAAATCTTATATGTCTGTGAATGACAGGGTCTAATGTTAATTCTTCCCTTTATTTTACAAGGAATATTGCCCATCTCTTTTGAGCATTCATTTGTCCTTACAGTTGCTATCACAGTTAAATTAAAACCATTTTGGACTTCTTTCTGTATAATTATATTATATGTGTAATATTATATAGATAAAATACTCAAGGATTTTTGTGTTCGTATTTTGACTTTCCCCTGATATTATTTTTCCACTGGATTTTGCCTGGAGAAGAAATAGGGCTTTTCTTAAGCCATCAGGAACATACATTTTTAGCAGAGTCATTGCCTTCTCATTTAAAGAGCTTCAGATATCTTTTCTGTGAACAGAGTATAGATAAAAATAAAAATTTCTCTAAGTAGAAAGAAAAATGAAAAGAACAAATGACAAACTTTAAATACATAATAACATCCTTTGTAGTATCTAGGAAATATACGTAGTGGAAGTATTCCATTGCAAAGTCTCTTGTGTTTTTGGCATTTTTAAATTTTAATAAAATATTTGCAGGACATTACCTGTGTTTTTATACCCACACATACATTTTACTGATAGTGCTGTACCTGTTTTGCCCTTTTTACTTGTTTTAATAAAAGCTTGTGAGCAGTTACAATGAATAATGTATTTGAAAAATGTCTTTCTTTTTCCTTTGTGAGCCAGTAGTGTGTTCTTCCAGTTTTCCAGCACTTACTTGCCTGTGGCTTTTCCAAGACAGCTGCACAGTATGATAGGCTTCATCCAAAGTAGCATGCATTCTTTCATCTTCTTTTTCTCAATAGGTTATTTTACAGTGTCTTCACTGATTTCTATTTATTCAATAGACTTCTCTATCTTTCTGAAGATGGATTTGAAAAGGGATTTCAGTATCACAATCATTAGTGAAACATCACTAATTTAATCTCTCTTTTCATTTATTAATATGCTTTCTTTTTCTTGTAGCTTTTGGGTTTGAGGTTTATAAAAACTTCTTTTCCTCCTAAACTCTGTGGAATAACAAAAAAATTTTTAAAACATACACTATCAACCATGTGTTTCTTCTTTGTCTTTCCCTTTTCATCTGCTGACTTTCACCCAGGTTTACTGATCCGTTAGCATGAGACTCTCGTCACCAGGTTTCTCATGAATACCAGAATACCCTTGCCTAAATTTTCCGCCCAACTATGTATCCATAACTGAATGCGTTAACATCACAGAAGTGAATAAATATTTAATTAATAGCAATATATGAGGTTGAGTCAGAATCTGTTCCAGGTAAATGTTGTTGCCAAATAGAGCTGACTGGTGAGGACTTTTACCTAATATGGGCTTTGATTTTAGTCTCATAATTGACCTAAATTAATGTAGTTTCCTAAATTATTTTCATAGAAGTACAAGTGGAAAGAGGTGTCCAAAGATAGAGCCATTCTGCCTGAATCTGTGAATTCATGTTAGATGGACATGCTATGCCTCTGCAGGCATTTCCCCTTCTTCATTTGCAGTATGAGAACTTCATTATTTTCTTAGATAACTGCTTCACTGCCTAAAATTTGAGTGCAAATTAGCTGCTGGAGTCTGGCAGATTGAGCCGACAAGGCTCAGCACAGGCATAAAATCTTGTTTAAGAGAAGTGTAATTTGCATCGCAAAATGAGCATGTAGTTGTGCTGTAGATTGCTCAAGATTTCTGCTCAGCTCCAGGTCAGCCCCTTCTGTACTGGTTATGTAGTTTAGGAATTATACATGGCTCAAGCACCTGTGTTAAAAAAGCTAAACAGACTGCCTTATCTAGGAAGTCAGTGGGGAAGGAATTAAATCTCCTAGTTAAAGAGCAGTTGGGACTGTCTTTGTCTTCATTTGAATTTCAGAGCCCTTTCTTTATAGCTTGGCTAAGCCCAACGCATATTTAAAGAACAGTAAAGGGATAACATTTTAGTATGGAAAACTGTGAAAACAATTTAAACAAGTCTTTCAGTTAAGTTTAAAATTGTTTTCTGGCTTGTATCCAGACAAGAAAGGCACACATAAATGCCTACCATTTTATATTCAATCCATTATTTTTGGAATAACAACAGCTGAACGAACACAATTCTAACTGAAGATGCACGTACATGCGCTTTCACACGTGCTCACAGTAGCAAGAACTATCTTTTAAACCTCTGCAACAGCCTGTCTCCAATGTTTTTCAAGCAATTGACATGCTGGTTAGAAGAACTTTTGCTTAAATGAAAAATGAGAATGATTGTTACAAATAGTTACCATCAGAAACTACCTCCCTGATTCCAAGCCACTGTTTCATCAATTCAATCAACAAAGATTTACTCTGTAGAGATTAAATTCAACACAGATTAAGTTTAATCAAATTTTTGTTTAACTATCTGTTTGGTAACTGGCAGGTATAAAGACTGTAGATTTAGGATACACTGGAAAAGAACTTCTCTAGATAGACTGAAAAGGACTACATTGCCCATAGGCCTTGAATGTGTCACTGATTAGGAAGTTTTCTTGAGGTTCTAGTTCTTGGAGCAATATAAATATCAGAAACCCATTTATAGTTTTTAATATGTTCTTAGCTCTAGGACCTGCAAGAGAAAAGTCAGTAAATTATTAAAAAACGCTGTTTAAATGCTCAAAACCCAGAAAGTAAAATAAAGACACCCAAACAGTGTTCTTCTCCCACCCACCCTAAATGCTGTCTTGTAGTGTGTGGGGACCTGGTTCAAGAATTGTGAACATCTGTCATCAGCAATAATGTGAAGGCTGTGGTGAATGACTTGGCTTCTTTTTTTCCCCTTCCCCCCCCCCCAATATATTGATAAATTTCCTGTTCAGAAATAAAGAACACTGTATCACAGGAGTGGGGGAGTTGCTGATGGTGAGTAGGCACCTGAGACTGTAGTGCTGTAGAAAGAATGAGAAAACTGTACTGCTTGCTCAAAATAATAAAATAAATGAAGGAGAAAGAGAAATAATTAGTACTGGAGTAAATATCCCTGCTCCCGAGACTTTCTGCAGAGAGGATTCATACTGGCATTGAAGAGGTATGTATTGGCCAGAAATCTTGAACACCTGCCCCAATTCCATTCATAATCAATATGGAGAATTAAAAATAATTATTAACTATGATCTTGTTGGTAGTGATTTTATGCACTGGATGTTGCATAGTCTCGGTATGGCTTCGGAGAGGCAAGTGAATGGGGGGATGAAGCACAGAAATAGTTATTTAAGTTATTTGATTGTGTTGGGACTTGCACATGTGTGCAAAAAGACTTGAGGAACTGATGGAGAAATCTGAGAGAGGTGCTAATTCACAGCAATATACATATCTATTGTATGTTTTTGTTCCTGACATTTAAGAGCAAAGAATATTAACCAAAAGTACTGGCTAAAAAGGCTGAAGAAAGATATCTTGACTTCCTTGGCAAGGTGCTGGTAGTACCAAGACAGTACTCAGAATGTTGATATTCCCTCTGGACAGATAACTTTAACAGATAGCCAGCTACTTAGAGGCAGGGTAACAGTATTGGCACATGGACATTGGAGGGCACTTAACAGTATCAGTTTGCTAAAAGATTTGTCAGTCGGTATGCTGATACAGAGCCACTTTGTTTCATTTCCCAAGAATGCATTTGGCCAACCTACATCAACTGCAATCTGATCTACATCTCTGGTGGCTGCACGAGCCATAAATTTTATTGTTGCAAATGTCAGTCTCCTTAACAAATCTCATCTAAGCAATTTCTTACATTCCAGTTCATTTTTTTTTTTTTTTTTCTAGTTTCCCACTTAATAAAACATGAGGTTGTCCTGGAAACGCAGAAATCTGGCAGAAATTAATTATGTCCTCAAAACTTTTGGGCAATTTGCACCTTTTCTTTCCTCATGGCTTTTTGAACTGATCTACAGACTGGTCCTATTCCACCACATTACAAAAGAAGATCCTGACTGTGACACAGATTTATGCTATTTTGGCATTAGCTATACCAGGTGCTTCTCCTGATGGATAAACTAATTTAGATAAGATGTCTGTTGGAACTCTTTTTTTTTTTTTTTTCCTTCAATATGAAGAGATCCTGAGTTACACTGGGTAAAAAATGTGTAACAGTCAGGCTTTAAGGAGCAGTATGGAATTGAGGGTCACCTTATTTGTGCTAGAGGTAGTTGCCATATCACAGGTAAAACCGTACCTAGTATCTATCCATTGAGTGTAGAAAGTTAAAAGCCTTTCTCTCTGGTTTGCTACCTAAACAAGGGGAAGAAATGGACAGAGAGTTGAAGAGGAAGAGATAGTGCATGTGTTATGCCCAAAGAGAGGACACAATGCTTAGTCCACATGAATAAGCTAGACATTCAGAAACTGTTTCAACTGTACAAACCACATGCAGTTATGAGTTTTTGGAAAACAAACATGGACGAAGTAGCATATGAGAGTGTACACATCCATGCTACAACAATTTGCATATATGGAATTAGTATGGTAAATTTCATGCTCATTTCTCCTGTTTTCTGAAATGATAAAGGAGTGAAACCTGCAGAAAAGTACCAAGCATGTTGTCCTGGATGTTTGCAAAACATGGTCCCATCATACAGCCTTGTCTAGCACATCCCAGCCTGTTCGAGGCAGTCAGGCACACAGAGCTGCACAGCCTGAGGACAGACTTCTGCTGCTGCTGTTTCCCTTTCATTTTAAGAGGTGGGTGGGAGCTGTACAACAGGTTTTAAAGAGGATTGTCAGTCTTAACACTCTTTGTGGGTAGCATTTTTCTAGTCCTGATGGCCTAAGGGCAAACCAAGGTATGTTGGTAGAATTAATACCTTTTGATAAACCTACCAGTGTTGCCAGAAGGAGTCAATGCAACCATTACTGGCATCATTTCAGTGATGAGGCCTAAGGAATGTAAAACTAATTCTTTTTGGTACCATTATGCATCTGAGAGATTATGGTTCTTGAAATGAATTTTTTTTTCCCTTTATGTAACCAGCTGCTGCTTTTTAAAGGAGCATGTCCTTCTCCCAGAAATACATTTACTATTTTGTGCTTGTGCCCTGAGTGCGCCCATGGGCCCAAATGGCCCTGCCCAGCCTCACCTGGGACTCATCAGGAGACACCTGGGCCATGATACCTGTCTGAGGTCAGATTGTGCAATACAAAAGCAGTTATAATTAATTTGGACTCTAAAATAATAGCTTGATACAAAGGAGATTAAGCTGAAAGACAGCAGTTTAGAAGGTGGCATAAAAATGCATAAAGACATAACAACACAGAAGGTTGCTTCCATGGGTATCACATCAGGATCAAGACAGATATGACGGGTATAGATCTGTGAACTTCTTTCAGTAGTTTGTTAGCTTTCAATATGATTATTTTTCGAGCATGCATGACTGAGCAACTTACAGAAGAGAGTGCCATCTTGCACTTTTCTTCATGTTAGTATGGACCTTTAGCAAAAACTAGTATATTCTGTCTAGATGTCTAGACTAGATGTCTAGACTAGATGTCAGGAAGTATTTCTTTACAGAACGGGTTATTAGGCAGTGGAATGGATTGCCCAGGGAGGTGGTGGAATCCCCATCCCTGGAGGTGTTTAAGAGTAGGGTCGATATAGCGCTGGGTGATATGGTGTAGATGGGAACTGGCAGTGCTAGGTTAATGGTTGGACTAGATGATCTTCAAGGTCCTTTCCAACCTAGTTGATTCTGTGATTCTGTGATTCTGTGATTCTGTCAAACTACAAATATTCTGTCATAGAAAATACAGGCAAATAGCAGGATTTAATTCAATAAAACTGACCTGTTTAATGTACATGTCTCATTTTCAAGAGAATAAAACAAAGCTCATTCACAGAAGTCACATTAAAAGCTTGGAAGACTTTTCATTTCAGACATTTATGTCTGATCTATTAGTGTGTATCTATTATGCTCGATTTGAATAATAGTGGAACAATGTTTAACAGAGGAATTGGAAAGGAAAAAGAATAGATAGGAACAATTTTTAAAGAGATTTTTATCAAGGTCAATTTGAGATTTTTGGCTTGAGAAGACTTTAGAACATTTTATATATATACCTTTAGAAAAGTTTTCTCTACGTTCTCCTAGCTCTACGTTGCTATCTTCTTTTTTTATAATAAAAAAGTGAAATATAAACAGCACTAAGATGGCATTGAAAATCCAATTTTCAAGCTTACAGCATGCACTTAAATCTCTGACCCATTCAGAAGACACCAATGGTGTTATCAGTAAGATTAGTATATATGAGTACTATTGAGATAATATGTACTCCCTTTCAAGAAAAATGAGCCATTAAAATGTAAAAATTTTGGAAAGTTTGTTTTAAAAGTTAGAGACAGTAACTGCCTCTAATAAACACAACCCCCCTGTCAAATAATTGGCTTTCTATCTTCCAAGCTACAGCTACCATTAAACTTAGAATGAAGATTTCTATATTTCTTTTTCTTAAGGCCAAAGAGTAAATGCACTATGGTAAAATCAGGACAAGACATGGAACTTCAGTTCCTGCAGCTGGGTTGCAGGGACAAACTGCTGCTTCTAGGGTCATTACTATTTCCCATAGTGGATCTCAAGCTAGGCATGGCAATTCCCCCATATCCACTGGAGCACAACTTGCTAGGTGACAGCCTCAGTGTGACAATTACAGGTTTTTAACAGTCATATATTTGGGCTGGACATGATTTTTTTAATTAATCATGCAAATGACTGGCAGCACTCATGCTCCTTGGTGATGAACCCTAAAACTATATAGAGACAGGTAAATTTAAAAAGTAGTTTCTCCATGGAGCCACCCTCAAGCATTCTTGCTCTATTGAAATTATCCTTCCATGCATATATCTGACACTTTATTCTCCCTCTTCGAGAAAAGAATGTTGAATCCAAATGATGATCATTTTTGCTGCCTTATACTCTTACTTGCATATCTTCTTTGAACTGCATAAAAAAGAGAAAATGTTAGATATGAAAAATTCATTAGTTGCAAGTTTTGAAATATACTTAGTCAAGAAATAGGTTGTAATCCTACAAGCTGAATGTAATACTTTTCATGTACATAAAATTAAAATAACATATTTATTTTGTGCTGTTTAAACCTAAAACTACACAATGCTTTTGTTTTCCTCACAGCTGGGTGAGTTGATGACTTTGGGATTGGAAAAATAAGGCTTAGAAACACAGAAAAATTTGTATATTATAGCGACAAAAGTTATTCTGTTTATTATCTGTTTTTCATTTTTTCACATGATAACTACCATTTAGGAACAGGGAAAACTTCACAGAGATTGTTTTTTTTACAGAGGTTTTAATATTTACAGTTTTATTCTTACCTCCATTTCTTCTTCTTTCAGCTGCACATAGTGATGCCTAAAAGGTATATTTTCAGATCAAAAGGAAAATGATTAGATACTCCTCCTTTACCCAAATTGCCTTGTTCTTCAGAACAGATTTATTCCTTTACAAATTGTAGGAGTGTATTCATTCCTTAATGAATTAAGAATTCATGAGACACTGTCTTCCTCTCCCTTTTTGTGGAGTTGTCTGTGCTGCTGCTGCTATTTTGTGTTGGTGCATGGTAATATAACCTCTAACTTGTGTGAAACACAGGTAACTTTTTTTTTTTTTTTTTCCTGAAATGTAGACTGTAGGTTCACTTGGAAGGAAAAAAGATGCGGTTTCTTCATTCATGCAACTTGCTTCTGTATACTTACATGTTTTATTTTCATTATGATTGAACTATGGTATCACCATTAATATGCTGCTGCAATATTTTCATTATTACAACGCAGGGTCCTTAAATACTGTAGAATACTTTTTGAGGGGAAACACACTAAATTTTTTCTTATTTCAAAAGGGCCAGAAGACTTCAATTTTTACATTATTTTATCACTTCTCCAAATGGTTTCCTTCAAATGCAATAAGCTAACATGCAGACATGCTCTTCAGTGTGCACGGTATGGATAAATGTTAATAAAAGTATCCAGAGTCCTGGTGTGGGGTAGGGTTTACAAGCTCTTTCAAGCAGAGAAATGGTTAACGCAGGCACTGGCAAGACAGCAGATGGGATGATGAAATGCAGCTGCAAGGGATAAATGCACTCAGGAGAAGGCTGCAGAGGAGGGGAAGTGCCTAAGGAAGTAGGGAGAGCACTTAGAGGAGTACTGCTAGAAGGACATGCTGTGAAGTTCAAGGTGACATGCGTCTCTGGAAGAAGGGAACAGGAAAACAGCTCCTATGTGAAGGTGAAAAGATAAAGATACACTTCTGGGAATGGGTTTGAGTATGAGTATAAAAGAGCCTTTTTTTCCTAGCAAGGCTGTACCTGACAAGGTTGAGCCCTGGCACTGCAACTTGTTTGTAGGGAATGGGTGGGGTTCAGCTCCCCAAACCTCAGATGTCTTCTATGTGGTAGCAGTTTGCATTTGAGCTTGTTGGTGTTGGCCTCTTCACTGTCAATGGAAAGAAACAGATGCTTTTAGGGTGTGATTCATCTGACCTATTTTGGACACTTGCCTTAGGGGGAGATGAGTCATGCCCAAGAACTGCTTCTTTCTCTCTATTGACTAGAAAGAGAGCCTAGGGCAACCAGCTCAGATTTAAATACCTATATAATAGATATCTTGGCTTGGCCAGATATAAATGGTCCCAAAGAATACCATGTAAGTGCTGAAGTTAATGTTTGAATGTCATCATTGTGACAGCTCTAGGGCATGAGCACTACAGCAGTTTCTCTGTATTTACCTTTTACTCCACTGCTTTGTTTCTCTAGGATACAGTTAGTGGTAGGTGGTGGCCTAAGCACAGCCAGCTGGGCGGCTGTATGTGTGCTGAGGTCTGGTGGCTGCTGCAGAAACCTGTGTCTCTCCCAGTCATTCTGCAGCCCTGCTGGTTCTTAGGAGTATTTTCCCTCTGAGCTTCAGGGGAAAATGTCACAAAGGAGAGAGAGGGGAAAAAACCCCACCCCAGATCCTTCCTAAGAGTGAAATTTGACAAATCTACCAGGTTTCTCCATGTGCTGAACTATCTTGTGCCCCATTTGTAAAGGAGCTCTGTAGCACTTCAGTGGTCAGGAGGAAGATTGTGATATTTTGCTGTGGGAGGGATAAGGTTATCTTCACGTGAAACTTTTCGGTGGGAAGGATAAGGTTATCTTCACAGCGGCTATTTGTCTGTTGGAAATATGCTCAGTTCTGTCTGAATGGTGAGCCTCCATGCGCCTTAGTTCATGTAAGCTCAGTGGGAACCTGTCAATTTTCACTCAGTATTTTTGGGCACATTTAACGTGACATCACTGTGTCACAGTTTCCCAGCTGTGAAATCAGGATTGCTGTTATGGCCCTCACCTGAAAAGGAGATGAGTTTTCCTGAGGCCTTTGGCTAGCATAAATGATAGCAGCCTTGAAAAAGCCCATGAGGAAATTAATGATTGCTCTTTCAGACTAGAATTTGAATCATTTGTAGTAAATAAGATATTGGACTACGCCTCCAACTGTAATGAAATGTTGAATAGATGTTCATCAAATGAGCCCTGTCAAGATGGTGTACTTAGTAAGACCTAAGTGTCGTGAAAAAACATTTTAAAGAAATAAGCACTCCTAGTTCTGACATCTTCTAAAGGCTGAATATGAACAAATGACTTCTACAACCATAATAATATTCTTTAACAATTTATGTGCATATCACAATATTTTAAAAATAAGGTTTTTAAGATTCACTGTAATTATAACTATGGATATAGTCTTTAGAAGTATAAGTTTGAGTCTGTTATTCTGTTTATAATATTTGTGCTAAGAAGTGAAATATCTTTTTTGATTCCTGAGCACAAGCTGAAAATCATTGTAATTTCTCTGTAAGCTCAGCACGAGCCAAGTTTGGCATATCTCCTTTTTCTACAGCAGGAGCTTGGATATGTGTCAACATAACGGAGTTGGCTGGAGGAAATGAACAAATTTAGGTCAGAATACAGATCTATATTCTATATTTATTCTTCACATTTACAGTAAGCAGATATCATCAGTGACTTTTTAAAGATGGTAATATTTGAATTTAAAAATTAATGGAGTTATAATTCTTTTATAATTTATAAATTTTTCTGCATACTTTTCATATTAATTTTCCAATTATTTCATACTCAAAGTCCAAAAAATTATTTTTACAATATCACCATTTTCCGTTAAACCTTCCCTTTAACAAACGAAAGCACAAAGAAGCAAGTGCCTTCACCATTAGGATATTTTTTTGCTTTCAGTCTGTTTTGCATATATTCAGATACTGTGCTTTTCTTTCACAGGCAATTCAAATGACTGAAGGAGAATTAAGTCTTTGTTTAATGACTAATACATGGGTATGTTTGCAGGGTTGGCCCTGGGAAGTGAATTCAGATCAAGAACTATTTTTGTCAACTAACTATACATTCACCTGGAATTTAAAAGAAAATTGGCCTTAATGGCAGAGTTAATTATTATCTTACCTACATCTATTTGTGTACATTTTATTCTGTCTCAGTGCTGGAAGTTAGACTAAATGATGTTTAATGATCATTCTAGTCCTATGTTTTCATGATACTCCCAGATAAGGGGAGAACTGAAGTGACACAAATAAGGTCTGCTCTCTTGCTATGCTCATATGGACACTGAAGCCCTCTTAGAGCTAAAGGAGAATGCTCCAACCTCCTATTCCAGTTACAGGATTAGGGGAAGACCTGATTAGGAGAAAATTTCAGGATGATCCCAAACTGTATTCATTGCTTACTGTATCTGCCAAGGTCTCTTTACATTTCAAAGTTCAGTGAAAGGTCATGAGACTTGGATTTAAAAGATAAGCAATGTTTAGCTGCTATTGTCTAATTATTAGAAATAAAATATGAAACCTCCCAAATTACAAGTCATGCCTCACTCCAGAAGTCAGGTAAAACAGATGAGGTTATTTGATGAAAGGGTTAGTGAAAAGGAGAAATCTCCCTTCCAGCCAAAACCAAGCAGTTTAACAAGGCTGCCTAGAGTTCCAGTTAAAACTGTCTTAGATGATTAGTTTCCTTTCTTTTCCTTTGTATGAATAAAATGCAAAGCCAGGAGAGCTGCTATTAAAGCTAACACTGCCTTTTTAAGGTATCTACTTTTTTATTTACTCTAAGCTGTTAATCACATTTGATACTTTGGTTAAAATCTATTATTTGAGGCAGAGGTTTAAAAGAAGAATATCAAAGATATGTGGGATAAGCCTCTGTGAAGAAAAGACTATCAACTTATTTGTTGATTGATGTTTCTGACTGAGTGTAGCTGTGCATATTATATTTGTGCATTTTTACTATTATTGAATACAGCTTATCAATAAGACATAATACTGTTTCTGAACTCTGACTAAGGAAATTTCTGAGGTGGACTAATTTATTACTTTCATCACCTTAGGATGTGATTTCTATATGTGAAATAAATATGGAAAATTACTATTTCTCATGTCTTTCTTTGAACAGTATCACCCTCATTTCTGTGAACTATTCCTGCATTAAGTTAAGAAACATGTGGGTGCTAAATAAACCTCATATAGGGATCTCGGATGTTTACTCATATTTATGTACGTATGTATGTATTATTTTTTCACATGGAACTTTCGGTCACTATTAAGACTTCTTTCATTTTCAATATCAAATTTCTATTTCCTTTGCTGAGATTTTTCAGTACTGTATCTGAAAAGGGTCTTCATCTTTGGTATCTCGTGGGCTTAGTGCACGTGGATTGATTTTTTGCAATTGCTGATTAACTTTTTTCAGGATGAAGCTGTAGCATAAGTCTGCCCTGTATTTGATGAACAGTTCTGACACACACTCTAAAAACTCAAGAAATATATTCTGAGCATTTTGTGATAAGAACAACAGAAGCAGGATAAGGCTCACTAAGCTGAGGGAGTAGAAAAACTCCAAGGAAAGAAAAAAAACATCATACCTAGAACTTCTGAAGATTCGGGGCTAAGCCCTAATAATTTGTATTCTGGGAAGTGCATGGCCTGTCTGCCAAAGCCTTGTATAAACTCTCCTGTGACATTTTTTTAGAGTGGCAGTTGTTATCACTAAGGTCAAACAAAACAGGTTGAATCACTGTCCACCTGGGTGTTCACCTGAAGATGTCTAATCACAACTGATTTTTCAGTGGCTTTATTGTCACTTAAATATACAATATGAGGGCATTTTTGTATCTCTATATGGTAAAACACACACCCCAATCCAGCCAGAGAAATGTGTACTTTTTGTTACTTAAGAGGTACTTTGAGGTGCTCAAGAACAACCACACTTACCATTGTGGTGAGTTCAGTGAGTAGGAAGGCAATTCAGGGCTTAACTCTTGCTGGAAGCCAGGAGCACAGAAGGAAAATCTGTGAAAATAAATACTAGTGATTATGCAGATTTCAGTCACTGCTCTGACTTGGCACTAATAGATGGCCAGTCCTCTTTTTCCATTTTGATGTAAATGACCAAACTGAGAGCTCATTTTTTAAACAAATCGATAACTGCAGCAAAAAACCCCCATAAGTTTTAATTGCCTTTTTGCTGTGTGTTGGGACAGCTCCATTCTTTTTCTTTTTTCTTTTTTTCCAGTTGGTCAGAAATGTTTCCCTGTTTGGTTTTGCAAGCAATTACTATGATCACTTATTGCAATGGGTGCATAATAATAGCTTTATAGGTATAAATATCAAAATGCTGTTAGGCTGAGAAATATTGTTTTGGTAACTGGATATTGTGTGGAATAACCTGATTTTTAAGAATATAATTTGCTTAATGTTATGTGTTCACAAAATTAACAGTCGTTGAAACTTCCCATGCATTTTCTTTTTTGAATGGAAATGGTTTTGCCTGTCAGATGACATGTTATTAAAGAACATTAGTTAAATTAAAATTGCACCTAGGCTGAGAGCGTTCATGACACTTAATGGACTTTTTGCAGTTTACTTCCAAGTACTTTCCTACTAACAAGATTAAAGGCAAATTAAGATGAGTGTATTTGTGGGGGGAAATTGTGTGCTTAAAAAAAATAAAGCCACTTTCAGCTGCACGTCTTTTGAGCCATGAATTTATCACACAGAAAGGTAAGGAAGGTAAGCAAGGTAAGTATAACTTCTGGCAAGACACTGAACTGTAGCAAGGGGGAAGTAAGATGGGTGCCTGCCCCAGCACTCTGAAAGAAAAAGCTTAAATATCAGGAAGGGACGTCTGAGCCCCACAGACCAGCACTGTCCTGAAAGAGGGGCTGCATGTCGCCAGTGACAGGCTGGTGACAGGGGGTAGCTGTAAACATCTGGAGGTGGAAATGTGGAGCATCACTCTCAGCTTTCCTCCTTCCTGCCCCATCTTTATGCCACAATATTTTCTTACAGTTCTTCTGCAATAACCTACATTTACTGAGAGCTTTGTTACGCATTTATGGTCTTGTGCAATTCGATAACTCCTCCAGACAGCAGAGTGGCTTTCCACAATACAAGCATATTATTTCCAAAAATTGTCAAGGTCTCGGGAGACTTCATCTGTATTTATAAAATGTCTTTAGATGTTCCTGTGAGAGATGTTTTATACTGTGATAGCTGTTGTGGAACAGGCCCTCCTCCATCCCTCTATCCCATACCCAAAAGAAACATCTCTATAGTGGTAATCAGAAATTTTTATCGCACCCAGACAATTTTTTCCTCGAAGGGCTGTGCCATACCTCTTGTGGGATTCTCCACATCAGTATTCAAGTCTTGCTGTGGTAGCATGGCAGAGTTACCCAGATCAGCACAACACCCTGAATTGGGCCGGAGCCAAAAATGCAAGAATAAACTTCCTTTTGATTGACCGTAAGTCATACAGCTTCTTTTTCCCACTCTTTAGTCTCATCCCAACAGCTTCTTTTTCCCACTCTTTAGTCTCATCCCAAATTGAACTTCTCTTACTGTTGTTTCCAGTACGGTGTACCAGAACAGAGAAGACAAGAAGGGAGCAGTTTGAATTGTCACTGCACCCGTGAGACTGTCCCAACATTCCTTACCTGCAAGTCATTCAGCTGAACATCTGGCTGGTTTTGGGTGGTTTTTCTTTTAATCAATGTGCCAGCCTTTGCCTTGCCACCCATTCGTTGCTTCATACAAGCAGCAACCAGATTCATTATCTTCTGTTTGTTCTAGTTCTGTTGTTCTGGATGGGTCACTGAATCATATTCTGGACTACATCTCATGTTGCCTTCCTTGCATGAAAACAATGTGTGGGGCTATGGAGTACAGGGAACTGGCAACTGTAGCTGGGTTTTAGGTTTTGTGTCTTTCAAAGAGAAAGATTTGAGACTGTGCTTTTCAGCTTTAACATGGAACTAAATAAGCACTTTCTAAAAGTGTCATTTTAGGTTAAAATCAATGGGAGCAACACAGAGGCATGTAACAAGAGTACAAATGACCCAAATCCAAATTAGAAACCCACTCTGAACTTTCAGAAGTCAAAAGGTTGAAAGGCAGATTTTAGTTCTGCATCTTGGATCACAAACTTGTGTATCAATAATATTGTCAAAAAATGGATACTGATTTTCCACTCATTGTCAAAGCGTTCTTTAATGGGGGATTTCTCCAGTTTGTACTTCTACAAAATATAAGTCTCATTTTTATGGTTTTCTTTCTTTCAAATATACAGATTTAAATATGCTGCTAACTGGGATAGTACTTCTTAAAGATGTCAGAACTTTTAATTAATGACATTAGAAAGGAGTCTTGCTTTTATTAAGGAACAGAGGGAAATAGAAATTGTTTCTATCTTTAATAACTGGAGGCCTAAACCTTATCTTGATACAGTCTGCAGAGATCAATCTCAGAAGCTAATTCATGCATTTTAAAAGTTACCAACCTTTATTTGTATGTTGGGCTTTTTTTTAAAACAGAACTTTGTGCATGATTATATCTCTAACCTGTACCTGTAGGGCAGTATTTTCGTAGTTTTCAGCATTCAGCAAACTGCAACCATCTATAAATTAATAGTAAAGGGAAACAGATACTGCCTAGCAGCAAGAAATCTGAGAATCCTATTGTTTGGGCCAGATTAGGCTTTACATTGGTCCAAAAAAGGAAAAGCCAAGGGAGATATTAACTGCTGGAGACACATAATTCAAATATGCATGTGCAGCATCATTGCTGAAGTACCTTAGGCAGTACAGGTTGCCCCTGAATGACTGTACCAGTTCCGGGAAATAGCAGCAGTACCGTTATTAACAGGTACTGGAAATCAGTGCCGAAATGAAAAATCTTGAACATTTAGAAAGTAATAATATTGTACTGTTGAAAAAAAAATCATTAAGACTCAGCAATAACTTTGCTTGAGTGGAAGATCCATATGTCTTCCAATAAAATTAAAAGACTCATGCATTCATTTCAGTAAAAGATTCATAAGCATTCATTACTGTGAGAGTAAGACTGAGCCATAAATTCCAGAGAAAGTTTAGTTACTAGCCAGTAGGAATTTCTTGAATTATAAAGCTGGTCCAACATTATTTTTAAACACAGTGGTCATGTTTTTATTTTTTAATTTCAGCTTGTTATGATGTTTTACTTTTTTTTGATGAATTACACTTTAGAATATTTCTTCTGTTTTAACAAAAGTGATTTCCTGTCTTTGATGATGTGTCATACCTGTGGCTTGCAGCATTTATTATAAGTGAAGTCCAGATCCAAGTTTTCATATTTTTATTTTTAGGAGAAGAAAGCATTCTTGGAAAAAGATCAATTTGGTAACATGAGAAATCCATACAACATGTCATCCAGCACAGTATCATGTCTCTAATAGTCAGCTGTAGCAGTTGCTGGAGATAGGACAAGCATATTGTGAACCTTCTTTTCACTAACTATCCTGAATTTCAGTAGTCAAAATTTTGGAGCCTTTCCTTTCATGCTTCCAAGCTGACAAAACGCTTGCTAAGGGTCAGGAGGGAATATGTCCTGAAAACTTGACATGAAATAGATTTTTCCCTAGACAACAGCAGCTGTTTCTTAACATTCCTAACTTTTCAAGACCTAGGAATAAAATAGTCCTGGAGACTAGTATTGTACTAACCTTAATATGTTGTTACAATATCTAATGCCTTCAAAAGAAATAGCTTTTTGTTTCTGAAATTATTTTCCTAAAATGATAATCAGACAATTTTTCTTATGTCTGAGAAAAATTAGGATGAGTTATTATCTTCAATTTCACTGCTGTATTCTCAGGGCTGTAAGTTTGTCTGGATATGCTATTTTCATTTGATAAATTATGTTTCCTCTGTCTTGTTATGTAAAGACCTACATATGACATGTGATGACTTTTTCCCCTTATATGTAATTAATGTTCCATACAAATGTAAAGTGTTAAGGTATCTTCCAAAATCAGGTAGAGTGAACATGCATTGAATAGGAAGTTAATGCACAATGGCAGTGGACTTTTTCTTTAATTCCCAGCTAGCATTATATATGGCCCATAAAGCCCAAGGCAGGGAGATGAAAGCATCCACTGAAGTAATTAGTAGTACACAAAGGTAAACTTGTCTATTTTGAAAGGGAGTGTTTTTATATAAAGGCATCAAGAGGGCCTCCAGCTTGCTTTCAGAACAGGTTTTTACTAGATAGCAGGTAAGCACACTTGAAAGAGCTACATTTCACAAAGCTGTTACACCTTTCTTCAACAGTGCTGTCACAAGAGTAAGAAGGGGACAGAGTGGATTTGAAAGGAAGGCTAAGTGACTATCTACTTCTGCTTACCCTCCGCACACCCTGGCCTCTGGGTGCTTGAGAGGGAGAGCTGTCCTAATTTATCCCTCTTCCTTGAAGCAGTTGCACTTTTCCTATTCCTAACTTAATTTTTGGACCATATTCAGGTATGACCCCAGTAAGGATAGGGGTCATTCCCAGAAGGGAACATCCCCCTGCCCTTCTCATGCTAAAGCCATCTTGCTCCTTATTATTTTTGAAAACAAAACCAACAATTTTTGCTTATACCTGCAGGTATCTGCAACAGCTTTTGCAGACCAAGGTAATCCTAAAGTCAACCTTAATATGGTCTCACATGTCTGAAATGACACAGCACTTCATAGCCCAGCACTATATCAACTTCATAATCTCCAGACAAGATGTTGATAGGCATTGGAATATAATAACTGTACAAGCTGAGAGGTTTTTCTTCATGTTTTCATATGGCTTTCCTCTGGTTTCTGTCATCAGCACTTAGACCTATACATACAGAAAAAAAACTTAATTATGGAGGGACATCAGCTACGTAATACTAATTCAGTAAAATTTCTGCAGTTTTAAAATGTTTCACTTTTCATTGCAGTGATCAGTGTAAAGCAGATTTGATATTCAGAGTGGAAAGGTGAAAATATGTATTACCAGTGATTCAACAACCACAGTGTACCTGAATGCCTGTTACAATTTTAGTTGTAAATGCTTTGCCATATTTTCCTTTTGAGATAAAAACCTTCCGCCTCAGACTTTTATGTGTATTAACAGGATATAATCATTTGGTAACTGTCTTATGTAAAGCATAAACATATTTTTTTCTAAGATAAATTTCACTGTTAAATTCATCCAAGACAATTATTTTTGTGTGGCACTGCATTGGTCCCGTTCCTTGTACTGGGTGGTGAACAGTCAGCAGTGGTGGGTCTCTGGGCATCTTCTCTTCACTGCCTGTGGGAAGGGGTTGGGCAGGTGGCCGGGGATGACTTAGGCTCCTACAGTTGGGTTCCTGCAAAACAGGAGTACAAATAATGTCTCATCTGCCACCAGGTATGGTCAAGGTTATATGGCTTGCAGAAGCTACGCTAGCTAGTTCAAAGCTAACTCAAGCTGTCTATATCATCTTTATTTGCAGTTTTGTTATGCACCACTGACCTGTATAGTCATATAGTTACTGCTTGTATTTTGCTAATGGGGTTACTAGACGCAGGAAAATTACAAAGGTTTTTTCATCCCGACAGGTGGTTCAAGTGCAAACTCATAGCCTTTACCTGAAGATCACCTTTCTCCTTCAAATTTATTGTGTAGAAAATTGTGGAGAGTCTAATCTGAAGTCTAAGTTTTTTGGTACATGTGCATATGATTTTGTATGTGAGTAATTTCAAGATTTGTATATGCCAAGTAAAGACATAGATACTAATTGATAACATAAATCACATCCTTTCTAAATGTAATTTAAAAATGCCTTTTAGTTTCTGTATGTCAGACATAATCATAGTCACTGTAGAAAGTTTAAGACAGAAGTGTAGTAAATAGCATTGTGTAGAGGCTGACAAGTAAATTTGCACAACATAAGATGGAACAAAATGGAGTTGCTATATACAAAATTCTAAGAAAAAGATTTCTGTGAGCTGAGTATTTGGCAGCTTGTCTTTTTCAAATGGCATGCTTACCTGAATCTTCTCTTGTAAATACTTAGAAAATAATTGGCATGAAAGCTGGTATACAGTTTTCATACAAATGTATGTGTACTGACTATTCCAATATATTTAAATTTATTACAATGCCAAAAGCATTATAGCACAAGATTGTACTTCTGCTATACTGCTGAAGTAAAAACAAAAAAATTAACATATTTTAGTTATTAGATATGAATTACTTTTATAACCTAATTACACATTTAATAATTTTTGATGTGTTGGAGTAGAAAGGAGGGTAATGAGAATGCTGGAATTAATTTTACATTGAGTGGACCTGAGAAGAAAATTTAGAGAGTGACTGTCAGATTTGTAGTTTTGCAGTTGGAGGGAAAGTTTGGTGGGAACCCAGATGGAACAGCTATCTGCTGTCATGTTCAGAAATGTACTGCAGTGTAGAAGAAGAAAAAAAAAACCCTAACCCAAAATCAGTAAATGAATTTTCATACAATAAGTCATATATTGGTGTAGTTTCGGGATACCTACCATTGTGTTCACAAGATGAGCTTAATTGCAAACGTAAGAGTTTTTGCAGAGTACAAAGCCATTAAATTTCTAAGTAATGGTTATTTTCAAATTGGTCCATAATGAAACTTCTCTGTTCTGAGCAGAATTATGCCTTAAATTGCTCTCGTATCTCCTAGTAGGGCGAGTTTTTTTGGTAGGTGAGTGACAGGATTATAAGGGTGATCATATGCAGGCAGACTGTAAAGAAGCATCAAGAATAAGTGCAGATCCTTACCATTTTAATAAAGACCTTTTTCAGCTGCCACACCCTTCAAAGCAATAAGCTATACAGCAACACTTATGAATATAAATTTTAGTTTCCTCATACTCCTTGGAAAGCTTCTTGGGGTTTAGTCCACCTTTAAATACCCAGAACTTTAGAGCCCAGTGCAGGCAGTATGTCTTCTACTGGCTATGTGTTACATTAGGATTAGCTGAGTTATAAATTGATGTGGGGAAAAAACAAGTGGTTTGTGTTTGTGCTGAAATGAAGTATGGGAAGGTCTGTCATTTAGCTACTTATTACAAATAACCTGCAGCTGCAGTATTAGTGGTGGAATGAAGTTGTGTTAGGTGGAGGTGTAGGGGGCCCTGCATTTTGCAAGCATGCTTTTTTATGGTAAAATTAGGTTTCAGGCTAAAGGAAGGGAGTGACAGCTCCACCATAGAGTAGTTTGAGCTGTTATCAAATCACACCTTGAGTTAGTTAATTTACCCTTCCAGGGAAGTCCCTCTGTTTCTGTCTGGACTTGGCTTTGCTACCTTCTGCTTCTCTTGCAAAAATACCTGTATAGATACACCTATTGGGTTTGGGCAACTTGCACAGAGCCTGTAATGCGGAGACATTACCCTGAAGTATGTTAAAAAGGGGTAAAGTATAACCCCACGTGTAGCTTAAATGGATCTAATATGACACTGCTGCTAAAGGAGGTGTGTTTGAAAAGGCCACCTAGCCCACTGGCATCCCCTGACCTGGGCATGCAACCTGAGTCCGCTTAAACAAAACCCAGCATGGCCCAGTGAGGCCGCCTCACCAGCACAGCTGAAAACCTGAGCAGAATGGGATGGACATTGGTTGCTGGTGGCCGTGTTGCCCCATGGATACATCTGCACCAGGGCCTCTTGGTAGCTGATCCTGGTTAGATGTGCCATGAGGTGACCACTGTGTCCTAATGATGTGGGCATATGAGTTGCCCTGAAGTAGCTGGGAAGCTGTAAATTCACATCAGCCTCATCAGCTCCCTTTTGTAGACAAGCCTTCAAGCTTATTACAGCACCTCTTTTGAAAGTGAAGAGAACAACGTGTGCTTCACTGGTGTGTTGAAAGTTTACATCTGAAAAGACTTTTGAATTGTGGATGAAAAGTAGATTTTAAATCCACAGGAATGTTATTGATTTTAAAACAGGATTTGGGGAAGGTGAGAATTAATGTGAGAATTGACTTATTGTAATTGGAGTTATTACAACCTACAGATTTTTAATAGAAGTAAAATCCTTGTTAATATTTATGTTATTTGTAAAGGGTACTGCCATAATTCCCCTGGGTAGCTGACTTCATTCAGTGTCCATGATCTTTAAATTGCCAAGCAGATGAGGTGAATGCAAGCTGTAGCGATAAATTGCTTGTTTGGTGGGCTCACCTTAGTGTTCTTTCTTTCAAATCTCAGGCTTTGTCAGTGTTTCTTCCAGGGTGTTTAATATTTTAAAAAGTGGCAGTTGCAACAATATGTAAAGGGAGCCGACAACAATAATCTGAAAATACTGTCCTTTTCTTCCTGTGAGCCCACGGGTGTTTGCTGGATGTAGAGAAGCACAATTCAAGGCTCTTTGTTAGGATGAGGCATAAAGCTATATAGAATAATACCACCTGCGAGTATCTCTTTTCTTTAGGATTGCTGCATACTGTGCATATAATAATTGCATTAAACACAGTTGTATTCTTTTTCTTCCCCTTTAACTGCTGTTTTCTTCTTCCCCAAGCTTTCATTTTTAATATTTTGCCTGCTAATTTGCTGTTGGCATCACAACCCTCAGTTTTTTATAGATGGACACAATACAAAGTAATAGATTTTTCCTGTTTAATTTCATCTGATATATTTGACATACTTAAATTTTGTTCATATAGATAGGATGGCAGCTTAGTGAGTTTTTGTTTGTAATTAATCTTTTTTTGCCAGATAAAAATCCAAAAAGGTAGTTTTTCCTGATTCATAAGTACAGTGAGTGCTGATATAAAACCAAAATAAATCTGAAAAATATCACATGAAAAAAAAATAGATGAAAAAATATGAAACCCTTCATGAAAAACCATTTCCTAAGAATTTTTTCCCCTTTCAGTGTTTTTTGTGGTATCAAACTCGGTAAACTTCTTGATTTAGTATTCTGTGGGGTTGTCAAAATAAGAAATTAACATGAAGTAAACTGTTGAACAGACTTTTTTTGACAGAGAAGAAAAAACTGTTTAAAAAAGAGAAAAGACAAAGCCACTAATTTTTAACTCTATTTCCACTTTAGATAGAAATTTCAAGAAAGGGAATCACAGTCTGCTTTTTTTTTTTTTTTTTTTGACAGGATAGGCAAGGTTGAGGAGGATTGATTGCTTTCAGCATGGTGTTGCATAATGCTTTCACAGCAGATTTTCAAAGACAAAACCAGAAGATAAATTCTTGCTATTGTGGCATGTTTGGATGATGATATGACTCCTAACTGGATATTTAAGACCAAAGGAAAAGGCCCATGTTGGAAAGGTGTGCCAGATGCGTGGCTGGGGTTGAGCTTGAGCTTGGCCACGTGGCAGGTAGGGTGAGCACACTGATGAGGCACAGGCACAAAGCTAAACTCCAAATGCTCTGTCCTTGCTAGCCAGGGGTAGCTGGTAGGTAGCCAGTCTCCCACAGCTGTCTCTCAGTGGGGAGGGTCAGACAGCAGCTACATCTGGGAGAGGCAGTGATCAAGGGATGGCTGCCACAATCATGACGGGGTGACACAGATCAACCTTAGAGGTTTGAAGATGTTGGATCGAAGGTCTAGGGGAATGAGAGTGGACTGTCCATGAAATGGTGACAAGGCTGGGAGAAATGTGTTTTTATCATGTTTGTCTAATAACAGGGCTGTCACCAGTGAGCGGTTGCCTGTGCCTGGTGGAGCTTTTTCCCTGAAAAGATTGAATGGGTTTTGGTAAGTTGCTAAGGCAAGAATGATGCATCTCCAGAGGATCTCTGAGCTGTAACTAATGGGGGTTTGTTTAGTGCAGATATTGCATCTCCAAGGGAAGGTCCAGCTGCAAAGAAGCCTTGAAGGAATGCAATATCACCTTTCAGTTTCTTTAGTAAGAAAATAAATGCCCTAAAAAAGGAATTAATTTTGGTTGCCAAGTAATATTTTTATATTAGACCAAGCCGAGGAAAGTTTTTCTGTTTCATATGGAATTATTGGATAGTCATGCTTAAAATCTTATTTTTGAGTGCAACATGAAATAAAGTTGTTATAATAGAGATTCTCTAGGGGAAAAAAAGGACAGAATTTATATCCTAATATAAACTTTTTTTGACAGGCTGAGGGGACATTAATGTTTTAGTAAATTGAGTTTGAGGATCATGCTATACTTACCAAATTTCCCCCAAATATCTCAGAATAGCCTTGTAAAACATTCACTTCTTTCTTTTGCTAGAAATGCATTCATTAGATGTGTGTTGATTTAATTATTTCTGCAATGAACATGGAGTGGATGAAGAGATGTATGTTCCTTTTTCACCCATTCTCCAATGACCTGGAATTTGGATAAGAAAATTCTATGTTTTACCACATTCCAGTAATCCTGAAGATTTGTTTTATTTGTTCTGGAATGGAAAAAGCAAGCTTATTTTTGTTTTACTAAAAACACAGTAGTCCAGTTAGAATGATTGAAAAGCTGTTATTTCTCTTGAATAAGAACCACAAACTTTTATCAAGCTTTCATTCACCGGTTAATTTTAATTCTGGTGAAAGAATAATTGCCTCAGCTTCAGACAGAAAAAAACTATTACAGTGGCTAACTTCCGAAGGACAGAGTTTCAGGTAACAGGGCAGCTTAGTGATTCTATTTTGATTTACAGGGCGCTTGAATAGGTATACAATTTTATTTTTTTTAGCTGTGCTACTGAGGAGATGTTTCAGTCACAGCAATATATGAGAAGTTGAATTCACTGACGTCTTTTCAAATTTTTCAGAGGATTTTGAGGCTTAATCTCTCATTAGTGAACTTCTAGCTAGCTTTAGTGAAATTGTACATGTGAATAAATAAGTGAAGCAAAAGAGTGTATTTTGAATTGGTTTACTTTTCTACATAAATTAAATCAACAATCAGGCTGAACACTGGCTTCTGCTTTATTGCTGAGTTAATACTGTACACACCTACAAAGGTTTTAGCATTTCTGGCTCTGAGGTTTGGAGTAATTTTGTTCTTCAAGTTTTCAGATTCTGAGAAGCATTCAGGTATTTTTAGCTTGTTCAAGCTACCTCACAACAATAAAACCCTATGTTTGAAATTAATTTTGTATTAAACATGATGTTGGTTTATTTTGAAAATGTTTCATTTTGTTTTAAAAACAAGGGGATTTGGATTTTTTTTCAAGTAGGATGAGAGGACTCCACTTCTAATTATCATACTGAGGGTTGGCGGAGGCTGAGATATAAATGGCATATGCTGCTGCAATGCTTGGGGCCCTTTTATTTGAGTGTTCAGCCAGGAAAAGATGAGAAAACCTGCAATGGGAAAATCATATACATGGATGGAAATTTATGAGGTGAAATAAGATGAATTATTGAAATATAAGTGGTTAGAGGAAGGGTCCTAAGAAAGGGGTGATGAGAAGGTCGCTGTGTGACTAAAAGTAAGCAAAGCATGGCTGGGAGCAGAAGACTCTCAGATTTGCAGCGTGGTGAAAAGCTGTGCCCCATCGAGAGGCGGGTAAAGCCTTTTTTAGGATTCTGTGTTGATATGGACTTTGATACCCAGAAAAGTCTTTTTTCCTTAGGTGTTGCCAAATTCCCAGAGCAACCAAACCACATGGGTACAATCAACTTCTGTGACGGCCAGTGAAGCAGGCTACTTTGGGTGCTGTCATTTCTCATGCCTATATTGCATCCCTGCCTCAGTGCTCAAGGATGAAGAATTGCTGAGAGGCAGAACCGCATGTTCCTCCACCAACACAGCACCACCTTCCCTTGTGCCCCAGGCCAAAGTGCTATGGTGCTTGCAATCTGTGCTGGAACAGCTGTTTTGCACTGTGTGTGAAAGAGCTGGACCCAAATTAATTACGTGGAGCGTGCTACCCTTGGGGATCAGGAGCAGGGACCAGACCTGCTCTGTGACCCTTCTGTGCCTACCAAGTGCGAACAAACAGAGACATTGTTGAAAATTCAGTCCGAGTGACGTTTTTTTAGAAGTGTGCTTTGTATCACTTTCCACAAGTTACTTAGTTTTGCTTGTTTTGACTAGGTTTTGGTTTAGGTGCTTCCTTCTTGCTGTTAATCAATAAAGCATTAAATTAATTAGCTCAAGATTTCAACCTATCTAAACCTACAATTGTTCTTATATCACTTTATGTATGGGTTGACTTCACAACGCAAAGTAGTAATAATATTAAAAGCCTAACAGCCAAGTATTGCTTAATGTAGTGGCGCCCAGGAAAGTACAAATGCAGTTACTCTGATAGTGTGTGTGTGTGTGTGCACGCACGTGTGTGCACACAAGGCCCTTAGATTTCTTTTCTTGCCCATCTAAATAAGAGAAGCAAGCAGTTCTTCAGGGCATTACCTGTTATTAGGGCCTCGATCAGGGCCACTCTGCTCGAGAAGGTCTCTCCAAGTGTTTCACCCACTGGTCTCCTAAGGTCTGCATGCCTCATCAAGGCTGACTCAAGACTTGCGCTTACATTAAGGTGATTGTACGCTGTCTGAGTAGGTTTATACTGACTGCTGTGTCAGTGCTATACTCAAATGGACTGGGTAAACGTTGTTTGCAAGGTGGAGCACTGTGGCTATTTCTTACCAAGCTACAAGTTGTCCTGGAATGAGTAAGTTTCACATCATAGAAAGTCAGCTACAGACATGTACATGAGTCACCTCTAAGAAGGTTTCTCTTTGTCTAGGAAAAAAAAAAAAATGTATTTGAAGAAGAAGAAATGCAGATGTGACTGAATCATCTGACCTGACATTCAGTCAGGTGTTTACAAAGCATATGGTTGATCAGAGTATTACTCAGCTGTGAAAAAATACATACTCCATACTTGCCCCATTTATTTGTGAATTATTGACAAAAAATTGATTTATTTTTTAAGTAATGTGTGCCATGCCTTGTTTGTTTATAATTAGGTTTTTCTCTGATCACACTCTTCTGCAAACTGTTTTGCTGAAATCAATATTTGCTACCTTTATTCTCTAAGGTGCTGAATGACCCTGTGACATCCTCAAATCTTGAAAGTGCTTCTGACTTTCATGTATGTTCACAATACTGAGTATTTTGCAGCACTGAACTCTGATTGCCTTTTTATTGTCTTTGATTTTTGCATCTGAGTCTGCCTGCTTGAGGAATCTCTCATTTCTTAGTATTATTCTTTTCAGCTTGTGTACTGTTGTTTAGTGAAGGTTTGAAACATGCATGTAAAGGATTAGTCTGTTGATTTCATTGGGTCCCTTTCCCAGCCTTTGGCAGTTGCCTACACTGTTCCTTTGCACAAGCTCCCTTTGCCTGAGCAACAACTGAGAAACAAATGATCCTGTACTCCCCTTTTGTCATGCAGTTGCTTATTGATTGTACTGAAGATTGGCATATGCAGAATAACAGGCAACATTTGTTCTAACAGAGCAGTCAGATTCAGTTTATGCTAGTTAAAAAGTTCTTTGCATTCAGTCACAGTACAGGTATATAAGAAAAGAAAGGGTTAACTTGAAACAGAATTACTTGATTTGACTTACACAGTTCCCCAGTCCTTTGCATAGTGTTTAGGGCTACACAGAGAAAAAGTAAGTATATTAAAGAATTAATTAATAACCTGACATATTGAGTCTCACAAGCCAACAATAATTCTAAAATAAAACCTCAAAGCTATTAGGCTTTAAACAAAACTTCCCAGCTGCCAATCCTTTCCCGGACTGAGCCTTGTTGTATGTGAAGGATTGTATTATGTCATTTGCACATAGGAAAAAGACTCGTTATTTAAGGCATTTGGACCTTAGTTACCAAATTGGCCTAGTGAAAGCTAAAACCACTCTTTCTTCTGCAAAATGTTTCTGGCTTGAAATAGCTATATCACCCTGCTTTTCCATGCTCTTATGGACTTAGAGAGAGAATCTGGCAGTTAGGTTGAACACTCATTCTGGGACAAACCACAAAACAAGTAAGCTTAACTTCAGTAATGAATATACCAAAGGAAAACTATTCATATGGACCATTTGGAAAGATTTACATAAATTAAAATGAAGAAGAGCTCACTTTTAGTAAGCAATGATGCTCCTATGGTTTCAAGTACAGATCTGTGTAAAATTTTCATTTTAATATGAAAAAGATCTAACAACCCATGAAGGTGTATATAGGATGAAAACCAGAGGGGAATATTGCAAGATTGAGGTATACTCAAAAGATGCTGAACTGTGATGCTGAAATAAAAAAAAAAAAAAAAAAAAATCAGAGAAATGTAAAAGAATTTACCTGATATGCTTAGAAATCCTCCTGGGGAAAAAATATCATGATGCATTATTAGAAGGGCAACAAGATGGGGTGCAAGCAATGCAGGAGGCTTGCAACCAATGCCAGATATTACTGCATCACACAAATGTTGGATTGGCTGGCCAAGTGTGATGGTGTCCTGAATTTGCTATGAAAAACAAGAAAGCATTTTGTTCAACTGGATATGATATTTAATCTGTGTCAGCCTTAAATGTAGGGACCATGAAATACTGCAGTTCAAAATCAGAGCAAAGTGAGGAAGGCAGGTAGCAGAGGAGGCTTCTTTGGCTTCTTCAGGGATCTGGTAGGTGGAGAGGGAGACAGCTCTTAAGGGCAGAGGAGCTCAATAGAGCTGGAAGGTCTTTAAGGACAGCATCTGAAGGTCCTTAAGGGCAGCATCCTCCAAGGAAAAAAATGTTCCATCCTGATACTCTGGAAATCTAGTAACTATATCAGGAGACCAGCTTGGCTAAGAAGGGAACTCATGAATGAACTCTAGCACACTGCACATGGAAGCAAGGATGGGTTACAAAGGAGGAATATGGAAACACTGGCCAGACTTGTATGGATAGTGTTGGGAAGGCCAAAGCTCAACGAGAGTTGAAAGTGGTAATGGATACCCAGAGAAAGAAAACTTTCTAGTGCTACGTTAATAGTAAAAGGCTAAACAATGTGAGCCCATTGGTGAATGAGGTGGTTTATTTAGTAACAGGAGGCACAGATAAGGCTGATAGACTCAATGCTTTCTTTGCCTCACTCTTCACCAGAAAGGTCTCTGTGCTTAGTGAAAGGCTTGGAGGAGGAGAATGACCAACAGTAGATGAGGACTGAGCCAGGGATTAGTTTTAAGAGCACAACCCATACAAGTCCCTGGGATCAGATTGGCTGCATTCAAGGCTGCCTAGAGAGCTGACTGATGTACTTGCAAGGCCAGTCTATCATCTTTGAAAGTCAGTGAGATCACGGTAGGTCCCCAATGAGTGGGGAAAGACAAATGTTGCACCTATCTTCATTAAAGTAAAAAATCACGATCTGGGGAACTACAGAGGTTCAGCTGCACTCTGACCCCTGGGGGTATTGTAGAAGATGTCCTCTTGGAGCACATTTCTGGGCACGTAAAGAAGGTGATTGGGAGCAGTCAGCATTAATTTACCAATGATAAATCATGTCTGACAAAATTTACTGTCTTTTTTGATAAAATTGCTGGATTGGTGGACAAGGGGAGAGCAGTGAATGTCACTTACCTTGACTTTAGCAAAGCTTTCCACACCATCTGCCACAGTATTATTCTGTCCAAGTTAGGGCGTTCCAGACTACATCAATGGACTACCAGATGGGTGAAAAAAACAGTTGGATAGTCAGGCTAAAGTTCAGTGATTGTACTCTACCTGGAGGTCAGTTACAAGTGCAGTACTGCAGGGGTCTGTCCTGGGTCCTATCCTGTTTAATATCTTTATCAATGACTTGGAGGAGGAGATTGAAGGTTCCATCAGCAATCTGAAGCCATCAATATGCTTGAGGGTAGGGCTGCCATCCAGAAAAGCCTAGACAACCAAGAGGAGTCATGAAATCCCTCAAAGGTGGATGTGGAGGCCTGCAGCTGGGATGGACCATCCCTCTGCAATGACACTGGCTGGGGAGCAGCTCTGCAGAGAGAAGCTGGAGGTCTTGGCAGATAGCAAGCTAGACAGAGCTAGTAGAGAGATGTGGCAGCAGAGATGGCCAACAGTATCCATGGCTGCATCAGCAGGAGCATGGCCAGGAGACTGGGACAGTGGTTGTCCCTCTCTGCTCCACACAGCACCTGGAGTCCTGCTTATGGCTCTTATCCACTCCAGTACAAGGAAGATGTTGATAAATTCAAGCTCAGCAGAGTGCCACCAAATTAGTCAGTGCTGGGGCGTGCTGAGGAAGAGGGGCTTGTTCAGCCTGAGACAGAAGATGGCTTCAGAGGACCTAAGAGCAGGCCCATAATGCCTACAGGGAAGGGTCTGAGAAGTCTGAGGCAGGCTCTGAGGTGTATAACAAGTGACCAAGAGGCAGTGGCCACAGACTGAAAAATGGGAGGTTACAACCTTTTATAAAGCAGAGCTTTCTCACCTCAGGAGGACAATTGTGCAGTGGGACAGGTTGTCCACGGAGGTTTTGCTGACGTCATCCTTGGAGGGTTTCAAGATGCAAAAGGGTAAAGCTCTGAGCAACCTGGTCTTATCTCAGAGTTGACCCTCCTGTGAGCAGGAGGTTGGACTATATGCCTTCTGAGATCTCTTCTGACCTGAGTCATTCTGTGATTAAATAGAAATAAAACTATATTTAGTTTTCACAGAATGTCAGGTAATATATTGATTTTTGTATGTTCAGACAAGATTTTTAAATTGGGAAGTGAGGGGTTGAGGTATCTTAATCTGTAATGTGTGTTTTTTCCAGAGTTTGAACACTAGTATTAATAAGAAGTGGGTATGCAGAAGCAGAACAGATGAAGAGAGGGAGATTTATCTTCTGAATTGATGGTGTCTTCACTTGGTTTCAGTCAAAAGAAAGTATTTTACATAAGAGCTGGAGCCCATACCCTTCAATTTCTTGGAGATAAACTGATTCCAGTATGATTGTTTACTGGATGTATTCCACCGAGTAGAGTGTTTAATGTTTCTTTGACTGATTGTTCTGACAGAAATTTCTTGTGTAGTCATATAAAAATAAAAGGGGAGGGAGGGAGCTTGAATTAGCAGCCTTCTAAACAACAAAATCATAAATCCACAACTGGATTTTTCTTCCCTTAAGCCTGACATTATTTTCTTCTGATTGAATCTGTATCTTCTGAAGAGTGAAAAAAAAAAAAAATTGCAACTGTGTTTTGCAAATATGAGAATCTGTGAAATAGAATATATTACCAACTATTGGCTTGATTCTGAAACTTGAATTCAAGCACATGGTTGGTTAGTCATACAAATATTCCTCAAGTAAGCCAGCATCCTATTCTCAGGTGTCAGGTTTTTAAAACTAGCTATGATGTGATGAACAATTTAAGATATTTCAAGTTGATGTGAATATTAGAGTCATAATTATACCTATTCTGACTGTGCGGTTCCTTTCTGGTTAGTGTTTCCAATCTACATTTATTTAGGTGCTTTGAAAGCACAGACTGTTCTTTGTATGTCCTACCAAAATACAGGGCATTTTTATGGAAAATGTAATGTATTATGTTGAATATTCCTCTTCTCCCTACTCTCCATTAAAATAGATAATATCTAAAAAGACCAAGGGCCTAATCTGGTGTATTTGTTACTGCCTTAGATCTGCCCACAACTCTCCCTTGAGGCGTGCAGAAAGATTTCATAAGTAAACCTTGCCAGATGGCTAATGCTTGAAGGGAACGTTTTGCTACAAACATTGCAAAGTATAGAAATGTTAAAGTGTAGCAGCATTCTACAGGCATAGGACTGCACTGTACTTTGAAGTACATGCTCACTTATCTTCTGTAATGGGGACAGAGGGCTGAATTGGCTTTTCAAATACCTTCGACACAACTGGCGTTAACATACACATTTGTGGTGTTGACTGAATAAAAAAGTGAACAAAAATTATGTATGTGCACACTGTAAGAAATTAACATAGCTCCAGTCTGCAGGTTCCTTGTCGTATTATAGATATATTAGGCTCTAGACAGGGAGGAAGAAGGCATAAAAGGGGAAGAAAAATCTGGCAAAGCTGTTAGTCTTGAGTCGACACTGTGCTGCACACACTGTGATGGAGGACACGAGCTTGCTCAACGTAAATGCCAGCTGGTGGCAGTTGGAGAGAAGTCTGCTGTACCTCCCCTGTCCCTGTCCCTGCCCTTGCTTACAGCTGGTAAGCAAAAAAGTATTGGAGTCATGAAAGCAGCTGCTCCAGCCAAGTAAGGGGCTTTTGAGTAGAAGAAATGCTCTTTGATGCCTTGGTTGTTGTGGATGTGTCATCAAAATAAACTTTTTGCTGTAACAAGGCTGCCTCCAGCGAGGAGTATGATATCCTGTGAAATAGTTGTGCTTGGACAAGCACTTAAAGTTTCTCCTACACAGATGAATGGGCAGAAAATAGATTCAGGTCAGTATTGTGTATTTGTAATTTGTTCTTTTAGAAATTGTGTTTAGGGATGAATAAACTGAAAATTATGGAGTTACGTATATAATACGTATATATTATTAGTTTCCTATATCCTGTATTATCAGTTCTCTTAGATTTTGCACGTTTGTGAAGAAATGAGCCTGGTTTTAAAATGTAAGGATCAAGTCCTTAGTTGTAACTCCAGAATATGATCTATCAATTCTAGAAGTGCATGTGACTAGTGCATACATCTACGCTTTACATCTTCAAGGCCCAGCATCACATTCAGTGTGGATTTTGACAAGGTTGATGGATTTTATGGATTCCTACAAATATCCGGGTCCATGGTTCTTGGGGGAACTCTACCCAACCTGTAGTATAACACTGTGGTCTGAGGTGATGTTGGCATCCCTCCCAAATTTGCAAACTTCTGCCTTCACTTCCTCTTTTCTCCTCATCTTTCCAACTGCCTTCTGTCATAGTTACTTAAAGTCTTAACTACAGAGCTACTATATATAACATCATACAAATCCTTAAACAGCTGAATAGTTTGACTAACCTTGAGCTGTTGGAAATGAAGTAAAACACCAAGGCAAAGCAATAATTCTGGATGCTTGTGTTATTGGAAAGCATCCCATGATCACTTCCTAAAACCTTAATCATGAAATTGTTTGCCTCCCAGACTTTATATAAGCAGCAGATCATAGGTCTGCTGGAAAAAGAAATCTCAGCAAACTGCAGAGGAGTTTTACAGTCATAACCTATGGAGCATCTCTTCCCTTGGTGTTCATCAGGATGAGCTGCTTGAGAAGTCCAAAATTTTCTTTTTTCATGCTATGAAAATGATTCGTTTAGCCTTTTATAGGACACAAGTGTTGTCCATCACCTTTGGACAACAGATACTGTCAGAAGATACTGTGTCGCAAAGGAATTTTACTTGTTGGGTCTGAATCACACTTGAAATGTGTGAGTATTCATTGGTAATTTGACAGGCAAGCACCATTAAGTTACAGAATAATGTGCCTAAAATTACTGCAATATTAAAGTGTTTGTAATATCAAATTCAAAACATATTCTCTTAAATGCTAAAACAAATTTTCTGCGATACTTGCAAAAGCTATGAACGTCTTTGTTCATGTGAAAACCCATTTTTTTTTTAAATATGAAGTAAAATCCAAAATTAGTAGTCAGTGAGGACCACGTGTGCCATGTTTCATATTTTAGCAGTTATTCCTGTAGTCTTCCCTTAAGGAATAAAAAAGGATAAAAATATCAGCCTAAGAACATTATTCTTCAGTCTTTGACTTTTGAAGGCAAGTGAAAATATATTGTAAGATTACCTACGGTGCTACCAATTAGTGCCTGGTAAAGCACTGCATAGGGGAAATTATTTGCAGGATGAGGGGGCCAAATACTTGTACAGATCATATTGATAAATAATGTACCTCAGCAGCTTCCTGTGGTGTTTAATCTTAACTGTTTCAAAATGTTTTTCATAACTGTATGAATAAACCACTCATTATACACAGTAAAGTGTATTTCATTATTTTCTTCCCTGCATTTGTTATGACTGATCATGTAGCACACCTCAGCTCTATAAAAGAAGAAATGGAAAGCTAGCAATGCATGCCAATTGCTCTTCCTTCAGAGGTGGAAAGATCCATTTAAGCTGCACAAGATTAAACAACCCTATGAGTCTCTTCTGGAGTCAGGGCTAGACTGGAACGATGAGGTTTCTGTACCTCCGTACAGAAGGTGCTTTTGTATTTTGAAGGGAGCCTCAGCTGAGGCCACAGGGAGGCACACAGAGCCCCAGAGGCACCTGCTACGATCTTGAGGAATACTCACTGGTGTCACAAGTGTTTCAGGCGGGATCTTTCTACACCAGGCAGTCAGGCACTTGCAAAAGATTATTTAAATGAAAACAGCATGGCAAAGCACATTTCAATTTATTTTTTCCTTGAAGAGGTTAGGATGGCTTGTATCATGTAAATGATGCAGTTTTAAAATTTTTTTTTTTAAGAAACCAAGTAGGGATCTTTTTGTTTGTTTTGTTTTGCTTTGGTTTTGTGTTGGAAGATCCTGTTTTGAGTGGTTTACAACTTTGCCAAATTTAAACATTGGAGTGAAACTATTGGTGATGAGTGTTTGCCTCAGAATGTCTTTGGTTTGCTTAGTGATTTTTGTCTTTTTTTAAAAAAAAAAAAACCTCAAAGGAAGTATGTTGAAGGGAAACAGAAGTCATGCAATTCTGAGGAATTTCGATTTGTATGTACTCTGGCAAGTCTTTGATGATCCGTAGCTGAACGTAACTGATCTTAGATCTGAAATGGGCAAGTGCAGCTTTTTTTTCCATAATTTTACTAATAGTAAGCAGCCACTCTTATGTATGGAAATGGAAGTGCAATTAATGACTGATACATTTTGCCTGCGTAGAAAAGACTGAATTAAGATTTTATAGATAAGTTTGCTTTTTGAATACTCAGACTTTCAAACGCTTGTTATTTGGAATTTTAGCACATTCTGATATATTGATTTGCAATGTTAATTTTATGTAGGCCATTTGGTCTGAATATTTGTTAATCCCTGTAGGTTGGTCACAAATGTGTAGTGCAGATTGAAGGTGCATAAAACCAGATCTCCCTCTAGAGACAGCTTTGTTTTGTTTCCTTCTTGAACTTCAAGCAAAACAACATGAAAGCTTGGAGAAAACGGAACCTTATTCTGTAAGAACAATTCCACACCAGTGTTGGCAAGCTTGGAGATTGGTGATTACCATGAGCTCCATCCATGTAAGGATTGGTCACTAACATTTTGTTTAACAAAACTGCTGCTTTTTTCTTTCTCCTCTATATCTTTTGAAAAGGAAAGAAGATTTGTTTTAACTTTTGCCCTTTTCTGCTGAATGTTAAAGTTGATTTAGAAGCCTGAATCTTCAATGCCACTTGAGTATGGAGCTCCAAAACAAGCAGGGTATGGCGTGTTTGGAAAGGCAAGCTGGTTACAATAGCTGGCTTTGCTGGTTACAGAGTGCCCATCAGCACAAGCACCTTAATTATAATTCATTTTCAATTGTTTGCTGTATATATTAAAAGATGTGATTTTTTTAAAATGTGTGAATATTTTGTGAGAGACCTAAGGAGAATTGAACAAAAGGTATTTATCCAGCAAACTTAGAAGTAAAGTATTGATCCAGGAACAGGTGATAGTTAAAGTTATCTCAAAGCTGCAGTGAGATTCCAACCCCCACCCCAATAAAATGGTGTATGTGTGAGCTTTTGCTAAGCTGAACTACCTTTTTAGCAGAGAAGTAGTAGAAGAGTGTCTTCTCTGAATTTACTGTAATGATGGGAAGGCTTATACAGTGTCATAAATGTTACTTTACTACCCTGGTACTTTCACCTGCTAGAACGGGTAATTCTGAAATCCATATAGTGTTTGTTTGGTGTTACTAATATTAGTGTAACACGTTTTTATATAGAGGAAAAAACAGAATTACATTCTGTTTCTGTAAATAAACCTAGGGAATTAAAGATGCTTAATGTGGATGATGAATTCAGAGATCACTTGCAGTTTTGAGTAACTGGGACTGCATTTATATCAGCATTTTTGTGGATGTCAGGTCCCTAGCACCAGCTGCTTTGCTCTACAGATCTGTTCCTGTTGCAGTAGGCCACATGCTAATGTAGACGCCAGTGGGTACTGTGGGCTGCTTTGTTCATATTAGCAAATGTTTATCTGGGCAGGATGGATGAGAGAGAGGAGAACAGGTAAAGACAAGCAATGGGAACATTAAAGAGAAATCGAGACTTCCATTTTTGCAGCAGTTTTTCATTTTTGTTTTGCTTTTAATCTTCAGTTTTTCTAGAAATTGTGTGGATTTGTTTTGTTCTCTTTTTTTTTTATAGTGGAGAAAAATCCTGCTTGACTGCCTTTTACTATATTTAGAACTAATGAGCATTCTCTTAGGTACTAGGGAAGGGATGGAAGAGAAAAAGTTAGTTGAGATGGACTGCTGCTTTAAAGGTTCTTTTCTTAAGACAAAATGTACTAGAAAAAAGTAGCAAAAATAGAAAAAGCCATTCTTGTCTCAGGTGCTGGAAAGACGTAGGCAGAACACATGGTCTCATCAGCTGCTCTGCGATGTGGCAAACCTGTAGCAGGATTGGGCTGTTGAGGATATTATTGAGTTATCTCATTTGTCACAAGTTCACAGAAATGTTGCCTTGTGAAAAAAATGGGCTTGCATGTCAAAGCGAGACTCTCAAAGAGGAGAGAAGTAGGGATCAGTAGAAACCAGACATCTCCCGGTATTTGCTCAAGATTTAGCTAGAAGTGACGGCCATGGTAGTAAAATCTGCATCCACCTCTCTGTCGGGTCTTTTTGGGACAACATTCAAAAAGTAGGAGGTTCCTCACTGTCCTAATGGCTCTGTGACTCTGAGGAATGATGAGAGTTGTAGCAGCGAGGGTTGTTCATCCTCTCAGTCCACTTGCTTCCCGTGTTTTCCTTCCCACCCAAAGTCTTCTCCCACCCCTCCTCTTATCCCCAAAATAGATAAATTAGTCTAAAATAAAATACAATTTCTTTCTCATTCTTTTGGATCCTTTATTCTTATTCCTTTGTTCACCTGACACAATTTTATTCCTTCTGTCAAAGGTATTAAATCTTTTTTTTCAGATTAAATCCTCTGTCCTGCTCCTCTTTTGTGCCTTAATCCAGTAACATTAGGATGTTGGGATGCATTATGAGTTTTCTCAGTTTTCAAGACTGCAATCTGAATAATACATACTCTTATAAACAATAATGTGGTGATGCTTATATTGTCTAGGTGTATCATAAAGTTCTAGTGGTTAGTCCTCTAAAATTGTGTTTTTAACTTCAAGGATGTGAATATCTCAGCTGGGATAGCCATACCACCTGATTATAGACATCTAACATAGAAATCCAGGCTAGCCTTCTGGTCAAGAGAGATGTACCATGAATCTGGAGGATTTCTGCATTATCTTTGATTTCATAAAAAACCTGAGAAAATGATCCTCCAAAATGACATATTCATAAGGAGACATTTAAAACCCCAAAGCTAGTTGGTACAACATGTCTTTCCAAGCTCTGATCTGTGAACAGCTCTTGAGCCTGCCTCTCTCCTCAGGGTAAGTTCATCCATCAGTATTGTCATGATTTGAACACGAAGCCTTCAGTGTGTTCATGAGCCTCAATTTTTTTTCTACTTGCTCTTTCTCCCCCCTCTTTTGCTCCCCTGTCCCACTGTGTTCTTTCTGTTACTTTATTTGACCTGATATTATAAAAAAGAATGGGCTCTGGAAAGAAACTTCTGGGCAATAAAGCCTCTTTTTAAAAACCATGTACATAAAGTAAAAATAACAAAAACTGTCAAAAGAAGCTGCTAGTGTGAATGTATTTATTTTCTCATCAGTGGAAAAGCTTGAATCAGCTCCAGGACTTCAGGACTACAATAGTCAGTAATTTCTATATGAGTAGAACATCTATTTCTCTTTTAAAATATGGGACAATCTGAACCACAGGTTGTCAGCTGCTTTCACAAGAGTTTCGGGGGAAAAAAAAAAAAAAAAAAAAAAGACCAACTGCTTTCTGAACCATTTATCAGTCAATAATCCAAGTCACTTGCAGGAATGGGTCACTTGCAAAAAGCATACCCCAGCATGGGTGAATACAGTGAAAACTGCAACTACTTCTGGATGGTACCAATACAGTCTGGGTTAGAAACTTTGACTTAGAGCCATATTTCTGTAGGAAAGGGGAGTCGTGGGGGCATTTCACAGGTAAGGAAAGACGGCATGGGAGTGAAAGAGACTTTTCGGCAGGCACTGTGGTAGCTCTTGTCAGTTTATGACTTCCCACTGCCAGGGATTGGGCTCCCCCCGGCATAGGGATTGGGCTCCCCTGGCATCCCTGATGCAGCACGGCCGGGCTGCCCTGCAGTACCCAGCCAGCTCCTGAGCTGTGCAAACACCACAGGTGGTCGCCCACATCTACTGGGGTGGGAGAATTGCTCGCATGACTGAAATCAGGAGCTGAGCTGTGGGCTGCTTCTTCTGTTTGGAGACTCTGGCTGGGAGGAGAGGAGATGCTACAGAGATATGATTCATTCCTGATAACGAGTGGGTGAAACTCAGGCAGGCAAAAAAGCTGTAATTCAATGAACCTCCTGAACAAAGAGAGGACAGGAAGAGAGCAACCAGCAACGGTGCTTGGAGAATGAGTTAGTGTGTACCATTTTAAAAACTATACTAATGTGTCCACTTTAAATAACTTTTTTGGAGGCAATCAAGGTTCTTTATACCAAAACACCCAAATGTTGTAATAAAAATGTGTTCCTTAGTGTGTTAAGACATTTCTTTCTGTGATTTCCTTTATTCACTAGATAATGGAATGATTCAAACATCTCAAGAAAAACTACAAATTAAAAAAAATAAATCACCTTATTAAAAAGTATATTGAACTATTTTTCAAAATTTGATCTGAATAATATTTTCTCTGGCTCAGTCAATTCATGATTTGAGAGCCTGAAGGACTAGGGGAAGAAAAATGCAAAGAGAGAAATTATATAGCGTGCTGCCAGCTTCATAGATCCTGGGTGGGATGAATTTGCTGGAGAAACAAAACTCAGAGCTGAAAGTACTTTCAGCATCTTAAAAAAAAAAAAAAAAGTGCTAACTCAGAAGGAAAAGAAATGGGAAATTTTTCACTAGTAATAATAAAAATTTGAACACTTGCACTTGTTTACTTGCATTCCTCCCACCCTGCTACCTCTTATCTGTAGTTTTTCTTTTAAAGCACTGAGTCTTTCTCAATTTCATGAGCACAGATGACAGGATATGCAGAGTTTGACTGAAGAGCCATGCTTATGAATTTCAGTGCAGCATCAAATTGTCAGAGGGTGTGCTTTCTAGGGCAGAGATTATTAGCCCTTCATTTGTGCTTTGCCGAGACTATTCTAGATACTATCCCTGGACAGACAAGGGCTCTATTCTGCAGTGATGAGGCCCCAGCTGACAGCACACTGACGCTGCAGCACCGCTGTGTGATTACCCTCCCAGCGCTGGCAGAGTCCAAGGAGTGCTGATAAGAGTCAAGCCTGGACTTCATTTCCTGGGCTTGGGAGTATGATGTGGGTCAAAAGAGATTTGTTGGGCATTTTCACTGGCTGTGTTTCTAACCCTCACCTAATAGCTCTATATGTATTCAGTTTCAGCAATGTGAATTCATTTGTTTCTAACCAGGTTTTCATTTCAGGATGACAAATACATTTTAGGACAGTAATTTACGAGGTAGTTGTATAGAACTCATATGTGGGAATCAAGATTAATATTAGTATGTCCATGCATAATATTTCTTTATATATGGACAAATTTAGTAGGCATTTCTTAAAGAACTAAACACATACAAGTTATATTCATTTGCTCAGTTCCAGACAAAAGTGTCCTGAGCTTTCCTCCAAGCTCTCTGAAACTGGTAATGATAGAAAGTGCACATCTACTCAGTGCTTGTCAGGCCACACCTGGAATACTGTGTACAGTTTTGGTCCCTGCTGTACAAAAAGATGTGGGCAGGCTGGAGAGGGTCCAGAGAAGGGCCACAAAGATGATCAATGGACTGGGAAGCCTGCCATGTGAGGAAAGGCTGAGAGAATTAGGTTTGTTCAGCCTTGAGAAAAGGTGACTTAGGGGAGACCCTATCACCATGTTTCAGTATTTAAAGGGTGACTACAAAGAAGATGGAGACTCCCTTTTTACAAGGAGTCACATGGAAAAGACAGGGGTAATGGGTACAAGTTACTCCTGGGAAAATTCCAATTGGAGACAAGAGGAATAGTTTTCACGATAACAATCAACCACTGGAATAATCTCCCCAGGGAAGTGGTGACTTCCCCAACATTGGACACTTTTAAGATTCAGCTGGACAGGGTGCTGGGCCATTTTGTCTAGACCATGCTTTTGCCAAGAAAAGTTGTTCCTTGAGGTGATCCTTAAGGTCCCTTCCAACCTTGTATTCTATGATCATGAAAGAAAATTGAGAGATCAGATGAAACATTAAAACAGTATCCCACTATTCATGGGCATAGCTGTTAACTTAAGGAAGAAAATTCCCACATATACTTCAACTTGTAAATAAATTACCATATTAATAAAAGGCAAGCAGATGAAGCAGGTGGTGTATTTCATATGTCAAGTTATATGATGTGCAAATATATTTGTGCAAACTTGGAAGACTTTGTCTGCTTTCTCATACTTATGGCAACAGGTTGCTGTCAACTAGCATAACTGATCAGTGAAGCTACCGTTTTCATGAATTGCTTTAAAAGTTTCTTCCATTTTTGTAGGCTTCTGCTTCTGAAATATATACATATAACCAATATAATACATTGTATCTTAACTGAAAAGTCTGAAGAATTCATGCAAAGCACTACAGAAATCCCAGGGAGGCCTGCCATTTACATAGTGGGCAGGGGCAAAAGTTTGTAGGTGCTCTAAGTAAATTGAGACAATTCTGACTGAAGAGTCCAAGTTTTGTAATTATGAAATGAAGGTTTCTATTCATGAAATTGTTCCTATTAAAATGCCTCATTTTCATTTGTAAATAAATTTAAGCTGTAATTATAAGGACAACATCAAATTCCACTAGGTCTGTGCTGCTGAGTATTACTTTGTATGTTTTGATGTTTCTGAAGATGTTAGTCCATGCTGAGAATTCACCTTCCTTGAGCATTTTGGAAGAAAACATTAAAAAAAAAATGCTAAGAAACACACTGATATTGCAGTTAGAGCATTGGTTTAGCATCTGTGCTGTAAATGTAAACCTTGATGACCCATTTGCAGAATCCTTATAAGCTTAGCAATCTGTACTTCATGGCCTTTTTTGTCTACATTCAGTAATACTTTCTATTTTAATCAGAACAGTTATGGTGGCAGACTCCACACTTGAGCCTGGGATGTGGAGCTGTTTTGTCAAGGCATCCTGTTCTCACATTCAAAGTAGAGCCTCAGTGCAAGCATTGCTAAAAACACATTAGGAAGCTGATTTGAGTATTCTCTATTCAGGGCATGAAAGTGTTGGAAAGAAGTTTCTTCAGCGTAAAGAGAAACAAAGTCTGTGACAAAAGTTCAAAGGGGAAAAATGTTAGGAGCAGCCTGGTGTAAAGCTACTTCGTGGCTGTTTTCATGGCAAAGTCCTTGCTTAGGCAAGGGTGCAGTGAGTTACTGTGCTACCCCAGGAATAGCCTGGGAAGAGTGCTTTTCATCTGGCAAGGACCCATGGGAGTTTGTCAAAATCTCTGATTAGACACGTAGTCTAGTTGTGGTCAACCATCATTTCTGGCACACAGTAAGTCCCCAACCTGCTGTGCTAATAAGGGCTTGGGTGTCTTCACACTAGAGTTAGTAGCTGCAGCTTGGGTTGACATCAGCATAGTCAGCCATCGGTACAGATACAGTGATTACACAGCAGTGTTCAGTGTATACATTTCTGATGAGCCACGTGCAGATTATGGGGGGCAACATGCAGGGTCACAGTAGTTCTTATCTGAAAGTAGTGTTTGAAGGAAAGCTGAAGGGCGAAATATCTACATTCCTACTGACTTCTTTTCCAGCTGCATTCCAGTCTTTGAATACTCTAAATGCAACCACAGAGCTACTGATGTTGAGAGTTTTGTATCTGAGTATTGGATGTCTATAATAACTTTTTGTTGTAGATGCCCCCAAAAATTATAAAACCATGGGCCACTTAAAACCAGTGTGTAAGAGGGCAGGCAAGGATTGTGCCTCTATATTTTTTTCTTTAAATTAATTTTTAAAATTACTTTTTACATTTCTAAGAGGTATATCTTGTTCCTGTATACTCTGTTGTTCTTCTTTCTGTTCATTTTACTGATTCTCACACAGGTCTCCTAAACCTGGACTTCATTTCATTGGCTTTAGTGAGGGCTGGTACTAGTTGCAGAGTCAGAATCCAAACTCAGCTTTCCTGGTCCTTGCAGTCCCTTTTGGGCTTCACCGTGTTGCCACTGACTGTGGGAGGCTAAGCGTATTGGTTGCTTGCCCCCTCTGGAGAGGTTGTCTTAGGGAACCCAGTATCTGACACTGTGCCCAGGTGCAGGTGTGGTGGCTTGAGCAAATCTCCAGCTTCAGGAAGGAGCGTAGCTGCCCTCAGTTGTTTAACGAGCAGAACTGGTTCTGATTTTAATTTCTTCACTTTGTTACCTTATTTTAGAACTTCCCAGAAGTATGCAATTCTGCTGTGGTTTATAGAAATAAGTCTACTTATGCTTTTGTATTTTCTGCATAGAACCTGATTCCTGTTTTCAGAGAGAGTAGGGGTCTCACAGGGCAATCCAATCCTGAAGCAAAAAACAGTTATTGTTGCCAACATCTCTTCAATGCTACAGAAAGCAGTAGAGTACGGTGCTTGAGGGAAGTGCAGTGAAGGCATTTTATCATTTGGAAAGCACAGAAACTAATGAGTCACTTCTTTCAAATAGAGGCTTTCCCCAAAGGAAACTACTAGCTGGTGTTTGTCATGTTGTACACCTCATTTAAAGTAATCTTTATCTTTATTTTGAAAAGGTCAGGGGGAAGAGGAGAAAATTATGCTGGTTGAAAGCAAAGTTTTGGTTTTGACATTTTTTGGTTTGTTTCTTTTGCGTTGCCCACAGTGATGTCATTCAAATATCACAGGCAGTCTTTACCTCTCTGGAAAAGAGTAGGGCAAAGCACCTATCTTTAAATGTATCAATAATGTCAGTGGAGAGGTCCAGTAAAAGACAATTCTGAGGATGAGGGTGAATTTTTGATCTTGTTGAATCATAACCCCTTGCCAGTGGAGAATTGGAAATTAAGGTAAGTTTGAGAAACTCCAAGCCTTCTAAGAAAAAAATAACAGCATTGATAACTTTGATCATCCTTTAGTAGTCAGCCTCAGACAATTAATGAGGAAAAGATGAGCCACTTCAATAAGTATCTTGTAGTATTATTTTGGAAAAAGTTTTTTGGTAACATACATGGAAAACAGTCAAGTTAGAGAAGATGGGAGTTAACAGGAAAAATTCAAACAAGTGATAGATGAGGGATAAGGGGACAGGTTGGGACTGAGGGGAACGCTTCTAAGAGTTGCTGAACTGCATACATAAATATGCAAGTAAATAAAACAGCTAGATTAAAAGAAAGGAATGTATTCATTGCCATAGTTCTTGCAAATTAGAAGGAATCTACAATAGATAGGTCAGAAAGGCACTGAGATTTGTTGTTTCAGTTTTTTGACATATAATCTTTGCACTTCTCAGAAAAGTCTTGTCCTTTACCATATTAATTACTTTTGTAATTCACTTTTAAGTAAGAAAAAATGGTGTCTAAAAAGTCAAGAAATTCTGATACTTGCTTTGCTTCTGTGGACAGCATTACCTCTTCTTGTACCCAGCTGGTTGTTATATTCTTTTATATCATATAGTCTGTATGCACGGGCTTGATTTTCTTTCTCTTGTTTCCACCACAAATTAATCTTTGCTTTCCAGTCACTTGATTTGTGATTGAGAATTTCTTCAAATTTAACACTATTTGTATAATTTATCCCTTTCTAATACAAAATCAGAAATAAAGTAGCAAATGGATTAGCAGTTCTCTCCCTTAAGACGGAAAAAGTAATATTATTAAAAAGTCATTATCATATCCCTTTGAGTCTTCTAGAGCTATTAAAAGGTTACATTCTACATTAGATGATAGAACATACATGCTGCAGAGTACATGTGTACTCTTGCAATAGAATGAATACTATATGTATGAATTTAATTTTCCGTATTTGGTTAGATACCTCTGAATTTAACCCTGAAATTCATTCTTTTTCTCGATGGGGATCTCTGCAGCTTGGAGGAACTTGTGTTCCGCTGTTTTTTTCTTCTCTAGTTCAGGGGTCAAGAGGGAAAGGTCTTCAATGGGATTTAAGTGTATAACTAATCAGATGAACATTGTGCCTTTTAGTGAGACAGTAATTTGCTCAAGTTTTTGTCATGTGTTTCTCTTTTATATAACTGATGTTTGCTTCCAAATAATTTTTTAAACATTTTTCCTGCCTTGACAGGGTCAAAGGATTCTTATTTTTCAAGCTGAAATAGATTGGTCAAGCCATGATTTTCCTTTGGAAAAAACATCTCAAAAATCTTAAGAGACATTTGCTAAGATTTTCAATTGCCATTTAGCTGAAGTCCGAAAGAAAGAATGAAATAATGGTCATGAAAGGCTGATATTAAATGAACAGGAAGAAACTGTCTTTCTAAGGGGTGTAAAAGAACAAAACAGATTAACTTGGCAGTTTCGGTTGAATGTGGTTTGGCTTGGTTTTACTTTGTCCCTTTTCTTTGTCAACAAATTGAGTCGCAGTTTTACCTGATAGAATTAATTCTTCCATCTGAGATATTTCTCTTAACGTTTAAGGATTACAGACCAACCTAGTGGAATCAATGAACTGAAGAACAATCTCTTCAATATCATGGCTCTTGCTGAAAATATCAAAAGGTATTTTTAGCAGATAAACGATAGGTTTGCTTAAAGTAGGCATTGCATCAGTGTGGAGTAACTCTCTGATGTGAATATTTCTGAACTTTACAGGGTTCTCAAAATATTTCTAGTACATCTTGTCTAAGACTGAATTATAGCCAGCTCCAGGCAAGGAACAGGTAATACTTATATGGCCTCTGAAGCAACCCAAAAATGAGAAATTAACTCTTGGGTCCAAAGACTTGTGCCAAGTTTCTGGCTATTATATTGTAACGGTGGAGGTATGCTCTCTCCAGTCATCCATCTATGCCAGCCCTTGAACAGTTCTTAATAAGCTAATGAAAGCCACTTCTGAAAGATAATCCTGTAGCCTCTATAATTCACTGTGAAAGGCTTCCTGCCCTAAGCTGTATATCTTCATGTTTTTAGACAGCTCTTCTGCCTGCCAAAGCCTCCTGAATATGCCCTTTTTGTGGATTTTTTCTTTTCCTTTGCCTGTTTTCTGGTAGATCAACAGTACCACTGACTGTGTTATTCAGCTGTGTTAATGTGGTGGTTTGACCTTGGCTAAATGCCAGGTACCCACCAAGTCGCTCTATCACTTCCCCCCCTTTCCCCTTTTTTTCTCAACAGGGCAAAGAGGGGAAAGAAAATAAGATAGGAAAAAAAACAACCCTTGTGGGTAAAAAAAAAAGCAGTTTAATATAAGCAAAGCGAAGCAAAGGTCTGCACGCGGAAGCAAAAAAAAGAAAACAGATTTATTCTCTACTTCCCATGAACAGGCGATGCTGGGCCTTCTCAGGAAGCAGGGCTCCAATACGCGTAGTGGTTACCTCGGAGGACCAAGGGTGACCCCACCCCCTTCCTCCTTTCTCCCAGCTTTATACTGAGCAGACGTCATATGGTCTGGAATATCCCTTTGGTCAGTTCGGGTCAGCTGTCCTGGTTGTGTCCCCTCCCAAGATCTTGCCCACCCCGTCCCACTGTGGGGGGGAAATGTCAGAAAGAGCCTTGGTGCTGTGTAAGCACTACTCAGCAGTAGCCACAACACCAGTGTGCTATCAACACCCTGCCAGCTCCCAACATAAAACACAGCACCATGAGGGCTGCTACAGGGGAAAACCAATTCTGGCTCAGCCAGACCCGGTACAGTTAATTAATGAAAGAAATAAGCACTTAAATCTTTCTATTAGGTAGTTTTCAAATCAGATGCAGAAATCATGTGTTATTGCAGAATGTTAACTTCTGACTTCTTAATAGTTTACAGTTTTCACAGCTTCTCTAAGAAAATTCAGAAGAAAGAAAGGATACTTTGTGAGTATTTAATTTCTTGATTCTTTCAGAGCATGATGCATGGATTGCTCATCAATTTTATAGGGTAATGTATCATGCCACTTATAAATATCTCATTATCTTCTCTATGCAAACACATGTATCAGGAATACAGCAGTTGAATGCATGCAGGATTTATATTTCCCTAGGGAAAAGTAAAACTTCAGACTCATTATAGCATCCCTAGGCCCAGTTGGTTGGCATAACAAGCATCACCTGGCTTGCTGAGAGCCTCTTCTAGGTTCAGGGCAGCAGTAAATGCATCCTAATCAGGGTGTTAGGCAAATATGGCAAGTCAAGGGCAAAACAATGTTTTTTCATTCTTTGTGAGAATTTCTCCCTTTGCTCCCTTTTACTATGTGAGATAGAAGTTGAATTAATACATGAGGAAAAAGTAATACTTAATTGTAGGGCTTGTTTACACAAGCAAGAACCTGACTTTAACATTCTTGTTATTTTAAAATTTTTGCTACTGCTAATTTTCATCCCACACATTCAGCAAATATCTTTTTTTAAAAAAACCTGAGATATAGTAAGTTAGAGGTTGGGAGATTTTGGAAAAGGAGCCTGGAAAAAACCTCTCTTTTTTGGAGAACCAGTAATTGATTATATTATTGATTATAACAGTTATTCTCATAGAACTACCATCTCAGTAATAATCAGAAAATGTCAAGTATTAGGAATTTATAGGAAAAGAACAGAAAACTAGACAAAGAACAAGCTGAACCTTCACCCACATCTTGAACACTCTACTGTTCTTCTCGCCTCTTCTCAAAAAGGACATATCATAGAAATGGAAAAGATTCAGGAAAAAGCAGTGAGGGCAGTCAAAGTCAGGGAACAGCTTCCATACAAGCTGTGACTTGGTGGGCTGGCCATGCATATTGGGTTTATGTGGCAATGTGCGGTTGCAGGGGTAGCTTCTGTGAGAAGATGCCAGAAGCTGCCCCCATGTCAAACAGAGCCAGTTCCACCCAGATCCAAGATGGACCTACTGATGGCCAAGGCTGAGACAGTCAGTGATGGTGGTGGCGCCTCTGTGATAACATAGTCAAGAAAGGGAAAAGACTATTGTACAAGAGCAGCTGGGAGAGAGGAGTAAGAATATGTGAGAGAAACAGCCCTGCAGACACCAAGGTCAGTGAAGAAGGAGGGGGATTAGGTACTCCAGGCACTGGAGCAGAGATTCCCCTGCAGCCTGTGGTGAAGACCCTGATGAGGCAGGCTGTGTCCCTGCAGCCCATGGGAGTCCACGGTGGAGCAGATATACACCTGCAGCCTATGGAGGATCCCACATCAGAGCAGGTGGATGTGCCCTGAAGGAAGCTGCAGCCCGTGGAGAGCTCACACAGGAGCAGGATCATGGCAGGAACTGAAGCCTGTGAAGAGGAGCCCATGCTAGAGCAGATTTGCTGGCAGGACCTGTGACCCCAGGGGGACCTTCACTGGAATAGTCCATCCCTAAAGGACTGCACCCTGTGGCAAGGACCCATGCTGGAACAGTTTGAAGAACTGCAACCAATGGGAAGGACACACGTTGAAGCAGTTGATGAAGGACTGTATCCTGTGGGAGGGACCCCATACTTGAACAAGAGAAGAGTGTGAGGTGGAGGGGATGGCAGAGACAATGCTTAATGAACTGACCACAACCCCCATTCCTCATACCCCTGTGCCACTCCGGGAGGAGGAGGTAGAGAAGTCTGGAGTGAGGTTGAGCCTGGGAAGAAGGGAGGGGTGGGGGGAAGGTGGTTTTAGGTTTGTTCTTATTTCTCATTATCTTACTCTGTTTAATTGGCAATAAATTACATTAATTTCCCTAATTCGAGTCTGTTTTGCCAATGATGGTAATTGGGGAGTGATCTCCATGTCCTTATCTTGACCCATGAGCTTTTTTTTTAAATTTTCTCTCCCTGTCCCATTAATGGAGGGGAAATGATATAGTGGCTTGGTGGGCACCTGGCAGCCAGCAAAGGTCAACCCACTACACCATGAAAAACAGATATGGAGATAGGGAGCATGGAGGATACAGGGATCTAATAACTCTAAAATCATGAATGCCATGGCAAAAGGAGATAGTGTTTGCTGCCTCTTCCAACACAAGAACTAGGGGCATCAAATTAATCTATAAAAAGTCCATTACAAAACAGACAACAGAGACATTTCTTCATGCAATGGGAATCAGAACCAAGCAGCTTGCCTATAGGCAATGCTGTGAATGATAAAAGTTTACATGGGCTCAAGGAAGGAATGGACAAGTACATGGAAGAAGTATTTGCTGGGGGTTAGTAAACACAGAAACCACATCAGGCTCTGGAAATCAGCTGAGTGGAAAACATCTGGAAGCTAGGAAAGTACCCAGGGGAAGTATCATAAGTGTTTAAGGTAAGGTTGTGGATGGGGCTTTGAGCAACCTGATCTAGTGGAAGGTGTCCCTGCCCATGGCAGGGGGGTTGTAACTAGATGATCTTTAAAGGTCCCTTCCAACCCAAACCATTCTATGATTCTATATGGTTGTCCCTGTTTTTACTCTCCTCAAGCAGATGGCTGTAGCCATTGATGGAAACAGAATACCAGATCAAATGAACCCTTGGATTTGCCCAGTACTGATATTTTTGTGAGGAAATGTAAGATTGTAACTTATAGATAGCTAGAATTAGACAAGATGGATCTCACTCAGATTTCTGAGAGGTAGGAAAAAAAGGCCAATGTGCATATTTCAGGGGGAAGAAAGGGGACAAATGTTCCTCCTGGAAAATGCATTAGCTCTGAGATCACCTTTGTCCATACAAGCAGGCATCTGGGTACAAAGGGTGAACAACATAATTACTTTGAAAGCACTGCTCTGAAAAGACTGTATAAACATTGAGAAATAGGACCTTTCAACATATTGAGAACAAGAACAAAGTACAACACAAAATAAAATTATCTCTTTGCTAGGTCATTTCTAGTAAATTGTCTTCAAAGATCAGGTCATTTAGGCAAATCTGCACCAATGAAATGAGCAAGCAGTTTAGAGGCAGGCACTTCGATACATGAAACGAATAACATTAAAATTGCCTCACAGACTCTGAGTAACCTGTTTTCAGGCAGGTATTTTTGGGTTGCTTATTACAGTATTTTTATTTTGTGTTTTTGAGTGATAACATATTTTGGCTTGGAAAGATAGTTAATCTAAAACAAAAAGCTTTTTTTTTTTAAAAAAACCTGTTATATTCAATTTCCCATTGAATTAAAAATCCAAAATTGGTGTCTAAAGGATTGTGCTGTGAGGGAAGTGGGGGGCTGAAATTCTTACACCACAGCCGAAACTATTATTTCAAGTTTTGACAAATAGATTAGTCATCTGCTTATTGATGAAGATAAAACAATATCTATCTTACTTAAAATATAAGGGTCCTTGCATCAAACTTTATGAATTTTCCTTATCTAGAATCACAGAATCATTTAGGTTGGAAAAGACCCTTAAGATCATTGTGTCCAACCATAAACCTAAGACTGCCAAGTCCACCACCAAACTATGTCCCCAAGCACCATGACTATAAGTCTAAATACCTCCAGGAATGGTGACTCAACCGCTTCCCTGGGCAGCCTGTTCCAGTGCTTGATGACCCTTTCAGTGAAGAAATTTTTCCTAATACCCAATCTAAACCTACCTTGGTGCAATTTGAGGCTGTTTCCTCTGTCCTATCACTTGTTACCTGGGAGAAGAGACTGACACCCACCTTGCTACAACTTCCTTTCTGGTAGTTGTAGAGAGTGATAAGGTCTCAGCCTCCTTTTCTCCAGACTAAAAAACCCCAGTTCCCTCAGTTGCTCATCATAAAATTAAGGGTCCTCTAGACCCTTCACCAGCTTTGTTGCTCTTCTTCAGACATGCAAAACTACTTGTCATCTAACCAATTTTGAAAAACTCAACTTGCATTTACCATTTTCAACTATTTTGACAGCTTGTAGGGAGAGGTTACTCACCACTGCTGGTAACTACTGACTTCATCCCTGATTCCTCTTACTGAATGCCAGAGGATTTTTGCAGTTTATTACCAGTCACTTTTAAGTAACTGTAAAATATGATAGAGAAGTCAGAGATCTCCTTTACTGAGTCCCCCCAAAATACAGATTTCAGCATGGAAATCTGCCCCGTTTCTTTTACAGCGAACATTAACAAAAAGAATTTATTTTATTCTTTGCAATCTTGTCCTCTCTCAGGTTTCTCTTGTGTACTTTGATCATCAGCTGGCCTTACAGACTTTGCCAAGCTTCTTGCTACTGATGTGTTTGAAGAAAGATTTTGTATTTAATTTTCATTCCTTTTGCCAGTTGCTCTTCAAACCCTCTTTTGGACCCTCCTAGTTATGTTTTTACATTTAATCTGCCAGAGTTCATGATCATTTCCTTTTCCTCAGGTTTGAAACAGCTTCAGCCTTCTGAGGGATGCCTTGTTTCTAATATCCTCCCTTACCTGCTGTTCAGTCATCATGACTTTTACCTTTAAAAAAATCTGTGGTATGCATTCATCAGTGCTGCTCCTTCAATAATCTCCACACTGTCTGTAAGGTTTTAATTCTTTTACCTGATCATTTTAAACAAGTTTCTTCATCTTTGTGTGGCTCTACCTCTTGAAACGGAGCAAAATTGCAGCATATCTTTTTGGCTTTTGTTGCTCCCGTAGGGATAGAGAGTTTATCCAGATTCACATGTGCAGTTTTGAGCCAAGCCACGTGTGATAGTCAGGACAAGGTTGACGGAGGTGTCCCACTTTGTGGACTGCCTTCACAGCTGCTTCAAGATGTACTTATCAATGGCCTCGTAAAAATGTGATCTCTGTTATGTACCAGTGAGAATCTTCATAAGGGTAATTGAAGGCTCCTACTATTCTCGTGTTTCCTGCCCTTTCTGCCTCTAATCTCTCATGGCATAGCAGTCAGTGCTGCCATCCTGTCTGGGTCATCAGCAATGTCTTATGTTCTTCCTATTTAGGCCTTGAATTTTGGTCTCTAAGGACATTCAGGCACTTGATCAGGTAGGTAGTTTGTCAGTTTTGATTCTTATCAAATTGGGCTTCTCTGATCCAGTGGCTTGAGAGGATGAGTGTAGACATGAGAACACGAGGCAGGAAGAGAGCAGCAACAGAGTTCAGGGAAAGGGATTCATGTCCCAGGGATTCACAAAAATTTTCTCCATGGTCAGAGGAGCGAGGGGGGCTCTTTTAAAGAACAATTAATCCTACCTTCCTTGGAATAAGACTAGACAGTTTATTCTTAACATTAGACTGGCTGCTTCTAAGTTATTCTTATATTTGAGGTCTCACTGATAAAGGATTTGAGTGCCTAAAATGTGTCTTCAGGGAAATATAAGTCTGATGTACACTGATGGGTTTACCCTCCTTCCTCCTGCTGAAACTGGACCAATTAAATCTTTTAAATGTTGAGGACAGAGCTCCTTAGCTGGTTGGGAGGGGGGGAGGGCAGCAGAAACAGGATACATTGGTTCTCATGCTTGGTCCAAGGACCTATTTTTATATTAAATAGTTAATGGGTAAGTGAAATCCTTGGAATAGAGACTGTCTGCCAATAAAGTAACTTTACTCCTCAACACTCTCAGTCTTGGGCCAGTTCTGCTTAAGCATGGAAGTGTGGTTCCAGGCACCTGAAGGATTTTGAAGTCCAGATTTTGAGGGTTAAAAATTTTACTCTTTTCAGGAAGAATGAATCACTTTTTTACATAAAGAGAGATGGATACACAAGGATGGGGGAAAAAAAGCATGAGAGTTGGTTTTTTATGCCTGATGCATATAAAAGAACATAATCCCCCTTAAGTAGCTCAGAAGAGATACTTTGTTAATTTAAGTGGTACATACCAGTTATATTGATTCAGCAATAGAAATAACTGGTTTTGTGTAACATATAAAGCTTAATAATTAAGTGATTAGTCTGAGGCTATTACTGTGAGACAGCAAGCTTTATGTGCCATTCCAGTTGTGAAGGTGTAGGCACTAAACCATCTCTGCTTTGAAGGTGAGGAAAGCCATGGCAGCCCATGACAGCTGGTGAATTGCCTATAAATACATAGAAGATGGTTTCAGCAGCTGCCATGACTTACCAAATTTAAAATCAACTTTCTTATGCATTGAAAAATAAAAGTACAAATTCTTGGTGAGTGCCCCAAATAATTAATATCTTTACAAGTTTTGGTCAATTTCAACTTTAGTAGGCATTTGATGGCACTGCAGTATTGCTGCCTGAATTATTTTATGCCAGGCTAGAAGCAGCTCCTTGTGGGCTTCCTAAGCACAGAGTGTGCTGTTTTGTTCTGGATCTTTTTTATGACCATACCTAGAGGAAGTATTTAATGGGTAGAAAATTTTATAGTACTTTTACTTAGCAAAAATATTAACCTTCCACTGATATGTGTGTTCCTGTTTAACAACCCAGTGAAGCTGCTTAAACTGACAGCTCCCACTACAGCCAGAATTATTGCTTATCTGCAATCTCATATATCTAAGAATTTATATTCTTTTGTTCCATTTCATATCATGTAGATTTCCATACTGTGGTGTCTGAGCCGTTTTCTGAAGTGCAGAAAGTAATGTGACTAGCATCCATCATATCTATTCTTGTATCTGTTCCCTATGGGAAGAATGAGAATAGTGGAGATGCTTTGAGTTTATAAATGAAGTCAAAGCTGAAAATAACTTTTGCACCTAGATGCCCTTTTGTTATTCAGGAAATACATTCCAAACACTTAGCCCTGGAGAAAATGATGGATCTAGTACAGATGAGCTTCACCCTCACTGTAGAATTTCTGCATGTCAGAGAAACAGTGCTGTTGGCAACACTGCTAATATTGGTCTTTCAGTTAACCTTGGCTGAAACAATGACGTACTTGAAGATAGTAACTGAGACCTTGGGCAGGAAAAATTACCGTACAAAGAGCAGGTTCAGGAAGCAGAAGGCAGATTTGCTACCTAAACAGTAGACAACATTGTTTGAAGGAGGTACTACAGCATTTTGAATTTAGTGTTTTCTAAGTGCTGAAGGCTACAAAATCAAATATGCCTGTGTTACCTTGCTCAGCTCTGAACACTTCATGAGATAATATGATCACTTCCCATTGACATGAAATGGAGGACCTCATGTCAGAGAAGAAAAGCAATCCAACTGACAGTGTGACAACTGATGTCACTAGTTGTGGGTGCCTCTAGCAAAAAGATTATTTCAGGCTGACTTTTAGGTCTATCCTGATAAAATACCAGCTGTAATGCCATGCTCTGGCTAAATAGAAATACAAGCCAGCTAAGAAACAAGATCTAGCTTTTTCCAGCTAGAGGGATTGTTTTTTCTAGTATGGTGATCTTGTGGCAGCCCAGCCATTAAAGCTAACATAACAATTAGTCTGACACCTTCCCACATCCTCCAGCTGATCTAAATAAATAAATAACATCCCTCCAAATATCCAAGAAGTAATCTCTCCATGCCAAATTTTTCTCCTAAGCTGTGTACCTATTATTTTCAACTCTGTGGGACTTCCTTTTCTATAACCACAGCTGGAATTTATTCCTTAATACTGACTATGTCTTCACTCTTTGTCATGTAGGTCAAGAGAATAAATTAAATTGTGACATTGTGCTGCTTACTGTGGCATCCCCCAGGAATTTTTGTGGTCCCTACTGATTGCCTTGAATCATTAATCAAAGGCTAACTGCACTGTACAGCCCACAATATATTCTCATCAGGCGCATGCATTGATGATGCTGCATCAAGAAAAAAGACTTAATTGCATTGACAGAACAGTTTAGAATGTTTATCAAAATTGTGCTTATAACATCTAAAAATACTGTAATTAATGCAGCTTTTGGCCTCTTCGCACACTGTTTTCTTTTTAGTTTCTTCTGTTAAAGAAGACAGCTGTTTGCTAGGAAAACAAATTCATCTCTTTTCCTTCTCTCTCTCACCTCCTGTTTTGTATTTGAGTGCATCAGTAGGAGGCTCACAGTTTGTTGTAAATGTTCATTCACAGTTTCTGCAGATTCCTACATTCATATTCACAAAGGCAGAATATTTCAAGATGTCCTTCATACCAAGTTACTGTTACTTCACATCAGACATGCAGAATACAAAGTACAGATTTCAGGGGCTTTGCTTCCCAAGGCAAAACAATGATCCTTAAGGGAACAAAAACCACTGTCCTCGAGGAGAGTGTGACAATTAGGGTCAGCCATTTCTTCATTCTTAAATTGTTTCTTTTCACTGCTGATCTAAATGTGGCTTGTGGGTATTATCATGCAGAGTATATTAGAGAATAATGAAAGAAGATGTTCTTTGATCAGATAAAGCATCTGCAAGAGAAGGTGGGGGAGATGCTGGTGAGTCAACTTGTGACACCACCAGGCAGTTGGGCCTTGGCTCCTGGGCAGACCAGGACGGTGCTTTTCTTTTCCCTATTAAATATTCAGGCTGAAAGAACAGAAAAGGACACAAAAGTGTGCTACGTGGCTTGGACCACCACCATGGGCTGTTTCTCTTGTGCTGAGCAGCCTGTGTGTATGTGGGGACCTGCAAGTCCATGAGAAACCCAACCTGCTTAGTGGCCAGCAGGCTGGGAATCAGGGTGCAGCATATATCTCCTGCACAGAGAGCAACAGGAACAAAGGGAATTTGTAATGGAAAAAGATCTGTCCTAGGTTAAAAAAGATACTGGAAAAAAAATTATCTGTTTGAGCATCAAGAAAAATGAGATTTAACATCTGTTTTGCTCACACCTCTACAGAAAATTAGTATTATCATGACTCATTTTGGTTATCCATCCACTACCATTAATTGTTGTAAAGTGCTTTGTTACTTCAAATATCTGCATTAGATTTTAAAATGTTCCAGTTCCTACATATTGCCTTGTAAATCTCATATTACAGTGAAGAAGGCTGTGTATGTAGCAGAGCTCTGCAAGGCTGCAATTTCACTGAAATTACTATTATTACCTTATAGACTGTAAGGGTAAAGCTCAAGTGCTGCAGTGTATGAAATCCTAAGGTTAAATAATGGATTTTGCCATAACATTACACTGGACTTTATACTTCTGTGATGTAGGACTTGCAACTCTATTAAAATAGGAGCCTATTGAAAATCTTTATCACTGTCTGGCATAAAAGTCTGCACTGTGTACACACACAGTGCGAAGGCTCAACATTGCAGAGGAGGTGGAAGTATCTTGAGTTCATCAAACGCTTTCTGTTTTGTGAATGAAGGTGTTCAGAGCCAAGCTGCCATTACATTGGTAGTTTGCGATGCACGTGAGAATGGGATCCCCAACAATTAAAATAATGCCTGTTGAGCAGTACCAGAGCTGGAATCAGGTAAGACACTCATCCTGTGGTGGAGCCTGTGCCCACTTAAGCCTATGTTCACCACAAGAAAAACTGGACGAATTAATTAGGAACACATACAAAGCACTAAAGAAGGAAATTAAATATAATTAAATAATAAAATTCACCATAGTTAACCAATAAAATTAATTAAAATTAAGTATATTTTAAATAATTAAGATTTTAATGAAGGTGCTCTTAACACAAATCTTAATAGACATTCAGTGCACTTAAACCATTCTTTCTTCTTCAGTATCTTAAAGTGGTATTTTGTATGGGATGGAACAACTTGAAAATTTCTGTATGGTAGTCTTCAAGAAAATGGATTTAACAGACAGATTATTTAGGCTATTGGTTGCTATAATCTTCCAGAATAATTTGAGTTTAATACCTTTCGAAAAAAAGATGCCACTTTCTTTTCCAGTACAAACTCTGCTCTTGGAAGTGCTGCCTTACAAATTAAAATAAACTTAATGCATGTAGATTTTGAGTCTTAAAACCACTGAAAAAGCAAGGTGCCCCTAAAATTGATGATGCAGCTTGTGCTGGCATCTCTTTTCATTTATTACCAAGAAAGCGTTAAACTGCAGTGGTTATGCTACTGCTATTAAAATTACATCAGGACTTCCATTTGAAAGGGGTAAAAAAACACAGACCAAACATTCTGTACCTGATCCTAGATCAACTGTTGAAATCAACAGTGGTCTTCGCATTGCAAGATTTTTTTTCTTTCTATATTGTGGAGAGCAATGGGCACAGCTTATGAATTTTCCTTTATCTCCATTCTGGAAAACTATAGAAGGAAAATTATTTTGTAACTGAAAACTATCTTCTGCTTTCACAAAGTGTGGCACTGTAAGGTGCTGGATGAATAGGAAAGAACCCTCGCTTTGCGTCGAGCTGTTGTTTTGATTTATGACTGTAAGCTGCTGCTGAGTCTTTTCCAGCCTTTCAAAGAGGCTGTCATTATGGATGAGAATACTGGCATTTGAAAGCCCTCTTGCCTGCTGATGCTGGGAAAATCAAGACTGGTTTCCCTCTCCCCCAGCCATGCCCAGCTTCATTCACTTCTTAGAAGAGACCCCCTTGTCCTTGAGTTTTGCAGAGAAAGAAAAATGGCAGAAAGGGAAACATTGCTCATTAAAGCTTAACCTAAATATGTATGTGGATTTTTAAATAAGTGAAATAGCAGCTTTTTAGCCAGTCCCTGTTTCACTGGCTCCCCAAGACAGGGCAGTGAGGCAAGTCCAGTGTACCATGAGTGGCTTCAGAAAGCTGCCCACAGCCCATGCGGGTCTACCGTGCTGAGGGCAAATGCTGCCTGCAAACGCTCTGACCCACAGCATGAACCCTTCTGCCTCTCCTTCTCCTTTCCCCAACTCACATGTGGGAAACATTTTCCCTGGCACAGCCAAAAGGATGCCATAATGCCATCTCACTGCAGCAATGTAATCCTGGCATTATTATCGTTCCTTCAAAGAAGCAAGTGTCAAACATGTCAGAAAAGAAACCATAAACACTGGGCCGGGATCAACCTGAAAGAGAAACTGCAGTTTGCAGCTTATTGGTTACAGTTTGTTCAACACAGGATCATCTTTACACAGGCAGGCTCAGCTTTTTACTGCTGTCCTTGCTCCTTCTGTGAGCCAGGAATTCACAGAGCCTTTGAGAAAGATTGTCAACTTTAATGAAAATACAGAAGTAAACCAGCAATTTAAGTTCAACCTTCACTCTAATATTACTATTAGCCTGTTTTGTTTAATTAGGCTTTTGTCCTGTGCTGTTTTTAAAATGCTTATTAACACCAAATGCTAAAATACAGGTACTATTACTGATTTTTAAGCTGTACAGTTACACTAGCATTACAATTCTTAAAATATTCCTGTCTAATTTTAACACTGAGATGAAGTTTGGGTTGTAACTCCATACAGATCAGTTCTGGGGAAGCAGAAACCAGGCTAGGTTGCAAACGATTCCTGTCAAGCAGCCATTCAGGTAACTGGAGTGCCAATTGCTTACAAAAAGCTAAATTATTATTTTCAATAACCAACTGCTGCACAATTCATCTGCTGGTATCAACGTCTAGTGATAAAAAGTGATCTAAAGCTGATGTCTGTTACACTGAAAAAAGATCTGGAAAATGGATTTTTTTCATGACATACGTACTTTGGAAAAAGGAGTTTTAAACAATTCGCTATATAAAAGCTTAGTCTGTTCCTGCTCTTTAACACAGAAGAGTAATTTTGAGTGATATTTCAGCTGTCAGTAGATTTCAAATGTTGAGGTTTTTATTTTTAATTTAAATCATACACTAAACTCCTTTAGCAGTCACAGGAGTTGTGGACAGTGCTGAATGCTATATCTCTTGTTCCTTACTAGCCTAACACATAATTTTGTGTGTATGAATGATATATGAACTTCCTTAGTTACCAAAATGTAAAGTTTTTCAGCAAAACCAACAGAAATTTACTACAGCATCTGATATTTTATTTTTTCTTCATTCATGGATTAATTTATTGCACATTCAGGTGATATGTGCTTGGGAGACTGAAGGACTGTTGTGAAATTCTTGAGGAATTCATGTGAAGTAATATTGTTTCCCTTGAAATATAGAAACAAACTTATACCAGCATTCCTTTCTAGGAGAAAGTAAAAAACCCAGACCCAACAACAAACCAACAAAAATAAATAAAAATAAAAGATTTCTAGGCCCATGACTGAAAACTGCTTTGGTCCTAGTACTTCTGTGGCCATGTGTTTTGGCAGTTTAACAGCACTAGGTGCTGTTTGTGGAGTGACAGTGTTTACTGCCCTAAAATCCAGACTCCACATCCTTCCATCACTCTCTGATACACTGGTGAATTATATAAACTGGGTCATTGAACTAGTACTTCAAAATCCACTGGGCTAATAATAGTGGATTACAATCCTTCCTCAGCCTCCCTTAGACATTCATACCATTTCTGTGGTTTTGGGTCTTAATGTAAGTGTATTAATCCTTCCACACTCTAACTTGAGCAGACATGTACAAACTTCTCTTACTACTCACCCCTGTGGTGTTCAAAGTGTTTCTGGGGCTTCACTGCTGTTCACCATTGTATAGCAAAGATTCCTACAGGGCTTTCTGTTTCTGTATTACACTCCCCCCCCCCCCCCCCCCATTGTTAGCTAGATCCAGAATAAAACCATTTCCTAATCAGAGACCATTGCCTAAAATGCATTTTTTCTCATGTCTTGCTGGCGTGCTGTGTCCCCCAGGCATCCAGTGTGTTTCAAGACATCAGTAGCAGCACCAGACTTTATTAACAAGATAAGAGCCATTCATTACATCTACAGCTACCCCTATGGGGTTGGTACTATAATTTTTTTCCAGCTGATCATACCTTAGTTTACTGTGATCCCAAGGGTCGAGAGAGTAGACCTGCCCAATCTTAAAGTCTGACTGCTCCTCAGCTAGTAGAGCTGAAAGTGTTGCTTTCATGTTGCTAGATATCACCTGCACTGGTTGCAATGCTTGGTTCTTAGGGTCTTCTCTTTCATTTCTAGACCAGTTCTGCCAACCTATGCATGAAGGTGATAACCAATTTCTTATTCCATTTGGCTGTATCTTCTCTCAGGCACTCCATTTTTTCTTCCAAACTCTATTGTTGTTCTATTTCAAATGCCATCTTCATGACTCACCCAACATTCCTGGAAAAATAAAAAAAACCTCTCTGTGACATCCTGCAGGCAAGCCCCATACCCAGAACCATGGGGGTCTATCTTTTCCTTACATTCCAGGGGCCTGGCTTGTTTGCCCTCAGGGCCTATATTAGCAAACATTATAACTGCTTGTATTTCTCCTACTATTGTGTCTATTTGTCGACTTCTTTTTAATTAGACTCCTCAGGCTCTCCTCCTTCCCGGAGAGTCTCCCAGCCCTTCCAGCCTGCCCTTCCAAACTCCATAATCATATGCAGTGAATAAGCAAATCCTCCAGCAGTATAGTTTTGAATATTAGCTCACCGTAACTAGACCCCACCTCCCTCCAGGACCAGTTTAACTATGAACAGTAACTGCTTTTAACAATATGTGACTCTGGACCCATTTGGGATTTGTTCTTCCAAATAAAGTTCTACAGAGACCAATTCCAGCTGCCTTCATGCACCTCAACACTGGCTATAACCTCAGTTAATTCCCCATGGCTGGTGTTCCTGTGGGTTGCACATGGCCCATTTCGTGGCTGCAGAGGCTGTTTAAGCCAGGTGGTTTTGATCAACATTGGTCAGCTGGGGGTGATTTCCTTTCACAAGTAGTCCCAGGTGGGCTGGGATCATCCCAAATGCCTCTATGCCAGTCCTCAGGACCTCAATTTGCTAGCTATCTTCTGGTTTATACTGCAGCTACTTTACCCATTTTACCTGGTCATTTCTGTTTAAGCTTCTCCGTTATCTTCTTGTAAGAGTTGTGATCCTCACCTTCCTGTCTCCTCTCCTGTGTTTTCTCCAACACCACTATAACAGCTGCCTTAGTCAACTCAGTTTTCTTTCCCCCCCCCCCCCCCCATTGTTTATATCTGAAACTTCTTTCTTTGGGCTGTCCTCCCACCCTCACCATCCTCCCCTAGCAGCAGCTGGTTTTAGCCCTTCTGAAAAGCAAAGGTACATTCTCTGGCCTTGTACTCCCCAGCATGATCCCCACAGCATTTGTTTTCCTCTTCTAATGCCCTGCTCTTATCTTCACATGCTCTCATAAGCTGCTCAACATTCCTCCAGCCTAGGCCACTCTCCCTGTTAACTCCTTCTTTCCCATAAACAATTCACTCTTCCTAAGGCCCTTAAAAACTCATACAACTTTACTTAAAAGTCCTTTAAAAGCCTCAGATGTGCAGGGGTCAAGATTCCACTGTCCTGCCCTTTCTTCTACCATTGAGGCCATAGTAGTTCCTCTCCTTCAAAGACCATGACTGTATTTGCTGGTGGGTTTGAAAACTCCTGCTTTGGCATACATGGGTTATGACCTTTCAACCAACCTGGTATTCAAGTGTTCTTGTTCGCTGTATGTGACAATGATACAATTTCTATTTCTGCTCTGCTCAGGCTCTCACATTCTTTCTTTGATAGCCTTGATTGTTGAGTTCCCTGCGTTCTCCACCAACCTGGTACAAGAAAAACAATGCCTTTTGCTGCCTGCAGGACCCACCTGGTGTGGACAAAAGAGAACAGGACTGATTTTTACTTCTTTTACTAAGCAAAATTGAGAAAGGCAGTTTATTGCTAGCATTTCTATTGTGCATTTTTTTGGGATCACTTACATGTGTATCGATATGTGCAAAGTCTCAAGGAGGACACGATTAAAGGGGAATCAGTCCTTGCCTGGAATCTCACATGGTAGGTGGATTCTTCTGTCTGTTGCTCACTGTGGTGTCTGTGTACTATTTTACCTTCATGTTGTTCTTTATATAGTGCAGTTTCACAGGAAAAGACTCTATGTAGTCTGAACAAGTTTGAGGCTTTGCAAAATCTGCAGGTAGTCATGTGTACACAACTACATTATCTATTAGTGAAATGTTAGTTTTGTGGCAGCTTTGCAACCTACTCATATTGCACAGCATTTAGTTCCACTAATCTGCTAAGATCCTGAGAGTCCATGGCAGCTGCATTCTGCAGCAGAAATAGTCATGGTTTGCAGCAGTGACCAGGATTTTCTGTGCTGGATATTGTCCACTTGTAGCTAAAATGAAGTGGAACTGAAATGGTGTGTGGGCTCTTTCAGCTGTATCATGAGAATTACAATTGTATTCCTCACTTAAAGCTTTTGGAGATGAACAAGTCTGTCAAATCACTAAAATTATTAGCAAGTTACACTGATTCTTTCTTTGTCAGGGAAAAGCTTGAAATGGAAACTACAGCAAGTAAAAAGGCTCCAAAATAAAAAGAAAAAAGTTCGGTTTACTTTGAGTTTTGCAGTGAAGTTTTCTTTAGTGAATCTGGAGGGGGGTTGTCTACTGACTATTAGTCCTATAACCAGCCCTAGAGGGGGCCTGGCTGTGAGTGTTGGCCACACAAAATTAAATTTCATTGTGTTTTTTATCTTGTGTGTGTTCAGTTTCCTATTCAGTTTCATCAAGATTGAGCTAATCTATAGGATTAGGGAATTGTACATTATTTCCCATGTATGGAAGCAGTGTCACTTTTTTATTACTTGCCATCACAAGTGTCTTTGGCTTACTCTTAGCAAATATCCTCTGCTACGTGATCATTTTCAGATGTTCCTAACAGACCTAAAATTGTTAAGGTAGTGTTTTCTGTTCTCTTGTCAGAACTGCCAGTTTTGACAAAGAATATATGCTGGGTTTGCTGCATTTGTTTTGTAGTTTGCACATGCTTTTGTCAGCTAAACTGGTTTCACCTCTCTCCTTTTTTCCTATTGATGACAAATGGGCACTTCTGGAAGTCTTCAGCTATTCCACACCTCTTCCATCTTGTGGCTGAAATATTGATTATAATTTACCAGAGATTATTCCTTGCAGGTTTGGTTTGTAGGATCCCCAGGAGTCTTACTGGAGTTTGTGGGAGGAAGAAACTGCAATAAATGTCCCATTTTACCATAGCTTTCTGATTTATGGCGACCAAAGGCTACCAGTTAACCCCATTTGATTTAGGATCTCCAAAGGAATAGCAAAGTTGGTACAAATCAGATTACTCAGTCATCTTCACCAGCTATAGAATTTTTAAAATTTGTTACAAAAAAAATTTCTGTTAATGAAAATGGGTATGAAACAATAACACATATTGACATTAATATGGTTTACTCCTTAATTGTTTAGTACTGGCTAATCTGTGAGGCTGGCCATTTAAAATTCTTAGCATCAGGAATGATGTAGTAGTGCTGTTGGAGAAGGCCATTCTTGGAATGGTCAGCAGACAATCTCTGACCTCCCTTGCATTTTTGGCAGGTTGACTTGGAATCTCCCTCTTTCTTTTGAGAGAAAAGAGAAAGACTAGAAGTAGAAAAGACAGACTAACATAGCTCATTCCTTGTGAATTCCCTGTGCTCCTTTCTGTCCCTGCTCAAGCAAGACAGAATGCCTCTTTCTACTGAGCCTTCCTGATAAAGGTTAAAGTTATAAGGGTATAAGGAGCCTTGTGACTGGGCACACAGATATCACAAGAAATATGAGAGATTACATTATTATCTTCATTCCTCCTCTAAGGTGTTTTTTTTGGGGGGGGGGGGGGGGGATCCACATGTGATTTGCATGGTTTGCATTCATGGATTCTTTCTGAAGATGGCTTTGAAAATTTTTAGGATTTATCATATGCATAATCACATATGTATCTAGCAACATAACAAATCTGTTTCACGTTCTCCCCAACCTATAAATTCTAAACATGATACACAAATTGACACTGAGAAGTCAAACTTAGATTAGTTTGCACCTTGTACTCCTGTTTGGTTTTGGATAACATTCTGAGAACAAAGGGTATCCTTTCATTATGCATCTACCTAAAAACCAAATAACTCAAAGGGGTGCTAGCAGGATTTCATCCAGAAAACTGAAACTTGCTGTTAAAATTGACCAGGTTATTCCTTTCTTTAAAACATGTAAAAAACTTCCCACCACATATGAAAAAACAGCATACACACAGTCATTATCTGAAATGCATGAATTTCAGATAGAATTTAGATCATGGAACCATAAAAAAACTACCAACAACAAATTTTATAGAAAATAAGGTGTATATGTTTCCTTGTTTTGGTAGACAATGACCTGTCAATTTTCTTATTTCAAGTACAGAATAATTGTAATATCTTTCATTTTGCTTTATTGGAAAGTGCCATTTTGAAAGAACAGGAAATGCATATTCAGTTATGATGTCACCTGTTTATTCCTGTACTAAATTTGTATAACAAACAACATCCTTTCACTCAGATTTGTAGAGAAACAGTACTCTATGAAAGATATAAAAACCCCTAACCCTGACTGGTCCCATTTTTAGGTATGGCCTTGCAAGATAAAGTGCTTTAGTGTAAGGCATAGGGTGCATTTACAACAGATGAGAAAAATGAGCTAAGCTCTCTGTTTTTCCTCCTCTTTGACCTAGCCATTGAATCACTTGTAACATTTCTTGAACTGGACTGGAAGACAAAAACATGTCCTTTAAAAGGGCTAAATAAAAGGCTCCAATTATCTGAGAGATGGGCAGATACAAAATGTTCGTTCTTCACTCTCTGTGCTTTTATCTGGAAATGTTTGTGCCTTCCATGAAAAGAATACGCCATTTACATTTATGACAATACGTGTATGTATTGTTATGGATGTATGTTTGATAATATGTGTATGCCAAGTCAAAATTAGGTCTACAAACATTATTATTCATCCTTTTGAAAAATGAATATCACTGTACCTGATAAATTAGGAATATATTAAAATGATAGGAAATGGAGAGTTCATAGGTTTGTATTTAAGCATAATTGATGTCTTAGCTTCAAATGTCCTTCCTCATTGTACTACAGCAAATTCAGTGCTTCATTGAGGAAGATGAAATATTAGTAAGGACTTTGCTTCTTCACAGCTGCTACTATATAGGAATAGATAGAAGTATGTGTCTTAGAAGCTTGTGGTTTAACACAATGTTGGTTTTGAGGCTGTTTAACAACCACTGATGGCTGACTTAGAACAATAAAGAAAAAAGTTCTTTGAAGTCTAGATTTTGTTCTTATACCTTGATGACATTCAAGTTAAACCATTAAATTTAAACCACAACAAATGTAGAAAGTGGTTTTCCTGAAAAGAGATTACAAGTTGATTCTGACCAAAATAAATTATTTTTTTAGTTTTGCAATGAGAATATGCTCTATGCTCTTACACCAACTATATATTCTATCACGTCATAAAATATACAGCTGTACACCTAATAAATGCACTGTGAGCCTTTGCTCATTGAGTATGCTGCCATCATTGGCTTAGTGTATTAGGAGCACTATAATTTGAAGTCCTTTAATAGTTAAGTTTGGGTTTTTTTTAAATAAACTTAAATCCCACATTTCCACTATTTTGTGTTGGTTTCATTTGGTTTTTTAGTTAGTTAGTTTGCTGCTTCTTTTGCATTGGCAAAGATCCTCAATGGTTCCTTGCGTTAACTGCGAAGTTTTGTTATTGGTCAATCAGGGCTTTTACATTGCACCCCCAACCTCCCAGTGGCTAACCTTAAAAGGATGAGTCATGAGGCATCCCTGAGCATAGGAGAAAAGACGCTGTAAAATGGGGAAGAAAAGCTTTTAATAAATGAAGAAAACTTAAGAATAATTTTTGGCAAATTTTAGTTTACTGCTATAAATAAAATTGATTTAAAGTGTAGTAGCTCTACTTTAATATTTGTTTTACCCTCAAAAAAAAAAAAAAAAAAAGCAGGAAATTTAATGTGCAGGAAGTTTCCTACTGCAGAACTATTGGGAAAGGCAACAAAAGCCAAAGAGACCTTCAAGAAACTACTTGACTGTACTTTATTGGAGATGTAAGAATAAGTCCTGATTACAGATAGAGCTCTGCCAGGGTGTTCATGTTCCATCCAAGCCCTCGATATTATCTCATACCATCCACACTCCTCCCCAGCTGCAATAACTATTTCATTTTACTTCATTTTATTTAAAGGTATCTAGCTATTACCTACATTCTTTCCATACATCTCATCTACATGTTCTCTAGATAATATGTAACATGCCTCTGGGCAAACAGAAGCCCAAAACAAGAAAATGGGGGAAGGAATGTTTGACTTCCCACTGGTTAAGGCTTCACATCAAAAAAATCAAACCACCAAAAGTAACGTTCAGAATGTGTATGGCTATAACTGAGCCTTTAGATGTGAATTTTTTTTAGGTTGGTGAGGTGGATGGCACCCCCACCAGCCCCCTCAAGAGCAGCCTCTTCAGGTAGCCCACTTCATTCACCTGGATTCCAGAATTTATTGCTCTGAACCCCCATCCACAGTATTCCCTTTTCTTAAGGTCTACCTTAATTAATTTAGCTGGCTCCTCCCATCTTCCTTCTACACTCTAAGGTCTCCCATTTCATATTCACACTTTCACCCTTTTGTTAACCCCAGTAAACTTAGTTGTATGGGTGGTTATATTAAACCCCTCTTTTTTGAGTCTCACTCCTGTTCTCCATGGTCAGAAGCCCGTCCCCTTTGGATGTGAGGTCATCACAGCTCTGCATCTTTCAACATAATTTTTCCTTTGGCTTTGATTTCAAGTCAGAACTTTCCCCACAAAGATTCTTGTATGATATTTTCTCTGCTTAAACTCTGTTATTTGCCTCTACTACATTCCAGTTAAAACTTGTTTTCATCAGCATGCTTTAGGAATGAGAATTTTTACTTGTAGTGGAGTTGAAATAAACTATTATGTATTCTTCACTTGTATCTAGACATATACTTATTGTAGTAAATTAAATTTAAAAAAAAAATAAAAGAAAGAGCACATGGGAAGAGGACAAATTCTTAGACTTTGCAAGGTGCCTTCTGAGTTGCTGTTAGCAATGAGGCCATCAACCTCCTGGCTGGACACGAAACTGAGCCTGTATCTGCGCTTTGGCCTTCCCAGCAAGCCTGGTCCGCTTATGGCAAACCTGCATGGCTTATTGGATTGGGTTGGTTTTTTTGTTGTTTTTAATATAATCAGCTCTCCCCCAGGGGGGCTGCAGTGGTGTCTGCCTCTGCATCTGAGCAGTCAGGCTCTTGGAGTATATGCACATAGTTGCTTTGCAAGGCAATGCTTTATCTCCCTAAATTTCTACTACATGTCACAACTTTGGTAATGAAAGTAACTTTTTCCACTTTCTTTTGGCCTTGGGAAAGACTTTACTCTTCTTTCTTAATTTGTGGTGATCACTATGAAGATATAATTTTGCAGTTATTTTCAAAGATATCTCATATTTTCTCCTGGTTTTAGACAGAAAGAAATCTGTGAGAGTTGGTAGAAAATTGGCTTCACTGCTGTGTTACTCTGCCAAAAGCCACTCTAACTCTGTCCACCAAAACTGGATTGGACTGATTCCTGGGAAAATTGCTGGAACTGGAGTCATGTGAAACTAGGGTAGTGCAGTGATACATCAGAACTATTCCCTTTTTAGCTGTTTTCCTGCACTGCTGTTTGTATTTGTACTGCTTCTAGAGGCACGCTTGGTAACTACTACCATTATGAATGCTATCTTTGTAGGTTTTCTGGATGCCTACACATGCCTTTGAACAGCCATCTGGTAAAATGTGCTATGGCTTGTTATTTACATGGCATTTAACCATGGCTCTGTAAGCTTCAGTAATATGATGGAGACCAAGACTTTCTACAGAGCAACACAATGAAACCAAGTTGCACAGCATACTGTATCCAACTGTTAAAGAAAAGGAATCGATATTAAATTGTAGGGGAATTCCACTAGAAAATAAAAAAGGTAATTTTTACTTTTGCTTTGTGTGATTCTTGCTTTTATTTTTTTTTAATTTTTTTTTTTTTTTTGTCTTCTAAGAAGCACAGTCAATCTCAGCAGTTGCCATGGGCAGTATCTTCAACTCCGGAATTTTTACCTTAATCCTCACCCCCTTTCTGGTTTATATAATTTTGTCTTTAGGGACATTCTGTTTGGTTTTCTTTACAGCAAGTTACAGGAGTAGAAGTGCTAGGAATGAAGTCATATTGTCAAGTTCCCCAACATAACATACAAAGGATTAAGGCAAAGCTGTTAATTTTCTCTGCTTTCATTGATGCAATTTGGAATCATTATGACGCTGGCAAAGGAGACTATTTAACCACATTGTTCTGTTGCTATTTATAAATGAGATCTCATTTAAATTTAGAACACAAAACCTTCCTGGGTGGAAAACTGCCCTCTTGTGTATCTGCACGCAGTGCAGTGCAAGGGATCTGATCTGATCACTGTCAGTATCACTGCTGCAGTACAGATAGCAATTATTAGAATAGCACTGAGTTGCCGTAGGGCTCAGTTCTGTAACCTTGTCGCATCCAAACCTATGCCCTCATCAGTATGTGGAGTCTTACAGAGACTATGTGTTTAAATGGGTGCATTTATCAGGAATCATGGGGCATCTGACATTTGGGCTGTGGTGTACATCAGAGGTGTGGGAACTCTGAGCTCCCAGGGGTGCCTCCTGGCTGCACCCCTGACAGCACTCTCCCTCTCCCTCTCCCTCTCCCTCTCCCTCTCCCTCTCCCTCTCCCTCTTCCTCTCCCTCTCCCTCTCCCTCTCCCTCTCCCTCTCCCTCCCCTCCCCTCCCCTCCCCTCCCCTCCCCTCCCTTCCCCTCCCCTCCCCTCCCCTCTTCCTGGCCCTCTCTTTCTCTCCCTGGGAAGCAGGCTGGGTGTTTGGACAAGGGGAGGTGGGAGTGTGGGGATCACTGGGCACTCCAGAAGCCAACACTGCAATTCTCCACACTGCAGGCGTAACTAACAGGAACTGGCTTTTGCCACCTCGCATTTGCATGGCTGCCAGCGCTGGACACATAGGCTAAACAGGCAGAACCGCTGCTTTACTGCAAATGTACAGAGAGGAAATATTGTTATTAAACAGGACTATTTAGATATATTCGGGTTATTAATATAATTAATCCCTCTCTATCTGTCAAAAGTCTCGCTAAGGTATGTAAGGCTTGGAGTCCTGAATCCAGCTCTGCTCTTACTGTTCCAGATTCTTAGAATTTGTTACAAGTAGTGGTCTTCATCCACATAGAGCAGGTAAACCTATTGCATTTATAGTGATTTTTCAAGATGTAGTAAAAAGCATCCAACAGTGTCCATCTATTTTTTTAATACAGTCATAGATGGAATCTTTTATGCATCCAAGTAGTTGCTACTTTTATCTAAACTGAGATAAGGAGGAGTGCATTTATGAAGACTTATGAAAGATCTTTGTATTACCTGTAATTTTAGTGTGCTAGTAGCACTTAGCATCATCAGGTTCAAGGCACCATACATTTTCAAACACTGCTTGATAAAAATTGTATGAAATAGTGATTGATCCCAATTAAGAGGTGAGGGATGAGAAAAACAATTAAGTGATCCCGACATTTTGAGCCACAAATTGTTCTATGTGGGAGAGGCTGATCCTCCTGTTTTAAGTATCACATATACTTGGTATATCACATATACTTGGTATTCAACACTGGTTACATGAAAATAGTACAGTCACATAGATCACAACAGTTTGACCACTTTGGATTAACAAATTACTGCCTGACAGCTAAGCACCACTAATTTACCAGGTAAAAGTTACAAAGATTATTTTTATGACAGTCAGTGTAAATTTTATTAAAATTATTCTTGGGACATTCAGTAAAATAACTACATTTTTATGCAACTTTTCTTGATGTTATACGTACTTGAACTATTAAGCCACAACACATTGCCTATGCATAAATCTACAGTATTAGTTTGACCTTTTTCTTTAAATAGTTGTTGTGTGTGAGATTTCAAACTAGCAGAATCTGCTGTTTGTGTTATTGTAATATGAGTTCTCTACCTTTTGACTGTGGCAGTTGTAGGGATATTGCATTTGTCAAATATCATAAGAATGATAAGAACAAAAACCCCATCATTTCTGTGCATGGAAGCAGATTTCAGGACACAGGGATGTGTTCTGACTATACCAGAAGTATGCATTTTATTATTTGTTTGTTCAAGTTTGAAATGGGATATAACTACCAGTATTTCTAGAAATTATAGACTTGCACTGCTATAATTCACATTCGTATGGATGCCTGCAGTGGCAGGCACAATGTATATAGTGATTATTCTTGCTTTTCAATTTTTTTTTGTGCATTTGAAACACACTTGAGCCAGTGTAGAGAAACATAAGTTCAAAGTCAGGAATTCAATACCTGTATGAACAAATGGAGTAGCTGGTGAAATCTTGCGTTACAGGGATCAGTTATAAAATTCTCATGAGTTCAGTGGAGCTAGGACTTTACCTCTAACTTAAACTTCAGAAATCATGTACAGAGGACAGATGTAACTTCATCTTTACTAAATATATTCCAAGTTATCTACTTCACTGGCTGATCTTTATAGAACTGTTAGTTTATTAATCAGTGAGTGATAATGAACTTCGAAGACTCTGAAAGACTTGAAAACTTCTTTTTAACTTTAGAACATCAAAAACATTTCCTTTGTTTCAGCTCTCCCTTACAGTATCGCACCACAAATTCATAGCTTTGCCAGCAGTGCAGGGTTTCAGGCTGCTGAAATATGCCTCTGGCACTGATGGCTGCAGATCTGCAGATGCTGCTTGCTTTGAACTATTTTTCTTTTTGAAGGGGGCTTGCCATGGTTTAATTGGCATGCCATAAAGGTCTAAGCTGTTTTAGCTGCAGGATCTGTCCACACCCATTCAGTTTGATGATGTGTGCCCTTTTTTCTATGTAGTTTATTACAAAGTCTCTCTTTTCAAGCACAGATGTGGAGATGAGAATATATGATGAGATGTTCAGCACAGCTTGATTCACTGTGCAGCAGTGTCTCCTCGAACTGCAATCTGCTCAGATTTCAATAATTGGAAACAGGACTTTGTCATTCAAAAATGTGACAAACTTCCTCCACTTCAGGGCACAAAAGGGTCTTCCTGGCCTTGCCCGGCCTTCCCACACCCTGCCCATGGCTCAGCCCGGGGCCATCAATCTCTCCCTCAGTGATGCCGTAGCAGTTCTACAGGACTCCTCATAAGAGTAAGAGCTTTAATTGTGGGGTTTTGATCAAGTTCTTTAGCCTGAGTAACAGTAGACTGCATACCAGCTTTAATCCACTACCAAATACCTGTGACAGTGTCAGTTTTGCATAAGTTGCTAAGAATTGGGCTCTGAGCTGCTGTACCTTCACTGCTCTCTTTTGAAGGTGGCAGCATTTCCACAGTAGATCAATACCTGTGAGTGTAAATTTGCAAAAGTACTTTTGTGGGGTCACCAACAGGATGCTGGTGTGCCCCTTGGAGACTGACCACATCTGTGCCATTGGAAGAGAAACAGCAGGTCCAGGAAAGAGGCCAGGGACTAAAAATATAACACACATGTGCTGAAAGAGTGACATGACATTTGAAAAGCAGCATGCTTAGCCTGATGGGTCAGGTTGGATGACACCTAGATTTGTTGATCATTGGAATATGCAATAGGCATGGCCTCAGCTCCTCCAAGCACACATTTATGCTGTACAATTATTGAAGGGCTCTATATGCAATGGGCCTTATTCTGCCTTTCAGAGTAAGTGCATTTGATGATGAAGTTACTTGTAGACAGAGAAAACAGATCATCTCCTCCTATCTTCAGCATGCATCCATGTCTAAGCAGCAAACCCTGACTGTTGGCTTCCATCAGTTTTTTATTTCTACTCTTGAGACATTTGATCCTCAGAGTGTATTAGTTTCGTGGCTTGAGATTGCAGCCAGTGTTCAGTCCTTGTTTTTAAGTATGTAATGTGAAGCACTGCTGTGGGATTTGAGACATAGAAAAAACCCACTACGTGTGAAACTGTAAAACCATTGAAAAGGTAGGGCAGGGGGAAGAAGATTATACAGAAGGTGGAAAAATGGCTGCACAGGGACAGCGATTATATGGACAGTACATCTAGGGAGGTAGGGAAAAGACAATAAGTAAGGCAGATGTAATTAGTGGGAAGAAAAGTAGCTTACCAGTTATTATCAAAGCCCATAAAAGAAGGAGGAATGGTGGGCAGCCAGATTTGTTGAAACAGAGGTTAGTCAGACCCAGAGTAGGATGGGGAACCCAGTGGTACACTGAAACTGAGGGGAGAAAGCATGTGCAAAATTGAACTGCAGTAAACAGTAATGAGCTTTGTTTCGCAGAGGTGAAATAGTAGCAGGGGTTAATAGTAATGGAGGTGAAACAAAAGTTCCAGAAAATGGAAAGGAAACTCATCAGTACGGGAAAAAATGCTGGGTTTCCTTAAGAACAAATGGGCTCCAGATGGGCACCAAGGTGGGCCAAACTTGCATGTCTACTGGTCATCTTGTCATTCAGTCAGGCTCCAGTGGACCTGACTGAATTCCAGTTTAAGTGAAATAGCATCTCAAAAGAGCAAACTCCTACTGAGGACCATCCATTCCAGGCAGTCCCAGCAGGGGGATTTATTTTACTGGTCTGAAGCTTAAACAATAGCACTGTAGATTTCTAAAGTGTGATGAGTGTCCTGTAGTACTTCTGGTCCAAAGTCAGCCAGTGAACCTTGCTTTGTGGTGCTGGGAGCAGGGCAGGCACCCGTGGAAGACAGTTCATCCTATTTATTCTATACATACTTTGGAAAGGATGAACTTTCCTTGAGAGGTGTTTATTTTTCTCCCTGGATTTAGAAAAGAAGCCTGAAATACTGACATTGATGAGGGATGCAATTCAGGCCCAACTGAGACATCCAAAAAGATGCCAACATGTCTGCAGCAGGTGCCTGGGCACCTCCTGGTGTCAGTGGAGATGCAGTCAATATGCCCAGTGGAGCAGAGAGCACTGTTCAGGTGACCAGCACCGGTGGTTGCTTATGGTGAGATGCCTCCTTCTGTCCCCCTTGAAGATACTGACCAGATTTCAAGTGATTACAAAGGGACTACAGGCACCCAACGTTAGGTGTCTGAATAAAGAAGTGCATCCCAGCATAGATGTCTAACTTCTAAATTACTGAAGCTAAGTGAAGGGAAGTTAAACCTGAAAGAACAATAAAAGCCTGTCTTTTCCTTTAATCCTAGCTAGGATGTTGTTCCTCAAAGATTTAGGTTCTCTCATTCCTCTGCTTTTACTGTAACATTTGCCTTTAACATTTCTCTGCACTTCCATTCAATTAAAAATGGGCCTATAACTACAAAAGGAAAAAAATAGTAACAGAACGAGGTCTGTATTTTCAGATGTTGAGGTGAAAACATGAATTAGCTTAAAATAGTCAGACATTCTTTTACATATTCATTTTTAATTTTTCCGCAGACTCACAACTTGTCAGTCTTTACCCAGCATACATCTTCCCTTGAATGGTTTGCCTAGATACTCTGCTAAAGGGGAGGAGTTTTTCCATCTTTCCTCCTCAGCATACATTCTGAAAACTGAATGAATGATACAGCCTTTTCCCCCCTACTTAAATAGTGACTTATTACTTGAATTTGGAGCTTGGTCTGAGAATTGGGCCCTCCTCCTGCAAAAGATGTATGTGTATTCTCTACATTTAATGACATAAATAGTTCCACTGAGATCTGGGAGTGTATTAGAGCATAAAAATTAAAGAGCTATAAATCTTTGCAAGATGAGGCTGTTGCAAGAAAAAATTAACTAAATGCTTATAGTGGATCAAAAGTAGACAGAAGTTAGCATGCTAGATTCGTAAGATCTGTCTGATATATCGATGCTCTTACATTAAGGAATGTAATTTGTTTGAATTAATGAACCATCATATTCTACCATTTGACTAATATAAATAATTTGGAATTTTTACCTCCTTTCTTTTAAGAAATCCATTTGTCAGTAATTCAGCCTTTAAGAAATGAAGGTGAATCAACAGCGCTGCTTTTAAAAAAGTTATAATTTATTATGCATTCAGTTACTTTGCTCAAGTTCTCACACAGATGAAGTGCACTTGTGTGTGTGCAAAATTATATTCTAGAAAGCTTGAAAAATCTTCTTGCTTACCCATTCATCAGTGCTTCTATTCCCAATTTTATTTTATTCCTGTTTGTGTCTTGGTAGGAAACTGAAATTACCAACCTTTTTACAAAATTGCTGTCAGGTTAAATTTACATTTGAAAAGTTTTCTGGGCTTCGTTGGATTTGTTTTTCTTTTTATACTCATTAGGAGTACTAGCTCTAATGGATGTCAAAAGCATTATTTGTAAAAGCTGTTAAAATGCCTAAGCCATATGCAATATTTGAAGGGTTTGGTGTGTCCCACAGTTTCGCTTCTGAAAATGTACAACAACACAGCCTGAAAGGTTTATTTTTTCATGGTGGTATACTACCTTTGGAGCTTTTCTTCAGTCTGTATAGAATTAGTTACAAGTGTTTTGATTCATCTTTTTCAAGATTAACACTTTGGGGCTTTTAAGGATTTTTTTCCCCCTGAAAACATTCACAGACAGGTAGTGTCCTGGTTTAGCTAGGATAGGGTTAAGTTTCCCCAGCAGTGGGGGGGAAGCTCTAGCCGGGTTATTCATATACCATGCTGATGTCACCTCCTGGCGCCCGAGCGTGGGAGAGTCGGTGAACGCGTATGTTATGCGATTTCTCTGCTCTCACTGCTGTATCAGTAGTTATCTTGCTCTGTTCATTGTTATTACTGTTATTGTTGTTGTTTGTTGTGTTGCTGTTGCACTGTTGTATTAAACCTCTCCTTATCTCAGCCCCGGGGCTTTGTATTTCACTCACTTTGTGGGGGAGGGGCAGTGGCCGTGTGGTCTCAGACCCCGGCAGGGACTAAACCACCACAGGTAGCAACCAAGAAAGATCCTCTATGACATTGAAATGCTTTATCTACAGATACCTGTCAACATCTTATGCCATGCAGGGAGTTGATAGATGCAGATAACAGAATGGAGGAAAGAAAACTTTTGGAAGAGCTCTACTACCTGTGCATTCCTGTCAGGGGATGCTATCTCAGGGATAACTGCTGGCTGCTTTTGCAGGCACTGCTGCTCCCATACAACTGTTGGTACAGATATTTATCATACTTCTACACTGTCTCTAAGCAGGAAGCATGGCTTCTGGTTTCATTGTAGGTTTAAACATACAATGTTTATAAGATCAGTTTGCTAGAGAAATTTTTGGTCTTCGGTTCTTCTTTTATATTCTTCCACTCAGTTTACAGCAGGTTTTTATTTCTTAATCTGGAATGTAGAAAAATCAAATTTCAAGCTCTTCAGAGGTGGAACACTCACAGAGACCTGATTCTTCCTTTGAATTGTTATCATTAACAAAAAAACCAACAGTGGGTGGTTGTTGAATCTTTGCAGAAGATTTACTTGGAAATTCTTGTCAACAGAAATCAGCTGAGAAATATAAAGCCACAAAAGCAGTGTTTTTATTTGCATCCCTGGTTCAGTGCTTTGCTATAACATAATGTTTAATAGGAGGTGCATACTTTATGGTGTAGAGAAGCATACTCAAGTGTCTCATATCACTGAAAGCTCATCTGTCTGTTTTTGCATGATCCTAACAAAGGTAAGTTAAGTATACACCAAAGACTGCATTTATGGTAGCATACTTAGAGACATATTTTAGCTTTAATTTTAATTTAGAAAGTCTGTCATTGGTCAACAAGTTGTTGCCTTAGATAAGCAAGAGCACAAACTCTTTTCCCTGTGGAAGCAGCATGTACTAAGAAGTTGTAATTGTGTTTTCCTCCTGGGCATTTTAAAACTCTTTAGATGGCCTTTTACTCAATACAAGGACTCAGAGGCCTTACCTCAGGTTTTAATGAGGAGATCCCACACCCAGGTCTAACTACCTCCCATCCTACCTTCCAGCATCTCATTTCAGCTTTTAGTTTCACAATAAAGTTAGTCATCAATCCCTTGGATAATATATTGGAACTTGAGCTAAAATGGTAATTGTCCCTCAGTAGTTTTCTTCAATTTCAGCATCTCTTTTTTGATGCCTGGAGCCCTGGAGGAAGATGCAAGCCCATGAGGCTGGCAGTCTACTGCAGCTGTAATTACCAGTAAGAATGCCTGTGTTCCCCTTTCCAGTTAGTCATCCTTGGAGATGTGTCTTTTTTAGCAAAAAGGAGGGAATGAGCAGGTAGAAGGAGCCTATAAATATTCTTGAATAGATGCGGTACTGAAGAATTAGAGTTCTTCAGTAATTTGTCAAAACACACCGAATGAAGCGAGGGGTGAGATCATGCTTTTTTGCTGTAGCAGTGACTTACTTGCTCTGGGAATGAAGCTGAGTGGCTTTAGACAGAATAGAGTCTCCCTGCCTCCTGTATTATTACATATATATTAAATTAAGAAAAGCTGAGTTTAACCAATTGTATCTTGGCTGTAGTGAATATGTTAGCTGTCCTTGTGAATATTGCTTCCATAAGCCATTTGGTTTACCAGTGCCTGTAATTTAAAGGGTACTTTCCTCCCCTCCCTGTTTTTTTCCTGTGTGTAATGTTTTCAGCCTTTTTCATTTCAGTCCCACTTAATACACTAACAACTTTTAGAAAGGTATGGTAGCTTCTCTGATACTCTATTGAATGAATTCTGAGATTACTACTTTTCTCCCCCAGCTATGATGGGTTATATTAAGCTTCTTTATGGAGAGGGGATGGTGCAGCATTAAGGATAGATGATTCGCCCTTCCCTGGGATCCTACGGGATAGTTTGTTCCCTCGTTCAGCCAAATCTGAGGGAGAAAAAGGCTTGTTCCTTCTCCCTGTACATACTGATTGTTTCTTAACACATACTCATCAAAACTTCCTCTATTCAACCACTTTTCTAAGCCTAACATCATTTATGAAAGAACTGAAGAGGTCTCACTTGCAGTTGGGCAAATTATATCACCTGTTCCCCAATCCTGGTGACTGAGTGATAATCTGTATCCCAGGATTGCCGCTTCAGGTCCTTTAACAGTTTCTCCCAAAACAATGCTATTGGTAAGACTGCTAGACAGTGAGCGCTGCTGAAGTAGTATTTGGCTACAGGACTATGATCCCTCAGTGATTTCTTAGTGGAAACATGTGGCTTGTGGGAACACCACTGTACTCACGTTGAACCTAATAACTGTCATCACACAAAATGTGTGTCCAGCAAACTATGGGCTTTTTAAAATTCTCCTTCCAGTTTTGACAGACCTTGGTAAGTAATTCTAAAAGAAAAAAAAATAATTCTGTGTAAATATATTTAAAAGCATATCTTTATAGATTAACTGTGAGTATTGTTTAACCATTGCACTAATGAGACAATATAAGCAGTGAGGGAAATAGTGTTGATATTAAATAATGTTAATGAAGCTGCAGAATTTGAAAAACACCATTCTTTTTCTTGACAGAAATTTCTCTAGATTTGGTACTTAACTTTTTTCCCTGTCGCTATTTTGCAGACTTTGTGGTTAAGATTGTTAGGATAGAGAAGGAAAGCAGGGTCTGATTTGAATGGGTCTTCTGATAGGGCTTGCTGCTGCTAACTCAGTCCTTATGCAGTGTGTGGTGATTCTAAACTGCTTTTATTAACTTGATATTGACTGAAATTCAGTCTTTAAGACAATTGTTAGAAAAACAATGTTTTAATATGGAATGAAAACTAACGGGTCCTGGAAATGGAGAGTTGTGAAGTTTTCAACCTTCCCCAGTGTTGTTTCACCAGCAGGTCTGTTGAATGGTCATAACTCCTTCATGAAGTCTTAAAATAGCTGATGTAGAATTGGTTTAGATCTCTGTTTTCATTTAAAGTCTGTACTCTAGTCTGTATTAATTTTTTTTAACAGACTTATTGAGCCATGTATTATTTTCTTTCTTTGTGAGAAATGAGCATATTTGTATTATTGTTACAGATAACTTGCTATCAAAATAATCTAGCACTTTTGCAGAATTGTCAGGGGGAGTTTTGGAAGGGTGAGAGTTTGGGATTGAAACTGTTATTTGCTGACATGTACAGCTTTACACCAGAATTGCACTTTTCAGGGTTTTTTTTGTGTGCATGTGTATGTAATTTCAAGTAACATGACATGTGAAATCTGTAGTGTGTATCTGCTGTCAGCTACTGTAAAAATTCAGGCCAGAGGCACTGCCCTCAACTCAGCCACCCTGCCAGTGGAGTTCAACAATCTCACAGGACTAGCACGAGCAACCTGTTTCAAGGGACTCTTGTAATTTGTTACAGCTCAATAAATCTCTGCATGAAAAGTAAAATCTGTGCTGTAAATCCATCCATGTAATCAGCTAAATCTTGCAGTTAGAGCAAAGGAAGGTACTGGGCTTTGCTGTGTGTCTGTGTATGTGGGGTCTGTTGGGTCTTCCCACTCTCTTTCTCAGTGGGTAGGTTTTGGTCTCTGCCCCACAGCCTCTTGATTTCCATCATCCAGCTGGGTACCATTTGGAAGTGTGGGAAAAGCAAAACAGTGAAAAAACTGCAAAACACACATTTCCTTAACACGTGGTGCCCAGAACAAACACAGGGCAGGATGAAGATCCAGTGATTTGTGTTGCCATGGCACCAAGGAGGAATGTGAAGCGAGGTGGAGGCCGCATAGTCCCGTTCTTCCACTTTTCTCAAGGAATATTTGACATGACTATGCAGATTTATCTCCTGCTCTTCCTCTTCTCTCAAGGACTGTTCTGCAGTACTTTGTGGACCTTATCTCTCATTCTTCCTCTTTTCCCGCAAAACCAGCACACACCTTGCACCAAGGAACGTGCTGTGTCATTACTCATGAAAAAACGGCTTGACCACAGTCCTACCCACTCACACATACATACTTAGATAAATACTACCCCGAGCTTGTGTCTAGCTTGGAGAGATGACAACCCGACACCAAATCGGAGGGACAGATCGACGGGTTTGTGCTTCTCACCCCCTCCCAGAAGGGACGCTTTTTGGTAAGATTTGGGCCCTTGGCTACGCTGAGTGATTACCTGGGAATTAAGTGTGTGTGATTGCAATCATTTTTTGTGTGTAGTGCTATATAGCCAACCTGCAGTTTGTGTGTTTATCGTAGGCAATCTCAAAGAATCTGTAGATGTTGCATAAGAATAAACCGTACTATTTGTGAACCTGACTGCTTCTCTTGAATGCAGCCGGACCTACAGCATATCGGCTGTTCGTGCATCTGGTGTCAGGCCTAGAGTTACGGCCATAGTTGGCATAGCTATTAAGAGATAAGTCCAGCCGCCCCTAGCCCCTCTGATCTCTGAGGACTGGCTAGAATGCAAGCGGATTCATCTCTTACCAAATGAATTCATTACCTTAAATGCAACAGTGCACATAAAGACCACAGATTCTATAAGCAAGGGATATAATTCAGTCTAATATTTTTGTATATATTAATAATAAAATTGCCAAGAATTCTAACTGGGAAAAAATTAAAATGTATAAAGTGAAACTCTTTTAGGTGAAGACCTAGCTGAAATTGATATTAGTGTTTTCCACATCAATGTATTGTGAATTCTTTAGTCTGCTGTCTTCTGTAATGCTATTGAAAATACTTTAAGAAAATTAACTATTGCAAAGTATAATACTGCTTGAATTTAACTATTTTTAATGAACAAATATTTCACCCTGTGAGAACTGTGCCTGCTATGAACATGTGTAAAAGGAGTATATGCAAAAGACTGAGCTCTAAGGATTAACATTGTTCATATGACAGAATTTTCTCTTCTGGTAGTAAGGTAACTTAGGTAACTTAGAAGAATTGGTAAAATTGTGTTATCTTCAGACACAGAAAACCCTTATACTTACAATACCCAATGGAAGTGTAATCTTCTTTCTATTAAGATCTCACTGTTTTTGTGCCTGAAATGTTCTTTTCTCTAAAGAGAGTGTTGTAGGCATAAAGTTTTCATGCTGCCAGGGGATGGTATCTGTCCCAAAAAAAAAAGAGCTTTGTGTTTCAAAGGGATGTTGTTAATACTTTGAACACCTAATTTTGCATCTCCTGTGAAAACGGATTTGAAAGACAATGAGAGCCTACTCTAAGATTAGAGAAGGCATTTCCATTTCTGTTGTTCTACTGTTGGGCTGGACCCAGATGTGAAAGAAACTAGTTAGCTCCTGAACAGAGTGAAAAGCAAGTGAAGCATACTGTATGAAACAAATTCATATTTAGAACTTAGCTCTCCTAAGGAATGGTGAGGAAGGTCGTTGAGGAATTTAAAAAAATAATTCATATCAGAGTATCACAAAATGCAATGAAAGGTAAAATGCTTTGGAAGAAGTGTTTTCCTAAGATCTGTTGTTAGAGTGAAGACCGCTTTTTTTATCTATGAGGGAAGAACTAACCAATTTGGATCATTTGTGCTCAGAAAGACTCAATAACAAGACCATAGTGTGGACTCATTTCATGAATATTCTGATAGAAAACTGAAATTCTTCTGACTCTCATGTGGAGGAAATTGGGCCTTGGGATCCTACAGCATAGTGTCCTTGCAAATATAGACACATATTTGCAATTATCGTGGAGGATCTTCAACAAAATTTGTGACGACTCCTGTTTAGATGTGAGATGGATGCCCAAGTGAGTGCCAAAGTAATTATTTTTTCAACTGCATGACAGTATTTGAGATTTAAATGAGTAACTGCTTCACACATGTAAGTTATACACTGAGGTTATTTTCAGAAGACTGTTGCAATACAAACAGCATATGGCTTGTGCCCTTTGTCACCCTTGTTCTAGAAGTAACTGCTTGACATTGACAGTTACAGTGACCCAGGGACATCAGGTCTCTCAGAGTCTGTCACCTTGTGTTAAGTCAAGGTTTCAGACACTCTACAAATGTAAGCTCTCCTATTTGGGGAACTGTAAATGAAAATTAGCTTTATTCTGAATTGACACTTCTGGAATATTTAGGTCTTTGAGGCAATAATTAAGTGATGATTGCGGTGTGAAATATATGTGTTGGCAGTAATTATTGAGGCAGAGGACATTCAAGTACTTTTGTTTCTAGGATTATTCTTGTAGCACAGATGGTTAGTGTAAAATTTGTGAAAAGCTTTAGATTACACTGGATTTTGTCTATTTGTGCAGCATATCTTCAAAGAATGTCAGAACACTTCTCATATTAATTTCATTTTAATAGCATTTATAATCAAAATTCCTCAGTTATTTACTGTACTAAGCTCAGAGTTCTGACCTAGCTCCTTCACAAACAACCCTGTGTTTAGCAATTAATTTTCTAAGTGTATACTTAGGAAAGCAAAAGCATTGCATAGTTTTAGAGGAGAAATCAGTGCTGTAAAACCTCTGCCAGATGCATGAAATAGTCAAGACTGAGAACAGGGCAAAAGAAGAAATCCTTTTAACTGCTAAAACTATCCAAGAGACTTCTCACAGTGTGTGACTACAGGCTTCTACTTGAACATCTTAACCCCTAGCTAGTGCTGGTTGTAAAGCAGTTTGGAAGGGGACAAGGAAAGGTGGCAAAATTTTGCCCTTGTCTCATGGCCTGGAACATGTGTTGGTCTGGATGACAGGAGAAAATCCACTCTTTAGGTTCTGATTTTTCATTTTCCTAAACATTTTTCTTGCAATTATGCTTGTTCTTCTTGTACTGTAGCTCTATTGCCAGCACCAATAAAAGAGAAATATAGCACATTTTATATGTTGATGTTTCTTGTAAACTGTAGTGATAGTCTTAGGGAACAGACCCAGAAGTCAGTCTTTGGGGTATGGCCAGCTGTTAGGCAGCTGTGTCAGGGTCTTGCTGTGCCTGAACAGCTGCCGGGCTTCAGGAGAGACAAGCTGCATGGTGCAGCTCTGTCCCAGCCTGTGATTCTGGTCCCTGGTCTATGGAGCACACTGAGGCCAACACCAAACCTTCAGGGAAAGTACATGAATTCTGGAATTCACCTAGGGATCAGCTACTGCCACCTTTTATAGAAAAGGAAATAACATGCCCTCTCCTGCCTTCAGCTCATTTCTTGGAAAGATGAAATGTGGGCACTACTTGGCACACCAAAGTCAGGGCTGCAGACTTCAAGCAGGTCAGGACTTGAAGCTCCAATGAAGATGAGCTCACGTCTCTTGTTAATTATATTTCCCACTGCTTGGCTTTTGATGACTTGCCACTTGGAGCATGAATCTCTTGCCTTATCTTTAATTCTCCTTTTGCATTATGTGTCTGCTCTATGTCTAGCTCTGAATTTTCTATTCTGCTCTTTGACCAAGATTTTAAAGATTAGTCATCATTTAGGTATTGCCATTTAGACATGCCTAATTTAAGACAGCTAATTCCTTCACTGGATTATTTTTTAAGTCCTTTTATGGATTCAGGCCCAGACATTTTAAGTTTTGGACTTCTGATGTTTGGTGTTAGAATACTCTCAGTCACTCTGTAGATTTAGTAGCAGTAAGTTACCTTGAGAGGTTTATGGGAGAGCAAGAAATTGAGTCTGCCTCCAAGGCTAGGACTTTAATCAAGGAGTCTTTCCTGTGGCATAAGTTTTTCTAAGTTGCTCTGCTTGTTTGATGGGTGTCAGTGCATTCCTTTGCAATTAAGAATGATTCTTACTGTTGTGTTTCTGAAACTAGGATTGGATATCTATACAGCCAAGTTGGTTCCATCAGTAGTCAGACTATTAGGATAAACTAAAAATCAATACCATTATGTGACAGTATTTATATACAAGATCATCCAGTTTATTTTCATGCTTTTAATGATCAACCAGTGCCCTGCTGAAGTTGTTTTCAGCTCTGTTGAGGTGTAGTTTCTCATCAAAACTAACTGAGGGTCTAATCCCCACCTGACACCCCAGGGACCTGCAGCCTCAGCCCCCTTTGAACTTGTGAAGCATGCAGGTGAGTCACATTGATTTCTCTTATGGAGAATTAACTAACAAAAGCACAGGATCTGGGGTTTCACTGGATCATCAAATTTATCCCATTTCCCCTGCGATCACATGCTATGATATCTGGCGGGAGGCAGAATAGAAACATGCTTTTGACAGCAACATGTGATTAGACTTGGGTAGGTGTAACATACTACACCTCCTGCTAGAGAAGGCAGTGATTTAACGTTTGTGTTAAGGTAATATTGAGTAATATTGTTATTTTTATTGAGTAATATTAGGTAATATTGTTAGGGTAGCATTTTGAGATCCCACTCATAGACCCCACCAGGATAAGCGTAGTACAAACATGTAAAAAAAGTATGATCCGTGCAACAGAGCAGTGTTATGATCCAAAGTATAGGTTAGAATGTGTGCTAAAGAAGTTTGGAAGGAAACTAGCAGGATGATTCACCAGCAGTAAATATAAATGTCTCTCATACACTGTCGATAACTGCATGAGCCCTCTCTTAAGGTTAGACTACTGAAAGAAAATAGAATAACACCTGAATACGTAGTTAAAACAAAGTTTTAGCCTGACTTAACTAAGATTTTATAAACTTTAGACGATTTCTGTAATTATTTTGGACTGCCTTTGTTTTTGTGGCATTATTTTTTCACATATTCTTGGCATTTTGTCATTTGAGTATTATTTGTGACTGATGGCGGCTGGTAGACTCTTCTGACTAACCCAGTTCCTTGCAGATTTGGCTGCGGTAATATACTGCCTTGTTTTGGAAGGAGGAAATATTAAGTCATTACAGAAAGATCCTAAATAATTCTGAACTTACAGACATCATTATTTCTTTTTACAGCAGCTATTGAAGGATGGCCACTTATTTCTAACTAAATAAGAAAAAAAAAAATGCATTGGGTTAGCCATGTAAACTTAGGACAACTTTTATAGACTAGGGGCTTCTTTATTAGCTAACAATTGCATTTAAGAAATGCAAACAGCAGTGAATATTATGAAGACTCTTATTGCTAAACTGATCTTTAACTTGTTGCAATACATCAAGTACATCAATTTAGGGAGACATATAATATGTTGAACTTTCTGAAAACTTAACAGTTATGACTGGAAAAACACATTAAAGTGGCTTTTACACCACTTATTTTTCTACAGTTCTAACATTTCTAATAGAAGTATTTAAATATTCTGAAGTAAAATTATGAATGAATACAAGTCAGGACAAAGTAATGTATGCTGAAAAGATCACAGACTCACAGAATGGATGAGGTTGGATGGGACCTCAGGAGATCATCTAGCCCAATGCCTCTGCCTAAAGCAGTGTCACCTGGTTGTCCAAGACTGTATCCAGTCAGGTTTTTAATATCTCCATAACCTATCTGGTCAACCTGTTCCTGTGTTTGACCACCCTCAGAGTAAAAAAATTTCCCCATGGTTATACATAATTCCCACATTTCAGCGTGTGTTCAGTGCCATTTGTCCTGTCACTGGGCACCACTAAGAAGAGTCTGGCTCCATCTTCTTTACTCTCCCATCAGGTATTTATACACATTGATGAGATCCCCCTGAGACTTCTCATCTCCAGACTGAACAGTCCCAGGTCTCTCAGCCTCTTCTCATGCTCCAAGCCCTTCATCATTTTCATGAGCACTTGCTGGATTGGCTCCAGTATGTCCATGTTTCTTTTGTACTGGGGAGCTCAGACCTGGACCCAGCTCCCCAGGTGTGTCTCACCAGTGCTGATCAGAGGGGAAGGATCGCCTCCTTCAACCCCCTGGTACCTGGATCTATGCAGCCCAGGAGGCTGTTGACCTTGTTTGCTGTGAGGGTGCACTGCTGGCTTGATGTTTACCAGGACCCCTGCATTCTCCTCTGTCAAGTTGCTTCCCAGCTAGTTGGCCCCCAGCCTATACTGGTACATGGACCATGTAATATGGTCTGGTGAAATAAACATATATCCAGAGATTAAATGTAGCTATATATGCTATTCATATTTATTTCTAATAATAGTTTTTGCAATAAGAAAGTGGTCAGCAAAATTTCTGCAGGAGAAAAGGATAACTTTGGAAAGACCTCTTGAACTGAAATTTGCGGTTCCTGCAGATAAGAGTATATAGGACACAACAGCACAGAGGGTTTGGAGTTTTGTTGGTTTTTTTTATAGTAAGAGTTATTGTGTTAGCTTTTTTTCTGTCAATAGGACAACAGTTCCACATAAACACGTTCCAGCTACATGAATCTAAAACAAATTTTCATCTTCCCCTCTCCTCTCAGTTCTGTCCCTCATAAAATATGATTATTTTCTGTGCATAAAAAATATATATATGCACATGATTAAGCTTCAGTTTTATTTTCAAGCAAGTTTTTATTTCAGTATTTGTGCCAAAATGCATATTTCATAAACTAAAGTCATGAAGGCTGCAGTAGTTAATAGCATAGGGAATGAGTAAGATTCTTTCTAACCCTTTCATTTTTCACAGTGTGCATGTGTTGATCCCTTTCAATCATCCCCCCACACCCCTTCCTAGACAGAAAGGTCAGTAAGGTTGAAGAGACAGGTCAGGCCCAGTTTTTAGAAGGTATTCAAGGGATTTTTTTCTTTTTGCCAAGCATGGGAATCTCAGCAACTGGGCCTCCAGCCTTCTACAGCAAGCCTTTGGCAATGTCTAAATTTCAGCTTGGCCAGCTCTCACATTCTAAGACTTCTTTTAATTTCCTTTATGTTCAAAAGTCTCAAGACTCAAGTCCAAGTCCTCAGCTGTGTTTTTCTTGGAGTGCAAAGTGAATTTTAAGACCAGAGATTTGGCATTCTGCAAATCATCATGTGGACATAAGAGAAGCATCAAAACCAAGAGGAGGAACACACTTCTTGTTCGGATAGAAGTCAGGGGGACAACTGACCACTGCCTTTGTTTGCTTATTTGCCATGTAGACTACCCATAAATAGTAATCCTTTTCCTGCCTTCTCAAACCAAGGGTTGCAGCGGGGCCCAAGCACAGAGTGAAAATACAAGTAATGCAATTTCATGTTGTGTTCTACAAACTGGAACTTGTAGGCTGCTATTTTTGTTGAAGTCTTGTTTATTACATTTTTTAATGTCTTTAACCTGTTGGAAATTCTCCAAAAAGATAAGCAAGTGAGTAGATGAGGGAAGGGATTATTAATATTAGAATATGGCCTGCTTTTTGATGGGCCCAGTAAGGTGTGAGGTTGGACAGAGGCCTGTGGATCTTGATCAGAGATTAAGATCAGTCTTTTAAAAAATAAGACAAGCTAAAATACCCCTATAAACAAATAGCCACTAGAGAAGAGGTCCATCTTTGCTTCTTTATTTTGTATCCTGTTATATATATAAAATGCTGAAATATTAATGGGAGCAAAGACCTCAGTATTTTCTAGATACGTTGTTCACTAGACATCTCAGTCTTCTCCTGCTCAAATGTGATGGAAGAGCTTCAGCAGTCAGAGTTGCAGAGCTCAGGAATGTGTTTGCTGCAAGGGAAGTGCTTGGTCTTTACGACTACCATTTGAGATGAGTGAAGGAATAGTTGTTCTAATTTTCACCTATAACTTGTATTTCCATCTACCTCACTGCACTTTCAGTGTAGCTAGACGCAGACAGGGTGCTAGATAATCTCATCTAGATTCCCTTTCCCACAAAAGGTGGGACTAGATGTTCTTCTGAGGGCCCTTCCAGCCTGAGCTGTTCTATGGTTCTGTTATTCTATAATTGGGGGTGGGGGGAAGTAGAAAGGCTAAAAGTCTGTGGTGTATATTTATGACTCAATGTTATGGAACAAAACATTTAAACTTACATTTCTGTTTCTTTTTTATTACGTGTTGTAAAATTTGATTGTGTTTTTCAAGTTTCCTTGTCTACAGACAAATGAGATTTTGTTACGTAAAGAATATAGTATTTTTTTTAGGCAGTCTTCAGTAATGGGAAAGGAGATTAGTTGTTTAAACTTGCAATAGAAACAATATTAACTTGGTTCCTGGTCAGGATTTCTCACGGCTAGAATCTGGATACTTTTGCAACTGTCTGGTGCAGAAGTGCTTGAAGTGTCACTGGAGCAAAGGCCAGCAAAGGCATTAACCTAAGATACTGTGAAAATCTGTAACAGAATCTGTGAAGGCATCTGTTATGAGAGTCTATACATTGTTCTAACTAATTTTCCTGGGTACCAGATTACATGAATATGTTTAAATAAATATTATTTACTTTTGTGGTGTTCTGGTAGGTCAATTGATATACTTTGAATATACAAGCTTCACTGGAAGTAAAGATTTTAAAATTAAATTAGACATAGAATACACTAGTATGCTAGTGGTGTGCACTGAGGAACTTTCTTATGGAAATAAAGGGAGTAATATCATCATTCTTTGGTGATGGAGGCTATTACTCATGTTAGCCAGTTTATGTAAATTCTCCCTAAAACTATCCAAATAAAATGACATTGCCATTCTTCTAAAATACAATGCTTATCTAGGTAGGAGGTGGACACCCTGATGAAACAACAGACCTTTAATTCCCTCTGATCTCTTACAAGTCTCACCAGGTTATTATTTGCATAACTGCATGTAAGAATTTAAGGTAGGTGAGAGGGAGGGAAGAAGAGAAAGATGTTACTTCCTCCTCTCTGATACAGACTGAACTAATATGGCCATAAGGACAAAGTGCTTAAATGTGTTTCATTGCAAGTAAGATAAAGGCCACTGAATAAAATTAGCTATTTCATGTCTTTCCTGCCATTGGTTTCTATCACCTGGCAGCAGTGGACTAGAGTATCCCTGATACTCTTGTTACATGATTCAAGGCGATGCTCTGGGGCTTTCCAGAACAGTCCCCACAGATGGGACTGTGTTCTCTGATTTTTAGATAAGCACTAAGGAAACAGTAAGTATCATTAGGAAATCTGTGTCTGGGAAAGCCTGAAAGTAAAACATCTTGAATATGCAAAACATGGTGGTGAGCACTCTCCTGAAACAACAGAAGCTTTGTTCCCTATGGATGGTCCCCATTCCAGTAACTCTTCAGATTTGCAATTACCTGTGTCTGGATCTTCAGACTGATATAAAAAATTGGGGTAGTCTATTGTGGGTGAGGCTTCTCAGGTTTTGTCCCCTATTCTGCCAATTTATTTTGGTGGGAAGACTAAGGTCTAAACCAAGCATGAATTAAGTGTAATAATTCAGAAATATGGCTCACCAGAGTATGTACTAGCCCTAAGATTCCAAAATGTCAAGAACAAATACCAAAACTTAAATAGAACTGAAAATTTGTGATAATTCAGGCTAAGAAGTCTGCTGAATTCTGAACAAAGCTGGAAGTGAATGAGAGCTGACTGCCACTGCAATCAACAGAGGTCTGAGAAAGAACTATCTGCTTTGTCTCCTGATATTTAAATTGTAATATTTGAAATTAGTGCTTGCTATGAAGTAGATAGCCCTGGAAATGTGTTGGGGTTTATACAATATGCTATTTTTAATCTCAGGACAGAGCTTACATAGGGGAGGTAAAAAAAAAATTAAAAATCTCTTCTTTAATTAAAATACTTTCTTTCAAATGCTTGGATGCAGTGCTACTCTAAAAATCAACTGGTTTAGTTCTAGAAAGTGAGGTTTTCTTGTACTCCTTCACAGCACTTTTAGCAGAAAGTCTACTTAAAAATAGTGTCATCCTGAATATTTCATAGCTAAGGCTTTACTTAATGAACCATAGCTACTGGGGCAAAATAGTTACTTGATCAAGTATCCAGCCTACCTGCTGTACATCTTTGAGTATTTAGACATCAATCAAAACTGGAGATAAGTCTCAGGGACAAAATAATCTGTAACATTTCTGGTATAGTATGGAGTGCAAAGAAAGAAAATCCCAAAGGAATCATATTGCAGAACTCACATAGCTGGACTTTGCTCTCTGAAAAATAAACACATCCTCAAATAACCACTGTTTTACTAGGAGTTACATTAGCTTATCTTCAGTCTTATTTCCTAAAATGTCTGACATTATTTCCCAAACATGCACAATGAATACATCTTTATTTACAAATATAAGCAAAGGTAGAGATTTTGAAAACTGCTATCAGGTATTTAGAAGTCTACATGGCCTTGATTTGAGCTTCTTTATGCCTTCTTTTTGCATCTACAAAGCTTTTCACAGAATCATCAAGGTTGGAAAAGACCTTGAAGATCATCCAGTCCAACCATCAACCCAACATTAACAGTTCCCAACTACACCATATCCCTCAGCACGAAGTCGACCTGACTCTTAAACACCTCCAGGGATGCGGACTCCACCACTGCCCTGGGAAGCCCATTCCAATGCCTAACAACTCATTCTGTAAAGAAATGCTTCCTAATATCTAGTCTAAACCTTCCCTGGTGCAACTTGAGTCCATTCCTTCTTGTTCTATCACTTATTACTTGGTTAAAGAGACTCATCCCCAGCTCTCTGCAACTTCCTTTCAGGTAGCTGTAGAGGGCAATGAGGTCTCCCCTCAGCCTTCTCTTCTCCAGACTAAACAACCCCAGTTCCCTCAGCCGCTCCTCATAAGACCTGTGCTCCAGACCCTTCACCAGCTTCGTTGCCCTTCTCTGGACACGCTCGAGTAATTCAATGTCCTTTTTGTAGTGAGGGGCCCAAAACTGAACAGTCATTGAGATGCGGCCTCACCAGTGCGGAGTACAGGGGCTGGCCACGCTATTGCTGATACAAGCCAGGATGCCATTGGCCTTCTTGGCCACCTGGGCACACTGCTGGCTCATGTTCAGCCGGCTGTCAATCAACACCCCCAGGTCCCTCTCTGACTGGCAGCTTTATTTCCTTGAGCTCTTTGAGAAACACATTGTGCAACTTTCCCACATTGTGTTCGAGTGTGGCTTCCTTCTTTTATTTGCTCTTCTTGGCTTTTATTCATACCCTGAACTGGTGATGTAAAATCGAGCTTCTAATTTACACCACATATGTTACATTCAGTATTTTGTGAGGTTGCAACTGGATATTTTGTCCCTCCTTTTACTTCCAATCAAGTAATTTGAAAACATGTAGTTTGATTAATTTAATTATTATTATGCAATAAAAAGTAAAATATATTGAAATACAAGATTCAGTTCCAGTACAACAGCTTCTGCATTGTGCAAGAAAATTATCTGTATGGCCTGTTTGCTGAAGTATATAGTGATACTTCCAAAAGCTGCAATGTACTCTTTAGACTTACTGAATATTTTAAGTGCATTCCTCTTTACAAAAATTTAACCACAGAGCGCAATGTTTCTGGATAGTACAGTGGAAACATTATGCAACAGAAAAAAAAAAAAAAAGGCAGCTTAATTGGCTGACTGTTCAGGTGTCTGTCAGGCAGGGCATCTCAGCTGAACAACTGCATGTCTGAACAACTTATAGAATTAACATGGGTTTATTTTTTTAATTTCAGAACAATGTCTTATGTCCTTTGCAAAGTGCATAATATTTAATGTTATTGTTGAGACCATAAGCCAAAATTAAAGTGTGTGTAGAATTCATATGCATAGTCATGCCTGAGCTTTCTAAGAAGGTTTGATAAAATAGCACAATTATATGTGTAATTTATGCTAATGGTTTGACCCAGGAGTTACCTCATGCTTCTGTGAATATTAACAAGAGTCCTATCACAAATGCATCTTTGATAATAACACTTCGAAGCTGGTAAAAAAACCTATTTTTGTAGCAACTAGTGAAGCTTTCTAATCAGTAGGCTTTTTCCTTCAGGTCTTCCCTCTTCCAGCCGGTATCTTTAAAATATTGGGAAGCTTGTACATTAAATGGATTACAGTTTTCTCCTGAGAAAATGTAATTGAATCCAATAAAAATGATCTAAGTCCAATAGAATGATCAAGGGGAAAGGTCTCGATGAATAATTAAGCATATTTTACTGTATCACAAAGTAATTAAGTTCCTTCACTGCTGCGTGAAGAAAACTGCTACTTGTTAGGATTGGCGATAAACTTTATTCAGGATGCAAACCAAAAAGTTTTGCTGTCTAAATACAGGAAGCCAAACATCTTAACCTTGTGGGTACTGAAACTGTTCTCTCTGAGGTGTGAAGACCAGATGCTCTTCTGTTAGCATACATTCTTTCTGAGAATGTCAAAAAGAAACATGCCTATTCACATCTTTCATAAAATACTTCTTTGTTTGTACAGAACAGGTCTACAGCATAAATAATTTTAATATTAGAAGTGTGAGAGTTTCTGAAGACTGAAAAACATGTCATCTTTGAGACTATCAGTACAGACACATGAGGTCTTGTTTCTCAACAGAGAAATAGGCAGCTACTAAGAGGTGGGAAGGATCCCATGGTATACAGCCATGGAACGGCTGTTCTCTGCAGTCTGCTTGTGTGTTACAGCTTTTTCCAGGTTTGAAAAACCATATGGATTTCACTGAGAAGAGTGCCTACAGCTGAATAACCTCTGATAAGAACACTGTTTTCTCACCTTCAACTGAATTAGTTTTGTATGTTTTGCATAATAATACTTTAATTGGCCTTAACCTGATTCTTTTTCCATCTTAAAAATTATTTCAGCATTGTCAAGATATGGTTATGCAAGACAGTATTTAACCAGTTATGGAATACGTGTTAGTAATGTCCTTAATCTTTACTGAAGCTAGTGGTTTTCAGTGCTGGTCTTTATCCTAGTCACCATTTGAGAGTAATTTCAAAACCAGTGCAGCACAAAGACCAATGAGAGACAGCCATGGCTTGTTACTGTTGTCCCTTCTACTCTTAGGTGTTATGGTTGCAGATAACAAAATATTTTCTGTAAGTTTCTTGACCTTCCATAAGATCTCTCTGGGGATACATTATTCTGACCAAGGTTGTTTGTTCTGACTTCCTACAGGACGTGTCAAAACAACCTGTGAGTGACATGGAGGGGTTGCTTTAATGGATCAGGGTAAATGGTTCAATAAAGGTTCTGCATTATTCCAGGATATACCGAATTAGTTCCATGAATTTTAATTCTTTCCATTACTAATGACACGGAAAGGTAAAATAAACATATCACCAACCAGGTATTTTTTCCTTATACACATAATAAAACTGTTTTTTTAAACACTGTCAACTTTCTGTTCCACTTTTGTTCAGTCCCAGAAAGGAACAGGCCCTGACTTTGTTTTCACTTCTGTTAATGCAATATTTTAATCAACATAGCCTATCTACAAGCAAGCAAATACTTCTCATACTTATGATGTGTATGCATGTGATGTTGAACATATGTATTAAAATACTTATTTTATCTATAATAGAATTATAAGACCTAGCTATTTATATGGTAGATGTACTGCCACTCTGAGAACAAAAACTTAAAATATTTTGCCACTGCAATTACTTTTCCTTCTTTGCTGCAGAGAAGGGAATATTGGTTAGCATTATCATTCTCTTCTGTTTTATAATGGATTTGCTTTTAACTTATTTTTCTGAAACCTTATATTCAATGGACAGTGACTATAGAGTAGTATATTGTGAAATCAGAGAAATTAATATTATGGTTAAAAGTTCAATCTCTTCTACAACCTCTGGACACTTTTTTCCCTGAGTCAGACTCAGCTGACAGTGAATAATGTTTTTCTAAATCATTTCTTCATTACTGGTGGAACAAATTATGCCTTGATTGCATGATTGTTGGGAAGTAGCATGATCATGGCTAAGTACCAAAATAAAGGAAAAACCAGGAGGCAGTGGAAAGGGAAGGGCTGTCTCTTAGATTCCAGTACTGCATGGTTCTTTTAAGAATACCTTTTTAGTGTTAGTAATTCAAATAATGCCCCCTGCTAACCTGTATGGTTTTGTAACATGAAATTTTATGAGACATTGCAAATATATATGATTTGGGGGAAATAATGTTTTTATATCTTGAACCAGTCTACATTGGAAGTGGTGGAAAATAACTGCAAAATAATTGTATACCTCTCCCATACCCCAAATCATTGGTCATAGCTTCCTGAATGTTTAATGTCAGCTCTACTGAAAGAAAAATGCAGTGCATGGTCCACCGCCGCCCCTTGTTCCTACATCTATGCCAGCCAGAGCCTTGGATGGCATAAACCTTTAAGCAGTAAACTGTTGGAGAGTTTCTCCAGGTTAAAACCAACCTGGAGGGACTGTTTCTTTCAGTGGCAGGTCCAGATTAAACTGGGATAGTGTTCTTTACTACACCTACTTTAGTAAGCTGCTAATATGAGTTAAAATAGGCAAGAAAAAAGTATTGCAAGAATGCTTTGGATACACAGGTCCTACGATAAGTCCTGGTTTGTAGAAGCCTTTTTACAAAGATCCTGACTGGAATTTGTCTTTACTGATTTGGCACATGATCAATGTGAAAATTAAGTCTTTCCGCAGCCCCTGTGAAAATGTCAGGAACAAGTTGGTAGATACAGCAAACAGCTCATGCACTCTACTTTTCTTTCTCTCAGCAGGTTGCCAGCATTGAGGACTGTTGGGGAGGAAGTTTCTCTAGGTAGTAATAAATGTAATAATAAAGTTCCTGATGGCTGCCCTCCCTGACACAGAAATGTTGCTCTTTGCTCGGCTTTGGTGACAGAGAAGTAAAAGGGGAGAAAGTGAACAGTCCTAGTAATCCCTTTTCTGAAAATGTCAAACTGATAAATACCCATATGCATACTTACTTTCCCCTCATACTTGTCCACAAGAGTGAAGCCTGTGATGTCTCTTTCTTCTTTTTTTTTTTTTTTTTTTTGGCCCTTTACTGAAGGAGAGCAGGACTGTGTTGTGCTGGCAGTCTTTATTAGTAGTATAAACTCTACATCAATTCCTCATATGAATTTACCTGAGTATCCATTTTTCATCTCTTGGGGACTGTAGCTGCATATTGAAGTTTTGCCTACATAGGAGGGAAGCAGGGGTTTTCCGTAACTGTCTACCTGTTTTTCTCCTTGCTTGACAAACCTTGGAGAAATAGTCAAATTTTTGATTCTGAGTGAGCCACTTCTGTGCTTGATTATGGATTCATTTGTGTGTATGTAATTATGTTTAACCTTCTCCCAGATGCCAGCAATAAAGGGGACCAGGTTCAGGCTTGCTAGAGCTCTTCTAAACATAAATCTGAGTGGTAGATGATCTTTCCCAAAGCTGCCTGTGCTCACATTTGGTATTGAGAAACTAAAATGCCACCTCTTTGAATATATTCTTGACCCCACTTTCATTGACACGTAATTATGTATTCATGATTGGAACCAGGAAAAAGGAGAAACTTTATTTGGGAAGGGACAGTAAGAGAAAGTGGAATATGAGGAAACATGTCAACCAAATATATAATAAAAAAAGCAAAATTTCACTTACATCAGAAATCTAGCTTGCTTCATAGATACAACAACTAAATTCTTTGGTCTCATTGAATCATACAATAAAAGAAACCTCTTTGGCAGGTTTTTGGCAGATCCGTGCAGTTAAAGGCAGTAACCCACTCTTTCCTTCCCACTCTTTGTGCTCTTGCACCGCCAACCACCACTGAAAGGTACAACAGGCATTCGTGAATTTTTGCAGCATTCCTAATCTGGCTCTCATAGATTTATTCCAGAAATGTTGTTAAAATAACTAGATATAAACAAGAATAATTTTTTATTTCTCCTCTGGGCAAAGTCTCTACTCAGTGCCCTTTGATGCAAGGGCATATCCCTCACGAGCTTGAATCGTAGGCTGATTTGACAGTCTGTCTTGTCCTGCAGAATCCCTCCCACTGGCCAGTGATTTTGTGTAGTAAATGCTCTTACATGATGCTGTTCAGTTTGAACTTGATCAGTGATGGAGTAGAACCCTGTCACCCTTTTTTTTCTTTGATTATTGAAAAACACAGAATAAACTGTCTCAGATCAAGGTGACCCACCTGCCTGTTCCTAAATCCTGTTACAGCAGTGCTCCAATATTGCACATGCAGTCAGAGCTTGAATTCCTAGTAGTACTACAAAATGTCATGTGTGGAGCTCCGGGTAGCCTTAGTCACATCTAAATTCATGCCAGTGAGATGGGGTAAGCTGATTTCTTCCTCCTAGAGGGGGAGTGTCATTCCATCCCCCTAAATTTTGCAGCACCAGACCTCACATAGACCAGAAATAATCCCTGTTCTGAAATATAAACAGTATCACAAATCCAGGCTTTTCTCTGAGGCTATTTAGGGTTTTTGAAGTTTCCTGAAAAATGTCCCTGAGATTGATGGGAAAAGGTTTTCCATTAATGTTTCTCTTCCTGCTTCAAGGAGTTGTGGTGAGTGTGCCGTGAAAGCAAATAATTTGTCCTAAGCATGTTGTGAAAGAAAATTATGCAGAAAACAGTCTGTAAACTACAGTGTGTTTTCAGTCTATAAATAACACTTTTCATGGGAGAAAGAGGAAAACATGTCTCATGTTTCCATGAGACAAAGAAGAAAACAAGCTCAGAGTCTTGTTTGCTAAATGCAAAAAAAAAAAAAAATGGGTAGAAAATCTTCCCTGAATGAACTGGGGGTCAGATTTTTGTGTGAATTTGAACAACCGCTTCCTGACCTGCTGCTGCTTCTGTAATTTCATGTAATTAACCTCAACATAAATAGCTTCTCCTCCTGGATGAAGTCTCATTTCTTGCACAGTTCCTTTTTCTTAACAGTTTAATCAAACTAATTGTGACAAGCAGTGTATTTGTATAAATATTTAAATGTGGAGCATGAGGATTGAATTATTTATTCTGCGAATGTAAGCTTAATGTAACTATCTTTGGTAACCATCTCATTCTCATATGGTTGTGCAATTTGGTCGTGCATGCTGTCTGCTGAATTCCATGTTTAATGTTGCAAATGGCTCAAATAAATTATAGTATTTGCATAAGCGCTAAACAAGATGCCAGAAGAAACAAAACACAGGAGATTATCTTAGTTTAGCACATGGAAAAACTAGTTATCTTTCTAAATTTGACTGTCAAGGGACCCCAGTTTCCTGAAAATGTGTTAACAAAGATACAGATGATGTCATTCATTGTCCAGTCTTGTCTCATGCACGAAGAGGCATATGTTCTGAGCTGGAAAGAAAAATATCATATTGATGGCAGATGCCAAGATGCACAGGGAGATGCTGAATCTGAAACTCAGAACCAGATTTTTCTCTTGTGTGATATTGTGACTTGCAGTGTTTCTGCACTGTCCCTCTTAGGGGAGGATGCAGAACTGTATGTAATAGTACGTCTCACAGTGAGGATGAGTTATTGCTCTCCAGGGAAAAAAACGCCGCTAAACATGAAAGAGATGCCATGCCGAAAACTACTGCATCCCAGTAAGTGGGTGGCTGTTGGAGTCTCTTGCTTGACTGCACGTGTTAAAGGGTGGCTTAACAGTGCATAAAAGCTTCTTCCTTACGCTTTCCATACCAAGCCTCAGATCAGCTGGCCCCAGCTGCCACCATCCTGGCAGCGGAGGTTACGTTCCAGTTGCTGCTGCTCCCCTGGGCATCAGCCACCAAGCCAAGAGCTGTTCCAGCAGCTATGCTTCAGAGGTGAGGCAAGGAGGAGGAGACCAGAGAGATTTGACAGGGGCAATAGGGTTGCTGACATCGGTTTGAATCGGTATTTGGCGTGTTTACTTTCATGTTCATTAGGCACTGCATTTCTCAGCAGCAACAGAGTCTGTATCATACACCATACCTTGTACCTCCTTACCTTTACACTTCTAAATTACTGGGGTGGTGGCAGAAAACTTCAAGGATATTATTCAGTGAGCTGAAACAGGTTAACAACAGTAAACTCCAAACTCAGTGATAGCAATAGAGAAAGTGCTTCCCCCCCATTTATTCCTCCTTTTAAAAATTGTGAAAGCATTTTCTGAGGATAGGATTCAGTTGTTCACCTCCCACTGATGGCCCCAGGTGCTGATATCACCTACGGCAGGTTTGGAGAACACTTTTATTTTCTGACTTCTTAGACGTGCAACAGAGCTGCAGCAAAATAATTCTCTTCTGCTTTTGAAAACGCCTTATTATGAAGATTTTCTTGTTTAAATGATTCAGTGTCAGCACTACTTCAGACAGGTTTACTGGGTGATATTAACATTGGGAGGCCTGAGTGGGATGTGAACTATAATCCCAAGGAATATTGAGACAAAAAACAGGGGGTAGACACCAACGCCTTCTAGACTTTTTTTTTCCCTTCTTTTTTTTTTTTCTCTATCAATAAAATTTGCACAGATTCTCATCTATCCTGCTCGGAGACCTAGAGAAGCCAGCCTGCCTGAGCACAATTTGTTGTGGGATTGCAGTTTATCCACAAGCAGCCAAGTTTTGTTACATTCTTACTGTTTAAACCCCAGAAATTTGTCCTAGCACTTGTACTCAGATCAAGTATTCAAGATAGGAATTATTTTTAATTAGCTCTTGCTCTTCAACATTGCACTTGCCTCTGGCAAAAAAACATCCAATTTTATCAAAATGGAGCGTGTCTCCAAATGTTACTTTTGAAAGGGTTTTCTAGGACTTCATTTCTGTTTTAAAATGAGACAGATCTGTCTTGGAATAAGTGGTATTTCAGAACTTAGGTTATTTCTTTGAAATGTGAGAGACCTAAGCGTGCATGTCTGTGTTGGGTCTACACTGGTGTAGTGCCTTTCTCTCTCAAATGCTTTTGGTGGAAAGGTGGTTGTTGTTCCTCTTTCATGAAATGTCAAAACTCTTTAAAAAGTTGAAGAAGGAAAACAACTTTCAAAACATTTTTGTGAATTTTGTTTTTCCATCCAGCTCTGCCTGTTTCCTTCAGATGATTTAATCCTCTGAAAAGAAGTGGTGTGAGTATTTCTAGAGATGCTTCTGGGCTCAATGACACCAGTTTTACTAAGTTTAGTGGGACTGCAAAAGTCTGAATTAACCAACCACTTCACTGTGCTCTGGTGCTAGAGCCAAATCAGTGAATACTGTTTTCAGTGAAGCATTGCTACTTTTTTCCCCCAAAGTTTCTTTCACTGACAGAGTCTCAGCAGGGGAAGGAGATTTAGCGAACAGATCAGAGCACAGCTAAAATTTTACCGTGTCACAGTTTTTGAGGGCTTTTTTTTCTCTTTACCATGGACACTGATCTGTATAGTGAATATAGCATTACTGAATTTACTACAAAGATGCCAGTTTTAATTGTGCTTTTATCGCATGTGAAAAAATCTGACTTGGTCTTTGGTGATTGACCTCTATCAAAGGAAATACCTGTTTCAGCTGCATGTGTTGTCAGAGGACACTTTACAACACCCACAGCAGCATTTCAAGGATGCCAAGAGCGTGCACATGTACTAAGCGCCCCGCGCAGAAGACTACAGCAAGAAGGGAGTTGGTACCACCTGGGTAGGCTTTGGCCTTCTGCAGCTGTGTTGGCTTTTCTTTTCTCATTAGGGCTAAACACAAACTCCTTCTGACTCGGAGGGAGCAGAACACCTCTAGGATACCTCCCTTATTTATTCCTGCTATTTGGCAGGTAAAAAATTGCCTCTTTGTTTTCTTTTCTTGAGGAATTAAAAAACTCTGCTACTTAATTCTTATCTAGCTGAAGAATATTTTCATTTGGAATGTGTAGAAAGTAGAGATTTGTCTAATATGATGGGACAAGGAAAGCACTCACAAACTCCTCAACCCAAAGCTATGCTGTGAAGTGGAAAGCATTCTGCCGAATCCTGTGCTATTTCAAATAACAGCAGAATTTTGCTGCAATATTTGTCTCTGATAAGATTATTTGTGGGGTCTCACTGAGGAACTGGATTTAAATATTCATTGTGCTTTACTGTGGAGACCAAAATCAATTTGTTGAAACTTCTATTAATGCTTTTTTACAAAAGGAAATTCTCTGTGCATTAAAGTGATAATGTAAATATGTCAACTGCTGTGGTTTGGTCATAATGTTGAAGTAGTAGAACTTAGTTGAAGACCTCAGTTACTTTAAAAATTTGAAGTGCTGACTACAGTTATCGTCTGGTAAAAAAAAATGCATATGTTTCTGCTTGGATGCATAATACAGAAATCCTTCCAAAGTAAACCAGTATTATTCTTCTTTTAAAGGATAATAAACTGAACTAATAGATATGGAAGTAAAAAAATCATTTTGCTGACTTACAGAAGAAGGTTTTGCCTGCCCAATTAGCCTGTTTACGCAGTGTCTTCCTCCTCTGGGCTTCAGCTTGTCTCAAGCCACTTACAGACTGTGGCTACCCAGCACAGCAGTCTGTGGGTTTTCTCACTTCTTTTACCTCACTTCTTGAAATCGGGGAACTGCTAACTTCAGCTGGGTCTGAATATGCATGAATGATGACTGGCACACATTTTTCAATGGGAAGGAGGAGGTTAGGGAAATATGACACAAGCTTTGGAGGGCGTAGCGCTTGCAGGCTGTGTGTTGCTACCCTCATGTCTGTTTTTAGCTCAGTTCAGTGACAGCCCCTTGAGGGAAAGAAGCTTCTTACTTTTATAAAAATGAGAATATTTTAATTTTGCTTCATTTGTTTCATTTTGTTTATTCTTGCATTTTAATGTTTTCTTTTCATGTTGTGCATTTATTTAATCTCTTGACAAAATATAGGTATTCTTGCCTGCTAAGAGCCCAGCTGATAAATCTAGTTTAACTAAAAATTTTCAGTATAGATTTCCTTTAAAACAAATAGGATTTTCAAGCTTTCTGTAGAGTAAGGAAATAATACAACAACATGCTCTATAACATCAAAAAGGAATCTGTGACTTGCCAGAAATTAAACCCAATGCAAAGGTGATAAGGAAAATGTGGTTGCTTTTGTAACAGATGCAGCTTATATGCCATTATATGTCGTAAAAGTGTATGATTGGTAAAGCTAAAGGAAATTAGAATCATGGAGGAAATGTTGCAGGGAGCCTTGAAAACAGGCAGGGCTTTTGGAGGTGGATGAAGGCAACAGGAAAATAAACTAAGCCTGTGTTTGGAGATTGTTGTTAAACAACAGTTGTCTTACTCAAAGGTTAGTATTTTATTATTTCTTCATACCACGAATACACCACCTTTACTTGAAGCAGTGTTGGGACCCCTGGCTGTCTTGCGTGACAGCTTGCAAAACTGCGAGAATGGGTTCTTTATGCTCTGTTGACATACTATGTGACTGCTTCTCAAATGATAAAATTGAGAGTCAGAAATTAGTGTCTGGTTCAGACTACTTATTTGTCTTACAAGTGTTAAACCAACATATACCTGTCAAATCTTCAAGAATATTTAAGGTTTAGATTTAAAAAAAAATGTAGTGCTGAAGTGCTGAAAGGCTGTTTTATTTTCCTACAAGTAGATGGAAAATGCCAAAGTTCTGAAATCTAAAGTGCTTATTTATATGCAGTGTTTTTAGTATACATTCCATTAATTTAATGGAATATATTCTACGTACAAGTGATAGCTGAGGTGACTGACATTACCTAGACTCTTAGGGAATGTTAAATCATGAGAATAAATTAATTTAGGAGGGAAAGAGTGAGTGACTTGAAGCAGTTAGACACTGTTAGACACTCCAGTAAAGATTATGTGCATAGCAAGTAGTTCAGTTAACATCTGAGCTCTGATGTATCAGAATTTCTGCACTGGTATCAGTTTGAATTATGAAGTTATCAAGCATGATGGAGAAAAGAGAGAAATAATGAATTGTTTTTCTTTAAGGAAAGTTGGGAGTGTGTCAGAGCACTAGTGCCACATTACTTATTTAAGCAGAAGTCAGAGGGGAAGTTAAACATCAGATAAAAAACAAGAGCATTTTTCTATCTGCAGGTTTGATAACTTATACTAAAGATGTTCAGAAGAAATGACCACAAAGCTCTGAGCCAGTGACAAAGTTCAACAAATCTGATACTAATCATGCATTTAAGAGAGCTGGAAAATCAATGGATCGGGTTTCTTTGCTTTAAATGTAAGGATAGGCTGATAGAGGACACTGCAACACAGTTAGCTCATCATCAGAGCTTGGAAGCACCACAGGAGATGCAGTCAGTAAGATATCAGAGGATGAACATTTACCTGAGTCAGTCAGAAAAATTTTATGAAGAATGGGACCTGTCACAGAAACATCAGTGATACCGTGTCATGCAGAGATGACAACTCTGCCTGCTGATTGTATTTCTGAATTTCTGTAAGGCACTTGATTCAGTATCACCTGTGTTTGGTGTCTGGATTTTCAACAGTCCCATGCTGCATCAGTTTGGTGCCCTTATTAAGACTTCTAATTTAATAGTCATTCTTAAAGATACTCTGGGTATTTTCTACATTTCTTAAGCTCATTATTATAACTTAGACTAGTTTTCCTTTAATAACAGAGTTTAATATTGAGGTCCCTGGGGCAGAGAAAGTGAAGTTTCAAAACCTTTGAGTCTTTCTGCATTTAATCAACATTTTTAAAGCCTGAAGCTGCTAGATTATATTTGATATCAATTTGTAATTAAAAATTAAAGGAAAAAAATGTGAATGTTTTTACTTAAAGGCACAACATTTCAATATTATCTAACATGATATTATCTAACTGATAACAGCTATTAGAGATTTTATGGAAACCAGTTCTTAATTTCAGTTTGAAATTATTTGCATTTTGGTCAACATTTCCTATTAGATATGAAGTAAAAGAGATATTTTAAGTGAAGATTTATTCAAGATTTTCTTCTTTTGGTCAAAATAATACCTTTTATATTGACTTACCTGTCATTGCAGACTGAAAAAATTGACATTTGGATGTGCTTTGTCAAATGGACACTCTTAACATCCTGGGTGTGTTGGCACAAATGATTTATCTGTGAATGGAGAAAAAGCAATACAGAGAACATTTTTCAGTTATTTAGAAGCAAACAGAGGGGCCAGTAAATGACACTGAGTGCTTGAATCTTGATGTTCTCCCACACACTGAACCACTGCTTGGGTACCAGTAAGATGAACCATTCACAAAAACTTTACAAGTTTCTTGGTATAAGATTGAAAGTAAGGTAATAAAATGGAAACATAGCTTATATGGCTTACTAGAAGGTTGTGAAACATTTTGAGATACATTTTGTAGGATGCTGCTCTGTAATTTTTTCTGAAAATCAGTAAAACATAGATTAATGTAGGAAAACATTTTTTCTGAGCATTTCCTGCTGAATGCTAGTGTGTTGCATTCCTTTTTCCCATGCATCAAGCACCCTAGAATATTTTTATTGAACAGCCATGCTATATATGTTTAGGTATTACATAATAAACCATTAGTATAGATTCTTGTTTATAGTACACCAGCTGGCAGTATTTATAAAGGTCTGTCTGATCTGTGTGATTTGTAAGAGTGACTTTACTCTGTCATGCTGCTTAGTCTTCAAGGTGTTACTATCATATGAGAAAGGAAAAATTAGATTTCAGGATAGTGTCATGCTTCAGTAATATGTCTGTTATGTAAATGTTTGGTATTCTAAATAACCTTCATATTGAAAAATTTAAGAGTTAATTCAGAAACTCCCTGTGGACCAATATGGATGCTTAAAAGATCATGGTCCTGAAGAGGAACACTAGGAAGATATTGGCAAAGACACCACCTCTTAATAAAACTGAGCAAGAGCAGTGCACCAACGTTTGTGTTGTAAGAACCTGTTGTATTTATCCTTTGCTCATTTAAAAAACAAAAGAAGTATCAACTGCTCTATCTAATGTGCTTCAGAGATTACTTGAATCTGAAATGCCTTCTCTGACAGTCAAACTTTCAGAGAGGAAAGACTTATTAAAATCGTTTGAGTGAATCACTAAGTAAAATCTCTGATTATGCTCACAGCAATGCAAGCACAGTTATTTACCTCCCCGTACATTCTTTCATTATTTATTTCTAATCTTTAGCAAACTTGTTTGAAATTATTTTGAAAAAATAGTAGATGAGTTCGAAATGTCATCTTGTCTACCTTGAAGCTTGGGCCAAACCACCTGGAGCTTCTTGAGTGAGTTTGTTGCAAGAGACAGGAAACTCTCCTAAGCCACCCCAGGCTGCCCCAGCTGCTCTGAGGGTGGCTTTTCCCAGCCAACTGCCTACCTCTGCCGCGCTTTTTCAAAATGCTTGAGTCAGTCAGAGGGTGAGAGAAAGAAGTGAGTCATGAACCTCACCTGAAGCGCAGCCCCTTTGAGAGGTTAGGGCATCCTGGTGTCATCCAGAGCCCCTGAGGCTGTGACAAGCATCTTTTGGCTTTTGTTCTCCAAACGTATTCTTAGAATTGCAAAGATTTCTCATGAGATGATGCTAGAAGTTCTACAGTTAGTAGACTCAGATGCTGCATGAACATGCATATATTTATCTATTTTAAAAGTATGATGTAATAACGATTTAATTCCAAAATGCAATTCCATTTTGAAATATTCAACATTAAATCCAGAAATTCTTTGGAATATATAGATTCTTTGTATGATTTGTAAAACTTCTGATTTGTAAGGATTTTTTTCTTAGGCTACAGTTAACACACAAGACAAAAGAACAATCTATGTATAAATGAAAAAAACCCCAACAACCTGTTAAAATGAGTGCCTTGAAAATAATTTTAGGAAGAGTTAGCAGTGAATGTTCTTCTGGAATTCAGTACTAATCATTAAGGTAGGAAAAATTAGATGTCTACGACCTACATCTAGATATAACCTATTTGTACCACCATTTGTTTGGTAGGTGAGGCTAGCACAGTACATTTCCCTCAGAGTATAACAGGTATTTACAAGCCTCGTTTTTTTTCCTTTGGAAAACAACTATGGGAAGGATGCTTTGTCTCAACAGGTCTACTGCTTATTGGTATTCAGGACCTCACCTGCTTACTTGACCAAAAATAATCTATATTTTGCCTGTGATTCCTACACTTGAAATGGAGTGAAATGAATTCTAGTTCACCATAAGCATCACCAGAATAACTGTCCAAATAATGCCCATTATTTCTGAGTAAAAACAATGGGATTGTGTACTTAGAACTTGTACTCCATGCAGTCAAAATTTCATCATTATCACAAGCCCCTCCACCTCTTTTCTTGGGTAACTGATTTACTATGTCTTTGCCATAAAAATGTATAGTGTCTTCTTTGTTCCACTTCTGGCATTTTTGGCAGAGTAAATTCACCTGCTCCAAAAGCGTGGATTCATCATTTGCACCTGCATTTAAGGAATTTAATGCCTGCAAGCTGGAAAGCCAATATTAGCTTGGTTACTGTGGTAACAGACTCATTTTCAGCAGCCTGTAATGAATGCTGCTAGAAGCAGGGCTGCTATTCTTGAATTTTGTTTATGCAAATGTGTTTTAAACACCTATCTCCCATACCGTATCTCCTGCTAATAATCTCCAGGTATGAAGGTACTGGTATCTGACGCTTTCTCATAAAGTTCGGATTTCAGTGGGACTGTTCATTTGGGTGAAGTTAAAGTAAATTCAGATGCTTTTTCAGAACTCTGGCCTATCACCCCAATTAATACTGTACCGAAAGTCTACCCTCAGAACCGGCTGCTTCACTGAAGCTCCAGTCTGCTTCTCTGTTTTACAAAATCTTGTAAATTAAAAGACCTTATGGCCTCTTAGTTTTTACCCACATTTTTGAGAGACAGAAGGAGCCTGCTCACCAATGCCTTTGAAACTGGGTATATATCTCAGTTTAATAATTATGTTGTTGGAGAGAGGAATATTGTTGCCCGGATTTCTTGTAAAGTAATAAGAACTCTTTAAATCACATCAGAAAAACATTAAATGGATTGCTCATCATTTATAAAGCTGCCAGTACCTTTATGAGATGCTTTTGTTTTCCCCCTCAGTGCTTGGCTCTCTTTGGAATTAAGTTTTCACAAACATATGATTTGCGCACATTTATCCACTCTGAAAATGTAGTATACCAAGGCTTGCTGGCCTGCTTTTCCTTGTCCATCCTCTTGTCCTGGCTGCTTTTGTTGCATTAAGGGGATACAGACTTACTACTTCTCTCTCCCCCCTTTATGAGATAAACAGGTTTTTTTAAAGTTTATTCATGCCAAAACCTAGAGTCAAAAGAACTTGAAACAAGAACCAAACATGTCAGTAATCATAAATAAAAGTAGTACAGAGCTTAAAACACTGGTGAAAAAAAAAATAATTATAATATTTGCTGACCACTACGTCTTTCTTACAGAGACTAACATATTTTCACTGCAGAACAGCTGAATAACGCAAATAAAATCAGCATAATTGTCAGAGTCATAGTTACTTTCCAATATAAGAACAATTCTTAAGGGGATTTATACAAACATTACAGAAAGTTAATGATGAGAGAACAATGAAGGAATGAAAAAGAGATGCCTGCATTACATTAGTTCATTGATCAGAAGTACTTTGGAGGACGTTTCCTAACCTGCGACCAGTAGCTTGCCATGAACTCAGAATGACACAAGCCTGCCCCTCTGAGGCAGGGAGGATGGGGCTAATATGACAGGTCACCAAAATTACTCAATCTTTAAATGACAAACCTACCAGCAGTGCTAATAGCACCACTGTTTTTTCCCTGTCTGCTGTGAAAAGTTCTTATTATAACTTGGAATGATCTCCCTATTGTTTAAATATTTGTCCCTAGTATTAGGATGCAGTCCCCTCGACTGCCCCTGAAAACAAGTTATGAGAACATATGAAAAAAAAATGTACAAATCTGAGCATGGTGGTCTCCAGGGTCATCCCCAGCTTACCTTCTTTCACAGTGCTGTACTTCTCCCAGAGGTTTTAAGTACAGTAGGTGGAACGGACCAAAGCAGCCATGGCTGTATTGCCACATTTAAACCATGCTTGCCATCACAGTATGAAACTAACTAAATTCAGGTTTTCTATTCAGTACAGGGATGCTTTTCTCTCACTTTCGTGCTTCTCTCCTGGAAATCTCTCAATGTATCTTTTAACCTTTTTTTCTTTTTTCTACTCCATTCAAGAATTAATGTGTTCATTTTACCAGACACGTGAAGATGATTTGAAGAAAATGGAGTACCTGGTTCTTATTCTGCAATCATTGCCTATTTTTTAAAGTGCTGCTAGATATTTGTTAGAAACAAGGATCAGACATCTTATTCTGTAATAGCATCTCATTGTCTGTCCTCTGAAAATCCCATTTTAAAGTTTCTATCTGAAAGTCAAAGATACTTACCAAATAGTCTTTCATAGCTGGAGGGAGTTTTAGCTAATTCTAGAGCAGCAAATTGCCAAAAATTCCTCAGCTACTTTATGCTGAGCTGTAGCATGTGTGGATTACGGACTCTAAACTACTGTTATGTTCAGCTTTCTTCCAGAAGGTGATGTTTTCTGGGGACAAGCACAAAAGTTCAGTGATTTGTCATGGCTGGCACAGGAGCATACAGAGTTCAATGAAGGGAAAATGACCTGTGGTAGCTCCTGTGTCCCTACAGTAGCTGGTTTACTTGTAACCATGCTCTGCAAAATACCATTCACTGCTGGCTCAAGCAACTTGTAAAATACATAGCATAGCATGTGATAATCCATTTCTTTATTTAAGGCAGAGGAATGATGGGTATCATCCTTAGAGGGCCAGCAAAGCTCTGTAGTAAATCGCTGGTGAGCGGAGAGGGCGAACAGGTGTTTCACGTGCATATGGAGAACAGCAGAAGAAAAGGCATCAGTAGTACCTTCTCTTGTAGGGATCAGACAGGGTGAACAGATGTCTCTGGCTCCTGCAGGTTTTTGCTAATTTCTCTGATCGGACTGTTCAGGACTCAGTCTGCTCACAGACCTCAGCACAAAACAGCCTTCGCCAAACCAAGCCTCTGATCACTCTGCTTCTTCACTGCCTAAGGGTGACAAAGTCCTGCCTGACACGAGGGGCCAGGAGCTTCAGCTCCTGTATTTCTGCCATTCCCTTTCCATTTCTGTTTTGCTGATGATGCCATTGTCCTGCACTGCTGAAACGAACTGTGTAAAGCTGTGACTGAATCATGGGAGGTTGTTTCCCATGCGGTGCCCCAAAGGCCCTGAGATGAAGAGGCTGGAGCTGGGCAGGCTCCAGGGCTGTATTGCTGCTTCTTTTTTGAGGCTAGTTTTGGTTTTCATTCAAAATTTTAAATTTTACTAGGAGACAGTACGCAGTCTAATCTTGTTCTATTGCTTCCACGGCCTTGCTGGACTGCACTGTGTTGCATATAAAAAGCCAAAAAGCTGCATTTGACGTGTGAGTCCCCAGACAAGCTATCCAAAAGCAGACTGCTGCTAGTATCAGAGTTGAATAGATGGTGAAGTTCATGTTGTAAATTATGATGTTCTTCTACTCAAAACAGATTTAGATCAGAATGTGAGGGGAATAGGGAGTTCTTTTAATAATCTGAAGTATTTAAAATTTGTAACAATCTGTAAAATGTTGTGCTTCAGGGACTATAAATGTCTTGGGAGGATAATAAAAATGTTGGTGGTAAATGTGTTTGAAAATTATGAATTTGAATACAATCCTGTGTGTAATTATTGGAGGTTACCATGCGATTAATGTGATCTTGATGAAGACCGGGTTAGGGGAAAGAAAATGAAGATGCTTTTCTTTACCAGTGTCCATTAATAGAATATTTAGGTATTCTTCTTAGTAGGCTCTTTCTATTTCCCTCCTGCTGCCTATAGGAATGTGCTTCAGAGAACAATTAACAGCATTTGACTTCCCTTTATGTGTTGTTTTGCATAAGTTTTTTCAATAAATTAGCAGATTTTTCTAATACCTCTGGCAGTTAGCTATTTTGACTCCAAAGCTGAAGCACAGTCAAACAAAGCATCACAGCTTTTCTTTGACAGGAGAATGAGGGAGAAGTTTGTTTCCTTGTTAATAAATTAAAAACAGATTGTGCTTGTTTTCACGTTTCAAATCCCTGAGTCACTACTGGGAATAAAATAGTTTGATAGTACTGGTAATGCTATGGTTTATATTGAGTAAGGGAAAAACTGATATTTCTGCAGCGGTTTTCTCCTTTGGATCATTGATAGCAAGAGGGCATGGGGTTTGTTTTTCTGGTGTTGTGGTGGTTTGTTGGGGTTTTTTTTGCTTGTTTTTAACTAGTATTGATAGAATCTGCTCAGTAGTGAAATCCATTTCTCCCATGTCACTGCTGTGGGTGTCAGAATGACCCCAATCAGGATTGGCCTGAATAAATCTGTGTCTGTTACAGTCGTGTCTCCAGTTGCACTGCTGACATCCTGTAAATAGATATCCATGCAGACCTCTTTCTGCTTTAGTATTTCTCACTGACATGATTTATTCCTAAAGTTAAACACCCTTGCTTTAAGAAAATGGCCTTGGGTTGTGGAATTCACCACTGGTCACCACTCCTACCAAAGAGAAGAAGCACCAATGCCAAATTTGATCTGTGAGGCACTGTAGCATGAGACACATGTCCAGGGTTTCACTGCAAGGTTACAAGATGCAGGGGCATGCTCACAGCTTCTACAGGTCTGAGAGTAGGATGAGTAGCCATAGAGGTACTAATGACATATTGCAAAAATTGTGCAGTGTGAAAGCTACAGTTGCTTCTGTGTACCAGTAAGAAATTTGTATGAGTATCTGCTCCCTTCTACGTCCAGGGCCCTCTGTCTCCAGTGACATATTGCTGTGCTTTGTCATCCTGTTTGCCAAGCTTCACCTGAAACTTCCTCTAATGGACACCAAAGTATTTCACTGTCCCAACAGAATGAATTGTGCAAGCAGAAGAGTCTTCTCATGAAACCTTCCTGTGTTACAGCAGCCTGTGGTCATAACTAATGCCAGCCCATAGCAAGTTTACAGGAACAGCTGTAACACTATTTAAATAGTGCTTGGTGTCAAATTCTTAAGGGAATTAAAAAAAAGTTGTCAGCTTTCAATATTTCCAATTTCTTGCATTTCTCTCTTTTTCTGATGAAGAATTCCATCATAGTGACACAGAACAGTCATGCTGTTTACTTAAAAAACTGAGAGCACGTGTTTGTAAGCAATGAGGATAAATGTTTAAGTGTCAGCAGTAAGGCCTCCACAGAAAACTAACTGTTGAAAAAAGAGAAATAGTATTCCTTTATGGTTAAGCCTTTTTTTCCCCTTCAATTCTAGGTTTTCTGGTGATAAAGCAGGATGTATTTATAAAGCAGTAATAAGCTCCTAATTAATGGTAGGATATACTTGAAGAAAAAGGTAATTTAATATTAATACATTTCCTAATCAGCTGTATGCCATAGGGAAATTGAGCCTAGAAATTTGAACAATTGATAAGAGACTGTTGTATTTTCTCTACCAAATGAGAAAAATGAAATATGTATGTAAAAGACCCAAAAATGGGTCTGGTTTAAAAATAGGGTGATTTTGTTAGAAGGCATTTGCATTCTCCCTCTGCTGTTTATTTTATTTTAGAATGTGTTCCACAGTTTGCACCCTCACCTTCTGGAACTTGTACATCTCTTTAAACCAAATTGTTGTAGAGCATATTTAGTGCTTTGTGTATTAATACCAAGCTATATTAATCATCTAAATTTCTACTAGCATGCAATGAGTTGTTTAAAGGAACTAACTCAAATCCAATCTGCTCGCTTAAAAATACCATATTTCAAGCACTGCATTGTGTAGTATTTTGATCATTTTTTGTCATCTTATTATGGTTTTGTTGGGGTTTTTTTGTTCATTGTCCTGTTTTCTGAGAGAAAAGAAACATCTGCAGCCAAATGTTCGGGGAGAGCTGCAAAGCTCTCCATATGCAGACCTTCCTCCAAAGCTCATTTCAGGCTATTTGAATCATTCCAGGGTTTGTGGCAGGTTTTGGTTCAGTGTGCTGGCCAATAGTATGTACTCACAGCAATGTGCATCTCATGTTTTAGTTAGTGTTACTTTTATGCTCTGTCACAAGTTTATTTGTATTTGATTATTGAGCTGACTTTGTATTGCTAAAAGCAACACTGAATTTTGCTATTTTAAAGCAAATACCTCTTGTGAACAGGTTTGCGATGGACCTTAAAAATGTATTGGCATATGATCAACTGAAGGATGATCATCGCTGGCACACTGTGGGAGCATGGCTGTTCTTCCTGCGTGCTCTGCGTGCTTCCTGGGCCAGATCCGTGCTGAGGAGGACGGAGAGGCAGGCTGGGTTCCTCTTTGCCTCCCTGCTGCCACGCACGGCACCCAGGCTCGTGCCTTTTGGCACAGTCAGAGCTGTGCTCGCTTTTTTTCCTAGATGGTATGTGGGCATTTACTTCTTTGGGACTGATTATGGTTGTCTAAAGGCAAGTATGCAGGCAGTTATATGTAACTGTCAAAATTACTTGTTCAAACCAAAGGTCCACCTAGCTCTGTTTGCCATCACTCAATAATAGGTATTTGGGGATCAATAAGAACAGAGGGGGCAGGTAAGGATACTTTTTCTGGAAAGTCATTTTCCAGTGACAGGCAGTTTAGGGGCTTCTGGGGTCAGAGGCAGTATATTTTGATTTAATTTGACTCAGACTTTTTGCCTGAGAACTGGTCAAATCAGTTTTTCAGCCTGCTTATGCTTTGGTTCATCTACAGTATCCAGTGACAAAGAGCTTGAACACTGAATTTTGTTTCTTTTATACCTTCCGTCTCCCAGCTTCATTTGATTTTGTAGTTCTTGCACACTTGCTTTCTTTTTACCTTCTCTATGGCATTTCCAAGATTACAGAAAACTCTTATGTTCCCCACCCACAGTAATATTGCTGTCAAGGCTGAAGAATCCTAGTTTATGTAACATTTCAAATAAAGCTTAATTAAAATGCTGAAAATTTTCCAGTATTTTCCAATACTCTTCAACAGAACTTGGTCTGAACTTTCACCCCAAATCCAAAATGCATTATGAGAATGGAAGCAACCAATGGCTGAGTTTGGGGATTTTGTTTTCTCCTTTCCTGTATCAACTGTTTGCTGGATTTGACCGATGCTTTTCTTCATTTTCTTTAAAAGAAAAAACACAAACACCACCCCACCTTACACCCCCACCCCCACCCCCCACCCTTCCCAAAAAAGGGAAAAATAGCTATCCATTCTAAGCAAATCTTCTTAAATTTCATTTTCCCTGCATATGGCCTAGATTTTTGGCTGCATCATTAGGAAACAACAGAGTATTAACTTTCATTTTATGAGTATACATGTATGTATGAGTATGCATGTGCAATAATATTTTTTTTCAGCAGTTGCTATGGAAAACAGTCTTGTGCAATGAATCATACTTTGACTTTTGTTGAGTAATGTTATTCTGCTTATTTTACAGTAATTTTACTTATAAATATTTGTTACAAATTAAAATGTTAAAAAGTGGGATGTATGCTTAAGTGGAGTCTGAATACACTTTAAAGGTGATGCTTTTTTGTGTTTTATTGCATGGTGTGTGTCATTTTTAATGTCACTCTATAAAAGATATCATAGAATCATAGAATACCAGATCGCAAGGGACCTCAAGAATCATCTGATCCAACCTTGGCAAAAGCATGGTCTAGAAAAGATGGCCCAGCACCCTGTCCAGCTGAATCTTAAAAGTGTCCAATGTTGGGGAAGTCACCACTTCCCTGGGGAGATTATTCCAGTGGTTGATTGTTATCGTGAAAACTATTCCTCTTGTCTCCAATCAGAATCTTCCCAGGAGTAACTTGTACCCATTACCCCTGTCTTTTCCATGTGACTCCTTGTAAAAAAGGAGCCTCCATCTTCTTTGTAGCCACCCTTTAAATATTGGAACAAGGTGATAAGGTCTCCCCTAAACCTCCTATTCTCAAGGCTGAACAAACCCAGTTCTCTCAGCCTTTGCTCACATGGCAGGCTTCCCAGGCCTTTGTTCATCTTTGATATAAAATTCTTTGTAGTAAAAGTGGTATGTAGGAAGAGTTGGAAGGTGTAGTTTCCCTGTCCATAGGACATGTCTGAATTTCAATGAATTCTGTTCTGCAGCAGGACTGAATATTTGGAGATGAGCTGATGGGCATGTGCATTCAGCACAGAATAGCTAATCATCCAGTTAAGACATAACTGCAATTTTTTGCTATTTTACTATATTTAGTCATCAGACCAAAAAGAACCTGATAATCAACATTCACTGTGGTATGGACACCAAGGTTAAAAAGTACCTTCTGTTCAGTTTTTCAGTAAGTGAATCTTAAATGGGGTCTCCATATTCCAAGTGTTGCCCTTGCTGGGGATGTTATTTAAATATTACTTCTCTAGGCTTTCTTTTTCCTCCTTTTTTTCTTTCCTCTTCCCACCTCAAATAAAAAAAAAAATCCATTCTTGTGAAAAGTGACAAATGTGTTCCAGCCAAATGTTTGGATTTGGCAAATCATTTTTATGTCTTTTCACTTCTGCTCCCTCTCTGTTTTTTTAAAAAAAGAAGACAGTATCACCCTACACTGCATGGAAGAATTGCTGATGAGCTGACCATAGATCATTAAGTGAAATATGCAGGGAGTGGGAGAAAGCTCCTAATTTCAATTTAAGTTTCTGAGCAGGAGCCAAAAGGGTTTAAATAAAAATAATAATGAAGAATGGAAAGTTGTCACAGCAGACTAGTATTTTGCAAGTCAGTTTATGGTAAATAAACCTTTGAGGCTTCATCAATTATTTTTTTCATTCCACATCAACTCCCTTTAATGATCTTAACATCAAATCTGATTTATGTAAGCTTTATAAAAAGGACAAAACAAAACCAGAATCTGACATAGCCATCTTCATGCCTATTCCTTCTCCTATATATAATTTTTCTTTATTAAAGTTGTTTCGTGAAAACCTTGACATTTGTAGTTGGAATAAGAGATCAGAACTATTCAAAGAAGGTCATGTTCATTTTGACCTGTCAGTTCTTTTTCACTCGTGTATGATATAGGAAATTCAGTGAGTAACTGGTAGTTTCTCAGTAGGGAAGAATTTAAGTTGTCCTAATGCTTGTGACAGAGAAGCTGGGGTAATGAAAAAGGAACATGCCAGTGAATAAAACAACAAATCCCTGGCAGTATTAAATGTGATTCAGCATCTGAACTTCAGAAAGCCTGTGACTTAATTTCATGATGAGGATAAAGTAAATCGAAGTCTTGAAAGGTGTTAGTCTTTGTTTTACCCCTCACTTAAGATAATAACTGTTCTTCATCACCAGAAAAACAAAAGAAGAGAACATCACATTAGTTTTCATTTTAATCTTACTTTCTCTTCACATTTTAGTCTTTTTGCATTTTCTTTAGTGTCCTGTTCCACTTTTAATCATATGAAACAAAGAGATAACAACAAAAAAATGTTGCCTCCATTAATTAACACCCGTCTTTGGGACCCAAACATACTTGCCTTCACCTGGATTATCTGTATAAAGCTGCAGTCTTCCTGATGCCCACACCCCAAACCTATCAAGCCTTTCTTTTATGAGTCCTAAAAATGACACAAAATATGTAATGAATGCCAAATAAACAGAGACTGGAACTCTGAGCCTTGGGCCTTCTAATTTTTTGTGCTTCACCATGTTCTTTGTGTTAATCTTGTTTCACATGGCTCTCCTGTATCTGTTTTATTTTTCCTTTGTTAGCAGGAGGAGAAACTTTTGTGATAATCATGATGATTGGTTTCAAGTCTTCAAATATGCTTTACCTCAGTGGTCTAATAGCAACTGGATCTCTCGTATTAGTATTTTGCGTTAGTATTCTAATTACTTGTTTCAGCACAAGCTGAAGTAAAGAAAAATAAAATTAAAAGAATGAAGTATTTTAGAAATAAATAACTGTGATGCGCTGAATATACCTTGAAAACTTGTGACGTTAAGCAGATACAATTACTTGCATCCAAGTTAATACAGTGATGCATTAGCTAGATTAACAGAATTTGTATTAATTAATCTGTATATAGGAAGAAAACAGAAGATTACACAAAGTAAATTCCATTGTATGTTCAAGATCTTTCTGTTTTCTGATATATTTTTAAAGGCCTTTGTTTTATGTGGACTGTCTAGCTAATAGTTTTGTTTTATATTTCTAAATGATTCAGCAGTAAGTGTTATATATTACTTAATAACCTGAAAATAGCTGATCTTACAATTTACTGATTTTTATAAGTATATAGTGGGGTCCTTGTTTTTACCTCCAAATTACATTTCTTCAACTGTAAGTAAATAAAAAGGAGTGCTGGTGAGTTTTATTTCTTCTTAACAGCCCTGCTATGTATTGATCAGGATTGTTTCAGTTTTATGGTAGTATCAATAATATGTCTTGTGTTCCAGGTTATTGAATCTTTCTCAGAGCTGTCTTGTGTGTCATAACATTTTGTAAATATAATTGGAAAGGTGCAACCTTTCACTGCCTTAGGGTATTTTGGGTTTTTTTTAATTCTACTAGTGCATTTAAAAAAACCAGAATGGTTTATTGAGCAACTCATTTAGTTTTATTTTTGCTTTTTATTCTAAATTATCTAGAAGAATTCCATTTTTTGTTTTTAGTGATAAAACCAAATATCACTGTTGGAGCAAGTTCAGATGAGTGGGCCAAAGTGTGGAAAATAACAAAAAGATGGTGAAGAGGTGGAGTGTGGGTGCTTTGTTTCATTGTTTTGTTGGGTAGCTTCCCCCAACACACACCTCACCTGAATCATAGCAGTTTAGTGGAGATGATGCTTTGAAGAAAGGTGTAAGCGTGTTCAGTGGAACATGATCTTAATTTCATCACTCGTGTTATTTTAGGAATTATTTATGGGAAAAAATGCTGAACCATCTGATATAGCAAATAATTGTTCTTATGAGCCAACAGCTGATAAAAAGGTTTACACTTTTCAAAGGTACATCCAGAAACTAGTTAAAAATGGTTTGTTTTTTTTTTCCTTTGTTAAGTTTAAATTCTGAATATTTCTGTATTATGTAGATGCCATTTGACAAGTGAAACAAAGATATAGGTTGGGATTGCAAGTCTGCTGTGCTTTTGATCTAACAGAGCATCTGGAAGTTGGTTGGTTGATTTGTTTCTTTGGGAAAATGCTTGTCTTCAAGAGACAGTGTTCTTTGCTTTGTCCATTACATCTCACAGGATTAAAACCGAAGTTTTTTGTCAGAAATCTGATTCTTGTATTGGTGCAAACATGTGGGTTCACCTATATCAATTAAAAAAAAATATACAGTCTATCCTTCTCAAATGTTTTAAGTTTGTAATAATACTGCAGATAAATAATTACTGGTTTCTAAAGTAGCCAAGATTTATTTTCAGGATACACCCAGAGGTTTTAGATATATTCTGCTAAACCTTGACAGGCCTCTGTCTGTTGAACTTGTCCATAGACAAGGGACTTAACCAAGAAGTCTCTCCTTCATAGTCCCTTTTCTTGTTAAGGCTGGCAATTCTGTGCTGGATCCATCCAACCTTGTGAAAAGATTTTAGACGTCTGAAAAAAATTATGGATGAAAATTATTTTTACTTGCTATTGTGCTTTTTCCTCTCAATTTGCCAGAAAGCAATTGGGGCACAATATAAGAAAAGCTAGGAGTTAGAGGCAAGTAGCCATATACATTGTCAAGAGCATGGGCTTCCAGAACAGCATGAGATTTTCAGCAGTAAAAAGGCCATTATAGTCTATATGCTTTAAGTACATAAAGGACAATGTGCTTTCTCTTACATGCACACTCAGACCAGCCAGTAAAATGCATACTTCTTTTTTTTTTTTAAATTACAAAATAGTCATTTGTAAGTATCATCTGTAAAGTTATTTTTGACAAGACAAACGCCTATGAAACTTTTGAAAATGTAGGAATGTTTTGAGAACAGGTCCCATGGTGGTATTTATAGATATTTATATTTATATAAATTATATTATTTTATAAAAATAATATGATCTTACCACTAATAAAAAGCAAAACAAAACTGGGGTTTTTTTGTTAATTAGGGTTTTTTCTGGGATTTTTTTGCCCTTAACAATGTTTAGCACCATTCTTGCCTACCATTTCATCCATTCCCTTTCTCTGTTTTCCTTATACCTAAAAAGATTTTTTTTCAGGTGGAACTGCACAGGATTGTTTTATATTCAGCAGTGTATTTTGATGAAAGTAATCTGGCTTTATTCCATAGATTAATGGATAAAGTGCCGTCTGTGTCTTCTCATAGTCACTGCATCACTATATGACCTATAGGAGATTGGCCTCTGATTTTTCTCTTCCTTCTGCTTATTTCAAGTATTATTGTAAATAGATGAGTAAATGCAAGCTTGAATTACTGTAAGTTTTCTTCATTCAGCACTATATACATTTAAATGAACTGTTTAACTGCATAATACTTCAATTACATGAAAGAAAAATGGATCACATGCATTTTTAACAAGCTTTTTATAGTTTTTCTAAAAATGCTCAATCATTTCTATTTAATAACTTGCTCTGAGGTTGTTCCAAAGTTTTATTAACTGAAATTAATCCTCTTAAATATATAAAGTACCATCTCTCAATTTTTGCTCCAGTGTTAAAGTAGATGAATCAAAACTATCCCATGTAATCTTGTACTGTATATGCAGCAAGGCGGAAGTCTGGCTAAATTCCTATAGATCAGTGGATAAAAAGGTATGTAAATTTACATACATAAATTTGGCTTGTGACATGGCTTGGTTTTTTTCACCATCATCATGTGCATGTTTTCTGTTATGTGCCTGTGGTCTTCCTTTCCTTGCTTCCTGAGCAAAGACACTGGGAGAGGGGGTGTACGGAGTTGGGCAGCTGCAGCCGAAGAAGAGGGTGGAGAGTGCACAGAGCAACCTCTGCACTTGCGCAGCCCATCGTCATGTCTATTCTCTTGAATTTATCATTGCCACTTCCCTGTCCAGATAAGAGTGATTTATTCCAAACTGTGTTATCAACAGCGCTTTTATTTTGGTGTTTCCAAGTTCATCTGATATCAAGTAACCGTATCTCTACTTCTCAGAGGCAAAAACATCAGCTAATGTGAAAATGTAAGCATCACGCTGGCAGTGCAGAAGTTATAATATTCCTTATAGTGCTCTTCTGAATGATATTACCAAACCCCACATAAATGGCATATAAATTACGTGGTTACTGTGGAAGACAAACAATGATTTACTGCTGTGTGCGATGGTGCTTTCACTCATTGTGGGGAGTAGCTGGCTGTCATGATGGTTTTCTGAAATGCTGTAATGCATTTGAAATGTTTCAGACTGTAACACTAAGACGAATAATAATATTGAGTCACAAAACTAAAGGTGGGGAAACAGAAATGTAGATAAAATTGCACATGGGAATTGCTGATATTATCTAGGAATTGAGACTTCTGTTTAAAATATGGTATGTATCACTTCCTCCATAGATATCGCAGCTAATATGTATTTCTAGACAGGTTGATGCAATAAATAATGGTTGCAATTCCAGAGGACCTATTACACTTACCAAAGCTGTTCTCTTGAAAACATTATTTACAAAGTATAATTAACCTCCTGCCTTTTCCTGTTCCTGCTGCATATGAGTAACTGGAACAAATAGCTCTTTTATAATTATCTTCCCGCACTTTCTTCCCTCTCATTTGTCTTAAAAAAATTATCACAACTTTCACTTTTTTATTTGCAGGATTTTAATTTTATGTTGACTTTACCAGAGTCATGAAGAATCGTTTTGTTTGGACATGCCTGCCAGAAGATTGAGGATACAATGACTGAGGGACTTATACAGAGTTTTACCCTCTTATTATTACAGGCAGCATAGCTATCAATTTTTTAAATTGTTCCATGTCAGAAACTGATATTTTTTTCTTCTTCTTCACTACTCTTCTGAGTAAGATGTTCCACAGTATCACTAGTCTGATATTTGAAAGGTGTTTTCTTTCTTCCAGAACTCATTTTCTTCTCCATAATTTGCATTCATATTTTCTTCAGACAATTCTGTTTTAATTTTATCCTGAAGGAAAGTTTAAAAGATCACATACTTTTGAAATATCAAATTTTTCACAAACTCAAAGGAAGAGTAACTAAACTCTTTGTTGATTTTCTTTTCAAAACAAAGCCTCAAATTATTTTTTTTTTTTACAACTATTTACAAGTGTTCAGGCTTCCCACCATTCATCATAGAGTACAATTGCTGTGCAACACACAGTTACAGCACAAAAGAAAGAGCATATGTGCTGTCTCTTTGATATCTATCAAATATTTTGCTTGAACGTGAATGTCCTCTGCAAAGTCTTTTTGTGGGGCAAAGGTGACGATTTAGTGCTGCTATTTTGACTGAAATTGCTGGGCATGTATAGATTTGCCTTCCCACCTCTGGTTTCTAGGAGAGATTTAGAGACTGAAAAAAACACATCTGTGGGAGGGGAGAAAGAGGAATAAGAAATAGGTTTTAGAGAATAAAAAAGGAGATGGAAAGGCTATAAAAGGATGGAAGGATGAAAGGCAAGGGGATTATGAAGACAGCAAAAAAGGACAACAGCCATACCCTTTCCCCATTGCAAAAAATCCAGCAAAAAATGAGTAAAGTCATTTGTCTTGTACCATTTGTTAACAATCAACAAATACTTGTTAACAAAGATACTAGTCCTGCATCTCTGGTAACACCATCACTGTGGAAGGGGGAAATCCTGATAGTGATGTGCATGACAGCTGTGGTCGGGACCCCAGATTTAGCTGACACTGGTGGGTCTGTTGTCCTAGTGACACTTGCTGGTTCGTTGCCTGACCCTAAGTAGCATCAGGACAAAGTGCAGGGTGGGATAAACCCTCTGATAACTGCTGATTTATGAGGAGAGGTATGGGCAACGAACCACTGAAACTCTGGAGGACAAGGAGTACTCAGATGCTTTTTCCTGTGAAGGTGGTTCTAGACTGTGGTCTCCCCAGCTGCAAGGCAGCAGATTCATACCAGGTTTTGGAGGCAAAGCTTTTAAGGATTTTACATGGATGCAAAATATACCCTGACTAATAGTGTTGAATCATTTTGCATTCTGGAGAATGATCAGGAGTGGCAGATTAAGTGGCTGCTGAGCAGAAATGTGTCTGACTTGTTGTGCCCCTTGGACTCTTACCTTGTTATAATATCAGAGATGCTAACTGGAAACCAGTTCCTTTTCTCTGTCTTTTCCCTCAAATGACTTTGGATGGCGGACACTTGATATCTGTTTTGGAATTTGACCAGTATGGAGGTCTTTATGGTATATAACATAAGTGTTCTTATGAGAAGAAAAATTTCAATTTCTTCTGTTTTCTTCTGATTGCTATTTTTCATGTGAGTGGTGAAAGACATGTCTTGTTTGTATCATATGTTTTGACCAGAAGGAATAACTAAATATTTTTATTCCCTTTATCCTGAGAATAGTAAATTTTTATCATCTGGGTAATTTTCACTCCATAGTAAATTGATTCACTCTATAGTAAAATTATATATTTTTGAAGCTTCATTGAAGACCTTGTATTTTTGCTTTTCATGGTAACAAAGCAAGGAGTACTCTTTAAGCCTCAATCAACAGGAAGAATTTTACAGATAATAAAGTAATCCACTTTCTTGGGTTTTGTTTAGTTGGTTTTTTTGGGGGGTGGGATTGAGAGGTACTTTAAATGAAATTTAAGCAGGTATCACTTCCAGACTTCATTCGGTAGATTTTCTTAATGAGAATATCTTGCTACAATGAATTCAAACCCATCAAATGAGGGAGAGAGCAATTATGAAAGCTGAAGCTGTAGATACTTTTTGGCATTGGTCTGTAAACAATGCTTAGCATAGTGAGAAAAATGGCCAATAGTCAAATTCTTTAAATACAGCGAGTTCTCCTGATTGTTAATATAAAAATAATTATTATCTGACAAGCTGCTGAGGTTCTACTGTCTTCAGAAATCCTATACAAGAGGCTTTGTAAGGCTGAAGAAGTTGTATTCACATGCTTCAGGTGACTTAACACGTGGTAGTTTCACAGTGGACTGAGTTAGTCCCATGTGGAGACACTGTGTCCAGAAGATTTAGTGTTCTTGGACACGCAGTCTCCTTGAAGTGTAGGAGCATCATCCCTCTATGTCAATAACAGCTGATTTCCTCTGGTCTCAATTTAGGAACAGCTGATTTGTCACTCTTCCTGCTGCCAGCTAAGAGGGACATTTTCTCTGGGAAGAGGGAGATCTTAGTTTTCTTTTTTCTGTTTTTTTTTAAGTAAGCCCCTTTATCCTTAATAGTTATCAAAGAATTTCCTAGCACTATGAGAAAGTGTCAATAAAATCTGGAAACCTTAATTTCATATAGAACATAGTGAAAAATTACTAACTGGGTAGAATTTGGAAGCTTTCTGTTTTCTAGAGCCATAGATAGTAGTTTACAACAGAATAATTTTACTATATTTTACACTGCATTATTAAAAGTGCTTAAACCAAGAGAATGTGCTGAAGCTGAGGCATGTTGTGCAAGCTATTGATTAAGCTGAAATACTGGTTGGAAAAAAAAAACCCTCGTTCATTTATTGTCTTAAATTTGCAGTTGAGTATAATAATTAAACCACTAAAATCTGGATACAATCTTTTTCATAACTGTGGTCTGCTGCCTTTTGATTTTCTTAATAATTATGTGTTTAACTGTGATGATACATACTGAATATTTATCCATGTGATGATTTGTAATGTGAACCTACAGCAACCTATATCCTAGTATAACTTCTTGCATATGTGTAAGTACAGAAGAGATTTCTTTGAATCAGCGGGGGGTGGGGGGGAGGGTGGTGGTAAGATTTAGCATGTAAGATGTTAGCTAAAATTCTCAGCTGTTCTTCAGTGATGATATTGCTCTTCTCCTGAGTTGAAGTGTTGGATGTGGTGTGTCTTCATATTACAAAAATAAGTTCCTAGTTCTTATGGATGTGTATGTAATTGATTGACTACAATCAGATCACTCAAAGAAGAAAAGTGTTCATTTCTATTTATTTGCACAATATTTATCTTTTGTAGTTTGAATCACGTATAAACTGGAAGATGTTTCACTTCTGATATTTTAGCTAAAATATTCCAGCTAATGTGACTGAGAGTTGATGTTATTAAATTAGGGATTTTCCTTTTTGGGTGGTATAGTTTTTTTTCAGGTTACTTTACATCTTTTGAGACGCAAATGGTAAAACAGAACAAGTGATGTTATTTTCTAAACCAGCTAAGACTCTCAGATGTTTCTTTAAATTGAATTCCAACAACTCATGGTATCTTGAGAAGTGCTAAGAGTCCTTCAGGCTTTGCAGGGAGCTCTTCAGTTTGCAGGACCTGACTCCTTGAGCTAAGAAATGCATATCCTCTTCCAGGCAGCTCCCAGTGCTGCATGCCTTGAATTGCACGGCATTGACTCTGTTCAGGGATTATTTTTCCTTTCTGGTGATTGCATAATGCTGGATTAAATCCAATTTTGAGTCCTTGCTGTGGTGAGAATATTCCAAAATGTTCTTGGGATAATGTCAGAAACCTGAACATTTGAGCAGTGTAATGGATTTGTCCCTGGCTGATTGAGTATCAGTCACCTGCAGAAATTTGAAGGAGTCTGTGGATTGTGTGGGCTGGGATTTCCCTGGCTGTCAACTGCTAGAGGTCAGGAATGGAGATTACTGTCATCCTGAAAAAATGTGTCTTCTGCTCCTCTAAGCAAACCCCACAAAGAGAATGGGAGGAGACACTGCTGGCTTCAGAAACTCATGACAAGCAGTGACAGGTACCATTTCCTATACTGCTACATGTCATCTGGCTGGCTGTTAGTGTTCTCTGGTATGTAAACAATGTTCTTACATGAGAAGTAAGAGAGAAAGTACACACCGCACATGCGTGAGCGTGCTGGACTCTGCCATTCCCAGGTGTTTACAGATGTCATCCATTGCCTAATGATGGGCAGGTTTAGGGGGAGCAGTGTTACAGGGCAGGGAGGATCACATACATCTTGGGGTTCATTTGTGGGAATATGGACAGCTTGCCTTTGGGCAGCTTTGCTGCAGCAAGTTTATCATGTGTATGATTACTATGTTGACTGATATGAAATCAAATTTTGTTGTGCTTGTCTTACTTGTCAAGAAATTTTGAGACGCTCTGAGGTGGAAATCCATTCAAAATTTTTTCCATGAAAAATTTCATAGTGTGATGTGAAGCCAGATTAAATTATACTGTTTTGAAGGGCAACTGGTTAGGAAATTAAAATCTTCAATCAGTCTAGGGTAATAAAGTATTTAACCCAGATGAGTCTTTTGTTGTACATATTAGGAACTATCCTGTTTTATTCACTTGATAAATATATTTTGGTTTTTAGTAGTTCTGAGTACATTTAAGTGAGCAGATTCTTGCCTTGTATCTTAATTTGATTACATCTTATACTGTCTCTTCCTTATTATTTCACAAAAGTTAAGAGGGTGTGTAGCAGGCTGTATCTTTTTTCCACTTAAGATGTTTGCAGATCTGGACATCATGCTGGAAAATACATTTAAGGTCCAAATTAACTCCAGTACCATTAAGGTATTTTTTCACTTGGTATTAGTGGAAGAAGACTGGGTTTCCTAAACCAGATTTTTCTTCTTCTAAACACCAGTAAGATACTCCAATTTTATCTAGCTATCAAAATAAGACATCATCTTTTTTGAAGATGCTAAATATGTCAGTTGCTAAGCATTTTGGAAAATCTTTTTTAGGTACCTGAGTGGAAGCTGGGCATTTAGAAAAATAATCTACCAAGCTTTTCTTAATGGCTCTTTCTGAGGCTAGCATGTAGAGGAGATAGCTCAGTATTCGTTTATTCACTCATTGGAGAGCTATTGCAGAACCAAGTGAATGTGTGCAAATCTAGTCTGTAATCGCTAGTCTTACGTGGCAAGATACAACTTATGAAGGGTGAGTCATACTTATTGTAAAAAGAAGGGACTTTAAAAGGTACAGGAGACAGGTAGGCACTTCATTTTTCATAGAGTGTGCAGTTTATCTTTCTTTCCTTTTGAGCCCATTCTTGAGATTTTTCAGTAGAAGAACCAAGGCTTTAAAAAAAATAAATAGATTAGGAAATAAACAAGACATTTGTCATTCTGTACAATGTGCTGGACCCACAACAACTGCTGATGCAAGTCAGGTACCACTCAACAGCTGTCTTATATGCAGACTGGACAAAATGCCAGCCCTGGATTCAAGCTGTTACAGCCTAGCATAATGTGTTCTTATTGCTTTAGCACATAATATTCTTTAAAGAAAAAGTTAATAAGCAATGCACTAAGGGGATATAATCAACACTTCCACAACTGATGTTAGTCAATTTAGCTCCTATTCTAATGCTTGAAGGGGTACAAGTTTTAAAAACGGCCCAGTTGTTACATGTTAGAGAGAATTATTGTAGCATATGAAAAGACCTCAGTATTCAAATGGAGTTCTACAACCTTAAGCATTTAAATGCTGTGTCTAAATGCATAGATGTATAATTTTTATAGATTCTAAAAACTATTTTAGGTAGTCAGAATAGTGTGCTGTGGGACCTACAGAAATACCAAGATTTCTAGAAAGACATTGAAGTGTCATTTATTTACCTGTACTCTACTTACTATGTGGACATTTCTTTCATGTATTTCTTCTTTTTAAGACTAATTGAACCCTCTTAAAATCTATTTTCAGCTCTTTTAATTGTCTGCTTCCCTCTTCTGTTAATTACCTTCTATTTCCGTTTCCATAACCCTTTCTCCTCCAGGTTAGGTATCTTGTCATCACCTCTCTCGACTTCCATGTAAAACCTACATATAGCACTTTATCTTCTCATCACGTGTTCTTGATCTTCTCTTTTATAAAAGCTTTTGCAGCTGTTTTCTAGAGGATTTTCTCTTCTGTCTTTTGTGATGGACATTGTATGCTATTCACTGAAGTTTGAAGTTTTTTTAGTATTATTGTAACAGATTCACACTTAGGTTGCTGCTTTACATTAGAAAGTGTATAATTCATTGTGTAGTCTCCAACAAAAAAAGTATGTTTATATGGGCAGCAACTCAAAATATTACAAATAAGTGTCTTTATCTTGAGGCACAATTAGAGAAGCAAGTAGTCTTTTCAGAGAAATGCTGGACAAATAGCCACAGCTGAACAGCTTTGCACAGAGATTTTACAGTTACACCTGTTACTTATACTGCAGTAGTACCACAGAGGCCCAGTTATAGTCCAGAAACCTGCTGTGTGCTGTAAAAACTGAGAGCAAAGTTGATTCACATGCTCTAGCTTTCATACAACTGAGGAATGACATCCTTCCTCAGGGAAGCATCTCTCTTAAATGTGTCAATGCAGCAACTACAACAGGTCAGTTGTAATCTGATATTATTCTACTATTTTTCTGATAAACCTGGTAGAGTAATATAAATAACTTTTTTTCCCTGAGTTTCTGGTGTTCCTTGCAGTTCCCACAATCATGTCCCATCAGACCTGTACTTAACTACGGTGTTTATATCCTAGGGAATTCATGCTATCTTCTTTTCTTCCCCAAGTCACCTTGAACATAATTGTCTTCTTGTGCAAATGGCTTAAAATAATAAAAATGGTATTGTCAAACTGTAATTGTTTATGAAGCAAACTTGGAATAGCAAAAGATGCTGATTTATAAATAAAATAAACTAATTTAATTATATGGCTGCATTTTTACAGCTGGTACTTGCTTGGCACATTGCCTGTCTACAGTACAGTGAGTGATTAACTGTTGTGACTAGAAAACAATTATTAATTACATTGCAATTTGTGAGCTGTTATATGCATATCTATTAACTTTGGTTGTGCTATGAAGGCTGTTGGGCCAGAGGAGGTTAGTTACCTTTCTAAACAACTATGAAATATCTACAGTGCACTGTACGCTCCAATACGTGACTTTATAGTGAGCTATCTAGTACATATGCCTAACTGGCCTAGACGATAAATAGCCAGACTAGAATCTTTTCACCATTGTTTTCACTATGAGGATAACAGTTAAAGTAAAAAGACTCTAGAGAAACAAAATTGTGTGGCCTTGTGAAGGTTGCTTGCATGTCCGTCTGAAATTTATGAAAAATGTCCAGTCTCCTTCATTTAATAAATGTTACCATTATAGAGATATGTACTTTTTCACATTTTTGAGCAGTATCTGTATAGGACTAAAGGCCTGAAAACTGAACTCCATGCTCTCATTTAGTAGATAGTTCCTTCCTTCCTTCCTTCCTTCCTTCCTTCCTTCCTTCCTTCCTTCCTTCCTTCCTTCCTTCCTTCCTTCCTTCCTTCCTTCCTTCCTTCCTTCCTTCCTTCCTTCCTTCCTTCCTTCCTTCCTTCCTTCCTTCCTTCCTTCCTTCCTTCCTTCCTTCCTTCCTTCCTTCCTTCCTTCCTTCCTTCCTTCCTTCCTTCCTTCTCCAACATCTAAGACACTGTTGTGTGGTTATTGCAATACTGTTCTCTATGCTCATCTTTCAGAGATAGCTGAGCCTCACCCAAAGGAATTTTCTGTCCTATTTTTCAGATTTCATCTTAATTTTATTTTCTCATGTCCCTTCTTCTCTCAGACCACAAAATAACTTTCCATACAACAAGCAATATAGCTCCACGAACTTGAAAGGAGGAAACAGAAAGAAAATTTAATAATGGAAGATATAAACAATCCAGTTGCATTCTACCTTAGCTCACTGGCTCTCTTCACACTTGTGCTTCTGAGCCCAAGCCTTTTGCTTCCAAATGACAATGGTGTGTTCAGGCATGAGGTGTATCTCTTTTTGTACATGCCTTAAAGATAGCTGAGGGGGAAAAAAAATCATATTCAAACTTTTGTCAGTCTTATTGGCCCACATGTCACAGGTTACCTCTGTCTCTTGGAGAAGTGGGAAAATTACGTTGTATTAGCTCTGAGCACTGCATGTTGTCATAGAAATATCCAGCATCACTGACATCCTGCAGAGCACAGTCGGTTAGTTGTAGCTGTCTCATTTCCTCAGTCTACTTCTCAATGACCCAGGGTTCATTGGTTGTTTGTTTTGTTTTGTTTTTTTTTTCTCTTTTTTAAAAACTTTTCCCCTCCTATGCCAACAGGCTTTCAAGGAAACCAGGAGTTCCAGTATTTGAATGTTATTTTCAGGTGTGTGTCTTCTGCTTGAGCTCATGCTAAAATGCAGGCTGCAGATATAGCTGAGCATAGTCTCTTTTCAGAATTTTGGGAGACATTTCCATTTCTGCTTTTTTCTTGTTAAATCATTAAATGATGTCTTAGTAGCCTTTTTTTAAGTCCTTGTATGTTTCTAGCTTTAATTCATTTCCCCCCAAGTATTCTGTCAGCTTATGTGTTCTTTACAATAGATAAAGCTGTCCTTCATCTCCACTGCCCAATAGGTGGTCTTTTTGTAAGTATTCTTATTATTTAGTCATTCTCTTTTCTAACAGTCATTCACTCCGTAGTCTTTATTCTGTGTACATTCATGATTTGCTAAACAGAGCATGTCCCAGCTAGAAAAGGCTGTCGCTTTTGCAGAAATAGCTTCTTTTCTTTTTGTTTCTGTGCTGCCTGCTTCTGATCCAGCATTACGGCTGTCTTGTACCCAGACCAGTGGGACCTGTTGTTCAAATAATGACATTTATATGGACACAAAACTTTACCAAAAACCCAATTGTTTTGCAGATCGGTAAGAGAACTCCCAAGTGGGATAGTTTTCTTCTGAGAAGAAAAAAAATCTTTCTAGTGATTTTGAGATGAATTTGCAAGAGCCTTTAGGATATGATATTTACCATCAAAAAAAAAGGCTAATCCAGATTTTGATTGAGTACAGTGCTTCAACAGGTATTTCCAACATGTTATATCTTTTGTATAAGGATGCCACCAGTCCCCATAAAGCTTCTTCAACTTCAGTAGAGCTGGTTGGGTTCAAACATTTTTTCGGTAGGAGAAAAATTTCTGTATTTCAGTAACAATATGTTTAACTAAAATAAATGCTTTGGTGATTTTTGCCAAAGAACAAATATTGCACTGTAGGAATTGCTTATATAATTTTTTTGCATGCTTTTCATTCTAAAGGATCTTCCAGGCAGCACAAGTGAATGACATCTCTTACTGTGCTCTCTATGGGTTTCATGGCCATTAACGTGGTTTTGGCGAGAAAATCATATGTATTGTTTGGAATGAAGATGACTGAGTGCAGAGTTTATGGGCCTAAGAGCATTATGCTCATGTTACCAGCACTGTGCAGTGAGATTTGGGCCTTCTTTGGTATTCTGTACTATGTACAGTGTGCAGGCTTTACTTCAGTTAATTTGGGCAGGCACCATGTATCTGACAGCAAACTGCATTTAACGATGATGTAATCTGACTGCTAGGTCTATTAGGATATTCCTGCTGAATAAAAAGTGTATGAAGGAGGGGAGTTTGAACTTGTACGGGAAATCCAAACCTGCTGTCCTCTGTCTTCAGTGGCTGATGTGTGTAAGCAAGACTTGACTGGAGCTCAAGGTCTCAAAACAGGCTCCATAGCCAAAAAGCCAGAATGTGGCCCAGTGCTGCAGATCCTGGTTATACTCCTTGCTGGAATTTCTACCTCAGATCCTTTCTTCTCTGGAAAACATTTCTGTAGGTACAACAGCAGAGGTGCTGTGTCCTCTGGATCTGTAGCAAGATGCTGATTTGAGCCTGCCTGAAGACTCTGGTTCAGGTAACCCAGCCATGAACGGCATATTTAGGAAGGCAGACATTACTGGGTATCATAGTAGCTGTATCACTTGCCTGTGTGGAGTAGCTATGGGATCCAGTTTGCCTTGTCCTCCCTAATCCAGTGGGTCATCTGATGATGCTGCATTTTCCTGTTCTTTTGTGACCTGTGTCTTTTCAGTTTTCTTGGCTGTCATCAGCAAATATCTTCTCCTTGCTACCTGGATATAGAAGTTCATAAAGTATTTTGTAGCTACAACAAGGCAAATAGATAATTTATTTTGCTTTCAATCTATTTTAATTGTTCTGTTCCCTGGGACTGACAGAACATTTCTATTTTCTCACAGTTTCTCTGACTCTTTTTTTTCTATATTGGGTTATTTGATCTTCAACCTGCCTTCAAAGTTTGCTTCTGTTCGGTTTACTCTTGGAAAAAAAAATGGCCTATAGAAGATGAATATTTCTTTTCAGTCTTATGGATTTTCTTATTCTATCATACTGCTGTTCTCTCTTGCTCTGTCTACTCCCTGTGACTTAATTATATTGTTCCAAAAGAGAGTTCAGAAGGAGCTGGAGAATTTTAACCTTCATATGTTCAAACCTTTGCATCTGGTGTAGATAAATTTTTTATAAAGACCTTTTTAAAAAAAAAAAAAATCACTCTTTAAAGTTTGCAAGCTTCCCAATACTGTTACAATTATTCCAAAATGTACAGCTTAGTTACGTTCCGGTTCCTATAGCTTAGTGAATGAACTGTAGCTTCTGTGTGAACTGATATAGAGGAATGATTGATATTTTTCTAAAGAACAGCTCTTTCATAATCCAGAACCAGCAGTTACAAGAAACATGTGTTTAAGGTGTCAGAAAACTGCAGTTCTAAAGCTTGTCCTGTTGTAACATTTGACCAGTTAATGCATGAGTATCTAACTCCGCCTCTCCTACCCTTTCTGGCTTAGTTGCCTACTTACACTTTGAGATTTAAATGTGTGTAGAAACAGTGACATAACCTCCTGCAGCAAGGTATGTATTTCAACAGGTATTCTTTCAGTCCTCTTGAACTTACCTACAACCAGCTTTGACCCACCTACCTCATCCTGTTTAGAAGTAATTCCATCATATTTGCCTTATAGCTACAACATCAGTTTCTCTTTATACTTTTAAGCATTGAAGCTGTTTTACATCTGTTGAGCTCTCTTATTTTAGGATAATTTTGTTATCAAGTGATCTCTGAAGTTATTTGGTGTTAATTCCCCTTTCCAGTAAGATCATCAAAAAACACTTCTTAGTGCTCAAGAAGTTTCTGTACCTGGTGTACTCGGGATACAACTTGCCAGACAATAAGGAAAGGGTAGTCTGTATTTCAAAACCTGGATATTCCAGATTTTCTGTAGAGCCCTCTTATTTGCTTCTACACAAACACCGCTGGAGTCAGACTTCATCATTTTTCTGAACTGACTACTTCCAGATGAAGTTGTTTGTGTAGTGTGTGTTGCTTTTCTTCAGTTTTCAGCAATATATATGAATTGCTATACCTCTTAGTTTTCTTAAGAGCCATCAGATGTACTTGCATCTTTCCTAGAACACACTCACGTGAAGAAGAGATCTATTTTATTCTATGAGAATGAAAGTTTTTAGTAATAGTTGAAATAAGCATTGCTTGGTGCTGTCAAGACACTCCACTGGGTACAGAAAAACCTTAGATGTCTCCCTGTTCATGAGCCATGTGTTGGGAGCATTTTAATCTTCTAGACCAAAGGACTAGAGGCAGCAACATCTGCTATATACAGAGCTGAGATTTGATCCTTGATACAGTTCTTGCCACTATTGTTATCAACAAGATTTATTGCTTAATCTGGATGATTTTGAAGAATTCCTCAGGCTCGCAATTAAGACGACCCTATCTCCCAATTTCATTTCTTACCACTTCTGCTTGTTGTATGGAATCTTGTTTTGTAGGATGGGAGGAGACAGGACATACAGAAGTGTAAAATTACATACTAGTAATTGTGTTTGTGATAGTCTTGTTTTCTGCCATCCTATCTTCCTCCCTCTTTCCCCTTTTTACATTATACTGACTTTCTCTATAATAGTGTATTTCCTAATTCTACAAAATTTGTCCTATTTTTTTAATGACTACAAGGGGGAGAAAGGGTGGAAGTTTGCTGTATGTAATACCCCTGTGATTGACAGTCTTTTTGCCTCCTGCTTCCTAGTAGGTAGATAACGCTTGCTGTATGGGATCTTGTTTTGTAGGGTGGAAGAAGAGGGAGGACTACAACAAACACAAATAGTGGTATGTAATTTTCCCTTTCTCCTTTGTCTCTCCCTACTTACCAGTCTTAACACAGAATGTGCTCAATCATATGATGATGCCTTGTACTGCTATTTGCTGCTTTTTATAAAAACACATCTTCCCAGTTTTTGTTAGTTAATTGCCTGAAGCATTTTAAGAAAGAATACAAATGAGAGATTATGTACAACACATGGGTAGTGGGTCAGATTGTGCACATTCTTGGCCACAATGTGACTGAACTTAAACTGAGCAGGTTCTATATCCCATTGCAACATCTGAAGTCTTCTAGTCATCCATTGTCTTTTAAAATATTTAACAGGGTATTCTGTGTGGGATTTTGGAGAAAACAGCTGTGATGGGGAAAGGGTAATCATCCTTCTATTTGTAATAAAATCCACTACATGAATAGAGCGTGCTATCTTTTTGAAAAGCTAATACTGTAGAGCTGATAGAGAACTGCCTGATTTTCTGGGTCAAGTTTCATCAAACTATTGTAAACTTAAATTCTAGTTGCAGAATCTTAATTAGTTTGAATAGCACAGGGAGATGGTACCCAGCCCTGCATAACATATGCGTAACGAGGTTAGAGGGATTTTTCTCAAAAAATTAAGGGGAAGATTGCTGTTAGACAGAGGAGTTGTATTATTTCTAAGGGTAGGACAGCACTTTAAAAAGTACCGTGTTGTGTAGTGTTTGAACATTTCACTCAAAATCACTGAAGTTATGTTGAAGATGTTGTAATTTGGTTTTGGTTTGGGGATTTTTTCTGTCATAAGGCTCACACTTTTGCCCTCTTGTTAAAATGGTACAAACTGGTAGTGTTTATCAGGCAGATATATAAAGCATCATAGCTGCAGCACAAAAATTATGGAAAAAATGCTTTATTCAATTCAGTTATCAAAAGGAGTAAGGAAAAGCAAATGAAATGTCAAAAACTTGTTTCAAGGAAGATACCATCTTCAGTAGACTAATTTTTCTTAGTGTTGTTCTAGGTTGTTGGTGCACTATTGACTGAGAAGGAACATGTCTTCCCAGTGAATCATTCCTAGTTTCTATGACACCCCTAAGATCTGCATAGTACAGCTACAGCAAAAAACAAGTCATAGTTTCAAGTTCTGAATAGCTGTGATAATTATGAAACAAAAGCTGCACTTGTATTTGCCATGATGATCATAAAGCTTTTCCATTTCAGTTGGAAACAAGAACAAAACCTGGTAAATCCTCAACAGAGTAGTGAATTTGCAGTCCTCTTGGTAAGGGCACATTAGGGATCAGATCTTGTATATTAACTGATCTGCACAGATTGTGTGTCAAGAAAGTAAATGGAAAATGTGGAATAAACTTTATCTGTTTGATACTCAGTAAAACAGAATCTTTTTTTTTTTTTCCCTCTGAAGACAATAACCTGTTATAATGGATTACTTTAATCCTCAGCATGCTGTTGTTTATGGACTGACACAATGCCTATGGTCAGGATAATGCTTTTCTTTCTACTGTGAAACGAGAAACAAATGGGTTTTGGATTATCTGTTTGTGCTTGGTCCATTTAAAAGGAAGTTCAGCCTTCCAGTGGATTCTTCCCAGTCTAGGGTAAAACCTAAATTCACTTTGTCAACATGGAGCAAAAGTACTCCATCATGCTGGAAAATGAGTCCCCAAAGTGTATTTTATTTAACTAATAACTGCATGTTGTGGAAAAATGTGAAGTAAGATGATAGAGAACTAATTAAGATGTAGAGGTTTTGTACTGTTGGCATTTGGAAAAAAAGTTAATTGCATTTATTCCGAGGTTCATAACATTACCATTAATTTTCATGATAACTTTATTGCGTAGACATGACATATTGAATAGAGCTGTCTGTTTGACACAAAGTGCATGGGCTACTAAGATGTCAAGAAAAATGGCACTTTAAAAGCATCAAAAAGATGTGTAATTGCTGTGGATTAAGTTTTACTTGAGCTGAGAGCAGAGGGGGTTGCTTTTCTTTTTTTCTTTCTTTTTTTTTTTTTTTTTTAATGTGACTGTGATTTATCTTCATAACCATCACAAAACCTGCAAATATGAGAGCCGCCTTCTCCCCATGCAGCCTAGAAGGTTATCCATTTTAATTTCAAGAGTTGTCCTTGGCATATAGTGGAGTGGCCACCACCTCTGGGTTATACTGGTACATGTTATCTTTATCTCAGTACTATGGATGAAAGGTATTTCAGTGGGAATGGGTGTGGAATAGTGACTCTTTTACCAGCTGGAGTGGAGAGGAATAGTGGAAGTGGGGACTCCCAGAGAGTCCTTGGTATCTCTGTGGCACCTAGAAATCCTGGTTAGCAATAAAGACTCCAGTATCTGTTTTGGCTGAATTGTGAATGTAAAATGTATGTTGCAGCATGTCAGTCTTGTATTTGAGTGTTTCCTGCAAGCAAAGTTTGCAATGTGATGAAGTATATACAGCAATTTGCTAAGAATACAACAAACCTTTTTAAGCAAAGCTGTTCTATGGACATAAGTAAATACTTACTAGCAGGTGTGTGGGCGTATTTTCTGCCATTTGCTAGATTTTTGTAATTTTTCTGTTATAAACAATGAAAGGCAACACTTACAAATACTGAAGGGTAGATTTTGAGAATGGATACTCACACGTATTTTAAAAAATAACATTTCTTGGTTCTTCAGTAATATTGATTTTTTACAATACGAATTAGAAAGATGGCATGGCTTGATTTGCTTCAGTACCTGAAAACTGCTATTCAGGTGTAACAAATCAGATTAATAGTAGTTCTATGTTCATGCCTGTTTATTTTGCAGCTGGGGTATGCTTTTGGCTGGCTTTTCTTTGACCCATAGCTTATAATTTTCTTATTTTATGCCAAATATATTACGTTTATTTTACCATTAATAGAATGATTGTTGCCTCTAAAATTATTTCTGGTGTCCTCTGGTTTTCATCTTTTAGCCTATAATTATTATAACAAGTCTATATATATGCTTATCCAGTTTTTCTGCCTGTTTTGAGCTATTTATAGTTCTCATTAGCAGTAGTAAGAGAGGAGATTTCTCTTGTTAAACACTGAGATGGGATTCTGGAGGTACTGTGAAGAGAAAATTGTTAGTCATGGACTTGATGTCCGAACAAAATAGACTTCAGCCGAAGAAAAGCAGCAGTCCTCTTATGCATCTACTTCCCAGGGAAGAAGAATCACCAAAATATTATCTTTCCTGAGACTGAGATGAGGCAAACCTTTAGTGCACATGCAATGAAACCCAAATCATTCTACAATTCTTTCAATCTATGAAATGAATGCCAGTCTAATGCTGCTCAAAAAAAAATCATGTCTTCATGCCATTGCTTCCTTCATATTAAGCACTTCTGACTTTTGTGAAACCATGTCTGACCTCCACAGCATTGCTGGAAATGAGTGACAAGCAGGGTGACAGTTCAGCCCATCTCCCTTTAGCCTCACTAAGATACAGACAATGACTGTGGGCTGCTTATTCAGGCTCAGTAGAGAGACTGGCCCCATTAGAAACTGATCCTTCCCAACCATCTGACTAGAGTTAGATACCTGTCTTAGCACCATGCTCATGGCTGGGGTGTGGCAAATTGTTATTTCCACATCTCAGTTCAAGAAATTTGTAGCTCTGAGAATTCTGCTGGTATTGTTCATGTGGCTTTTTGATAATTTCTTCTGCATTGTAAATATGTGTATTAAATTTTCTCTCTAAAGGACAGTGGGAGAAGCAACATTTCTCTTTTCAACAGATTACTTTTTTCCCAATGAAAAGAATTATGCACACACAACAGTTTATAACACAAAGAGGGATTAACGATCTCAATAAAAGTTAGATTTCTTTACCTTATAAAAAAGAAAAGAGAAACATTGGACTTTATTCTTTTGCCTAAGGGACTCCATGCTATCACTGTATTTTCTGGTCGGAAAATTGGTAACAGTCTTCCCCAGAGACTATCTAACCTTTACAAAGTTGTCTTACACATGCTAAACTCCTTTAAAAAAATAAAACTAGACATTTAATAGAGAATTTTCTCCTCTGTCCTTTCATAAAAGAATTTATCTCATATTTTATAAATTTGTAGCATATTTCTTCAATAACATTAAAAAAAAAAAAAAAAGAACAGTCCATTGTGAAGGAGGGTAAGCTTGCAGTAATATTAAAAAAAAAGCTCAACAGATTTTGTGAAATTGCTGTCTGGGAGGTGTATTGAGACCTCAGGCCTGAGAGTTGTTGAATCATCAAAGATAACCAGATATTTAGTAATTTCTCTAAGGTAACTTAAGGGGAGTTCTCACTGAGAAATATGACTTATTTGTCATATGTGCAGAACAGGACTCATTATTTTGGGGTTTTTTTTCAGATTCTTTCTCAAGTGTTCATGTTAAATATGCTTAGTTTAAAACATATCTGTCCTACAAAACAGTAAAACCCTACAGAATCGTCCTAGAAATTGAAAGTCATTGCAGTCTCTCAACTCTCCCATTTCTTTCATCAATATATTTCTTGTCAAGCTACATGCTGCTCTCTCCATTGTTTCCAAATGCCAGCCTAAGCTACTACTGTCAATTCCTTTCTTTTTCCTGAAAACATTTACTCTCAGGGAAAAAAAAAAAATCACTCTGAGGTAGAGATTTGTCTGTATATGAACACACATAGAAAGCAAATTTTTGCATATAAAAGAGTCTTTCTTATATGCTCACTGCACAGAGCACTCTCTGGTCTTATGCTCTGTACCTGTGAAAGGGGTGTCACAACCTGGACTGGGAGCCAGGGAGTCATAAGAGTTCTGTGATCCCCTTGTGTTAAATTAAGGGGAAACGACACCAAATGACCAGTTAAAATGTTTTACTTGTGGTAGAAAACAATTTAAACTTGAAAAGGATAATAAACAATGTGGTCTCTTATAAATCTATAAGAGGGGGAAAAAACGAAAGAAAAGAAAAAGAAAGAAGAGAAAGAGAGTCAAAGAAATCTGGTCACCACCCCTGGATCCAGCATTGTCTCAGGTCTGGTAGGTTGGGTGGTGGGTGCACACACAGCAAAGATCTGTTGCCTTTTAAGTTCATCTTATCAGCTGATTAGCATACTAGATGAGGAGGGGCAGGTATTCCATAAACTCATTTCCATGAGAGATGAGGAAAAAGGTGGAGCATGGATTCTGCGCATACATTGAGGGGGAATGGGGTGCACCACCCCTTGTCCAGTTGAGTCGGTAGTTGTACTCACCCTGCCCACCTTTGTTTTTTCCTCAGTTCCCACAGATTTTTGCTGACTTCATGCTTCTTGAGCAATCATCAGGCTTCTGGGGCAGAAATGCTCATCTCTTATCAGGCCTGGTCACCTCTTCAGGCTTACACAATGGAGCCAATGATTAGTGGTCCTTGTTCTTGATGAGAAACATTTGGTTTCACTCAGTCCATGTCTCTCCCTTTGAGGCTTATCTAAGGAGTTTGTCAATACAACTGCAAGGGAGTGATGGGTGCATCCTTTGATACACTCCTGCTTCCTTGGGTGACATTCCTTAGAATAATCACAAAGGCCACAGCTTGTCCTTGAGGTTTTCTGTGTCGATTAATGTTTGAGGCATTCCTTCCTTCAGTTCCTTACAGGGAGAAATCAACAGTGGCACATGCTTGGATGAGTGATCTGGAAAAAAGTGGTCCCATGTTTATGTCTGGTCTATACTCTTCATGTACACCAAAGACATAAATAAATATGTGTAAAATGTATCCTAAACTCTGTCATCAGTTTGGCGGTTACCTGTATTTCCCCCAAAACCATAAGGATTATTTGATTGTTTTTATGCAATTTTGAAGAAAATATCTAATATATAAATCATTTATCAATCAACTAAATTTAATAACCAGATATGCAAAATGGCCAAAGGATTTCAATTTAATTAAATGTTTAGTAGCACCTATATTATTTCTAACTGCAAAATAATGTTTATTTTATATTTGTGATGCAATAATACTCTTTTCTACTTTAGAGCAGAATTCAGAAGAGTTACCAAAATGTCAAAATGTAGACAGGAGGGAGGCCCATGAAAGGGCTCTTGCTTCTATATCTATCCAACCTGGGTCATTGTCAGTACATATTTGGTATTTTGCTATTCTGAGTTCTTACCTTATTTATTTGACCTAATAACTATGATTATGTTATCTCCATTTGACCCACTGAGTATGGAATGTTAAATATGTTTATTAAGTGTATTAGAGTCAAACGATTTACCATAGAAACCAAAGGTTTCCGAGTCTTCATGTGATATTCTTGGAACCTGTCGTATTAATAATGGAGTTCGTTTTGTCATCTGCTTAATGACACTGATTTTCTGTGAAGCAAAGGAGGTGAGACATAGTACATGGTTTTTAAAACATCACTCCTTGAAAAAGTTTGAAAAATAAACCTTCTCTGTCAAAGGCAAGAGGACAACTTATTAGCTTTGTAACTCAATCATTTTTTACTCTGCTGCTTATCCCCTTCATTAAGATACCAAAATCACATGACTGAATTTACAGAGATTCTGACGGGGACTCTGCAAGTCAATAGGAGCTGGGGCAGTCAACCCTCTAAAAATAAGTGGCCTGATTTTTATACTCTGGAGGAATTTTCACTCAAGCAAGAAAATTGTCACAGCCAGATGGTGATGGAAGCATTACTACAGCAAGAGGATGTTAACAAAGATGCACTCAGCAAGGCAAATTGTTACCATAGTTACAGGATGCTAAGCATTTTCAAATAAATAAATAAATAAATAAAATTAGACTGTATTATTTAGATAGCTCAATGGCAAAAAAATAATTTTGCATGATTTTTCCTTTTTGAAATTGATGTGTTTTTTCCACATTCTGCTTAAAACTTTGTTGCAACACTCTCTTGCTGACTAGGTACATTTCTTTCTACCTAAATACCCTTATCAGCTGTATTTATTTTTTATTCTAGAATAAATCCTGGTACTTACTGCCTTTCCTTTCTCCATTCTTCCGACATATCTGTACAACTGAACAAAGCATAATGGTCCATAGGATTTGTAAACACCCTTTAGGCTTCGATAGCAGGATATGACAAACAGCAAAATTAATGTTGCTGTTTTAACAGCTCCTGAGTGTCCTTAGCCAGTGACTGGCCTCCCACTGTGTTAGTTACCACACAGAGGGAGTTTCCTGGAAATATGGCTACATTAAAAGGGTATCAGATCTGATCATAGTCACCTTAAAGTGGGACAAATGAAGTCTTAGAGATCAGAAGAGTTTGCAGTATGCAGGAATGTTAAAACAAGCGTACTTTAATACAGGAAGCAGTGGTAGTGTGTTTGGTAGCCACATGGCCAAAGATAGCTCCTTTACTGTTGGAGGGATGTGCTGTGGAGGTTGTGTTTTTTCTTAATGTCTTGTAAAAGTTGTTTGAGCCATACTAAAATCTGCAGAATATTTACAAACATATTTACATGGTGCAGGGAAAGGGAGGGAAAAGCAGAGGAAAGGGAGAATGCGGGAGAATGCCACTCTTCTTTTGCTAGAAGTAATCATCAGATACCACTTATTTAAACAAAAATTGTGACCTACTAAATCAACACAGAAAAGGTTAAGGTCAGTCTGGCAGGATTTTAAAGGTGAAAGATTTCTCATCTTTACAAATGAGAGAAAATGGAGCTTCTCTTGGCTCCATGGAGCCATTTTTCTGTGTATTTGAAAATAGTGTCCTTACAAAGGCCTGAAAATAGAGATTTGACATGGGCTGATTCTTGAACTAGTTTGACAACTTGTTGGTTTATGTAGGAATTGTGGCAATTCTGCTGCTGTTGGGACCAATTAATTTTCTCTTTAAAGTGTTCACCACCAACCTGAATATATGGAATATTGGTGTTGCTCCCATAGCTGTGCTTTCCTCCCTGCAGGATCACACTGTGTGTTGTATTGGGACCATCTGTCACTATTTTAAATATTTAGATTAATGATCTAATACTAATCTAATGTCTCAAACAATTAATTGCTCTAGATCTGTAGAAAGGGAGACAAAGAAAAACTGAATTCCTCCAGGAAAAGTTGCTCTCATTCAACTTTTCACTTAAAATATTTTGTAGATCAGGGCCAAATACACTAAAGCAGTTCAGGCAAGCAAAGTATTCAGATGTGAATAATCCATGAATATACATAACAAATCATACTTAATTACATTTTGATGTCTGGATAGAAGCCAGTATGTTTTGTCAAGTCTCATAGGGAAACTGCACAGGCTATTTATGCATCATTTCATAAATTGTTTTACCACCATGCTTCATCCTGTTCTTCAGGCATATTTTAAAGCTCACATCTCTTGTTAAGACCAGCATCATATTAAAGAGGAAACACAAATTTCGGTATAAATGCACCAAAGAATATTCCAGTGAAACCATTTCATTCAGTCCACCTGAAATTTTTTCACATCGTCTTGGATGTTTTTACATTTTTCTTTCAACATAATAGATTTCATCCATTAAGAAGCTGTCAATAGATTACATTTCCAGCTAGGACAAGGGCAAAATCCAGAGGAACTAAGGAAAATAAACTGGTTTAAATACATAAAAACTATGATAGATAAGCTGCATTGTTATTTTAGACACTTACTAAATGCATTTATGTGATGTAGAAATATGTGAGCGTACATTTGTCAGCCTAAAAATCAGACATTGTTTCCAGACATTAACTTTCATGAGTACTTGGTTTATTATGATATGCGTACTTAGTCTTGCTAAGATAATGCTTTGGCTTATTAAAAAATCTATTCTTTTCTTACACATATGTAGCTTACTTCACTGCAAGAGACAAATTAATTCCACATTATTTGTCGTGCAGGCCTGCAAACCCGAACAAATTAAACAAAGTAAATCTGGCTGAACCAAACAAAATAGTAGGGGGATTTGGAAATGGATGCTAGAACATGACAATGGTATTTTTCTTTTTGATCAACAGTAGTGGATCTGTGCTAATATTAGGTAAATATTGCTGCTGACTCAAACCTGCGTGAAGCCTTGAGGTAAAGGAGGTGTCTCCTCTGGAGTATTTAGGCATCCATGTCATAAGCAGTGCCATCTCTTAGGCTAATTACTTTCTTCTGTGTGCTCATAATCTCCAAAAATGTATGCTTTCTTGGCTGAGGCAGAGAGTCATCCTTCTGCCTTGAGGTTCTCCTCCTGTTGCAGTTGATGTTGACAGAGCATTGCTGGCAAACCGCTGTTTATGCTGTTTATGCTACTTTCCCACTGTCAGTGTTTTTGTGTTCTTCATGAAATAAATTACTTGTCACAAAGGTTGATATCAAATGTCCGGGACTTATTTGTGAATCTTCTTGGAGGGAGTTTCTTTAGTTCTGCTCTGATGGCAAGTGGTCTTCTGTTTGATGTTATACACATGATTTAAGTGACCTTCTTTTGGTGTTATACACATGATTAAAATAGTTTGCAATGAAAATGAAGTTTCATCCATCACAAATTGCCGCAGTTGAATTGCGTTATCTAAAATTATTACTTAAAAAACCCACTTTAACCACTTTGGAGTAAAGAAAAGTTGAAACTGGAAAATGGATGATCAGTAATCTATGGATATATTTGAGGGCTCTAGAGAGTATATGACCTGCAGGACACTTGCATCAATAACAGCTTTGGGCTTCTTGGCTCCTTTGGTGGCAGCAAGGGGGATGGTGAAGGAAGAGGGAAGATGGGAAAGTAGGCCTATATTTCTTTTTGTTTTCTGGGAACTTAGACTCTTAAATAATACCAGTAGGTGCCACAAAAATAATTTTTATAGATATTTTTAATTTGGGCAATAGATTTTAATTTGTGTTTCACCAGACAGTGTTCTCATCATTTATTTGATAAATACCAACTGTTTAATCTTCATTTGCAAGGAAGATTCAGCAAAATTTGTTCGTATTTAAAAACCTCACTTTTGTGGAAGGAATATAGATCAGATAAATGTCTACATTCATATTGAGCTGTTTCTATTGAAAACCAAGTATAAAAGAAAATATATTTTTGTTAAATATTGAAATTTATGTCACATATTTTTTTTTATTCCCTACTTTTTTGTTATTGTAAAAACAAAACATTGCTTTGGTTTTTTTTTGTAGTTCTGCTGTAACTCTAGCTGTTCAAATCTTTTACTTACCATCATCAAAATCTCGCTAAGTGTTAGAGGTTTAACCTAGAATATTTGTGTAGGAAAGTAGGGCTCACTTGCTCTCAAAACATGAAATGTGGGGTCATAGCTTGGCTGCAGAGTTGAAAGAAAACTTGTATTTGCCTCACTGTGACATTGGTTTGTATTTTTTGTGTCATCAAGCTCATTATATGTACTTATGCTTTCGAAATATTAGCAAAGTGCATTCCCATTCATTGAGGCACAATGCATAGAGACAACTATGTCATTAGAATAACACCTCCTTGGAAACCAGGTCCAAGCTGTAGTCCAAAGAAGCTCTTCTCAGCTTTCATTTAACATTGAGGGGACTTAAATTCTATAGGGGCACTTTTCTTACCCCAAATACCACAAATTTTGGTTTAGTGCATATCAATAAGCACTTTCTTGTCAACAGATTGAGGCAACCTGATAACAAGCTCATGGCTAGGGGTGGGTGGGACATGGGATGGCAGCACCTCCTGCACCAGAGCCTCAGTGTATAGGACCCATGCAGAAGGAGCTTCTGTCCAAAATGTACCTAAGGCTTTCTCTTGAAAGGAAGGGGAGACAGGAACCAGACTGAGCTCTGTCAACTGCATAACAGAGTTTAAACCATTTTAATTCATCTGGGCAGACCCGAGCCCCAAATCCACTGGGGGTGATTCTGAGGAATTGTACTTGCAATAGGCTTGTAGGACTCCAAAGGTGAATTACCTCTGACAGTGAAAATGGGGTAGTCTAGAATAGTTGATTAAAAAAGGACCGTCACCTTTCTCAAAGATGTTCAAGCTATATGCTTTTAGGAGAGAGGAGTAGGCTTTGGACCTTTGAGGAGATTTTTGGTAATCATTGGATCCCCTGAAGAGAAGTGTCTTCTTGCAGTGTTCTGGGGGTAGGCGACTCCATCATCATCATGCTCCTGGTTGCTCACCCTCACCATGTGTTTTACAGACAACCTTACTCCATGTCTTAGGATCCTGGGGTCTGTCCTGGGGTTAGACAGGTCTCCCAGTGTTGCTGTGAATAAGGTATTGAGCAAACCACTTAGGCACCCAGTGTATTGTTTTGGCCATACTAGTAGATTACTTTGACCTACTAGATTTTGGGTTTACTAGCCTTTGTGTTTAGGCTGCATAAAGATCCATGGAAAAATCAGCCTGATATCCCAGGTTTCAGAAGTAAACCCCTCTGTTGGCCAAGCTGACTTTGCTTACATTTGTATCTGATGGGTTTAAATGTGGGGCAAGATCCAAACATTTGGGCATTTTGTAGCCCAGTGTCACAGACTCTGAAGACACCGATTAGTTGAAAATTTTAATAGCTCAGGTTTTGGACCTAATGTCTAGTGCTTTGTGAAGGATGACAGACTACTTCTGGTAACTGAGTCAAATATTTCTGTTTGTCTTCTCTGCATGAAGTTCTTCAGTACAGCAGTTTTCCACATAGTTTCGTTAAAGTCAATGTAGTTGCTTGGTGTAATGCACTAATAGCTCAAGATTACAAACTGTTGAAAGTCTCGTGAGTTTTAAAATCCCAGAGACGGTAGTTATTTTCTTTTTTCTTTTTTTCTTTTTCTTTTCCTTCCTTCATATTCTTGGAAGGGTTTTTGCTTTATTTATTTTTAAGAATTTTACTCAGAGGAAGCCAAATATAAGACTGCGCTCTTGTGCATGCACTATGCCAGCATCTTCAGTTGTCTCATAACAGTTTTCAGACAATACAGTCTGCACTTTTCCCTACCAGTCATTCTAGAAAAATGCATTAGATTTCAGTTATTCCATATCTTAGACTGTAAAAAATTATTACAAGGTCAAGGTCCAAACTCTGTTCAAAACTTTTAAAAAAACCTTATTCATTTCTTGCTGGAATCTTTGATTATGTGCTAAGACAACTAAACAGAAAAAGTGCTTCACTATCAGAGAATTAGTTTGGTGCTGAGCGTTCTTTAAAATCATCTCATTTACATCAGTGACTAAACATGGTCTTTTTTCCTGCTCAATTCAATTAAGTATTTTGAACTGAAATGATATATCTTATGGAAAAGTCAAGGTAGCTGTCTTTTGAAATACTTTTCAACTCAGTAAGATGAAAGTAAGACAAAAAACATACTCATTTCTAATTTTTAAGAAATATTTATCAATTTAGAAAACAAAAAACTATTTGAACTTCAGATAATTCTAAGTATGTGGTGTTGTTTACCATATCAGACACCTATTTGAAAACAAGTACAGAAATGCTCTGCAGCTGCATTTACTTAGAAAAAATGGAGCTACCTTAGAATATCAGGTCTCCTGCAGCATTATCAAGTGAGGTTTGATAATCATCAAGGAAAAAGTCTAATCTAGTATTTTCATTCTTCTTGCTGTACAGTTATATCTCAGACTGTTCCTGGATTCAAGTGCACTGGGCAGCAGAATTAACTTTTCATATGTATTCCTATTTGATCATATCAATTTTATTTTTAGGCAATTTTCTTCAAATGTCTATATGCATGTGTATATAATACACATTTTCTAGGGAAAAGCTTAAATTATTCTCTAAATAATGGTATTTATATACCAAATACAAAATGCTTTTCAGCTTGGGAGTTACTGTTCTGTGATTTGAAACATCAGTGAGCACGTTTTTGTTCTGCCTTTTGAAGATATTGCACTTTAAATATATCTGCATTTAGTCTGTCCTGTTTTATTTTTGCTTATAGTGCCCTCACCTGTAACATAGGGCCAAGTGCAGAACTTTAGCAGTAAAAATGACAATTTTGTCTTTGAATCTCAGCCAGATAAATACCTCTCTAAATGTCTTGTTTTGACAGCCAGAAACAGCTAATGGGTTCCAGCTGACTTGTATTAGTTTGCAAGATTATACTTGAAACATTACTGTGGTGTTTAGTGTACCCTAAATACAGTTTACTTTTATGTCAAACCTCAGTTGTGTACTCTTACTCTATAATGGATCCTGCGGACACTAATGAAGCAAATAATTCATGCTTCAATTTCAAGTACCGTCCTTCATTTAACCATTTATCAAATTGTGGGACACAACAGATCAAAATAGGAAGCAACTGGGGTGGGAGAAACAAAATCAGTGTAGCTGCTTCTTTGGTGTTCCCTCACTTGTCATCTGCCCAGGTAAAATCTCTCTCCAAAGTTCACAAGAATGATAAGCACACCTTTCAGTAACAGACTTTTATTCAGCAAACTTTTTAGAAACAAACAAGAAATCTGGGAAGGATTACCAATTTAGTCTGGATTTTTTTTATTTTTTAAGATCACTCAGAACAATTATCCAAATAGTCATAGTTTATATCTGAACATAAAACTAAGTGGATAGGCCTGCAGGATGTAAAACAGCTATGGTTTTCTCATTTTCGAGTCATCTTGATTTGATATACAGACAAATACAGTATAGGCTTCTTTTGTTTACACTGTGACTCCCAGTTTAGTACACAGATGCAAGGTGACAACCAGTAGAGTATGGATATTTTTTTAAGGCCTGAGCAGGAGAATGGGGTGCAATAGCTTCTCTTCAACAGGGAAATCTGAATCTGGCAGGATCTTGCAGTACTGGGTTTCTGGGAGTACCTTCCTTTGGGAACTTTTCTCTCTGCAGTGGTCTTCCAGGCTATGGATCTTCAGTGCCCATGTTGCCAATCAGGGCACAGAAGCAACTAGGGGCACAGCTGTGTACTGTCAGGTGAAAATAGAAAAAGCTTGCTTTGCTCTTTTTAAATGAAAAGTTCATCACACAAAAATTCAAGATTTTTGTTGAATGAGAAATGGTGCAAGGTAGGAAGAGATGTAAAGAGAACAGACCCTGCAGATCAATCAATTAGGACTCAAAAAGTTCAGATTTCTTCACAATTTGCAGACAGCTTTCCTTAGTTATGTTTTCCTGCCAGGACCTGATTGTAATTCAGGGATGCTCTTGACTAAGTCTTTCCACAAAGCTGAATCCTATATCCTGTAAATCAAAGCTTGCTCCCTTGTATGCCTGTGCATTCTCTTTCCCTCCCCTGCTTCCCTACAAACACATGCTGCCATTAATTTCACTCATACTAACCTTAATATTTCTCTTACAAATTTCTGCCCTGTTAATGGTGGACTGTATAAGCTTTGCTCGTGCCGGGTTAGACTCGAGTAGGTTGTGTTTAAGGATAAGTATCTGATCTTCACACAGATGCATTTCAGGGAGGTAAATGAGGAATGGGGGAGAATGGATATGTGGAATTTTGTATGAATTACTGCACTGCTTCCTGTCTGCTTCATATATATATGTGTGAGTATTTACGCATGATTACTCTTCTCCTCTAATACCTCGGTGTCTTGGGCCAGGACCCCACTGTGCTGAGGCTGTTCCAAACAGCCTTCCTGGGTTTGAAAGCCAAAATTAATGGAATATATGGGATCACAGCCAACCTAAATTTAGTTTTCACCATATGTATTGCACTGCACAAAAATAATTTAATTTCCCCCCCCATTTTTTGGCTTCTCTTTTTAGTTTTGTTCACTTCCCAGTTCTCAAGCATTAGCATTACAGTACAATAGCTGGACAAAGACAAGTGAGGAAATATTTCATTAAAGACAGCTGTTTTCAATAAATATTTGTTTCGTGACATTTTTACTGACTTTAGACTTTTCAAAAGGTATGTTCACATCTTCCTTTTGAGCCAATTTATATAGGTAACTGTTTCTTTCAATATCAGTATTATGGCTATCTTCCTCAAGACTTTTTCCAATATACATGTTTTACCATTTTTTCTCTTTTCAAAACATGAGGTTATTTTAGAAATCATGTATAAACTGCTGAATACTAATATATGCATGTTTTATTTTAATAAGCATTGGGAATCTGTATTGGTACAACAGATGGAAAAGGGCTCAGTGAATTTTGCTGTCTTGTAATGTGCTTGACATTATAACCTTGGGCAGGGATTTTGGTTTGGCCTTCCAAAAATGAAGATTATCAGCCTCTGCAAGTGTTTGAGGTGGGTAGGATGAAATCCTAAAAGCATTGCCTCTGGAGTTAAGAGCCTGCCTTTGAAAGCCTTGGCCTAGGTAGAGAGGGTGAAAGTTGGGGTGATAAATACATGATCATTTGCTAGCAAAGCAAGCTTCTAATTGATGTGATTGAGGAGTGAAAGGGTTTCTTTGGAAATTTATTTTAGAAACTATTGACCAGAACAAGCTGCGTATGATTTCTTTCCAACAGATTATTTTTAAAAGGAAATTCAATTGCAAGCATCCAGTTCAAGAACAAGACATTCTCACAGCTGAACAGGAAGAAAATAATCCTATTGCTTTGGACTTAAATGAAAATAACACTGCTTTTTGTGTGCTCATGCATGTCTGCCATTGTAGCTCAGCTTCTATCATGCGTCAGTGACTGGAGCTGTGGTTCTGGTGGTATTTGAGCCATTCTGTTTTGCTTGTAACATTTTGTTTCTACCATTAACGAGACTTGTTACAGCTAGCTTAACGATAACTTCCTGTAGAATATTTCTTTAAGGGCATGACTCTTCCTGTAACAGGTCTCAAATAAATAATGACTTTACTTTAGAAAGTGTCAAAAAAAATATAAAAGTCTGATCCTGGAAACATGATAGAAACTTATAATTTTTCTTTTTATTTAGAAAGACGCTTTTTCACTTTAATGAATCAAAATTAATTTGGTTTTAACCAATTAACTTAATTTGCCATTAACTTAATCCTTAACTAAAACATTGCTTGATGGCTGTAGCAAATTAGTTCACACATTTAAAGAAGGTCTAACAAAGTATTCTGACGTGGAAACCACATCAGGCGTAATAACTGTTTTCATAGCTCTACTGGTGTGCCAGAATAATGCTTTTCAGCACAACACTGGGCTAGTTAAAATTCTTTAGGAAACAAGGCATTCTGGTTTTTATTCTCCTTCCTAAACAAATTAATTTTAATTCACCTACTTCTGTTTCTGATTTCTTTGGCTGTTCTTCCTTGGAAGGGCAATTTGGGCTAGTGTAATTGTTTTGTATGTTAATATCTATTGCCAGGCTCCATAAAATAGTAAGTAGTATTATGTGATGACTGAATATACTGACCGACTGACTTTTGCTAAGGACATGCAGGTTTTTTCCTCCTACTTTTTAGGACTGGATTGTATTTGCTCTTAAGTTCCAGGAAACTTTAATTTTCCAGCATATTTATTTACAATATATTAAGTGAAGTATATCTTCTGAAAATTACAACATACTCTTACTTTTTTCCCTCCCCTAATTTCTTATAGAATACAGAATGTTGTGGTTTTACTATGTATGTTTTAATGTTAACCTTACCATAAACCATTCTCAGCTATCATTTCTTACAGAAGGAAATACTTTTTCCTCAGTATAACTTCTAACTTTTATTTCAGTTTGTGTGCTTTAGGCAATAAAGTCTCATAAATATATGTGACTTACATAAACACAGTTATTTTGTAAGCAATCCTTAATAGGAACCATTCATTAACAATACGCTCAAGCTATCAGATATTCTGAACATTCTGAAAAGATGTATTATAAAATTTCAAATCTGCATATTAAACTTCCAGTGATTAAAAAACCCCAACCTGTACGATAGGAAACAGTACTGGCTAATTGCTTATTCATTAATGCCAAACTTTTGAGGCAAATGTTCAGAAGACCAACATGTGTTTCTCACCAGCTCAATTTCTACATGTATAACTGTGACTGGATTTCTCACTGCTTCACCGTGGAAATAAGTGCTCACTTCATGGTCAACTTCACTATGATCTGACTATTTGGGTCCGTAATTTATTTTCATGTTCTTTGCATACAGGTTTAAAGAAAACCTTTCTGATATGCTTTATTTCATGATATCCACAATAAGTAATAAACCACATTTTCTTGTTCTGCATGTATATCTATATCTCATGCAATGTAAAATCTTGATGTAACTATTTAGTGGAAGTTTCTGACATTTCTTTCTGTTCATAGTATAGAATACTGAGAGTGAGCTCAAAGGTAAGATATTCTTATACAGTCACCAGTGTGTGTGAAGCCATCAGTTAAGTGCAAATTATCTTAATTTAGCAGAATGCATAGCTCAGCAGTGTTTTTCTGAATCTCTAGTGGAATAAGATAGTTCTGGGAGCTATTTTAAGTTTATTTTCAATTATTTTGAGCAAATATTCCTCAAATGGAAATTTAGTTTGATCCTCAGACTTGTTAAAATTAGATGTAAGCAGAACCTTTTTAATTCTAGTTTTAATCCAGTCCTGCCTCCTCTCATTCATTTTGTGTCAATCAGACTTGAACTGACATTAGAAAGTTCAAACACTTTCAACTATGATTCAGCCTGAGTAGGGTTTGTTTAACCAATAGTTGGACTCTAGCTATTAAAAAAACTATCGACTATCTTACAAAGAAAAAGATGCTTTTATATATAAAGGCTACAGTAAATTAAGCGGCTTCAGTATTATTTGAAAGGAATAACATAATAAACAACCTTCTTGAGGATTACACTTTCAGAACAGTTATATTAACTTATATTTGCAAACCTCCTTTCTGAATTATTCTATATATTTCTTGTCCATCACTGGGAAACTATTTTCTTCATGTTTTTGAGTAGCTATTGTTTATCTCTTCTTTCTTCCTTAGGTTTACCGCTACTTTTATCCATATTACTTAAAACAAATACAGTATTATTACTTCGTACCAGGCTGGGGTTGGGGTCAGGGGGTTTAAACACACACCCTCTTTTGAAGGAAGATGGCACAAATCTTCTAATCATTGAAGCCACTTCTTATATAGGACAGTTATTTTAGCATAGGTAATTTTTAGACATAAATTTCTAATTGCTTTCATTAAACTCACTGCATAATGTGCTCTGACCCATCACAACAGAAAAGTAGAAATTATTTATAATAAAGTATTTCATTATGTTTTTCTCATATTTTTTGTTGCATGAATAAATTTGCAAGCTGAAATAACAAGCAGCTCTCCTCCCACTGCCCTAACAGTGATAAACATTTTTAAATGCATCTGAAATAAACTTGGAGTGCTGTAATTGGCAGCTATTTTGGGTCTGATCTATCAAAATCATTGACATTTTGCCATTGATTTCCATGAGAAGTCTCTTCATCAGTGCTATCGCTTTAATAAAAATAAGTACTTGTTATGAAGTGGGCTGGCACGAAAGAGGTTTTCAACATCATAACAAATATAAATTTGCAGTTTCTATGTTGTCTCACACAACCTAATCATTGAATCTGCATGTTTGAAGGAATTGGGAAAACAGGTCAGTGAACAACTGAAAATAATGTTTATGTGCAAGCCTTCTTTCTAGTTTATAAACAGGGTTTTCTTCTATAGGTTGTTTAGATGGATTCACTGAATCTGTCATTTGTATTTACTTGTCCAATAGAAGCATCTTTGAAGAAACAGGGGAAAGATAATTTGGTCTGATTATTGCTTCTGTTTCCAAGACTAATTAGCTCTCAAGTACATCATGGCTTCTTCTAGGTATTACTTTTATTTGGTGGTGGGCAGGGACTTACACTCTAAGCAGATCTAGAAGTCACTGGGCCCTGTAGTTCTTCATGCCTTTAATTCACTGTTCATAGTCTTTTTCCCTTTCTGGGACTAGGTGCTTGCTGCTAGCAGTCATAAAATAATCTGAAAAGAAGCATTATAGATGAAACTATAAATGGGCTGAATGCATTACTAGCTTACTAAAGTCACTCAGTTGCTACATAGGAGAGCAAAGATAGGACCACAGTCCCACAGATCTTCATAGAATTTGTCTCTTGAAATGATGATAGCTCTTGTGCCAAGTATCACTGAACTCCAGAGCAGAGGTCATACCATTACAAGCCCTGTGCTTCACAATTCATAACTGAGGCTTGAGTCAGACTAGTCTGTATCTTCTCAGAGAGAGCACCTACTGGGTGAATCAAGATCATTTGCTTTAACTTTTATTTTTCAGCTTTGCTTTCTGAAGGGCGCATAGCAGCTGATCTAGAAATACACACAATGTTGAACAACAGAAGAGCATTTGTGAATAATGTTTCAATAGTCTGAATATCCCTTAGGTCCATAGCATCTTCTTTCTCTCGGCATAAAAGTCTAAATTTTCCTATGTCCATGACATTGCCTTTGAAATAGCCTCACTATTTTCATGCAATTCTATCTCTTTACAAAGAGTCTCTGGAACATTCCATTGATTTAAAAAAATAGAACTTAATTCTTTAAAATATTTATTAAGTCCTTGTGATAGAATATTACAATCAGTAGCAATGACACCTTCTGTGCTAACGGTTTCCAGACTAATATGCAAACTTCAAAAGTTTAAGTATGCAAGGCAACCATGTCTTACAGAGCACTAGAAATTTTAATAAAATATATCTAGCTTTTATAAAGCCATTCACCTGGGACGACTTGTGTTCTTTGTGGCCTCACATTCTTTTTCTCTGCCTTCCATCACTGTCACTAGAGGGCAAGCAGGATCAGCATGATAATCCAGCAGATCAATCTGCTAAAACTAATGCCTTTTTTTCTCTTGGATCAGTGAGCAGCTCTGACTGTCTCTAAAGCCTCTGGTCATTGGAAGAGGGAAGCAGTGCTCAACTGAGGGAGCTGGAGACTAGTGGTTAGATCAGCATAAAGTGGAACTGCATCTTGGTCAGGACCTGAATATCTATCTAAACAGACACAGAGCAAATGCAAATATTAATGTGCTCTTGGCTAAGACCTTTCATCTTCACAGAAAGTGAAATCATGTCTTCTGTGACCAGCAAATTGCATTGCTATACCTCTAAAGACTTTGAAAACAAGTGATGGATTCCTATTCCTGGCTCTTCATTACTGGGTCATACCTCTTGCCCTCTCTGGTCTTTCAGACTTTAGGCGAAGTTGTCTGCACATCTTGAATGTCTTGGCGGGAGCATTCATTGACTAATCATTGACATTTCTTTTGTGCATCGTGCTGACTTCCACATGGCAATTCATTTTGCTTCTACCACACCATTATATATAAGAAGTGGGGAATGGCTAGATGTTTCCAAATTGCTTGTCAACCTTTAAATTTGTAGCTGTTAGTTTTGTTAATGGCTAGGCAACCTGCTGTGAACTTTTCTCATTAAAATGGCTTGTAACACAGGCACCTGACAGTATTGCTTGAATTTACACCTTTCATTTCAAGGCTATATCAGAAAAAAAGACTTGCTTGTTTCCTGCTAACTAGAATAGTAGCCTTTTGTATGCTAACATATTAAACTCTGTATTCAGATAAAATTTTATTAGAACCTATGAAATATCACCTTTCAGCAACAACAGGCAAATAATGCTGAAAGTTTCTTCTCTAGCCATTTTATGATATGCAGAATAATGTCTGGTATTGCTAACTTCTTATAGGCAGCAGGGAGAGCTGACATTTTCAGAAATGACCAGCAAATGTGATGCCTTGATTTTTGTATAACTACTTTAAAATGACTTTTAAAGCAGTGTCAACTACGTCTCTAAAATGTTCCAGTGTTGCTATCCACAAACATTAGTCCCTTCTTTTTTCCCTTAATGCTTCTGTTTGTTTCTTCACTAGAGTGAAAATACTCATGTTTTTCACATATGACTTCTAAATGTGAAAGATTTCATGTTTTATCACTGCAAAGGCAGTTTCCTTGTCAAGTGGAATCATGCATTTTGTTTCCTCTGTAGTTCCTTGTCCTTACTAATAAAAAGGAATTTTATTTCTTGTCAGCAATTGTGCTATAAACTAGTCTGGAATGTTTGTATTTGTATTTGTCTGACTGATATTTACAGCCGAAGTCCTCTCCTGAGGTTAGGCCCAGAACTCTAAATATTAGAGCTTAGTTAATTTCTCCTAATGCACAGCTGGCACAGCAGAAAATGATGCTCATTTTTTTGTATACAGCCTCTGTAGTTATACACTTACTTGCTTGGGACTATAGAAATAATGAGAGATCTTAGCTACACACCCTGTGCAGATAGGAGGGGTTTGGGAATTGCAGTTTACAAATCAGGCAATGAGACAGGACGCTCTGTTCCTTCTGTTCAGGCTGTGGCCCTGTGCAGGAAATGAGAGGGGGGACTAGTAGGCATGTTGGTAGCCTTGTAACAAAAATTTTCCTAAAAAAGAGGGGTTACTTGGCTTTCAGTTCCTATTGCTAGGGCAGGTCTTTACCCTGTTCAGTGACTGTTTAGTGTAAAATCCCTTACAGGATGGGTGAATAATTACAGGATTTAGAAAGTTGAAGGGAAAGGCAAGGAATGTGGGTAGAGGGGAAATAAGAGAGCAGAAAGTTGGAGGCAGAAGGTAGTGAAACAGAAATTAGATAATTTCTGTCACTTCTAAGTACTGGAAGCATGTATGAGGGCATGTGATTCACAAAGATTAATAGCTCAGGAGATTAATAAAGTGTTATGTAATCAATTGCATAATAATCCTCAAAGGTTATCATTGTTACTGCTCAGGATAGTAAACAAAAAAAAATCATTAGCATTGTCCCTTAATCCTCAAGATCTTCTTATAATGACTCTAACATCTCTAGATGTTCTACTGAAAGTGACTCTTTAAAGATTTGAATGTAATTGTTTCCACACGGAATTGTTTAGCTAAAATAGATGTAGCTAATTAATTTTAATTGTTCGCTTTTCATTTGAGCAACTTTCTAACGTATCTACGGAAAGTTATGACATTTATGACCATTTAAACACAAAGACTGTGCTAAACAAACCAATGTTCCCTCTTCTGTTTCATCCAAACACAAAAATGGCACCATGCTGTTTGGCACAACATGGGCACTCAGAGGCAAAGCGGCTTCATCTTGCCTCATGACTTCTCTGATTCTGTGCTGAACCTGCCCTTCAGCAGAGTGAAAACAGCTTCTGCTGTACCTCTCTTGCACCTAGAGGGAGAGAGACAGAGATCCAGAAAAGAAAAGAAGGAATAGTTCACAAAATATGGGATAGAAAGAATGACAGTAACCTATCTGCAGATTGTACAAAATAAACTTGTAAAATCTTGACCTAGATTATGAAGAAGACAACAGCTGTTGAACCTAAACCAGGCATATAGGAGATAACTCCACGTATTTAGCTGGGTGCAAAAAAAGTTTCTGTTGTACCAGGGCTATTGAATGCTTTCCTCGTGTCTCACCTAATTCTTAGGAGAATTAATTTCTTTATGATCAGTAGAGGCTTGTGAGCATTTTCCAAAGGCTGGGTGGCTGTTTGTCTCCTTTGGATAAGTTGGTTCCTGACAGAGGGAGCCAAAATTCCAAACTCCTAGTGATGAAATTTATGTGAGCTTACTCTGGTTCTTTGCATCTTTTGTTTTTATAAATCCTTATCAACAGTGAATCTGAGTCTTTAAAGAGCTTTTATTGCTTTTGTATATTATATATACATTCCTGCACGATCTCCCACCCCAGATTCACACAGTGAGGTTAGCAACGTTTCTTTGGTTAGCTGAAGATTTCTTAAGGGGCTATAATAAACATTGGGGTCTTTGTCCAAAATTTGATTAATATTGCTTAGACCTTGAGTTGAATCAGTGGCACACAGAGCATAAGGAATTATCTTTGATCCTGTTGTGAGGAAACTGTAGTATATAATATGTTTTGGGTGAGTTTAAGCGTTATTGTTGCTCTTTGTGCCACTAGCTGGTTAGAGTGTATGGAGAAAGGGAATAGGGTAACATTTCATATACCCTAATGTTCAACTTCTGAGTAAGACTGTATTACCTTGGCTTTTGTTTTCAATGTTTATCATAAAACAGAAACTAGTTTCAATTGGAAAGCAGTCATTTAAGGCAGCATTGCAAGTGAATTAGCTGTTCTGAGTCTCTATGATCTTGTCTTTGAAAGAATATATCCTGATTTCTTTTTCATACTCATAAAATTTTAATTTTTTTAATGTCTGTTTTAGGGTTTTTGTTCTTTTATTTGGCATGCATTGGGGGAAGAAGGTAAGCAAGGAAATTACCTATAATTGACAATAATAATGAGCGTGTCAGGGAGAAAACTGTACTTTGTCACTTAAAATCTACCTACTGTTCTTCAGATTTCCTTTCCTATATTAGGAATTGTAATTATCACTATACTAAGAGCACATAGACACCAGTGAGAATTTGGCCCTATTTATACTAAAGTTAGCTAGTCTATACAGTTTAATTTATATTAAAGGAAGCACAGTTTTGTGCCATACATCAGAATTTTCTAAATGCTCTGATGCTGGCAACAGCACTGATTTCCTCCCACTGTTTTGTATTATGGGAGGAAGACATGGGAGGGATGGATAGGTGATGAAATCAGAAATGTTTAACACATGGGGATCACCAGTGGGCTGGAGCATTTGTCTTGGCATAGCTGTCCCAGAGGTTCAGTCCTTGCACTAGATACCAGGCATACAGAGAAGTGGGAGACCCTCCTTCAAAGAGCTCAGTCAATAACCATGAGGTTAGAACACTGGGGTGGGACTTCAGTGGTATACAAAGGAAAGCTCCACCACAAAACAAAGCACAGGATTTTATTATAATGGATCCAAAACAAATTAATTAATAATTCAAAAATAACGCAGACTGGATCTTGATGATGTGCAAGATTTGGTTTTTTGGTAGCATGGCAAAGTTAATGAAGCCAAAGGGATGGAGCAGAGTAACAGCAGGATTAATGGTGCTGTCCACCAAATAGAGAAAAGGGACACAGAAAATATGTTTTAGGAAAAGCCAGTTTGTTGTCATTAATATACATTTGAAAGCTGAGTATCCACATGGAGATCTTGGAAAAACAGAGAGGATTTTTTGCTTGAACTTCTGTGTTCATCTGGATCAGAGCAACGCAGAGCAGGGCAGTAGCTTTAGCTTGTTTTTAAATCCAAATGAAATTAAAATTCAGTTTCCCAAGGAAATATAAAAATGTGCTGATGGTTAGAAGGAATTCTGTCTCAACAAAATAAGGTGGAGTACTGTGTCCAGCTCTGGGGCCCCCAGCATAAGAAAGACATGGGCCTGCTCAAGTGGGTCCAGAGGAGGGCCACGAAGATGATCAGGGGGCTGGAGCACCTCCCCTATGAGGACAGGCTGAGAGAGTTGGGGTTGTTCAGCCTGGAGAAGAGAAGGCTCTGGGGAGACCTTATAGCAGCCTTCCAGTACTTAAAGGGGGCCGACAGGAAAGATGGGGAGGGACTCTTTATCAGGGAGTGTAGTGATAGGACGAGGGGTAATGGTTTTAAACTGAAAGAGCGTAGATTTAGATTAGATAGAAGGAAGAAATTCTTTATTGTGAGCGTGGTGAGACGCTGACACAGGTTGCCCAGAGAAGTTGTGGCTGCCCCCTCCCTGGAAGTGTTCAAGGCCAGGTTGGACGGGGCTTTGAGCAACCTGATCTAGAGGAAGGTGTCCCTGCCCATGGCAGGGGGATTGGAACTAGATGATCTTTAAGGTGCCTTCCAACCCAAACCATTCTGTGATTCTAAAATGTTTAATTTTATGACAGAACTGCATCGAGTAGTTTTTTTTTAATTAATAGTTGACTTAGTTCAGTGAACAAAATTAGCGTTAAGCACATATAAAAGACCAATGAACTATGTAGTATTTTCATACAAATATTTACCTCAACTAGGAAATAGATTTTAAAATGGAAATATTCTTTCAGATTCAGAATGTTTTTCTTCATTCTTAGAAAATGTCTTGCAATCTAAGAGTGTTTTACAACAAAGAGAATCTCAGATTTTCATCTAATGCTCTCACTCTCCTTCCCCCCTCCCACCCAAACCCCCTATCATTAACACAATTCCTTGCAACTTAACTGCAGAGAAATAGTGGAAGAGATAGCCAGCTCTTCACATAAAGATAATAGATGCCAACGCTACTATTAATTTCTGTTAGCTAGGTAATAAAGCTCTTATTTTTTTCATTTTGGGGATGAAGCCACAATGGGAGCCCCTGTATGTAGCAAAGTATATGCAGACTAGGTTTTGGTGATATGTCAGAATATAGACTAAATGTAGTAAGCAGAGAGAGGAAATCTGTCTTGGGATGTGTTCAGACATTATTGAATAACCATGACAAGCGATCAGAGCTACAATACAAAATTATTAAAGTTTCAGCAGGTATAACTGAATGTGTGAAAGTCAGTAATCCTTGATAATTTATAATGTTTCAATGCCTCACACTAGAACTGTTTTACATAATCTTTTAATTAGAACTCTTGTTAGTTTTTGTGAGAATATTTAAATGTCCTAAAGATTTCTGATTAGCATGAGTATTATAAATATGGAAAAAAAGAAAACCCAGGATGTTTCAGTTGATGCTGGAATAGAGAAAGCCTAGTTCAAACAATGATTTATTAAATACTGAAAATTAATAACTTTTTTAAATACCTTTGAAAATTTCCTTTTTAAAAAGCTTATCTCAAACTTTTTTGTTGGTATAAACCTCTAGGAGTTTAAATACTTTAGACTCTTTTAAGCATTAGGTGCATTTCAGAAAAGCAGAATTAGGCTTCTGAGCCTAAATCTAAAGACTACCTTTAGAGCCAGTGGAAGAAAAGAGGGGTCTTGCATGCAGCAACTCAGAATCTGTGTTGGACAAGTGCCTCTATATACAGGGTGTTGAATATCACTGTGAAGGTCCCTGTTAACTGAAACTGTGACAATTCACATTAAGGTAAGTTTGTCATGAATGGAATTTGCCCATCAGATCCACTGATCTCTCCTAGTTTTTGTAAGAGAACAAAAGGTCCTAGTTTTTATTTGGAGCAAATCAAAAAAAGGCAGCAAGGCTTCTTCTTGAACAATCTCCATATCTTTCATTAGAAATGATGTTATTCCTTCTTTAGTCTTAAAGTTGTTAGTGATGACTGAAATTGCTAAAATATTTGCTCTATCTCTGCTATATGTGATGTTATGATATAGATTTCTATTTCAGCAAGATCAGATTTACTGATTGGTAACAGTATGATACCCTTACCTAGAATTTTTTTTTTTGCTTATAAAATTAATAAATACGATTTTCCTGGCACTTTTCCTTATACACTTTTATTTCTGTAGGCAAAAAAGGCCAATTTATTTTTCAATCTGCAGAAGAGATTTGCTCTTTCAGTTCAAAAAGGTTTTTTTGTAGCCTTATTGTTTTCTTGAATACTTGGAATGAAGAAAGCAAATCTCATTCAGTATTGACTAGGTTTGAAATTCGCTTAGATCACTAAGTTGGTCACTGATTTCTTTCAATAACATCTTAATTTATATTATTGTCTAGTCTCTCTCATGTTTGTGTGTTTTCACATGTTTGAGTATACAATATAACATACTTTTAATTTCTTTATCCTTGTAGTAAAAAAATTCTGAGGACTTCTAAAGATACATTTTATCTTATGCCCATCCATCTTGTAGCTATCTATTCATTTACATCCACACTTGATAGGCCCTATATTTTGTTTTCTAGAGTCCAGTCTTACATTTCATTTTTAGCAGTGGGAAAATTGTATGTAGATATGTGTTGTATGTATAAATCTATGCCTTTTTAAAGCATCCTATGATAATCTTTGGAGAATTTGGGGGGGTTTAAGAACTAAATTGCTTAAGCTTTGCCAGGTGGCCACTGATATTCATATTAAAATCTATGTACAACACTGATAGATTAATTTCACACAGAGTGAAAGTTTGAGTTTCTAAAATCAGCGACATCAAAAAATCATTTTTTGAAAGTCTACTGGAAATTGTAAAGATTATCTGTACTTCAGAAAATCCTGTGTCATGTGAGGCATGTATGAAACAATCAAGGTTTAAATTGTCAACAGCTTCACGTGTTTAAATGTGCTGTCTTCTAATCATAAGTAATTTCAGAAATAAATCATGCTCTGAGAGCTTATGAAATAAAAAAATATTTTTAATGCTTTTGGCATACATTTTCAATTAAAATATCCTGTTGTAAAACAGAAGTGTTCTGTCTTTGGAAACAAAAATTATGAGATTTAGAAATATCTATATGCTGTTCAGATCCAGGTCTGCATGTACAGATTTTTGATTTACAAAATCTTTTGTAAAGGGACTTCCAGAGGTCCCTTTCAACATAAACTATTCTACAATAAACAAAAGACAGATTTCAGTAAATTTATTGGTCATTTGCATGATTTTAATTGAGAAAATTAATATTTTTAATAAATAGAGGTCTCATCACTTGACATTTCTAAGCTTATATTTTTATACATTTGCAAAGCCCTGCATAAAACTGTAAAGGGCTTTGCAGATGATCATAACGGATAATGGATATCATAAAACATCATTGTTTCAGATCACTGTGCTCTTTCTTTATTTTCCTCTAAGCCTTCAGCAGTGTTAATCAGGAAGATTTCCTTAGGTGTGGGCCAAATCTTGAAATAATGAGGAAGCTGGTCTGCAAGATGCTGATATTTTTCAAAGGAAACAATATGCACGTTTGATTGTACTTTGTCCTGGTTTAGCTAGGATAGGGTTAAGTTTCTGCAGCAGTGGGGGGAAGTTCTAGCCAGGTTATTCATATACCATGCTGACATCACCTCCTGGCGCCAGAGCGCGGGAAGATTCAGTGAGCGCGTGGGTTTGTGCAGTCGGTCCTCTCACTGCTGCATCGGTACATATCTTGCTCTGTTCATTGTTATTACTGTTATTGTTATTGTTATTGTTGTTGTTTGTTTGTTGCTGTTGCACTGTTGTATTAAACCTCTCCTTATCTCAGCCCCGGGGCTTTGTATTTCACTCCCTTTGTGGAGGAGGGGCAGCAGCCACGTGGTCTCAGACCCCAGCAGGGACTAAACCACCACATACTTGCACAACATACTGAGAGACAGCTGTTTGTTTTTTTTAAATTAGGAGATTTAAAATAATAAAAATTGATTTCTATGGGAAGTTGACCTACCTGTAGCCAAGGTTTTAGCAGTCAATTTAAAAAATGTGAGAGGCATCAAAGCACTATTATTTTGTATAGCACAATTGTAAACAAAATCTTTAAAAACATATGAGTGATACTTGTAGCATGGTATAATACCTCATTCCACATGTGTAAAACTTCAATAGTAAGCATTTTTTTTTTCACAATAAATGATGATGTGTAGATTGCTTATACTTGAGTCTTTAGGGCCCAGAAAGGATTTCTTTGTCTCTCAAGAGAGAATATTAGTCAAGGAGCTATGGTTCACAGCATTTTGGCTGCCAGTATGTTCCATTTCTAATTACTTCTGTTCTTCCTTATCAGTCTAGCATAGCCAGAACCATTCACTTATTTACAGAGCACAGTTTGGATTGCATCAAAGAGAGCTTCCACTCATCAAGCTGTTTCCTGGTATTAATTTAGCTCTTCCTCCCTACATCTGTAGCCAAAGCAAGTTTCCATAGTGCTTAAGCTAAGGCTAGAAAAAAGTCAAAAAGCTTTGAGGCTTGATGAAAATTATTTTATTTTTTATTTTATTTTATTTTACTTTTATTTTATTTAACACAAGACTTACCTGAACATTGAAGGGCAATGCAACGGATGTTTGGAAACTTCTGGTAACAAATGAGTCTCAAAGGCTTAAGTTTGAAGAGCAACCTTGTATACCAGTAGCACAGTTCAGTTTCAAGGTGGATGGACTGGGAAAAGTGGGCTTTGGAAAGGGACGATCTTCTGTCTAGCTGTGTTCAAGGCTGAGGAGGTGTAAAAGCTGATGACTGGAAGAGAGTTTCAACAGTCTCTCAGTCTAGTCCAACTGTTGTTTTGACTGGATTCATGCACTGACTGATGGCTTCTAAGTCACTTTTATCCAGATAATAAGAGGCTGTGAACAAAGAGTCATTGACCCAGTGGATGCTCAAGGTTCTCAAATAGTGACACACAGCCAGCAAGAAACTAGATCTCACACCAACCTTTCTGAACTTTCCAGCTTTCTGGGAGGCAATTTCACAACAGTCTTAGGCAATCTGAGACTATCCCACCACAGGTAAAGTCATGCCCCTTTTCTTGCTTCATGTGCAACTTTGCCAGCTCTGCATGGCCAGGCTGCATGGTAAGTCATATCAATTTACTAATTGAGGTGAAGAGTAAAAGGAAAAAATAGGATGGATCTGCAACTGATTTCTCCTATGACAAAAGGCATAGTTCTTGTAGGCTTTCCGGGTGTCCCGCGTGCACATACTGGTGACAGACGCTTAGGCCCTATTTAAGTTTTTAGCTGCATTAGCCAGACAACGAGCATTATGCTATTAAGATACTACATGAAAAAAATGCATTTATGTAAAAGTGTTAGACTGATGGGAATTTTAGGGGAAGCTTAACGAGATTAGAAGGTGATTGCTGTAACTCTTGTAACCATGCCTAAGAAGATAATGTTTATTATCTGTGATAAAACCTGTGCATTGCTTTTCTTAAATGTGTAGTTTTTCTGTCTCTAAGATGAATGCAAACTCTCTTCCAACTAGCTAGGCTGATTCCTAGATAATCCTTCTGCAACTCTCTGTGTTGGTCTTATAGCTACCTATTTTTTCTTCCTAGCCAAAAATCTACACTTCAGCTTAACTTTAAAGTGCCTGTAAAAGTATCAGTGGGTAAAACATGTCCTTTGCAGATTTTGAACAATTATATTATTCAACAAATTGTACAGGCTACTGAAGTAAATATACTGTTTAGAATTTTTAATGTGCTGATTTCAATACTTGTAACAATTTTACAGAAGCAATGCAAAAAATGTACATTTTCATTGTCAAAACTGTCATTCTGTGAAAAAGATAAATGAAGAAATTTTAATTTTTTGTATCAGAACACCTTCTATGACTTGAAATTATTATTATTAACAAAAGTCCTATGTGAATAAGTCAGAGTTTATTTTTCTTAAAGGTACTTTAAAATAACAGTTTTTTAAAGAAAGGGACAGTCTTTCTGCTGTCACACAGATGTTGAAAAATATTCCTCCCATACAACTTTTACTCAGCTTTTGTCTGGTACAAATAACTCCAAGTTCTTACAGCAGTGCAAGGTGTGTGCGTTGAAAGTTATTCCACAGTCAATATATCTGTGGATAACTAGAGTAACAGTGTCCACTGCTGGCAAATCAGATAATTGCACTGCACGTTAGAGCGATGCACTGTTGAAAGATTTCGATGAGTTGTTTTGACTGTGAGATGTTTCATAATTTAGGTTTGTAGGACTATGTTGTAAAATTAGGTCACTATGTTAGGAGTATTCATGCTATTGCTGCCAATAATAAATGCTATGGTATTTGAACTAATAACCAGGAATATCAGCACAGTAATATGAGCAGGTATTGCAATATTTTTTTTCAGGACTTAAAAATAATCATAGTATTCATTATATTCTAGCTGTCATGTTTTTAAAATAAAGAAAAAGATAGTAAAAGTCTATTAACTTTTTTTGATGTTCTAATTTGTGTGATTAACAAGACAAGCAAGCAGAAGTTCTTAAATTCCGTTTTTTTAGGACTAAGCATTCATTTCTGCTTTTGCTAGATTTTTTAAAAACATATAAATGAAGTAGAGAAGAAATTAATGTTTCTATCTGGGAAGAAGTAAAATGGAAACATGCAGCTTGATACAGCAATTACCACTGGTAATTATGAAGCTAGAGCTGAAGTAGACTGATTATTAAAGAGGAGGAGAAAAGGCTGGTATCTAAAATGTCATTTTAATCAATATTCTTCTCATATTTTCTTGTAGTAGATAATATTTCTTTGCATCTGTTGCTTAACGATAGTATGTGAATGCAAAGAAAATCTTTCAGTCAAAGAAAATAATACAGAGTGAAAGAAACATTAAGGACAAAAAAAGAAAAGTCACTTCCTATGGAAATATAAACGCATTATCATCAAACACTTCTGAATATCTAGATTAACTAAAAAGAAGCTAAGGCATACTTGTTTTTAGAGATTTATATCTGTCATTAATTTACTCAATTCAATAGAAATAATAGACAATGCACTGAATTTTCTGATGGTTTGGAGAGAGAGAAACACAGCATGTGGCTTTTTTTCAGAGAACATTAGTTGTGTCTGAACCGTAAAGGAAGGGATGTTCTTGTATGAAAATATCACGGGGAAGATCAAGGCTTACCCTATGGATGAATGTGGTATTAGTCAACATTGTTTTATATCTACTTTTTCTCCCTTCAGAGACTTACCTTCTCCTGGTTAGCAGTACCTAGAGAAATACTGTATTACCGTCCCTCTAGAACAAGAAAAGAACAGGATTTTAGGTTTGGGGGCTTTTTTTTCCTCACAGATGTCTTCAAATTGGTGTCAAATGGATTATAAAACAAAAGTTATTTGAAAATAAATGGTAGAAGAATTGTAAACAAACACAGATGACTATCCAAAAGTTCTCTTGCAAAATTAATTACAATGCCAATTTTAGGTTAGATAGCAGAAAAGAAGATTATTTTTTCTAAATTGTTTGTCAGTGAGTGTCTTTCATGCTTTCTTCCACCACAAAGTGGTATTGTGGATGTGTGTGTGCATGTGTATGCATGCGAGTGCACAGGCAGCCATGTTCCAGCCCTTCCTTGTCACTGGTGAAAATCACTTTCTATACTTATAGGATTATTGGATGTATTTTGAGGGAAATCATCCTTCTACTCAAGCTAGTAATTTATACGTCTCTGCTCATCCTGTCTTTTCTGTTCAGCATTTTATTGTAATGGATATCATGTGCTTTTTCTCCTGGGTCTCTGTGAGATGACCAAAATCCAACACCTCCCTTGTTCTTAAAGTCCAGAAATATAACCCATTTTTTTTCTCATTGTCATATGTTTTCATATCTGTTCTGAAAAAAGCAAAAACCCCTTATGTAAAGATTTAAAATTAATATTTTGCAGGACTTTAGAAAAACACTGTCATTAAGCTTCAGCTACATATTTTTATATTTTTATATTTTGAGTTTCCTAATATTTTAAGACAGAAGATATAGGTTCTATGTCCAAGTTGGGATTTAAATGTCATATCATGTACAGACAAGTTGTTCACTTTTAAATGGTATTCAGACAAAGCATCTGAATACAAATATCTCCTTACCAATCACCCCAAATTCTCATAAATACAAAAATCCTCTCATGTACTTATGTGTAAAAATTTTTTGTTAAATTTTACATATTCATGCATTTTATGCTTGTATATGTTGCGTGTTGTGTGTATGCACTGGTATTATTTATTTCATTAACAAAAAGACTAAAAGATTTGATTCCTCTATGAAGATACCATGTGGAAAGTGAACATCTGATGAACCAATAAATATTGTGATGTAATGTTAAAGGCTATGAAAGGAACAATCCCCTTTGTGTATGCTGGTAAAGATTCCCCAAACCGCTGTTATCTACAGAGCTGATTGTTTTTCCCTACAGTTAGAAATTTTCATATTGATGGCTACTTTTCTATAGGCCATGTTTTTTCCTAGAACTTGTGCAGCAAAAATCAATGTGTGTTTAGTATATTTGTGATGATTTCAATTAAGAGATTGTGAGTAAGTTCATTGCAATCTCCTTGATTATTTTTTCTCTGTTCTAGGAGTAGGAAACCCTCACAGGAGAGTATTGTCAAGCAGTTATAACAGCTTACATATTGTCATGCTCTGCCAGCTGTGCTAACTCCAGAGGAAGTTCACTGTAGACCAGATTTCTGAGGAACAGTGTTCATTTTGTTTCTATAGAACAAAATTAAGGGGACTTATATTACAGGGACTTTCAGTAACTTGGAAGAATAACAGCAAAGTCTGTTGCATGTTTCAGAAGTCAGGCAAAACAGAAAAGTCCTGCTGTAGCTAGATAAGAAAATGCAACAGATGTTGTTTTAAGCTGTGCATATGAAAAATTAATGAAGAAGCTCTCCATGCTGTTTTTAGGTCTCTAAATCTTAAACTGTTCTGTGCATCTGTGTGGAGTAGAGATGGGGGGTGTGTTTTTCTTTAATGAAAGTTGTTCTGGCTTGTGTCACCAGAGCCTTGTCTGAAGCACTCTTGTGACAGATCTGCTATTAGCTTCAGTGGGAGCAAAATAGATGGCAATGTGTTTCTGTTGTTCATAATTAAGAATCTCTCTTTAAGGGGACTATTTAATTTTTAAAGTTAAAATCATATATATATGTCACTGCAGAAGCCACAATATATTTAATTTTGAATTACTTTAATGGGTTTGTCCTTGAAAGTGATCTTGATTCTTTTGTTGTCATTGTTGTTTAAAAGAGACTTGTTGGAGTTAAGTTTTGGGCCTGGGTGATCTATCCTGGAGGCCCTCAGATGATCTGTGTGCTATTCAGATTCTCCTGTCAATCCAGCTGATTTCTTATGTTCACCTGGTCTCAAAAGAAGTGGCATCAGAAGTAGAGGACAGATAGAGTGAAAACTAGAAAGAGTCACAAAAGATGTCACGGGAAGTGTGCTAAAAGTTAGGAGCTGTAATCATGCGTCTTACCTTGCCGAAAGATTGAGTGTTAAAAACAGCGTTAAGAATCTCCATTCACTTTTCCCTGTTGAAGAACAAAGTGTTAGCCAATGGAATAGAAAATGAAACTGTAAGCAATAAAGCAGGTGTTTTCCTTGACACAGCACTATTTGTGAGCCTCATTACTACAGTATAATCAATGCAATTTAGCGTTGGGAAGGGAAGGAGGAAAGCAAAGTCAAAAAAGCAAAAGCAAAACCAAGCAATTTGAGAATTATGTTATTTCTAAAGAATAAACCAATATCTATTCAGTGCTGTCCTATTGGTCATCTATAAGATTATTTTATTCAGTTCCCTAAGTGAACTCGAATCCTTACTAGTGTAGAGATATGCAGTCCTTCGAGTTGCAGACATACCCCAGGTAATATGTGAAAGAAATGTCACTGGTCAATGCAGAACAAATATTGCACTAGCTAAGCCATGGGCTCTGAGCTGATACAGGCATTCATACTTCCTTAGATGTTATGTATATTAATGGTTACAGTTTGATAGTTCTCTGCATAACCAGTCATCTAATGTAGGACTTCCTTGCATGGCGGATTAGTTTATTCTTGCATGAACACTAAATATGTTTTAACGGTTCTTCTTATGGCTTGGATAGATAAAATCAAGTAAGTCCAAAGCCTGTGAAGAAGCTGGCTAAAATATGTGCAGTCCTTTAAACTACATGCTGGAAGCTTACTTTTGTCTTATTTAAAGGGATTCATCTGACCTATTTAAACAATTGACTACATAGGACCTCCTATGTTTTCAGTAAATTTTAATAGGTGTGACTTTGGCTCCTTGAGTGCATTGTAAAGGTTGAGACTGAAAGCTGAGTGCTTTTGATATAGAACAGTGTAAAAGCATAGGTATCCAAAATCTGTGAAGTATATCAGCATGTTTAAAAAACTTTGTTCTTAATGCTCTTCAAAGTCTAATCAACCAGCAGCATCACGTGTTCAACCTGTTAAGGATTTTAGATTGTAGTGCTTCACAGTGCATTGTCTTCTGACAAGTTAACAATAACTTATAAGGAGAATTATATCAGACTAACGTACAAGAACGTGTAAAACTGACCTAATTTAAACTGTTTAAAGCTCATTGCACAACATACTAGTGTAATTATAAGCACGGAATGCAAATAAACTATCTGAAAAGGGATTTCTTATCTGTAATTTAATATGTTCATGCTGGCATGGTCATGACAAATATGACCCTTTATGTTGACAAATGTTTTTCTAGCTTGTTAATTTTTTAAAAAATTAAACACTTACCAACCTACAGAGTAAACCACAGATCATATTTTTTTACAGAGTAAGCCATAGATCATATTTCTTTCATCTTGTTCAAGCCATTAAGTTATATCTTTTGTTCTAGCTTTGTCCCCCAAGAAAATTAAATCAAGAATTGGAAGTTACTGTTGCTTACCAACACCCCACCCCTCCTATGTACACATTGCGTGCCTTGGGCACACAATATCAGTCTGTAGTTATATGAATAATCCTGTTTGTAAAACTATCGCATTTTCTTATGATATCATTTTGTGGGAGTGGAGGGGTCTTAGTATGTAAATTGAATTACAGTCCACCAAAATTACCAGCAACCTTCAGTAAATTTTTGATCAGTACCAACAGATGTTCAGAATCACAACCTTAGCTAGAGACAGCACTCTGGTAATCAGTCTGCTGTCTTATCAAAAGCTCCGGAATGTTGATTAAATTAATCCATCAGAATTTATAAACAGGTATATTTTCACTGCTGAGATATCTCTTCTTGGAATGACATTAAATTGTCCCAGTGGCCCAGTGGCTCTTATGCATGTCTTGCAATTTTTATGCCTAAATTGGTACTTTTACTCCTAGAATAGCCTTTCCAATTTGAATGGAAGTTTACGGAGTAAGGTGTTACTCTTGTTTGCAACTATAGCACACCATTGTAAAAAAAAAAAAAAAAAAAAAGCTTTTCCAGGGACACCAAATGATCAAATGATCTTCAGCTCTTTAGAGTCTGTAAGAACATCTAGATTCACAATACTTTAGTAATGATTTCTAGAATATAAGATAGGTTGACTTCACAGCACCATATTCCAGAGCATTTAACTGGACAAGTGAGCTGTGTGTGCCTACAGCTGGCAAGCAAGTGCAATAAAAGCTTTACTAGAGCTCATGAAAGTAAAACATGTTTAGTAGCAATGTAATAGTCTGGCATTTTACACTTCTAGAAAATATATGCTCCTAAGGTCTTTGGTGTATTCTTCTTAGGGTTTGATTTGATTTGTTTCATTTTGGTTTTGATATCAAGAATGGTTTCAGGATATATGGGAGAAAAATGTGAGTGGAATGTGTGTTTGTGGGAATACACCTTTAAAAAGACATTTTTGTTTCTATTGAAATGGTTTATGAAAGGAAGAACTCTCTAGAGTTTTCATGTCTGCATTGACCAAAAATTACTCTGTAGCTTGTAACTCTATCCAATGTAATGCAAAACATACAATTAGGGAAAAAAAAAAAAAAAAACAAAAACCAAAACAACACAGCCCTTAAACCATGAGAGTGACATTTTTGATTCTGTAAATTTTCTAGCCTATGGATCTAGGTTAGGATAGAATATAAAGCATAGAATCTCATTTTTCCTAATGGAAGCCCTTATAGAAGCATTGTATGTATCACTAGTAGATGTGTATGCACAAATATTAACAGTGTGTATTTTAATATTGAACTTTGAGGCCTGAAAATAGCACGTTGTAATGTACATTTTAAATTAGATGAAATAAAATATGGCTTGTCCCCAGTAATATGGCAAAAAAAGTATTTAAGGAATAATAATGTTTCATACCCTAGTATATAATAAAGCAAGTATTTTATGCACACTTTATATGTGTTGAATGTTTTCCTTTAACATTTATTCAAGCAAGTAATTTTAAAGATTCTAAAACATTTTTGTTTTAGAAAACTCCTGAAATCCATGATAAATAAGCAGTTAGAAATGAACAGATGGGAAAATAGAAAGTATTGAAAATCCCTTCTCCCCCTCTTTGGCTTTTAATCATTTGTTTTCATATGCAGAGTTTTGTTAATCAGAAGTAAAATTCTATTTTGATGTAGCAAATGTTGTAACTAAGATATCTCCATTTGTCCTAAATGGATATTCTCATGCAGTTACTAGTCTTTAAGGTAGCCGATAGGTTCATACTTCTGCAATCCATCTGTTAGCAAAACCTTCACTTTGGCTAGAATTGCACACGTTTTATCACAGGTTAAGACAGCAGATGGCTCTCTTGAGTTTTCTTTGCAAAATCTCAAGCTGTAAACAACCGCTCTGCATTTCTGAGACGCAAGTAGAAAGCTATTGTTTTTGATCTCTGGAGTAAGAAACACATTTTCTCTTGTCTATAAGGCATACTGCCCGTTTTCACCTTAATTCTTTCCTTTCTTTGCCGTCACCCCGAGCATCATATTGTTGAGAAATGTCAGTGTGTTTTGGCAAAGGCCCAGTATTTGAAGGAAACTAAGGAAAAGGAACAATAGTAGTAGATCGTGTATAGTGAATGGCATCACTGGATAATATAAAGAGGTCCTTCCAGCAAAAGGAAACGTGGAACCTACACCTTTTTCGAGAGAGTTTCTCATGCAAAAGTTAGGGCAGTGTGTATCCCACTGTGAAAATGCAAGATAGTGGAGGGCTGACCTTTATTTCACTCCACTCCCTCTCATTCATTCCTTTGTTTGGAGCCAGGACCCAGGTCCAGCAGGAGACTGCGGGCTGTGTCCCGTCACCTCCCCGCCGGTGGCAGGAGGTGTCCGTGTCCCCGGGCCGCGCGGCCGGTCTCTGCTCGGCTGTCCGTGGGGCTGGAGGCACACGCCGACCGGGGCCGGGACCGGGACCGGGACCGGGGCCGGGAGGGAGGGAGGCAGGGAGGGACCCACCGGGGCGGCATCTGGGCGAGCGCTTCTGTTTTGAGATTTGAGGAAAGCAACACCGTGTATTGTCCGCTGCTGGGAAGTAAGGAAAAGGGAAGCAGTATGCAAAACTACTACAGGGAAATTTAAATTTAAAAAAACCAAACCAAAACAAAACAAAAAAACCAACCACAACCCTCTCTGTCTAATTGCATTAGTTAAGATAATTGCAATCATTGTAAGGAAATTGCTGTGCTGTAAAAATTGCCAGATCCAAAATCCAATGCGTTTTAGCTGAATCTTTTTAGAGACACTTTTAAATAGAATTAAAATGTATTATCCAGATCCGATTGTGCATGTTCTGCTCCTAGATGGTCTAGTATTAATGCAAAATCCCTGTATAAGGGAGTGTCCACCATACAGTTTTGCCCTCTGTATAAAAATAGCCCTTTGCAGATTAAAGGATTTAGGGAAATAATGGTCAATATCAGAGCTGCTGAAGCCTCTGCTGAAACAAGAACCTACTCTAACCTATGAGGTTCTGTATTGTGAAGCAGTGAATTATTCTGGATGGATCTTTACACTTCAACGCCCGTTTTTTAACGATCCATCTAATACGAAATTAGAGTATTCTGAAAGCAGTATGAAAATTAGATATTTATTACATGATATTTCCCTGTTCGAGCATCTGCCCTTCCTTGTACAATAACTGTGCATTTTTTTCTGTGTAGCTGCTGGCTTCCTTTTCTTACTTCCCTCTCGTTAGTTACAACTTCAGGAAATTTCACCATTAGGCTGGCAGAAAGTAAATCTGGAAAACATCGAGCCCTTACTTGGGAAGGGAGAAGACCCAACAGAAAAAGATGAAAGGAAAAAAATGAGATGTTGTAGTTTACATGGTATTTATTATCTGCAGTGCATGTGAACTCCTCGGGGCAGAGACTCCTCAGGCATTTGGTGTCTAGCGAGCTTGGCTGGTGCTTACTCAAGTGCTCCAAGACGTAGAGCATGAGAACAATTAAGAAAGAATTTTACATGGCACTGGTGGTCAATAAATCTACCTGCTGCGGCTGTTTGTTGGTGCCCTATGGGATCCCCTTGGTAACCTCAAAAATCAGTTCGCGTTCCGAGTTAAAAGTCTGCTGGTGCTATCACCTTTTCTCCCAAAGAGCGCGTGTTGGTTTGGGCAGAAGGTGCCCTCAGCCTCGTGGGTGTGTTTCTCCCTCACGGCTCTAAGCCCTTCGCACGCAGCAGGGACCCCTCTCCCCTCGGGCTACACCCCCGGCCCCGGCCGTTCCCGAGCTGCGGGGCGGGGAGGGTGCAGAGGGGCTGCCGTCGTTCCCTCTCCCCGGCCTCCCTCTGCCCCCACAGCTTTTCCCCGGCCTGGGGACGGGGACAGGTCCCGGTGTCACCGCTGGGCGCGGCGGGGGGGGCCGCCCGCGGGCAGGGCGGCGGGCAGCCGCTGCGAGGGAGCTGGCGAGAGGGCGCGGGTGAGGGTGCCTCGCCCTGCCGGAGAGGCGGCGGAGGACGGGGGGGGGGGGGCATACGCCCCTCCGGCAGCGCCCCGCGCCCCCTTTCCCCGCGGGGTGGGGAGGGGGGAGCCCCGCACGAAGCCATCCCGAAAGCTCAGGGGGAGCAGAGGCAGCCGGCGGCGGATTCGCCGGGAAGCCGCCGGTTCCCACCAGCAAACCGCATCAGCAACACCCCTTCTTTCCGCCCCTCGCCCCCCTTGGCGTTATTCTCCTGCCTTTCCCCCGTCCCTCCTCCACCCCCTTGCACCCTCGCCGCCCCTCGCCTTGGGGAGGACAAAAAAAAAGCTCCAGCGGTGCGTGCGTGCGTGTGTGTGTGTGTGTGTGTGTGTAGGGGAGGCTGGAGCGGGGTGGGACTGAAGAGCCGTGATTGCAGCTCTCCCCGGAGAAGATTGCTCTCTCCAGATGCTGATTTCTGAAGCACTTGGCAATCATCAGGCGGGAGCCTGCAAGAGGCGGCGGTAGCCGCCCCGGCCGCGGCGATGGCAGCGGCGGGCGAGCGGGCGGCGGCGCGGGGCTGAGGGGCAGCCCCGGGAGGCGACGCTGCCGGCCGGACCTGACCCGGCCCGGCCCGGCCCGACCCGACCCGACCGGGCGCGGCTCTGCCCCGGGTCCCGCTCGCTCCGCTCCCCTCCGCGCAGACACCCGCCGCTCGAGCAGGTGCCCCCGCGCCGGGGCACGGCGCGGGGGGGCGCGGCGGGGCACCCATGCGGTGACCCCGCGGCGGCGGCGGCAGCTCCCGCGGGCGGGGGGGGTGCCCCGCTGCAGCCGCGCCTCGGGCCGGAGGAGGCTCCCGCTCGGCCGCGCCCCCCGGGGATGGGTCCCCGCCGGGGCTGAGCGCCCCGCCGCCGCCGCCGCCGCTCTCCCCGCTGCCCGTCGCGGCGCCGGCCGGCGTGGGCGAGCCGGCGAGCAGCCATGGCAGCGGCCATCGCCAGCGGCTTGATCCGCCAGAAGCGGCAGGCGCGGGAGCAGCACTGGGACCGGCCCTCGGCCAGCAGGAGGCGGAACAGCCCCAGCAAGAACCGCGGGCTCTGCAACGGCAACCTGGTGGACATTTTCTCCAAGGTCCGCATCTTCGGGCTCAAGAAGCGGCGGTTGCGGCGCCAAGGTGCGTCCCTGTCGGACGGGCCCGCCCGGGAGGGGGCTCCCGGGGGAGGGGGGGGCGGGCGGGAGGGAGGGAGGGAGGAAGGGGGGCAACCTGTGGCGAGAAACTTCCCCGGGCTGGTCGCCGCCGTGGCGGGAGGTGCCAGCCACCCCCCGGCTCCTGTCAGCGGGCGGCTCCCGGCTCCCTCGCAGCGGGAGCTGCCTGCCCGCCTGCCTGCCACCCTGCCCGCCCGCCCGCCTGCCCGCCCCGGGGCTCAGGTGGTGATCACGGCAGGTGGGCTCCCCCTCGGGGGAGGCAGCCGGCGTGGCGTGAGCCCTGCCCGTCACCCCGCGTGTCCCCGTCTCGCCCGTGTTTTCCTTTAGAGGTCAAAGAGCACGCAGCGAGGAAAGCTTTTTAAGTGTCCGGTGTGTCGCTCGCCAGTCCTCTCCCTGAGCTGCCGGCTCGGCTTTGGTCGGCGTAGCCCGGCCGTAGCGCGGGGGTCCCGGTCCCGCTGCCCGGTGACTTCCCCGTCACCGAAGGGAGAGATAGGGGCAGCCGGCAGCGGTGGGAGAGCTGCCCTGCATCCCCGTGGCTGCCCGCCTGCCCGTCCCGGGCCAGGGCCTCTTCCTACAGACCAGCAAGTTTGCAGGCAGTTCTTCTTCTTCGGGGTAGATGGCCGGCAGTCAACCGACACGACTAAAACTAGTACCACGGTGACTGCGTTTTGTCCAGTACTTTGTATTAGAACCCTAGAAATAAAAGGACTTAAATGATACTGCAATGACTTCTCTGTTGTTTTTGTTTGTTGTTTGGTTGTTGTTTTTTTAAAAAATTTTGTGCTATTCAGCTCATGGTGATGACTTATTTTGTACTCATCTTCAGAAAACAAGTAGTTTTAGAACAAAAGGATTGTATCATGAAGAGTGAAAATGTTAAGTATCACTCAGAACGTGGCTAATACCTACCAGTCAATGGTAAAGTACAAGCCACCCTCTGTTACATTAGAGAATGCCACCATGTGTTGTAGTTTGGTATGTATACTATAGCTCCTCTTTAGGTTGGGTCGGAAGATAATTTTAAGAAGCATAATCAGTGATCTGTCCCGATTGGTCCTTCCTGCTTTTTTTTTTTTTTTTCCATGCTTCATACTTAAAATAGCATAAACTGACAAAATCCATACAATGTTATTTTTACATGGCTTTATTACTATGAGGATTATTCCTTGTAGCTCCTAATGCAAGCTAAATCTTGCCATTTTTAGATAATACAGTGATATAGGGAAGATGAGCGAGAACATGTCAGTGGCAAAATCTATGGTGGCTTATTTTTAGGCAGTCTGCATGTGTGCTTAAAAAGCAGACTAGAGTACTTGGTTTATGACGATGGATTTATATATGTGATACTTGTTCATGAAAATAAGTTTAGGGGGATTTGCTAACTGAGCAAATGTTCTCAACCACCTGTGCAGTCTTATTTGGGGGAAAACTCTGTATTTGACTATAGTATGGTTTGAGGAGATGACTGTCTCACAGCACTGAGATGTCAAACATTTTCTTAGGTAGAAAGGGGCTTTAAAGACACTTGTGAACTCATCCTTTCTCATTCATTCATTTTTCATAAGGCACTTCGTGACATTCTTGAATAAGAGAACTGGGTTAGAATATAACTCAGCTGTTAACCCATACCACTGGTACAGACGATGTCAGTAAAAATAGTCAGAACAAGGGCTATTTACTAGTAAAGTCTGCAGCGTCAGACCCCCGTTTATTTTCTCTAAGAATCCTTCAAGTGGAGACATGACGGTATTTATCCACTGTTTTACATTAAGGTCTCAGAATTACTGCTCGTCCATAAGAATTCCTCCTGAAAATAATTAATATTGTACCTTTTACTGTGCATGTTCATGATGCGTAAAGTGATACATGGAGTACCTGTGGATTCAAAGTTGAATGCTGTTTAGGAGGGAAACTGAAGAAACAATCAAGAAGTCATTACTTAAACATCTTATGCATAATAATTTAGAATGAATAATCATTTGGAAAAAAACACATTTTATAAGGCTAATTGCTTTAAAAGTACCTTCTATGAGTTACAAAATGAACGTTTATGAGGCACTCTTTTTTTTAGTTTTCCTAAACTGACTTAAACAACCACTGAATTCTCCACTGAAATCACACTGTCAAACCCATTAAAATAAGTCTTTGCCAAACAAAATAGCATAAACGTGCTATGGGATTTTGACAAATAAACCATGTGTAAATGATATACAGAGTATCATAAGAGCATTGTGAAAAATGAGCTAATCGAAATGTGATAAACCACCCATAACATTCTTTTACAATTCAATGGAAGGGTAGAAGTATATATAAACTATTTGTTATGTAGAGCAGTAAAAGCTAGACTGTATTTCTCATGGAATAAGAAGTGGTTTGCTTTGTACTTACATATGAAAAATAAGTGTCTTCCCATCTTTGAAATAATCAGGCAGCAAAAACTAGGATGCTGCTTTTGAAATTAAAAATATACATTTACTCTTGTACACACATGTGCATGTGAATTAGATAAATAGATATACACAATGTGTGCATATTTACCAACATGTTAGCAAACCCTTGAAAATATTCTTTACTTTCAAACTCTTCTTTAAAAATGCCTGTTAGTACTGTTCTTGTTCAGTGGGATTTATTTGTGATCAAATGAAGTTATTATGAATACATAACATGCTAAAATCATAGTATTCCCAAGTGACTGTAACATCTTTCTGTCATTGTGACAGATTTTCTGTTCATGGTCCTTCCTTTAGGGGCACACTAAAATATCAACAGAAGAGTGTTTTGGGAGAATAAAATTTAGGAAGGGTAGCATTAAAGATACATACAGGAGCTCACTCAGGGTAAAGGGTAATGTTTGTATTTGCTTATATATTGGCTCTAGTAATAGACACAAGGGTAGTTTTAAACAGCGTCTCTAAAACTTTGATTAATAAATTAAACTGGCAGAGTGATTTCTGTGGGAGACTTGTTGGATAATCTAGTGAGTGGATGAAATAATTTTACTGGACAGCTTTGATTCATATTGTTTAGTATTATAATATTTCAAATTTATTTCATCTTTATTTTATCCTACCTGTCATCTGATGAAGAAATCACTGTCAATTTCCAGGTAGCCATGAAGCCAAGATCTTATCTGACACTGATGCCAGACATCAACCTGTCCTGGACATGAATCATCCTGTCTTGGATTTGAGGTTGTTCAGTTATAATGGTTTAATTTATGTTAATATAATCACAAATGGGAGAATTGACAAACAAGATTTTGAGTTTTCATGTGAAATAACCTTACATAATCTGGGGCTACCCAATAAAAAGAAGAAAATAAATGTCAGTTCTTCACCTCATGCAACTACAGTGCTCAGAGACTGTCACTAGGGCAAATTCAGACTTCTTAGCCTGTGTTTTCATCTACATATCTAGGTTCTTTGCTAATCTGAAAAATCATCATTTGGATAATTAGGTCCCTTGAGAGTATTCTACTGGAAAATACTCAACATTTAAATGTATTAAAAACCAAGTGTTATGTTTACTGTTTCTGTGTGCTAATACCACATTAAAACTTCCAAATTTATACATAGAGTGTATGAATATTGGAATGACTTGGCCTCTGATTTTGTACATTAATATTTATGAGAAAGAGAGACCTAGGGAACATGTTCAGAAAACGCCCTGATTAGATTTTATTGCATCTACAAAGGTAATTTAATTCTCCAAAGAAAGCATTTTTGGAAAATTCCTCAGTATATCAGCTAATGTTTTGTGGCAGACGTGGGAGTGGCCCATAATCTCAGATGTAAGATAATTCCCCATATACATAGTGCCTTAAGTAGTTTTTAGTTCTCCTACTTGTGGGATGATGTAAGCAGAAATGAAATGGAGATCTGTGCATGCGGGTGCACGTGCCTCATTTCCCGATGCTTAAGAAACCACATCGAATCCCAGTCAGTTAGCTCCAGGCTCGGATGATCCGGTTTCCTCAAAGTTTCAGCAGACCAAAACCTGTAGCTGTGCTTTCCCGTGTGACTGTCCTCAGAAGTTCACTAAAGCCCACAGCTACTGTATTGTCTAGGTGCAAGACCATCTGTTTTTCTGGGTGTTGCTTATTCTTCACTACTTTTCTTTAAATGAAATTGGTTAACCACAATCCTTTTGGAGCTATATACCCAATCTTAACAGTATATATAAAAAATTTTTAATTTTTCAAAATTTTTCCTTCATTGCTGATAATCTGTGCAAAGGACTGCATGAGCATCACAAATTGAAAATGTGTAAATGTGCTGTATCACATGTAAAATATTCTAAGCATATTTAAAAATTATTTTTGAACATGTGGTTTGCTAGACTCAGTGTCAAGTTTTCTTTCCCATGCGTTCAGTATTTCACATAGACCCTCTGCTTGCTAAGAGAAGCTTTAAAAAGCAATGTAGTAATGGCTGGAATGTAATTCTCTTATTCTAAACTGGTCCTGGTGGCTCTAAAAGTGATGAACGAGATGTTTTTGAGAGGGAATGGGGAAAAATAACTTTAAAATGATAACATAATTTTAGGGACTATTGATTTTTAGAAATATCTCAAATGTGGGGGGATGGAGTAGTGGGTACATGTAGTGCTGTACCAATGTTATTTCAGACCATCTCCTATTTTAATGTAAAATGAGTAGAAAAACTTAACTACACCCATTGTATATCTTAAAATGCTGAAAGTAGAAATCACAACTTCAGAGAGCAGTCAGTATTTTAACTTGTGTTTTCTAAGTATTCTAAGTTTGGTACTAGCTGCAAGTTGAGATTTCTTTGATTTTTCTCAAAGGCTTCAAGCTGGTTTGGCTTGAATTCCTTGCTTGCTTTGTCTATAATGTACTGTGTTGTTTGGGGTTTTTTTGGTCAATTCTTTCTTCCTGATAAGCATTGATTTACATTTATTTACTTCAGGAAGTTTGCATATCTGGAGGATATGTGAAATTGGAGGAACCCAAATTTCACTGTCCCTATACACAAACATTGCATTTCACTATCTTCATTTGGTAACTGGTGATTTAACTCTTCATTAGCAAATGAACTCTTCGATCTTGAGTGATCTTGCTGGATCTCCAAAGTTCAGGCAGTTTCCGTCCACATATAGTGATCTTTTTTTGTAAGGTATGTCAGTTATTGTGTCTATTAAATGTCTTGTAGAACTAAATTATCTAGGTAATAGAGATATTAAGGGAGATTACAGTATAGGTGGTTTCTGATTCATGGTGATGGAGCAATAAAATGTTATAGGCGAGGTCATGTTTCTAGATTGTATTTAAACACAGAATTCTGTCTTCTAACTATATATAAACTATTAGTAGATGTATTTTTTTCAGGGTATTTCAGTTTGTTAATTTGAATTAAACTAAAATGAGTGCTTAAAACTCATTTTGAATAATGAATTTTCAAGTCAGTAGCTTATAAACAGCAGTAATTTATTTTAATATAGAGCAAACACTCAAAAAGTTTATTACAGAAAACTTTGCTGTTAGTCTTTTGATTTAGACTCTAAGCATAATTTAGAAATTTGAAGATACACAAATGTGGATAGCCATTTTTTGTAATGTGTAAACAGAGGCTTATCTTGCTTGGTCATATGTAAGCTCCTTTCTACCTTGGGCAAGTATTAGAGTTAGTGATAGTCAAGCAGATATACCCCAATGGCACGTACTCTTACTGTGCCATCAGCTTTTTCTGAAACCCTTTGAAACTGGTACATTTTTGTTCTCAGGAGTTATTAGTGCTAATTCATATCTTACACTCTGCCATACACTGAGTGATGTGAAAACAGAAAGAATATACGCTACTACATTCCGTGGTAGAAAAGGATGAGAAAATTAGTAAAGTTCTGAATGTCTTCATTATGGTCTAAAATCAGCCACCTGCTTTCACTGGAATGTAGACTGTAAGTTTTTCATTTCAATCATACAAATCAGATAACTTGATAAGATCAAGTTTAGATCTTCCAATATATTTTCCTAAGGGACTGAAAATGAGGGGACATACCCTTTTCTGGTGCCAAGATAGAAACTAGCTGCGTTTGGTGTCAGGATTTAAGAATATACAATTGTATCAAGTTAGAGATGGGCAGGAGTTGGATTCTCAAGTTCTGATTCTATGTTACAAACTATAGATGATTTCATAATGTCCTGAAATAGGTGACATTACTTAAATTTACATTTCTGTAAATAAATGGATATATAGCTATAGGAAAGCTAATATAAGACTGAAAGAAGTAAATAGTAAAAGTTTGATATAAAATTTAAATAGATGGACTATGGTGGGAAAAAATACACGAACGTTGTTCCCTCAAGGTTTTCAAGATCCCAGGCTGTTTTGGTTGCCATTTCATAAAATGTTGAGTACAAGCTAATAAATGTGATATTGGTTGTTTCAGTAAGATTTTCATAAATGAAGCTAGATATAGTTGACTGAAATTGGAATGCAAAGTATATCCTTTCTCTAGGATATAAAGTTTAATCTCTAGGATGTAACTAAATTAATTTAATTAAATCTGTGGTCTTGATTCTAATCCCTTGCCCAGGTGTAGAACTTTTGAAAGGCATTAGAGTTGCTGTGCTATAAAACTGCTGTAAATTGAACCAAGATTGGACTGCTGATTGGCAGTAATCAGCATAAATAAATGATGGAACTCAGCATTTGTTTAAAATATTAAATCAAGCATTTTATTTCATGTAAGAATAATTCCATTTTGTGAAACACAAGCACGCATTCTTTTTCTTTCCGTAGAAGTAAATTAAAAAAAAAAGATAAAAAGGAAAAATCCTTCTTAATTAACTGTCATTTCCATTGCAAAGCCTGTCCTTTCTGCTTTATTTTGCAAACGCCAAGATGTATCCAGCACACTAAGTGTAACTGGCTGCTGCTCCTGCTTTGGTACTGTAAAGCTCCAGAAACATCTAGTTTTGGTTGCTAGACTATTTCCAATGTTTTTTCAAAAAATGCAAATGAGAGAAAGGAAGTAATGATTTTTTAAATTAGTCTCCATTTTATAATGGTTTATGGTACAGGTAAACCTGAATGGAATTTCATGTCCCAGTGAAAAGGGACTTTTCAAGCCTCAAGGCATTTTTGTGACTGAATTTCAAAGTCACTCAGCAAACAACAGATATGTCAGGTTTAAGAAAAGGTTGGCAGGTTTCTTTACAGTGGAGGTTCTTGTGGAACTATGAACCTAGAGGTAGGAGCTGGTACCAGGGTCTCCCTTAATGCAGTAACCCGTCATAGGTATTTATAGTTTGGTTTTGAACAGAATTTGCACTCCCTGAGTGTTATATAGAGAGCTGAGGGATATGGTGTAGTTGAGAACTGTCAATGTTAGGTTAATGGTTGGACTAGGTGATCTTCAAAGTCTTTTCCAACTTAGATGATTCTGTGATTCTGTGAGACTCATTTCCTTACTTCCCATATAAAATTAGAACAATGATGCTTCTTTACTAAAATTACTATTATTTTATTGTAGTATTTTCTGTAGTGTGAATGAAAGATATCTTTGAAAGGCAAGTACTTACTTTTGATTTCTGTGATCATAAGTACTAAATTTATGGTTTATATATATATATCTTCTTATATGAAAACATTACATATCTATAATGACTAGATTATGTTAGTGGTCTTCTTTAAAAAGTATATTCCATAATGAAACCTCACCAACAAGAAGTCTATTTCGGTATGATACGTATATTTTCCTTCCAAATCTGTAACAGAGTTCTTCACATAACAGCAAGCTTAATTTTTGTGATTAGAAGATGTGTGTGAAGTTTACTGGTAATTCATAAAGAACAGTCTGTTTGCTTATTATAGTTAGTTTATAAATAAAATAAGTATTTATTGGTTTATTTATTTTGGTTTTAATCCATGATAGTTTCTTCTTTGTTTTGTTTTTGAGAACAGTCATAACAAATTGGTATATTCATAAATGTGATGAAGTAAGGTTTTTCTCCGATAATTCTCCCTTGTAACCTAAAATCTGTAGTTCACGGATCATAGTTCATAACTGTTCCAAAATCTTGCAACATTTACTGAGCATTTAGTTGTTCACACACTTACTGTTTTATGCATTGTGAATATATCTGAGCTTAAACAGATGCTCCTCTCTTTCATCTATGTAGTTTATGTATAACCGAGGCTTGAATTCCTCTACCTTAACTAGTGGTTTGTATCTCTTCATATGAAATTCTGATCAGTTGAAAAATTTACCACTGTAATCTGTATACCAGTGACTATAAAATAAATGAACTCTTAAAACTTCATTGCTCTATTTTCTTCTTTCACTTTTCTTGCTGTATAATCAGAACAGTTCCTTGTTTGTAATCAGAACAAATACACATGAAATGTGTAATACTTTGTTCCCAACAGCATTCTAAACTGTGTTATTCAAGCCAACAAAAATAAGATTCCATCAACTATGGAATCTCTTTCTATGGCACTAGAAAGAGACTTGCCTGTCAGGATGGCTTTGCTACAGCCTTTTGGATTTTAGCAAGGTTCCCCTTGTGTCCACTGCAAGTCTTGTCAGAACTCTGGTCAGGTTTGTACTTGGAGGTACTTACAACATCAGTCCTGAAGGTTACCTGTGCTTGTCTCAAGCATGTAGAGGTATGATTACAGGATGAAGTCCAAAGTATGGTTGTCTTCCCCTTTTCTTGTGTCGGGACACACAAAGAATTAATAATGGATTCCTCCTGCTATTAGTTCCTTTTCATTATCTTATCAGTTATCTTGGATCATGACGATGCCAAGAAGTAGGACTAATTATAAAATAACACAGGGTACTTTAGAATTTTTTAAAGAAAACTATTCCTGGGGTTGAAAAGTTGAGAGAGGTTGATCCTTGCAGATGCACGTAGTCTGAAGAAATGCAAACCTTTGTTGTTTCTAGTAAATATTATTGATTTTAGCTTGCGTATGTTTTAAAGATTTAAAAATATATATGTTCCTCCTAAGGAACTCATTAGAAAATTATTAATAGTGAACAATGTACATCATCATCACCAGTTCCCACTACCAAGCAAGTTATTTTTTCATCTGAATAGCTTTACTTCAGTAATCAAATGTTGTGTTTATTGCAAACTCCAAACAGAGTCTGGTGCACAGATGATTTATAGTTTTTTTAATAAATATTAAAAAATGAAGACCATAGTCTTAACTTCCTTACAAGCATAGTTTTGACTTGCTTAAAAATAACGGTCTGGATTCCAAGAACTGTTTTTTACCTACTTTTTTTTTTTTTTTTTTTTTACCTCTGAAGATGTTTTTTTGCAGAGATTAGTTTATGGCTGAACTCTTCCAGGCATTAGATTGGTAAATCCCACTTCATTATTGCTTCCATTTCAGTTTTCTGACAAAGTAGAAATAACTGTCATTGTGGTTCCTGTGTCCATAGACTTTTGCTAAAGAAATGAGACCTGCTTCCACAGAACCTCAGTAATGATTTTTTGTGGCAATATTTAAGGAAAAAGATATAAAACTTCTTGAATTCCAGCTCTAAAGGTCAGATGTCCCCAAATTTGCAATTTGTGTAGAACTAAGAAATTTAATATTTTAGACCTTTTGTGAATGTAAATTTATTCATTAAATTGTTTTGTCCAAGTAGCTTATATGTGCTAAACAACTGCAAGGTTGTGAAGTTACTACCCTAAAACCAGATCTTTCAATGTAATGCACATGATTCTGGAAGTCTTTGTAAAATTGATATGTAATGCTCTGTATAAAAAGTATTCTGTTGTAAGTTCTACGCAAAATGATCAAAAAAAGTTATGCATGTAAATAAATCAAAATGAGTGGATGGCTCAGATTTATATAAATTATGGCATTTAGAAAACCCCCGAATGTTACTAGTAAGCTGTCATCTTTCTTTGAAAACAGTGAATATCACTGCAGAGATAGTTGACTCCAAACTACAGAAAGAAAGAAAAACTAAGCCATTCCCATTAGCCATACTCGCTAATTCTCTACTTACAGATAGGTATATCAGCACTTTCAGACGTTTTTTGCCTCAAAAATGTGTTTCAGTTAATGACAGATAAACAAAGACTCATCAGTTTTTCCATACAGTTAAAAGCTACTAAAATCAGTGTAGGTTAAACTTGAATAATCTGGTTGTAGTAAAACTAAGGTATGAATAGTCATTTGTACCTTTTTGTTGCAACGACAAAGTGGCTAGATCAAGCCAATAGCTATCTCGAGGCTGCTTATCATAGTCGGTACAATTCAATCGATCAATCATCACCCTGTTTACCAGGTTTTTATGTTACAAATGTAATGGTTGAAATGAACTGGAGGCATAAGCAAACATTTCTGTTGAATTACTTGGGTAGCTTTCTAGGTCATTGGATGTCAGTGGGCAGGTCCAATTCAAAATTTGTCATGGATAAACAGTCAAAAATTCAGGATTTGGCTTACTAAAACTCTCCATTTGCAGAGCTCCAATAATAGCTGCCAAAAACCCCATGGTTTGAGCAGCCTGAGTGGCACAAGTATGAGGAACATAGTGAGTCTTATCTTAAAAAATGTTTATGCTTAGACGTTGTTAACTGTAATTTTGTCAGTTCGTTACCGACTTCACACAATATTGATATTTTGGTTTTCACAGTTGGCATTTGTTTTAAATATGGAGAGGGATGCAAGGAAGATAAGCTTGTTTTCTACTCTGCTAACGAGCGTTTAGGTATAAGTAGTATAAGGGTGGAGTATAAGCAGTTAAGTGGGGAATGCATTGCTGGTAAATTGCCAATGCCGTTATTCAAAAAGCATTCACTACAAATTTTAGCTAAACTTTAAGAAAATTAAATCATGTTAAGGTGTGGAAAGGGTAAGTTGAATGCACCCAAGCAACCTAACTAGAGAAGTATTTCTAGATTAAACAGACTTGTAAAGACAATATCTTTTAAAATTATTTCATTCTTTGTTTCCTGACATTAGTATCCATCTAGGACATAACTGGGGTTGTTTGAAGCAGTATGTTTGAGTTTAGGCTTCTTACTTATGTATGTAGTGTGATTAACTTCAGTTCCTAATTAGAGTAGGGAAAGCAGCCACATTTGGAACCTGAAGCAGCAAAAAGGTTTTGCTTCTTTTTAGGTATTTTTGTTGCCATTAATCATATCAAGGATGACACAGACTACTACAGACAAGACATGACATAGAAAAAGTCTTTAACTATTCACTATTTATTTTTATTCTCTATTTATATGAGCAGCTAGTTTTTGATTGTGTAATAGTTTATATGTATAATGATGTTAGTTCCAGTTGATTTCCAGGTAGATGTGTTCTATTACATAGGAACAATTTGGGTGTATGGTGTTTATTTTCCAGAGCAGTTCAGATGTGACACCAGAGGATAATGGCACAACTCTTATCCTGAGTCCGATAGATTGTGGCATCCCGAGTTCTTTTTTAGGGATATGTCATAGCTGTGTAGGAGGTGAAAAAATGTTTCTTCACTTCTGCCATAGTATCAGCAATGTCTCGCACAGTGGCTCTAATATGTTGACAGCTTGGTGAGTCCTGAATGCCTCCATTTGGTTATCAGATTGAATTTTTATCCCTGTGAAGGCTTTTATTTATTTATTTTTAAGTAACATGAAAATTACACAGTTCTGGACTCTACTGTCTACTGCTATGGGAACAGAAAAGTGTCTTTAGGAGACAACTATTGAAATATCAGTATTATTTTTTGGGGTCTTGTATCCCTTGGTGAGCTTTGAGATTGGACCTTGGTCTTTCTGCATACTGGATGCAATTCATCTTTCTGCGTTTTGAGTGCGTGGCTAGTTATGTTTATTCTCTCTTTGTAGGGAGGCATAGGATCAGTGTTTTTTAAACATTTATGAAGTAGTTGCTCAGTGAGCTAATTCTGAATATTGTTTGTTTGTCTACTTATTTACTGCTATCTAAGCTCCTATTTCAGTGGAAGATGAGAAGATTGAATAGATTTTCTTTGGGATCATTCAGACTCTATATTTGGAGCAAGATAGAAATTTCCCTATTTGCATTCCCACAGGGGAAGGACAAATAGGAATTTCTATAGCTCTGACAGCCCTTTGCCACCACCTTTGCCTGTAAACTTCAGCAGAGGTGCTTATGAAAGGAAATAAGATTGTTCTCCAACCACCCCAACACGCAGTTGCTCAGTCCTGCCATTTGGAGTCACAGGGATTTATGCTGCCATCCTTCTGCATTGCGAATGGAAGGCTGAAGGAAGGTTAGCCGTGAGGCTGTTGCTCAGTCGTTACAGTAAGATCAACCAGTGCTGGATCTCACCTCTTGCTCCAGTGGGAGCAGTGAAACAGATACCATAGTGATTATATGCTGCTTGGGTAGCTATGTGTCTGCAATTTAAATTAGAAAAAACAGTAGAAGGGAAGGAAGAAGTTGACTATACTAGGAACAGGATGCAGCTGTAAGTACATAACGCATGTATATCAGATATGATACTAGATGTTAAGGTTGCTCTGTATATTTATGTAACTTCTGTGGCAATTATGTACGGTGGTGATGTTGCTTCCACAAGCACCTGGACTCTTGAGGAGAAGGATATGACTCTCTGATGTAGACAAGGCCATAGCTATCCTTAGCTGTTCTGTGACAAAGCTTAGACTGCTGGAAGGCATGTTGCCTTAGGCCCACACCTTGAGACCACTCAAACTCCAAAAATAGAGCAGAAGAGGTTTGTGGTCTGCTTCATAAGCAGCTCCTAGCAGAAGGACATAGCAATGCATTGGAAACTGCTCTGGCTGCTTAAAAGCGTTGGCTTGGAAATCAGAGTAGTAGTAATACCAACAACTTATTAAACAAAGCTGTTCAGAAGATGACTGTACTGTCATGTGGGAAAACAAACCGACATTTAGGTTTGTGGAGTTTTTCACTGTATTTTCTATTTTGTCAGAACAGAATTTCCAGTCAAAGCCTGTTTTGACAGACACATCCTGACTGGGCAGTACTGTATAGCCATATTGGTAAGACACCTGATTACCCAAGGGGAAGAAAAAAAAAACCCAAACAAATGAGCTATACATATTTTATATTTTGTTCCATTTAAAAAACTGTGGTAAGTATACAAGACTTACTCAGAAAGTACTATAACGTGAATTATTCAGGCTTTAACTTTTATTTTATTAGTTCTGTAATGCCTCTTAGCTGCTACGATTCTACAGTTCCATGTATTAAAACACAACCAAGGGGAATAACAGTTGGTTTGTGACAACCAGCTATCTGACAGCAATTATGTAATTTCGGTCAGTGGAGTGGAGCTGGCAGCAATGTCAGGCTTTGCTATGGGTGGAGAGACATTTAAAGATAAACAGTATAGAAATACAGCAAAACAACTCTGAACTTCAGGTCTATCCCTGTATCCCCAGTGTCTTTCACTGAGTTTATTTTTCTTACAGCTTTCTGCTACTAAAACAGGTAGATAGTTGGAATTAGTTTCAGTTCTGTAAAGGGAAAATAAAATACAGCCAGTTAATTCTGGGACTGCAAGTTTGGAACCTGCTGATGACCATAACCAACTTTTATACTGGTTTTGGTAAACAAAATCAGAGACTTCTATTCCATTTTGCTGATTTCTGTATGTACAGAAGTTCCATGCATCTTTCAAGACTGAGATTTTAATTTTAGCACATGAAACTGCAGAACTTGCTCCTCATTCTGAGTTCATCACTGGAACTAGCAAGCAAGGCTGCAAGGACAGCCATTACAGCACATTAGAGGTAGCCCTGGCAGTAGCAGGTACATGAACAGACTTTTGATAAGGAGAAAGTGCACTTAGCGCTGTGCAAAAGCACATTCTGTGCATTAACCATTGATGATTCTGATGTCCCTCTGGCCTTTTTTACATTTGTAGGTTTTAATGGTATAGCTTTAACTATGGAAACTTCAGAACTGCTAACACTCAGGACTTTTATGACCCTGTCCTTTATACCTGCACCTTTCTACACTACTGCTGAAATGGACCACTAAGAAATGAACTGGTAAAAATTGCAGCATGGTCCATGCTGTTAATTTTGGTTTAGTTTGTCTAAGCCATATAAAGTGAGTTTAGTGGAATCTTAGATGAGGCAAGACATATGACACTGCCTAAAATCCCCTAATCACGTGTAATGGGTTGCCTTTGTTTTTTTCATCACACCTTTCCATTTCCAGATATTTTTTGTCCTTGATTTCTTCTTTCCAAAAACACCTGACTGATTACAAAAGAATACTGTATTTCATTCCTGATGGTTCTTAGTAGATGCACAAAGATCAGATATTGGACGGGAGGGGAAGCTGAAGGAGAATGGACAAAACCATGCAAGCTATGTAAGAGGTAGTGAGGGATGATGAAACCTGTACCATTATGTATTTCCTGTAATTCATATATTTTAAAGGGAAGGTTATGTTCTTTGTATTTGGGGGATTTGAAGGGGAAAAATAATATTAATGGGAATTTTTGTATTCTTCTATTTCAAAAACTAGGGTGACCTTAGTACTAATTTTATGAACTTTTAGAGAAAAAAAAGGTAATAATAAATGTATCTTTCCAAGTAATCTTGTGGATACAAGGTTACTTAGTTCACAGTTTTGAAAGAAGAACAGAAATATTTTCTGCTGCAATTAAAGACAGACATAATTTTTTCTTTCCAAAGGATAAAACCACCTTTGCAAATATTTGTATTTCTATACATTACAGTTGAGTCAAAAATATATCTGCCTTTATGTTCACGCTCACTTTGAATACAAGGAGAGATATCTATGGATTCATTAAACTGCTATGGCCTATTAGAAATAAATGCTGGAAGGTTTCATCTGAATGGAAAATGTAAAAATAATCACAACAGTGATCAAGCTATTATTTGTCTCGTAAAGAATCAGACTTGATTTAAAATATAATAGTTCTGTTGGTGGAAGTTTTACTGGATGCTTACCAAAATGAGTCATGTTTGGCATCCAGACAGATTTCAGTACATTGCACTGGTGTTCTAGCTTACATTCGTAGAGGAGTTGCACTATCAAACATAAGCAAACATGCCAAACTTCAGACACAGAGGCACAGCAACATATTAGGTTTACCATTGAGAACTGTGTAGCTTAGAAAGTTCCAGTCATCATTATAAGAAAACGGAGATAAGTATGGTACATGGTTAGCAAAATGAGTTGAGTATGTTTTAACAACTTGAAGAGCTTCATTTCTCTAGGATTTATTTTTAGCATCTCTACAGAACATAAATTTTGTAAGGGTTTGTGCCACTTTGTGTTTTTACATAATGACAAAGGAGTGATGACAGCGGTAAATAGGCTTCGGTTCTGCTGGAGAGGGTGGAACAGTGCACATGTGTGCATGCACTAAATTTGAGATTGTCTGTTGCTGTTGTAGCAGTGGTGAAACTCTGCCCTAATGAGTAAGAGGTTCTTCAGAAGATCTGGGTAATTTATTTTATGACTTGTTCAAGTGACCTTCTATTGTGCTATGTTCAGTTGCCTTTTGCTTTGTTCTTTTTGCTTGTAACTCTAATTGCCTTTTTTTTTTTTTTTTTTTTTTTTAAAAAAAAGTGAAGTAGTTCTTTAGGACTGTATATCATCATCAGGGGAAGGAGAAAAGAATTAACCAAATACCTTATGGTGAGCAAGTGAAGTGAAATTGTCATGTGTCTGCAGTAATCCTTCTTCCTAAGCAGATGAGCTACACTTTTTCTGACCTTCTGCTAGAGGTTGTTGGACTGATATTTTGATTTTACCTGAAGTAGTTTTATTGTTCTGTCAGGTCTGGCCAAATGCCAAGCTTTCATCAGAACAGGACAGTTTTGTTAAAATTTCTGTTGGGAAAGTGTCTTGAGACTTGAGATTTTTTTTTGTTAAACAACAAAGATTTTTTTGTTAAACAAACAAGCAGGTCTGTGGCTCAAGCACTCTCCTGCCGTGTCAACATTTCAAGTCTGAGTTCATGCTCACTTTGGTTCAGACAAAAAGTGCTTAACCTAAATCTCCAGTGGGTGCTGATTGCCAGGCTGCTAGTTATTCCTATGTGAGTAACCCTGGTATTGTTTTTCCCTTCATTTTAATTTTTCTTGAAGGAAGCTTTGTTCTGGGCTTTATGCTGAAAAAGTATTTCATGACCGGAACATTATTTTCTGCTTAATTCTAGCTGGAAAGCTTTTTCAAAATACATTGCCGTAGTCAGATAAGAGGTGACTGATGTTTGTTACCAATGCCAGGACATTATCAGAGAATGTTTGGTGGTGTGGAATGATGGCAGTTGTAGGACAGTTGCAGAGCTGGAAGCTCATTCTTGGTTGATGAGGTTAAAAGAGGATTACTGCAGAGCACAGGAGAATCTGTATTTCATCAGCTATTTTTGAATATTTGCTAGGCAATCACTTAAGTGTCTTAGAAGCATTTTCTACTAAACAAAGGCATGAACTTCATCCCCTTGAGGTTTACTTTATGCATTTTCCCACAGCCACACGCTGATTTTGGACATCAGTTGGACTAGTTGAATACCCGCGGCACCTGTACACTGGTGTTACCTGTACACTGTGATAGGGAGCTAGATCTTTATGCAATCTGCTCATTGCAGTTGAAGACATCATAAACTTGTTTCTTCAGTGGACTGCATAAGCTATCAAGTAGGACAGGGAAGTAATTTCTCTTCTGGAATGCTGCAAGTGAGTATCACAAAAGCAGAGGGTCTGTTCCCTTTCAGGTGTGTCTTTCAGGGAAGGTTTAATTATTACAATGTGTTTCCTTAGACTTCTGGCTTTAAGGTAGTCATCTTAAGTTCTTTGGAGAGAAACAGAGTTACTGAGCACATTTTCCTGTTATCCCTGGTAAGAAATAATTTTCTGCTAAGGCCAACTTTGAAAAAGTTCTGCCTTCAGGATGGCATTTCAGAGGGTTTTGATTTTGACTGAATTCAGATGACTCACAGCATTTCTCAGAGAAGTTTCATTGCAGTCATCTGTTATATCATTTACTGTTTGTTGTGGTGATTTACCATTGAATCAGAATATTTTTCTGGGATATTTTGATTCTACTGAAGTTCCAGGAAAAACAAAGTTTTCCAACCAGTGAATTGGTGGCCATGGAGCTTCTTTAGGCTTGGGATGAGATTCACCCGATTGAATGCAAAATCTTGCTATGTAGACACCAAAGCATGAGCAACTTACAGGTTCATATTTTGTCTGTCATGCAGTTAATGAAAAATATTTCTATGGTGTAATTCATATCATTCTGGAATAGATGGCTCTACTAGCAGTGAAGGGAGCCTAGGAGGACTACATCAGAAATATGCTCCAGAAGTCTTAAAGACTAGACATAGAATCTACTCTAGAAGTAGGTTGCTTCTGTTTCCTGAGATGCTGCATGGCAGGCCTGAGGAGAACTGAGACCCACAATAGTAGTATGGGTCCCAGAACACAGCTCTCTGCCTCTTGAAAGCCTCCCAGTCTCCAGTGCCTGGACAGGCAGCAGGCTGCCTGGCAGGGCTGTGAGCCTGAACCGTTGGGAACCTTCCCTTGCACTGCAGTGGCAGCTCAGCTTCCCAGCTCTCAGCAGAGCTGAGGAGAAAACCCGATTTTTCTCTCACAGAGAAGTTGGATTTCTAAAGAAGGAGGAGTGATTTATGGTGGAATAAGTAGATTTTGAAGTCTAAAATTCCCCAACATTTACCTGCCGTTGTCTCCCTTCCACTTGTGTTGATCCAAAAAAATCTGATTATCTTAATTTTACCTCTCATCGCTAACATTTATCTTCTTTTAACATGACTGAAGTACAAACATTTCTGTGAAAGAAACCTGAAGTATTTACTAGTGTTTAGTTAGTTAGGAGATTTTGAGAACCTCAATATTTTAGATTTTTGCTGGTGTCCCAACACTATGTAAGGTAATCTTCACACTAATTTCCAGTTTACTCAAGCTTTTAATGTCTCAGGAGTTTAAGAAAAGTCTTAGAGCTATTTACAGTGTACAAACACTGCTGTTAAAATTCTTTGTGGCTTTTCAAAGGAGGTAATTCTACTGAGAAATTATTTATTCTGAGCAACACATATCCAGTAGTTAGCATGAATTGTCCAAAATATGAAATTAAAGCAGATTATTTGATTTGGAATTGTTTGGAAACTGTTGACAAGTGTTTCTTTTTTTTTTTTTTTCCTTCCAGTTGCATTCATCACTAGATACTAAAGCGCTGGGGAAAGATTTTATAACCTGTCATTCTGCTGCATAGATAGAAGGCTTCTAATAAGTGATGTCTATTTGTGCTGACATCTATTTATTTTATTAACAGTGGCATGCGTTTTCCCCTTGCCTTCACTTCCCCCACTTTAAATTCCTCTATTAAAATCCTTCCATTTTCCTCAACAGTGGGATTAATACTGTCTTGCACAAATGAACACACTCAATTTAATGTAAAACTCAGAGTAGTAATTGGCCTCTGACATACTTGTAAATAGTGGTTTCTGTCTATCCAGTTGTTAATTGTCTTCCAGTCATATTAAGGCCTTTTGTATAGCCTAGTAGGGACATCTACATTCTGGACTAGGATGCATTTTTATTGCTGCTTTGGACAAAATGTCTGTCCTCTTTGTGCTTCTGTTTTGCTGTCTGGAAAATGAGGGTGTTGCTGATCTTCTGTGTTTAGGCTCTGCCTGGAAATCTGCTGGCAGTGGGGTCTTTTTACTGTGACTTTGTAATATGAGGCCAGCGCTCATCCTCCTCCAGGAACGTGCCCCAGTGCTCTGGACCAGCCCAGTTCCCCTCAAAAGTGGAGCCTGACCCCCACTCCTCTCCTGACTGAGACCTCTGGGCTTTGCCCACAGGGCCATCCTCACCTTCTTTATGCTGCTAGAGTCCCAGCATAACATTACGTTCATTAGAGTCTACAGAATGTTGTAATCAACAGGACACGTACAAAATCTTGTAGATACCACAGGTTTTTTAGCCTAGATATAATGGAAGCAGCCTGTTTTTACTTTGAACTTGAATAATAATTTCAATGAATAACTGTATGGCCTTTAAAATATTTATGTTAAAATATTCAAAACTAACCATGTTCTAAAAATAAAAAATGCAAAGTAGAAATACAGACGCAACATATGATGCAGTTCTGGGCAGAAATTAAAATTTAACTTTGGTTTTCTTTGCATTAGAGCTGGACGTCTGGAGATTTCAGGAAGCAGTCAAGGAAATTCAATAGAGGACACTTGTCCTCTCTGAGTGCATTGACACTTTCCTAATGGCAAGGGTGTAGTTTCTGCCCTTATGAGAATTTGAATATGGTACTAATACTCTGCTTCCTTGGTGTCTCTGTATTTCCAAATAGGGCATGTATCTATGACGAAGTCTTTAGGGTTTAGGTCCTTTCACATACATCAGAACTATGCTGAACTAAGCTGAACTATGCTGGTGCAACCAGAAGCCACAGAATTGATCCCGTTAGCTGAGGTGGAAAGGATTTGTGTGCCTCTGCTTTAAATGGGATATTTGGTAGGACAGGGCTATTTTTAAAGGTATTTTTCTCTGCAAGCTTGTTGATTCTAAAACAAGGGTCTTCACAGACTTGTTAGTTTAACCATGTTGCTCTTTGTATGAACCTGGAAGCAGTCTGGAGTAAGCCCTTTATTTTCAGATAGGCATTTTACAATTTTTATTACTATTATTTTTCTGGTTTTGAAGCAAGTCTTCATTTCAAATTGTCAGTCAATTTGATTTTAAAATTTTAAAATTGCACTCATCTTTGAAATGAAATATTTACTCTTTGGATTAAATATTTAGTTTGTCGGGAAATTAAGGATTTAAACTCTGAGTTATTATGATTTTGTTTGTTTTGCTGTGACCCAATGTTTTTTCAACTGCCAGTGGTCCACCATTGCCCACTTTGGCCTATTAGAGAAGAATGGAAAAGCTTTTAATCCATCCGTTTTTGCTTTTTATTTCAAGGTTTCTTTTTCTTTTATTTTGGCAAACTAAAAACAAATTTTGTTGATCTGGGTTCTAAAAACAAAGGCTAGCCATCCTACTTCAGGCAGAATGAGGGAAATCATACATAGAGCTGCATGTTTCTCCCCACTCCTTCTTGAAGGAGTTCAAGATCAGGAGTAGATGTCCATACCTGTTCAGAGGAATGTCACTTGTTATGTCATTGAAAGACACCAATGATGGATCTCGAATTTGCCTCATTTAGTATTTTCACACATGTAATTTGACATCTGTAATAAATTAAGAGATGATGCTAGTCTTGAGAAGGAATGATGCTGGTGTTACTGGTTTTGGCCAAGCAGACAGTGAAGGGAGGAGCTATCATCATGAAAGTGTTGTGGCTCAGCAGACTTGAGGAATATGTTTTGGTTTGGGTTTTTTTGCTAGTTTTGTATTACATATCTTCGGAGAAAATACACATTCGGAACTGCCATGGATCTTCAGTCAGACTTGCTACTCTGCAAAATGCATGTGATGGCTGATGAAGTTGCTGGTGGCTTTGGCTCAATGTGCTAATAGATGTTTGTGTATACAACTAGAAATTAAAGACTGTATATTATTTCTTGGTAGCTATGAGGTGGAGTCTGTATCTTCTGTCAAGTGCACAGTTAGCCTAAATCTATAGAATCTGAGTGTTTCTATAAATTTGTGAAGGAGGATATATGTGACTGATGGCATATTTGTTTTATTTGTTTAAGTTTACAAATGTGTTTTGTTATTAAAGTTAAGATGTGATTGGGCAGCAGGGAGTTGGGCTGTCTTATATACTCTTGACTGCTCAGCATAGTTGGAGAACATAGTTGGAGCAGGGCTGGGAAACGATGCTGGACTGAAGAGTTCAGAGCGGGTAGGGAGTGAAAGACAGGATGTGAGAAACAGGGCAAGGAGACCCTATCACCTGAACAGGTTAAAAAAGTACAGGTGGCAGATAGATGTATAGCCAGTTCTTCAGGGTGAGCAAGCTGGACTGGAGGCAAAGCAGGATGAAAAAGCAGATCATAAAGTCACTACAAAAATGCACTAGATAAGTGTTTTATACAAAATCTCCAATCCTATTTTTATTTCACTTTCAGGTTATATATTTAAAACCTATTTGTTCTGGTTTGTGTTCTAATAAAATTTAGCGAATGAAAGCTCTTTCAGTATTTTTGAGGTATTGGTCAGGTCTCCATCAAAGCACGAACCAGCTTTGAGCTCCTCCAAAACCTAGCAGACATTTTCAATCTTGTGAGACTATAGAATACTTTTGTTTTTTTAAGGGTGAACAGTAGGTTTAGTTCATGGCGCCAGTGGCTAGGGTAGTCTCTGCTGACTGTGTCTCCACCATATCATCAAAGACTCAGAACTGGAAGATTTACTCCTTATTAGTGAATAATCAAGTTCACCTGACCTGTTTCTGCTCATTTTCTCATAGATAATACGAGTATAGTTCTGCGTAGTTTCTGGTTAGTAGCTAAATATTTGGATTATATAGCCTCTCCAAGAGAGACAGAGTAATCTAGGTGGGATAAATGGTTTGGTTTTGTTTGGGGTTTTTTGAGCGGATTTTTTTTCCTCTAGGAGCATTAGGTGGCATAAAAGGAGTCTGCTACTTACATCCATTTTTTTCTTGCTAGAGTCAGTCTCGAAGCAAGACCAGTTCCAGACAAGCAAGGCTGTTGGTGCTGAGGTTCCTCAAATAGGATTTGTTGAGTGACTGCCTGTCACAGTTTTATATGATCTGTCCTGTATCATCAGCATCAAAACCTACTGATTTCCTTAAAGCCCAGCTCCTGGGGTCATGTAACTTCCTAAGAGTTTGTTTTCTTTCTGTGTATTCCAAGTTTTCTTGAATAGCAGAGATGGGGAGAAGACAAAAAAACCATGAAGTTGTGGCCCAAGTTAACCTTGAACTCAAAAAATAAGCAGGAGCACCTCCAGTAAAGAGGCATGGTTTTTGTCATATCAATGATAGAAGAAATGAGTCTGTAATTCTGAATTAGAAATGGTACAGACTGTGTTCTTCAAGTACAGGGTATTATTTTCTTGTCGCACTGGCTGAAGATCAGTTTTCCAAGTTGCTTCTCTTAAGATTTCTGAGTTGTGTTTAATACCACAGATTATGAGGCCTTGCACTCTGTAGGCTGAACAGGACTCTCACCTTTCTCACAGGGAGCATTTGGGGAAAAGGTGATCTTAGAAAACCAAAGCAGCCATGCATTGCTTCTCTTTCTGTCTCTCCAACTCACTGCATTCTGGCAAATAAAATATACAAGTGCTTGTGAGTATGGTAGAATAAATTATAGGAAAATGTCTGCTATTTCTTCAGCGGGTCCCTGGTTAAATAGCATTCCAGAGTAACACTTAGTTACGCTGCAAAAATGAAGGAACAACTGAAATATTTAGTATGACTTTCTATTTTCTGGTTCAAGTAGTTCTTAATAATACGCTTCCTATAACTCATGACATTTCTTTGGTATATAATGTATTTAAAAAAAAAACAAAAGCAAGCAGTAGATCCTCGATGATACTTTTTTGGTGATCTTGCCTTGCTTTCATTTCTGTTACTGTTAGAGATTTTGGAGATTAAACTGAAAATAGCAACTCTCTGTTAAAGAGCAATGGAATGTTATAAAAATATTAAATAATTATTAATAGTACTGTATGTATAATGATTTTAAAAATTCTTCTGTAGAGCTTCCATATAAAGTAATGCCAGTGTATTCATGCTTTCCTATGCAAATAAATATTTTTCTAAATAAATAAGGTATTTTATTTATATTAACAGTGCAAACTTCAGCTTGTCTGATGGGACCTCTGTAATCTTGCTTTTATACAGAAACAATAAAGATTGTTCCTAACTAATAACAAATATGGAAATATATTTATTTCCCTTTCACAATGGGATTATCCGTTTCTCAATCAATTTTCCTTTCATCCTGGCCACATATTCTTGGAGTCCTGTGTCTTCAGTAATATTACTTGTTCATGAAGAGAACTGAAATGTAATTTGTGGTTAACAGTTCTCATTTTGCTGGGAGATTATATCTTTGTAAACAAACCTGTTCAGCCAGTGTTGGTGAATGACATGGTTTGGCAGTGAGGATTTATGTTAAAGCATAAGGATTAAATAATAATATATAAGAATACATAATGTTCAACTAAGGAAAATTTTGACTTTTCCACTTTTTTGAAGGTTGAAAGTCAGTTTACCAATCCTTATTTTTTATAGTAAATGTTTTCTGTCAGATATAAAGAAAACAAGCAATCCCTGTGTTTTGTATGTGATTGAACACTAAATTAAAACATAATTAATTTATCAACTTCCTTGATGGTACTTTATTTTCTTTAATTTCTTTTGAGTGGGTTGGGTTTTTTTTTAAGTATCAAAGAGGTTTATTTGTCTTTGGCCACAACTTAATGCTTTTATTAATCAGGAGTTTACATTTGTGCACTAAATTGTTAGCACTGATGAACAAGTCATGTTTCTGTTCACTTTCTGATTTGTATGTTTAAATCTGCACAAATCTCAGCTCAGTCCACTCAACCCAGCTAATGTGGAAATGACAATTTGTGATTTTTTGTAATTTTGTAAAATGTAGTAACATATCTGTTTATGGTGGTAGCAGTGAACATTGAGACTGGTTCATTAGGAGATATTTGGAATCTGCTGCACCTGGAGCCAGGAAGTCCTATATGTTGTTCAGCTATCAAAGAAAACTGAATGTCTTTGCTCTGCAATGAATCTGTGACATATCATACGAGAACAAGTCTTACAAGGAGCGGCTGAGGGAACTGGGGTTGTTTAGCCTGGAGAAAAGGAGTCTGAGGGGAGACCTTCTCGCTCTCTACAACTACCTGAAAGGAGGTTGTAGTGAGGTGGGTGTCAGTTTCTTCTCCAAAATAACAAGTGATAGAACAAGAGGAAATGGTCTCAAGTTGTGCCAGGGGAGGCTTAGATTGGATATTAGGAAAAATTTCTTCACTGAAAGAGTTGTCAAGCATTGGAACAGGCTGCCCAGGGAAGTGGTTGAGTCACCATCCCTGGAGGTATTTGAAAGATGTGTAGATGTGGCACTTAGGGACATGGTTTAGTGGTGGACTTAGCAGTGTTAGTTTTACGGGTGGACTCAGTGTTCTTACAGGTCTTTTCCAACCTAAATGATTCTATGATTCTATATATTGCAATTCCTAGTTATCACTTCATGTAAAATCTTCTTTCTCCCACTTCACTGGCAGTGCAATTCATTTGTTTACCTCCACGTTTGAAGCTAGTTGGTAGATGAAAATGTAAAATTTCTTGAAAGTAATGCGAATGGCTTCTTTCAATATTTTGTGCCATTGGCAAGGAAGTAAAAGTAAATATAATACACTATGTTCTTGAGGTGTACATTTCAGAAGTGATACTGTTGCATATCTAAGCAGAGGGAATATACTGCTTCATTTTGTGGGCTTTTCTGTACTCTGACAAGAATTAAGTTAAGTTAATAACAAGTTAAGGACCCCTGCCACTCGGTGTTGTGGAAGCTTTCTGTATGTAACAATAGAAAATGGAGAGTGGTTTAGGATTTAATACTTAGCATTGCAAATGATCCTGCTATTGTCTCTCTATTGAGTATTACCATGATAATTTCTAATACTTTTAAAATAGATTGTTTAGGTGCTTTCCAAATTTCATTCTACGTGTTTGGGAAAGAAATAGAAGCTGACATCAAATATTTAATTGCTTTGTGATGCAGCATGCAAGGAGACAAATAGCCAAGATTGTAAAAATAAACTTTATGTTCAAACATTTAGTTCTAAAAATATGAATTATCTAGGAAAGGGAGAATCAAATTCATTCTTTGGTAAATTAGGTGTTATGTGAAATATATTGTTACATTTGGAAAGGTCATCTATGCCCATCCTATTGTGCTTTCCATGTTCAGTGACATCTTCAGAGAAATTTCATTCTTAAAACACATTTATTTACTCATTCAAAGGGCAATGCATTAGTCAAATTTTATACATAAGTTAAATGGTAATAGAATCTGTCACATTGTGGTGCCTTTGCATTTTCTGAATGTGACTAAAATAAAGTTTGGTCTTTCACAGGGCATTTTTATGGGAGGCTAACAAAGTGAAGATTATTGCAAAACAACAGAAATTGCTTAACTCTGGCATCTATTGCTTAATGATTTTGTTTTAAAGAGAAATATTAAGCAATATTTTGTATAATGTTAATGTTTCACTGTCAGAATTCAAAAGCAAAAAAATACCAGGTAAAACTAAGATGTTCAGGTATAGGAAGGAGTCCTAAACAAAATACTAGAAAATGATTTTATCTGAGTCAAGAAGATTCAGTAAGACAGGATATTTTTTAGGCCTATGTGAAATGAAAAGAACAAATAAAAATTGTAATAGCAAGGCTGCTGTAACATAGAACTTTAGACAACAGAATTTTTAGCATTTTGAAGTAAACTTTGAGAAAGTGAATATAGTTGCAAAGATGATAATTTTGTGTCAAGTGGAAGATGATGCTTGTCGGGTAACAGTTAAATGCATTAAACTGTGACTAGTGCTATTTAAGTAAGCCTGGAAGTAGAGGCCAGCTTCTTCTCAACATTCCTGTGTGTAACGTCAGCTATTTTAGATATTGAGAAATTGGAGATCATTGAATTTTAGCATATTAGAAGGAACATGGGTCAACAGTGGAAAGCAGTACTTAGGGAATACTTTCCACAAGAGTGGAAAGCAATAGGGAGAAATCTCCCAACAAATCCATGTGTTGGAAGATCAGAAACATTGGAGATGTACCATATAGTCCAGTAGGAAGAGAAATGCAAATTATTAAATTAAGTTACTAAAATTAAACTACCATACCCATGTAAAATTGTGATTTTGGAACAATGTGTTTTCTTAACAACCTAAACCTCTTTCTTTTCCAACAAATACCCTCCAAAAATAATATGGCTGGTAAAGGAGACTGTTAACAATTATGGCGTAGACAAGCCTATTAAATCCAATCATCTTGTGAATCTGAACGGATATAAATTACCCCAGCTAGAAACCAAGTTGGTGTAATTCTATTGACAATCAAATTTGTTCAAGTAAAACCACGTACCAAGAAGCAAATCTTATGTAGTTTGAAATGTATTGTAAGACCTAGAGACAAAACCTCAGTGCACACAAATGGAAGGCAGCACATTTTGCGGTTAACATAAAAACATTTGCAATACAAAGGCAAGGACACCAGCACAAAGGATATGATGCTGTGCTTTCAAGAAAAGCAACCATTTTGCAGAACTCTGACCTGCTTTCATAGTTTACCAAGAAATTTCATAAACGCTGTGGAAGTGCCGATGACAATGACAGTGCAGGAACGTAGGAGGACTCTGTGTCTCTCTTAAATGTGTTCTCAAAGCGAGGTTCTGCGGGAGATGAGCTTGTGATGTGAGGCATGAACGGACAAAAAGTAGAGTTAAAAATAAACACCGAAGTTGAGTGCCCTGTAATCATCATGAGGACAGAAAAATGAGTGAGCACAGAGAAATAGGCTCACAAAGCCACCATGTTTCAGAATAAGTACTATTATTACTTATGGGAACAGGGAATAATGGAAGCTATTGCTTTTCTGAGTTCACATTATATCCTTTCCCCCTCTGTCCTGAATAGAGCAAAACTTTCTTTTAAAAATATTTTTCTTTAAAGCTCTTAATTAAATCTTGGTTTTCTGGTGTGTATTATGAGATATTGAAAACATTATTATTAAAATCAGAGAGCACTAGCATGTAAATGTTCATATTTTATCACTTCCTATTAAGAATGAGAGAAAGTAAAAACAACATGACCAGAAACTTTGAAACACTGACACACCAGGTGACAGGACAGTGAAAATAATAAAGTTAGGAGTGTATAAAGCTTTTGAATTCAAGAGCTGTATCATAAGAACATCTGAAGAGTTTAATAATGAAGGAACATCATGGTTTTAGATGACTATGTAGTATTTTATCACCTTTAAATGAACTACAAAATTTTGAATTCCCCATCGGCTATGTACTTGCTTTTGGAAGCTTGCTTTTGGGATTGTGTAACATGCATATGAGAGGATCCTGCACTTTTATGTGCTGGAATGATGATGCAAAACTTGCCAGAAACAAGGCAAAAGGACTGTAATGTGATCATCTGTACTGACAGCACCTGTTAGAGTACTGTTGAGATTAAACATAAACAGTATGCTTGAGAAGACAACTATTGGAAACTGGGAAAAGCGTTACAGCAGGAACTGAGAATCCAAAAAGGAAATGTCATTTTACATGGAATTTGGTCCCTCCTTCTGGAGATGAATTGCCTAGTGGTAAATATTTCTAAAATACTAGATGGTACTGACACATGTTTAAAGTTTAAATAGTATCCAGACATTAATCTGAAGCATCGATAGGTTTCTGTGCAGAAGTCAGTGAAGGACTGGAGGCTGCCTTGAAATGTGGTCTAGTGGATGGGCTCTAATCCTCCCTGTGGCGGGTAGTTAATTATTATACAAAGTAGAGTGGCTTTAGCAAGAGAGACTGCAAGAACCCCAGTCCAAAACTCCACACAACACTATTGTCAAGGCACTCCTGTCTGAGTAGTCAGGAAAAATGACCTTTTACACATTCCAGGCCTTATGAACTAACTGGGAGGCAGGTCTGGAGTGGCTGAGACACTGTGCTTTGGGGTGGGTATTTTGCTTCCCAGCTTCACAAGAAATCTGGGGGTTGCAGCTTTTTGGGGGGTTGACTTTTTTTAAATCCTAATATAGTTAATAAATGGTTTTGATATTTAAAATAAATAAAAAGGGAGAAGTTTCCTAACACATGCTGATCATAACATCAGTGAGCAAGAAATGGCAGTCAAGTCATGGTGACTATTGGAACACCAGAAATCTTAAAGATGCTCGATTTATTCTGGACCAGCATGAGTGGTATTTTTAATACTGAAATATCCAAAAGTAAAAACTGCAGGAGGGAAAGGTAAAGAATAAAGGGCAAGTAAAATGTGAAGTACCTAGAGCTACCAATTGTTAACATGAGTTTGATGCTATGCTATCTGAGCAGAATGTACCTCTAAATACTGGCTTTCATTTGACTTGCTGAGCAGCTCATTTTGTGACAGATTGGTAATTGACTGGGTCATTCAGTTTATTCTCCATAAGAATGTGAGTTGATATGAGACTAACCCACCATTAAGCATTTGCTTGTCAGCTCAAACAGGCTTTTATTTAGTACCTTTACTCAAAAGAGGGAGTAAGTAAATAATGACAGGCAAAAAAAGCCCTCCTATGGTAAAAACAAAAAATTAAAACTCCAGTGGATGCTAAGGGATTAATTTTTCATGGTATTAAGATTCAATGGGCATATTCACTATTGTTCTTTTAGCATTGTAAATTCATCTGTGTCCGAACACAGAAGTAAAATCCTTAACACCTGTATTTAATAAGTTTGTCCCCTTGTTTATTTTAAACCTATAAAATTTCTAAAGAGATCTGTCCTGGCAGCCTGTGGGGGTGGGAAAGGAGATGCTAAAACCATTCTGTTTATGAACAGAAAATATTCTTAATTGAAAACAATAAGTGTCATGTTCTAAAGCAAGAGCTGCACTCAGTCTGTCATTAATGCCAAAGCTGGTTTTGTAGCCATTATTCGAGGAAGAAGACATCTTAATTAAACTCTACCTTGGTTGAGGACATTAGAAAAGCTACTGACAGAGTGTGCATGCTAACTGCAGTCATGCATCCTGTGTTGCCACTGACAAGGGAAAAAAGCAATAAAAGCAGGCTGCAAGTGGCTGCTGTCATGTAGGTTGCCGTGGAAGAAAGGCTTGAGAAGCTGTTGCTTTGCCCATTCAGTACAACGTCTGAATTTTTAGCGACAACCTCTAATAACAAGTCAGAGTAATTCTTTCCATGGTGGGGCATTACAGACTTGTCATGCTCAGCTGTTCAACATCAGAAGTCAAGGTGCAAAATAAGATCATTAGAAGATGTTGAACTGTCCTTTAATTTTGATCCATGGTGAAGTTTGATGGTTTGTTTTCTTTTCCCCTGAAGTCAAGGTGTTTAAAATTAAATAGAAATGGTATTTTTCACATAATCATGTCATTTTGGTGGCTAGGACTTTAAGAGAACTGGTAGCAAAATACCTATAATAAAATCATGAGAGCTGGGAACTCTTTGGTGAGGTCGTCTACTCTCATCCTGTTCATTTGTGTTTTATTATTTTGTTGTATTCTCTTGCCATTCCCTCTCTCTTTCATGTGGGAAGAAAAAGGCGTATGTGGGGTGTAAAGGGTAAGAATAATTGCTGGTCTGTCTACCTGTATCACTGTGGTGGGAATTATAAAACATAACTTATCCAGTGCACCTGTGCACACGCAGCATCAGTCTTCTACTGGTGTTTCTGGGCATTGCTGGTCACTCTTGCCTTCTAGCAGACAGTTAAAAAAAAAAGTGTCATCAAGAAGGGTTTGAGAAACTCGTCTGTAAAGCATCTGAAGCTGAGACTGTTCCTGTAATATTATTAAGTGACAATGGGTAGACAAAATGCTATAGAAATGCAGGGACTAGCAGATTTCTTTTCTCTGCTTGCTGCCCAGGTGTCTCAAAAAGGACACAAAAGAGTCATTTATCTTTCTGCAAGGAAAAGAGATGAATTCTTTGCCTGACAGGATGGTGTGCTTCATCCTGGAGATATTTACCTTGAGGCTGTATGGAGTAGTCTTTTTGACTGTTTCTTATTATGACTTGCATTGAGATTAGTGAGTCATTTCGTAGAACTCCATCACTAAATCTGGGTTGCTTTTTGGCTAAGATCAAAGAAATACCATGTCTCATTGTCCAGTTGCCCCAGTTTTTTGAGCACTGTTCAGCTAAAACATTTAGTTGTTATTTACTTTGATTTGTAGATCCAAAGTGCTGTGATATATATTAACTAAATATTATGACGAAGAACTATAAAAAAATGCGTGATTAAATTACTTGTCAGGAATAAAAGTTTTAATCTTGCTAAGGACAGGTAGGAACTTAAGGTAGAAAAGATGTTCTTAGGAAAGTGGGTTAAAAAGTTTCTAATAATCCACAGGAAAAAAGTAAAAAGAAAGTTTCAGTTACTACATTTTATGGGGATAAAAAAACTTTTTTTTTTCCATTTATCAGTCTACAGAGATCTACTTTGCACAATGAAGATCACATTATTAGTAGTAAATTCCAGTTGTCGATGAAACATTCAAGTGAAAGAGCCACGTTTTGGGACAGCATTGTTCAGTTTTCTGATAAATGAAGCTGTTAAAACTGTATACAAGTGAGATATATATATACACAGTGTGGATCCTCTGGTCTCATGCTATAATAGTTATTATTTTGCTGTGTTTGGGCTTGAGTGAACAAATAAATGGGGGATTCATACCCTGTCTCATCACACATAGTCTGAACTGCTACTTGAATTGCATAGCTATCCACAAAATTATTTTAATTCAGATATAATTTTGGATAGCTGGTAAAGCAGGGTTAACTTTAAATAATGCTTTTGGTGAAAACATAGACAAATGAGTGTGCAATTTCTTGTTAGAAAGTATATTTTATCTGTGAAATTAGAAAAATGAATAGAATGAGTATAAAGAACAACTTTGAAAGTAATTTTGAAGTTTCACATTTTTTCCCTTGAAGCAGTAGATGTAAACAGCTGGTGATAGTGAGCTGACTGTACTTTGCCTTCCTATGATACTTTGAGCTAGAAGTACTGTTTTTCAAAATACTGATATTTTTCCTGTAAATACTTTTTAAAGCTCTATTTTTAACAGTATTTTAAAAATATTTTTCTTTAGTCCTTTAAGATGCCATTTTAGTATGTGTAAAGCAAGTATGTTTAAAGTCGTCAATTTGGAAGTGCACATCAAAAGCATGCATTGATAGGAATAGTGCCTGTGTAAGAGGAACTCACTTTTCATTTTTAAATTATGGAAATACTTTTCTGTTGCCTGATGAAGTTGATTGAGACAATACATTCAAATAAAATACAGTTTATTCTGTTTATAAATTTTAAAAATATTTGTTTCTAAGTATTCTTATATAAAGACAGAGAAACGTTTGCTAATGTAAAAATTCACGGAAAACAAAATTTGCAGTTAAAAAAAAAAAAAGTTGTAGTGTGCTTATATGTTGATCACCAAATGTTTATATTATTTATTTCCATGCCTCAAAAGTCTTACAGTGTTAATATTTATAGAAACCGTTTTTATGATATTTACAGTTTAATCTTATATTTTTAATTTAGATGGGTTTATTGTTTAATATGACTTTGTAATTTGGATACTCAAGAAAAACTTGACATTTTCATCATCATTTCATGGAACTGAGCCTCTATAGAAAACTTCATAGCATTCCAGTCAGAGGCAGTTTTGTTTATTAGTGTTTACTTTCACCTCCCCGTAGGATACTGTAAGCAACCCAGCATGATTGATTGTGAGAGCAATTAAACACAGATTCAAGGAGGATTTTATATTCTGGCCACAGGTTTGCACGGAAATCACTTCTGTCTTCCTTAGAAGTTCACCTGTTCATTTTATTACCTATATGCCTCAAAGCCGTTATGATTTTAGTTCATTATTGCAGAGCTAAGCATGATACAGCATAGATGCTTTTCATGCCAATGTCCCCACAATTTTATGTGCTGGCTGCCTGGAGTTGGGCCTAATAGTTTACGTTTAACCAATATCACACAGAGGTAGTGCTGTTGATTTTTTTAAGATGTGATGTCCTCTTTCTCAGCACTGAACCAGTTCTGCAGCAGCTTAATTTGTGACTTGGTAAGGCACCATCCTTGAGATGAATCATAAAGTTGTGGCTTGGCAGCCACTGCCCAGTTCTTGGCATTTTTCATAAATGCAGAGTATTAAACAGGGTAGCTTAACTGTTTAGCTACCTGAATTTCCCATATACTTTTAGCTTACTAGGGATTTTCTCAGGTTTTTTTCCTCTGTTGAAGGAGAGTTATGTCTTGCTTTGACTGTGGGTGTTATTCTCTGGGAGGTGGGAGAGGGCAGGTGAGTTGTATCCACTTCTAGATTGGTAAAATATTTTGGGAACTCTTCAGATGGGACCATTACAAAATATTATACCAGATAAGTTTTTCACTTTTGGTAGAGAGGGAAATGAGACAGACCTTTTCCTCCAAGTGTCCTTAAAACTTATGTGAAGTATTGTAAGTTACTAAGATGTATGAAACGAGTAGGGTTTTTTAAATGTTTTCTTAGTTTCTCTAAGGCTCTATACTTGTTGCTGAAGTCTAAACTTTTTTGCAGGGCTTAATCTGTTTTAAGTCTTCTGACTATGGGTGTTTGGAGTGTTCTTTTTCTTTCTGTTTTACCTGTGTTAATTATAATGAAGGATGTTGGAGGCAGAGAACAGGGCACTCAGCTGGCCTAATAATAATTTGTGGTGAGATTTTTCTCCATCTCCATCAGGACCCATCCTGTTTTAGTACTTACTTTTAAGACGGCAATGCTGCTTCACCAAACTTCCTCCTACAGTGAGAGAAGTAGGGATAACTCTTGGAAAAAGTTTTGAGGCTAGTGACAAAATATGTTTGTCTTTCAGATCCCCAGCTCAAGGGTATAGTGACCAGGTTATATTGCAGGCAAGGCTACTACTTGCAAATGCACCCCGATGGAAGTCTCGATGGAACCAAGGATGACAGCAGTAATTCTAGTAAGTGACTGCCCCAGGGGAATGTCTTAATCTCACACGCAGATTGCATCGCTCGAGTGTGTATGCGCAGACATAGTGTTAATGCCTTTGGAGGGTTTCTGAATGTGTTTTGTCGAAAGGAGGAGGGTTCTGTCCATTCGAAGCCTGCAGGGTCATGCAGGACATTGGCCTAAATGTATTCTCTCTGAAGGGGAAAGCGTAAGTGCCAGTGGACCTCAGGGGTGAGATATTTAGGCCAATGGTTGTCTTCTGATAATTTTATAAAAATAGTAAAGTTACATTAAAAATATTTTTTATAAAAGCTATATATTTAACAAAAATTTCTTATCTTCAAATAAATAAAAAATACTAAAAAAAGAGAGATTGAAACAAAAATTCCTTGAACATTCTGGTCATGTAGGCCCTGATTCAGCAAAGAAATAAATGTATGTCTAACTGTCAAAGTTCTGCTCAAAACACATGCTGAAGTACCTTGCTGAATTGAGGCTAAAGATCCTACAGTCCCTATACCAGCAAGAGTTTCAATGATTTTAAGAGAATTTCTGCCAGTGTAGGGACTGTGACAGTGGCATTTTTCAAAAATATTCCAAACAAACGTGGTCTTGAAAGGCTGTGTGGCTCACTGCTTTGGTGCTCTTTTCCTATGATACTGCCACATATTTTCATTCAATGAGCATATATACATTTGATAACTTCCGTTGCAAATGTTAATTAAGCAAACCTATTCTGACTCTAGAAACAGCTGATTTTTAATTTTCTGTTTAGCAGAGAACAATTGTATTTTGTTTATTTTAATGATAATGGCATATTTAAGTAACATATTTCTGTGTGATCTTGAGGTCTATTTTAAGCATTTTTAATACAAAAGATTTATCTTATTATGCATATATAAATAAGCCTCTACTTTCATCTAAAATGTTGAAATTAGGCTATAGAAATTAAGGGATTTGAGGTTTCTGCTGTACTTTGGTTAGGTCCCTATTTTATCTGTTAACACATGGTTGTCATTTTTAACACATTTCATCAACAGATAGCATGGTCATCTTTTATTGTTCTATTTTTTTTTAGAATTCAGATAAATAATTGATTAATCTATTTTGATATGTATTTCTCTGCTTGTTTTACAAGTGGGGTTTTTTCCCCCCTTGTTCCTTGTTTCTTTTCTTCCCTCAGTGTGTCCATCCCTCATGTCCACTTCTGTACTGGACTAGATATTAAGACATTGTACAGACAAGATCATTATTGCTTTTTATAGAAGCTTTGCCTATATGAGGTCCAAGAAATGTGTCTTAGAGTGCGAGCGTGTCTCTCTCTCTCTCCCTCTCCTTCTCCCTCTGCCCATCTCTCTCTTATTTTCAGCTTCAGTGAGGAGCTGTGTATGACTGCAACAATTTTGGAATGTTTTAATGATATTTCTGGGGGGTTTTTAAATCTTAAAACTCCATGGATTTTGAATCTTTGCAAAACTAGACCATAGTGCCTTACCTTCCTCTTTTCACTGTTGTCAGCTTTACAAATATTTTCTTTTTCTTTTTTTCTTACTATGTCATTTTTCCTTTCTCTCCCCTCTTCTCTGCCTTTCTGGATTTCTAGAACAGTATGATCTAGATCTCTCTTATTCTTGTTCCAAAATGCAGAATGAATATTCTATATTATAAATGTTCTGAAATATAGAACTTGTCCGAACTCAACCAAATACCAGATAGCAGTATTATGTATTTTGGATAAATACTATTAGACAATATTGTGCTTTACTTCAACATGATAGCAGCATTATGTATTTTGGATAAATACTATTAGATAATATTGTGTTTTGCTTCAGCATGATTTTTAGGCTGAAAGGAATTTTTTCCATAAAGGGATTTTCTTCTGTCTTCAACTGGTGTAATTCTCTATTCTCTAGTCAAATTTTACAGTATTGCTTAGTAAAGACAAGTTAGACCATAAGGATGTAAAATTAATATGTTTGCCAGGAAAGCATACAATCTCCACCTTAAATTTGGCTTCCTATTGCTTTTCTTTATTTCAGCATATTTTGTTTTTCCATTTCTGTCTTGCTTTAAAATAATAATTTTCTCATGGATAGAATTCCTAGTATTTTGATCTTTTATTTTTGACCTTCTTACCATGATAATTTCTGGCTGAGGCTTATGGGCAAAAAAGTTTTGGCAGCTGCCAGGGGGGGAAAACACTGCTTCTGACCAAGGAGCTTGCAGGTTGCCTCTTTAATGCACCAGTGGGCAAAGGGATAGACATGTATTATCTGTCAATAGGACAGATTGTATTCTTACCTTGATAGTGAGGATGACTCCCATTCAAGGTGTGTTTCATAAAAATGGAGGAAATACAGACTACCGAAGGGTGTGCATCTCTGCCAGCCTTCAACCCGTCTTCTGAACTGTTCACTGTCCCCGAAGGCTCTGAAAAGGTCCACCTAATGCACTGGCCATCTGAGTAGCTGGGTGTCAGAGCAGCCAGAGCAAGTGAGTAGTGAGGGACAGAGAAGTGATTTCTTTTTTTGTCTTCAGCAAGGAAACTCTTTGAAGCTTAGTCATGCAGCTACTTTTTGGGCTGTTGCAATTTATTCTGTGTCAAGCAGTTAAAGGAGTGCTTGAAGTTAAAATTCCATCAAGTGCATATATCATAATTTTGTGCTCATTTTATATGTACGTCAGTAAACATAAATTACACACTATTGGAGTCACAGTGTTATAGAGAGGTAGATTAAGATGTAGTCCATTCAAATTGAGTGGTTCTGTTCACACCCATTTTTGTTTGTCTTTAAAGCTTCTTGGTAGTCTCTTTAATGTAACTTTTTGCTTCTATCTGAAGTCGAAATGAGTTTTACTACTGGTTTTAGTCAGCTGCTATAGTGCCAGCCATTGTCCCGACTTGCCTTAAGTTTGAGCAAAGGCTAGAGTCTGCAGAGATAGATGGCAAGATTTTTAATGTACTGCTGCACACAAACCCTTGCATGAAAAAGGAAGAAAGATGTGACTGCTTGTAATTGCATCCCTGAATGTACTTTCGTCTGCTCATGTTGGTGGTCATGCTATTAGAACCCAACCTAAATAGACTGATGGGTTTCAGTTCATTATTGTAATTTCTTTTTACACCCTTTCCAAGTTAGCGATGTTTTGTGACAGAGTATAAATTAGTGCACCTAGTGGTTAATGGTGCTGAGTTTCCTTAATTCACATCATCAGACCAAGGCTGTTAGCTTAAACCCTCTTGTGTGTGTAGTCTATATTTTTTTGCCAAACTCTCAGTGATATGTGGAAAGAGACTTTATTACACTGCTTTTCTTCTTTTAGGTGCTGTTCTCTTTTTCCTTCCTCTAATGCCTTACAGTTTCTGGTTTGTTTTGTGGCTTGCTTCTAGTGAAAGCAGGAATGGCTGTGGCTAAAGCTGTAGGCTTGGTTACCAAGGTCCTACTCAGCGTAGCTGTCCCTCTCTAGCTCTAATTTTCCTGGATTTTACAGCAGTTCTCAGCATTACTTGGTGCCAATGGAACTTGCTTTAGTGTTGTCCATGGACTTCATCATTACTAATTAGGAAAAACAAGCTACTACACAGAAACTATAAAGAAATAGAAGAGCTTTCCATGTTGTGCTTGTGGTAAGAAGTGTTACATTCCCCTCCTGATGTCCTCCCCACCCAAACCAGCTCATTTTCAGGCTTTGGTCTATCTTCAAATTTTGTTGAAGGGAAGTTTTAGTAAGAAGACTAATTAATTTGGGAAACGGCCAATTCTGATTCTTTAATTTCTGAGAGTGAAACCCTGGATCTCTTAGCACTATGGTTTATTTTGATTCACCTGAAGAGTGTATCTCAGCCAACAACCACTGAAAAAATTAATCATAAATTATGATACTTTCCTCGATGGGTGATAAAACTGACTTTAACACTTAAATGTTGCTATATGTGCCCCTTATGAAATTACAGTCATATTTAAAACAGATTAAAAGACCATTACTCATTTGTGTCCTTATTGCATAAACTGATAAATGCCAAAGTTAACATTACCCAAGCAACTTTGATTTGGCTGTGCTGTGCACATCTCTTGCTTAATTATGAAGCAACATGCTTTGCTTCCTTCATGGCACTTGGTACCTGGTAGAGTTGCTGTTCAAGAAATCCTGCAACCATTTAACATTCCTTTATTTTCATGTTTTAATGCATGTTCCTAATGTTCTATTTATATCTTCCAAATTGAATATGGAAGTATTAACTTTTTAATGTCTTTCTAACCATACTTTGGTTTGAAGATATTAATAAAATAATCTTCACAGCACCCTTGTAAGGTACAGGGGATAATTAGACAGAAATAAAGCTCATGAAGATTAAAAAACAACACCTGCAATGCTGTTAAATTTGGATTATTGAATGTTAAATTTGGATTACTGAACTGAAATATTTGCAATCTGATTTTTGCAATGTTTTTTACTGCAGTTTTTCTTCAGAGAATTACACAGGCATTTAGTCATCTATTTCCATCACCTTTGGGAGTTAGGTAAGCCTGTCTCTCCCATCAGTATAAACTTAGTCAGTGTGACAGGATCAATGGAGGCCATAAAAGTACATTTTAATTAGTCTTTCATTCATCAGGCAGGTAGAATGGGTTTGCTCCGTAAGAAATGAATGGACGGATCTCTGAATACCAACCTCCTTGCACTCATTGCCCATCTGAAAGATGTTCTGATGGAGTTCTCATTTTTGCCTGTAGGCCTGCAGATGGATATAAATTAAAGAAATAGTTGCCTTGATCTGATTGCAGATTTGGTGCTGTGGGAAATTTTGTTAACTGACACCAGAGCAGTGCACATGCAGAACAGACAGCAAGTTTATAAGCTTTAAGCAACTGGTCTCTAGCAAGCTTCTTGAGAAAACCAGTGATCTGTAATGGCAATTTTCTTGTAGCTACAAGTCAGTTGTACCTAAATAGGCTTTCACAAGGATACAGAAATACCTGATTTCAGGCATTTCAGATTTCAAGTTAATACATTGTGGTGGTATTACATAAAAAAAGGAAAAAGAAATGCGGTGGGTTTGTGTTTTGCTCAAGGAAAGAGTTACTGCTTATCAAAAAGTGGACTTTAACTTTGTCTAAAACTTTTGGAGGATTAGAATCCAACTCAAATTTGCTTCTGCAAATCCCCTCCACAACACCTAAACCAATAATTTTTTTCATGACAGTTGTTCCTGTTAACTGCCCAATCCCCATTTTCTTATCTTGTGTGTGGTAGGAGTAGGCTTACAGATTTAGGAAAAGAAAGAGCAACAATTTGCTTTACAGTCATGGTTTAGACAGAATACAAAGCAGAGCTAAGGATTTCCCTGATGTTCCCACATCTTATTTACAGTTGCATTTGCCAGGCTTTATACTTAAGTGGGCAGCATGGGAGCACTGAGCACCAGGCAGAATTATATTTCCTGGGCTGTTCCAGGGTGCTCCCTCTCTCAACTCATCTGTACACTCACTGGGCTGGGTTTGGTACGTATAGATGATCAGGGACCTCACTTAGTTTTGGCTCACTGTCTTAAAGACAGAGGGAAGCTGGCAACAGGGTCCTTTTTCACATGCCTCTCAGGCAAGAGCATAGCTTTGGCTGTGCAGACCTGAAACGCAAACAAACTGGAAGGATTTCTGCTTTTCTCGAGGCAGGTTCTTACTGGAGTGGGGATAGCACAGGTGAATCCTAGGAAGGTTTAAAACGTGTAACTGGGCACCTAAGTCCTGCTCAGTAAAGAGTACTACACAGCCATATTCTGGAGGAAATCAAATTTCCTTTGGCCAGCTTCAGAGCATGTAAAAACCACATGCTGTGCCTTACTGGTGCATGTTTTGCTGACCTCAGTGTGAAGCACATCATTGCTGAGTGTTTATCAATCAATAATTGAATGTAGATTGTCCTGCCTCATTTCACCCAAGTCTGAAAGATTTTTGTGGAAGTTACTGAATATTCTGTATGTGCAGAATTACAGCATTTCAGACCACACTCTAAAATTTTATGGTCTTAGACTAATTACAGGAACTCTTACAATCTCCAATTAAAACTTGGTGGCAGTAAAAGATACATTATGTGCCCTCCTCAGTGCTTTCTAAATTCACCAGCAACTATAGACCGCTCTAGTAATTTTACAGGTTGCATTAACCACCGCCACGTTACAGGCCTTCAATTCGCCTTCAATGGTGGGTTTTTTTCTAGCTTTGCTGCTTTATTTTTATTGGTAATACATCAAATTATATGTATGTTCCAGAAGTTTTGACTGAACCACTATGATTTGGAGTTATTTTTCATTAGCAGTTTTCCATGGCTGACTTGTCTTTTGTGTTCACCTCTTTTCTTTATACAAGGATTTGTTTTTCCTTCCTGGTGTCCCCTCAGTTGTTGCTGCCCTGCCTCTAACATGTGTTTATATCCAGTTTCCTTCTGGAATTTCTTTTCTTCTCAAAAAACCAAACTTAACTGCCATCTGAAACCTAGTTTTGCTGTGACAGACTCCCCCTCCATCACCCACAATAGTGGTTTTTCTGGTTTTGACATTGTTTCATTTGAGAGTAATGGCTGATTGTTTTTTTTAACTTCCAAATTATATTGAACATTTGAAAGCCCTCAAGTCATGCAGTGTTTAGCCTATATACTGTTAGGATGTCTTGTCTGTGAGTGCCATATTTCACTGGTTTATGTTTATCTTGTATAGATTAGGGAGGGAACCTTGCCTGTACCCAGTATTTTTCCAGTGAAAAAGCCAGTAAGATCCTAGCATGATGGAGACTTTTGGAAAATAGAAATGAAAATGCTATATATTTGTGCTAATTCTTGCCTGATGTCATCTCTTCTATTCTTCTTTGTAAACCTGTAAAGTTGGTTTCTGTTCTTCCAGGGCTCTTTTGAATGTATTTTTCTTTCTACAGCTGTAGGAAGTGCTCTGCTCCAACAATTCCTAGCTTTATACTGTCATTGTGCGTTCCTAAAAAGAACTTACACTACATATTCTTTCTCTTTGTAACAGTGTTGAAGGAAAGGGTTGAGTTTTTTTTTCCATCCACTTATACCTTTAAATTCTAGTAGTCAACCTATGTTTTTTGTCAGTTGTAAAGATTTGATCTTCTTCATCATAAAAGATCTGTGGCTTTGTGTCCTTTGACCAACCAGGAGTTTTCACACCTTGAGAAAATGTACTTATCCTCTGCAATTACATGACCCTTTTTCTCTTGATTTGGGCTTTACTCCTGGCATTCTGATTACAGATAGCCTCATAGAGTACACTTTCTGATCACACCTATGGATGTCCTTCCTAAATTTGGAGGAACTCACTGCAGGTGTTACTGTGTTCCTGAGACCTGGCTTGGTAGAACCATGGTCCTCGCTGCATATGTTGAACACACAAGTTGTGCTTTTGGTGCTGATCCAAGGACTTGTGAATCCTTGATTCATCCACAGTGGAAAAACGCTTAGCATGAACTCTAGTTTATCCAGATCTTTTCTTCCAAGACTGTCTGACTTGTGCTTTGCATCTGATTTCCTAGTATCAGTCAGTAAACTTTGTTAGGTGTGTGCTGGCATAAGTTTTAGAAGAAGAATTGGTCTGTGTCTCCTACTTACATCACTTTTTCTTTTGTTGTTTTGTGGTGAGGCTGATAAACTCCCACTCTTCACACTGCTCTTTTTTATACACTAATCAAAGCTGTGGCTGGTTTTGTTATTACAGAGTTATATACCATTGCTAGGGTATCTGCTATTAGTTGTTTCTTTAATTTTATTTTTTTCCCCAAAAATTTCAGTCTTTGAGCATGTTCTATATTCAGCTCAATAGCATTTATGTACATTTAGAGTCAAACACATATTCCAGTGCTTTTCTGACCCAGGATAAGACTCTGCTATTACCTGAGACCTGTGTACTACTGCTTGTATCAAATATATCATTAACAAAAGCAAACTAATTTTGTTTTGAAATAACAGACCCCCTTAAAGGAATCTTTAATGAGAGCATATCTTAGTCCAAAACCATAAAAATGCCTAAGAAAATAAAAAGCTACTTCCCAGAATCAGAGAGATATATTTTCTGCAGTATATCTCACAAGTATTACTCTTATGCTCAGTCTACATTGATGAAGGAACTGTTGGGCTCTCTGATTCTTTTCAGACTGCCTGAGATACTCATGACTGCAGTGCTGCATAAATGATTGCAGTCCAGTGTGCTGTGCTTTGTATTTGGTAGTTAGCACTTGTGCCAAACACTGAACTATTGCAAGACTTATTGCTAGATAAATACCTAGGCTTTCATTTTAAGGATTAGCTTTACTAAAAGCAAGATTTTCTGAATTAGTTTAATTTTAAAATCAGAAAAAGTTATACAAGGAGTAGTTTTCTTTCTTTTTACTAATGATGTTATTAGAATATTTTAATAATCATAGTATATTCATATCTGGTCATGTTTTTTCTTCACAGCGTTATTCAACCTTATACCAGTGGGACTTCGAGTTGTTGCTATCCAGGGTGTAAAGACTGGGTTGTATATCGCCCTAAATGGAGAAGGTTTCCTCTACACATCAGTAAGTACCTTTCTGAACTCTAAGAGGCACAGATGAAGTTGAAATCTACACAGGATGAGGCACATATTCACTTTTAAGAAGTTCTATAACATCTATATATGTGTGTGTATATATAGTACACTCACCTGTGTACCCCTATATGCATGCAGCATATCTATAAATGAGATACAGCAGAAATTACTATGTACGAAAGTCTGCATGATAGCAGTCCTTAAAAAACATTCTGTAGAGCTCTTTTTCTGGTAGGCTATACTGGTAGTGTGCAATACACCACAGAGATTATTATTTTCAATTAATTTCTCCAGAATTTTTAAATAAAGACCTGCAATTATTTTACTAATGACTTTTTGATCAGAGTCCAAAAGCTGTTCTAACAGTTACTTTTATTGACAAGACTTACAAGTGTAACTTCCATCTAAAACATCATTAACAGCCTTACAGTTTATCACCATAATCTTGTAACTGTGTATTTAGCATTATTCATGTTTTTGTTTCAGATATCAGGAAAATAAAGAGTTCTGTGGGGGTCTATATCTTTGTAAAATGATCAAAATTTGAGAAAAAAATCTTTTGAGTCACAAAGAAGACTGCTGGATAAAGTGATGGGAAAGTCCTCAGATTGTTTAAGATATTCCAAATTATTTGATGTTAATCAGCGTGTTGCTGTGAATATAAAAATCCTCAGTTTTGTGTAAATTTAGTGTCTTAACCTCCTTTGAAAGGCAAACAGACTTTAATATGAACAGACAGTTCTGTCAGGTATTAACAAGGTGGCTTAAAGGATTTTTCATTACTATGTTTTTATTGCTATGTTGAATTTATTTACATAGTGCTTTTTCCATTTTTTATGTCACATAGTTCTTAATTCCCCACTGAGCTACAATATACTGCTTTATTTTCAATGTCCATTGAAAGGAAATTGGATAGATTAAGTTTCTGATGCCCTGAGGGAAAGTATTCTGTTTGTTTCAAATATACAATTGTCTTGGAAAAGCTAATTAGGAAGAAAAAAATGGAACTAATCTTGAATGTCAATGTCAGGACAAAGAGAAAACTCCTCTTCATAAAATGTTTGCTGGAAACTCCATCAGTATGATCTAAAATACTTATTTTCTTCCGTTTAAAATAAAAAAAATCCATCACAGGAAAACATGCAATATTTGCTGTCAGAAGGAAAAAAACTAGAGGAAAACACCTAGAGCTATTAGACAAAATGCACTGCTGGCTTCCCAGTTCCATCACTTTATGTGGGGAGTTCATTTCAGTATGATGGCATGAACAGTACTGTTTTAATGTGTTGGTACAGTTAAGAGTACATTCTTGCCCAGCACTGTTTCTGAAGTGAGTTCTCAGTCCTTCAGAAAGCAATATAAATTTCAGAAAATGTACCAGTTTCCTGATGGGTAATTCTGCACAGGGAGGGACCCTACATGAACAAATTCTGGCAGATGCTGTGTTTATGTATTATTCTGGTAATGGTTCAAGTTAAATGAATGGTGTCGTCTGGGTAATGGAAAGGAGTGGAAAGCACAAGGCAAGATAAGAAGAGATGCCTAGATCCAAACTTTGAATAGAAGTGAATCCAACCCTTAAAACATCCTCAGGTCTAACAAGATATTTCTGTGATGCCAGTGGGAATCTGAATTGCTTTCTTTCTGTATCTTTTTGAGCAACACAGATTACTTAGGTTGTGATCAGTCTCATGGATATAAATAAAAGATTATGTATAAGGAAAACGTAATGCATGGGTTTAACAAAAGGATTGCATATTCTTCATTGCCACAATTGGCAAGATTTTTGGACTTGATTACTTCATATATGTCTCTAGTTATTGGCAACTTGTTAAGTACTTCTGAATTTTGTTCTGTGAATATTGTTATGTTTTGAGTGTACTTCACTTAAAAATGTCTTGGGAGAGTGTCTCAATCTGTCACGTTACCTTGCGCAATGTAAGGAAACAAGTGTTTTTGGAAGGTACTGCTTACTCTTCATGTGGAGAATGAAGTGGCCCCATTAAGTGACAAAGATGTGACACGTTAGAAAGCTCAGTGGAAGCCTTTAGTTTTGGTATGTCTACAAAATTATTTTCAACTTACACTTTTGTCAAGTTGAAAAGTAGTAACATTTGGTAATCTAATGCAAATTTAAAGGTAGTGATTTCAAAACATCAGTGCTGTAATACAGGTTTGATTGTTTCATATTAATGTGTTGAAAACATTGACAATACATTTTTGTTTTAGTAATTGCCTGCTTTCAGCTTAGCGACTAATGCATTTGGAAATAAGAAGACAAAGCATCAGAGAGAAGTTTATCTTCTCCCTGAGGATCAAGATGAAGAAATACTGTGTGCAGAATATTTTAAATACTGTCATTTATAGAAAGATAATTTTAACCAATCACTTTCTATTACTGTCTTGTTGGTGGATTTTTTTGACTCTTTGTCACAGTTGTGTATCTGTTGCACCTAAATGCAAAAGTTGTGTATTACATATCATATATGGTTTTCCCTTGGCTATTCAGGGGAGGATGGGAGAAAAAAGTTTTCTGTTTCATATGCCAACTGTCATCACTGAAAAAAGTGCCACATAATGGGAATTCTAGTTAAAATTTACATATATTTAGATATATTACCAATTTCTGATAAACATTTCTAAAAAATGGAAGCTTGCACTATAGACTAAGTAGCATTTATAGTCTAAGTGAAGACCAAATTCATGTATAGTCCTTCTCTGCAGAATGCTTTAGTGTCCCTTTTTCCATTCACAGTATATGAAACCCATAGCTTGTGAGAATATCCTGTGTGTTGATGTCTTTCTTAGAGACTGAAGGCCCCAACTCAATTATTTTTATCATAAGCTTCACCTGATGTTGACTAATTAAGAAACAGCACTGACAGGAAGGGTATTATCATGTGTGATCCTGCTTTCTCTGATATGAAGTGTTTGATAAGAGGAAAATGAAGGTACAGTGACAGACCAGTTTTACGTATAGATTATCGAATGCATATTTGACAAGAGCCTTTTCACATTCAGTTTTTTTCTTCACACTTCTAAGGGTTAGCCCACTTAGAGACTATCCACTGAGCTCACCTTTTTTTAAGTTTTGGCTTATTGCATCCAAATTTATTTCTGTGTGTGTATGTATACATATATATGTGTATATATATCTCCAGTCATAATTAGGATATATTTATTTAGTGACAGCTTCCCAATTCTAGGTGTATGTTAGTGAGCAGTGAGAATTATAAAACTGAGTTGAAATTTATTTTAGATGGATTAATGAACTGTGAATAATTCAGTATTTATGACTGACTTCATCACTGTGTGTTGGAGAAGCTGGATTTTTCCACAAAAAGCCATCTCAGTTAATAGCAAGATTGTTGATACAATAGTTATGGACTTAATATGTTAAAGTCCAAAAATATGCCTTACTCCTATCTCATCTTTGGAAAGGGCGGGCAAGAGGAGGTTTTATTTTCAGGGTTGATCCTGTCAAAACCAAAAGGAGTAGAACTGGCTCCATGCACTGAAAAAAAGAACACAGCCACAGGGATTCTCCATGGGGAACAGGTATTGCCTGCAGCAGGAGGATGGCAGTGCAGTAGATGGAAGAAGCTTTTGTTGGCTTTGATGCTAATTATTTTGGTCAACTCACTTTGCAAAAGGTTCATTAGTTCAACTTTCAGGGGGGCTGCAGCTTCATGTTCTGTTTCTAGGATTTTCTGCTATCATAACAGGATGAACTCAGAGTTAAAACTTATATTATTAGTCCATTTTATGATTCCTATTTTTCTAAGGTGAGAATATGAGAGTCTTCTTGGATTTTATCAATTAATTTCTCTCACAAATTACTTGATGTATCTGGGAGGGTTTGGAAGGTCTATTGGTTTGGGGTGTTTTTCATCTTAGGAGCAGTTTAGCTGGGTGTTACCAACATTTGGTGGCTACCAGAGTAAGAGAAGAGGGGAAAAACTAAAATGTAGAAAGGAAAAAAATTCTAAATCTAAAACACCTTCACCTGCTTATGCTTTCTTCTTCATGTTTCCTTTTTAACCATTTTTTCTGCCAGTTTTCACTGTGACCTGAGATTTGGACAAAACCAGAAGGGGAAGGGTACGCCTGTGATATTGTCAGCAGCAGATATTAAAGTCATAGCAATCCACTGCATGGTTTCTTAGGAAGGCTGATGAACTACAGAGTTGCTTTAAAAGATGACTGAACCTTCAGGGCCAGGTCTGAACTGCCTGGTCACCTCTTTCAGCATGGTGCCTGGCTGGAGTTGTGCGCTGTGGCTCCAGACCTCCTCTTCTGGGTATGGGGCAGTGACGACCTCACTGAGGGTGTAGAGAGTAATGGAGAAACATAGCTGTGTTTCTGAGAGGTCTTACCAATTTTTTATAAATTATTTCAGAATTAGGGATGGTTTACAGAATAATCTTCTTGTAAGATGGGGGTTTGTGTTTGATCTGCCATGGTATGTATATTGAGGATGTTGGAAAGGTGTTGGTTGGGTAGTGTTTCTGTGACAGTAAGATGTCATTCTGTGTCACAGCCTTCATGAATGAGAGAAAACATCAATATCTGTTACTAGGAAGTGTATTTTATTGCTCTAGCAACTCACACCTAAAAGAAAAGCCTTTGAGGGTTTCTCCTGACATTTCAGCAGCTTCCCAGTGCTGGTATTTCCACCACTTCTTTAAGCCCACGTAATTGACCTGTCTGAGGGGAGCAAAATTCAGCCCCAAGGAATAAGATGGGAGCACAGACAGTACAGCCTGCAAAGGAGTGAGAACTGAAGTAATCTGTATTTCTAGTATCTAAATAAAAATCAAACAAAAAATAAGTTTCTGGTAGCTTTTCATAGAGCCTCTCTTTGAGCTTTGGAATAACAACGCTTAGTGTGTGCAGTACTTTGAAGGTTCAAAGGTGCATAAAACCTTATAATAAACAGAACAGAAGGAAGTTTAAATTAGGCAAAAGCAAAGAGCAAATGCAATGTTTTAAAATTCTTTTTTTTTTACAAGAATAATCCAAAAGAGGTTAATGTGACATTGAGGCAACATTTTTCTGTTGATTTTGTGTTGTCACAGTGCAACAGTGGTTGCCCTGGGTTTTGGCAGAGATTGTTCCCCATTTTGCAAGATACTGTAGAAATAGAAATATAGCTGTTTAAAGAGATGTGGACAAATATGAGCTTGCTCTATAATTTTAAAGAGGTAGGCTTTTGTTCTAGTAGTTAGAAGTATACTGAATAATAGAATAGGGTAAATCTTGTTGCTCTTGAAGTGTCTGTGGTTTTGTGAATGTAAGCACATCAGAGTGGAGTGGCTCCTTTAGTACTATTGTGATCAATAGGAAATATGATTTTCTTATGTCATGATTTTCTTTCTTATGCTTTAGGATCTCAACCTGCTCCCACGCTCTTATCTCCCAGCATACACTTTACTAAGGGATAGGAACTTAGTTCACTTGTCATTATCTGTGTCTTGGAACTGCTCTGGCATACTTTGGAGAGAGGAAAATGGGTGAATTTAATTATTTGAAAATCACAGCTTCTGATAAAGACTTTTGAAAACTAGTTATGTTAACAGTGGTATTTTTAAGAGTGTAAATGCATGGACCTTACGCAAGCTCCATCGGCTAATTTTAAGGGCTTATTACTAAAGTGCTTTCTTATGTATGAATACCTTCTTTGCATAGCCCGTTATCTTTTATTCAATTTGGTATCAGTTGGAAGGTGACCTATATTTGCTTTATATAACAAAAGTTTGTTTGAGAGGGGAGTAAATAGCACATTTCAGGGCTGTGTTTCTCTGTAAGTTCAACTGCGTTGCTCAAAAGGTAAACAAGTTCAGCATGTTCCAGAAGTAGTTGAAATACACTGACAGGGAGGAAAACATCTGCATGGTTTATGCTTATTTATATCTGTGTTTGGAGGTAGATAATTTGTCTTTCAAATTGCCTGCCAAAAATAAATACAGCAAATTGCTAATGTATTTATTTATTCTATGGTGGCACTTAAGGAACAACTGGTAACATAGCCCTGCTGTATTGTGCAAAACAGTGCCAGATGTCCTTGCTACAGAGTATAGTAGAAAAACAGTATAAAATACATCCTATCTCCATGACTTTTTTTCAGTGGGTTAAGTTTTCAGTACATTTTTTGATTGAATGTTTTTTCACACACAAGATAAGGGAAAAAGGAGGCATGCACAGATACATGAGAGTTTTATGGGGTGGGAGAGAAGTGAGAAGGAAAGAGGTGAGTGGAATGAGGCTGACATGAGGAGGCTGTGATAAGCAGGGATTTAAGAAAGTGGAGAAGTAGAACAGTTGAGCAGAACAGAACTGTAGAAAACCCTGTGATGATATCATCATTGTAGACATGTTTATGATGATATCACCATTGGTTGAGTCTGATGCTTGAATTTGTTACTACCTCTCTGAGTCTTTCACATGCAGAAATGGCTACTATTTGAACTACAGTTCATAAACAATACTAGTTAAAGAAATATACTACTTTGAATATACAAAAAGATAATTAGTACTATAAAGATACAGTATTTTAGTGTGGCTTCTTAATCTGTGGCAGCTCTTTCACCCTCCTGCCATTTAAATGCTATACTGGGGGTAATAACAGAATTTGACTCAAAACTTGCAGTGGTGTTTCTTGCCACTTAAACCAAATCTGTGTGTCCTGTTTTGTTCATTAATGTTCACAGCATCCTAGGCAGGACTTAGCTGAAATTTTTTAACTATAAGAAACACTTTCATATTTACATAAAATATTTATTTCCTTTCCCATGTTTATCTCGCATATGCACATGCAAAAAAACTCTTGATATATATGTTCTCTTTCTCTAAGATTACGGAAATGTACATAAATGCATCAAGGTTAAAAAGCTGCTCTTCCAAACTTCTTGTCAAAGCATGGAAGATCACAGAGTTCAGCAGCTGCAGTTGGGTATTTTTCAACTAATGATTGTATGACAAGGAATAATAACTGTAGGTAGGTATGCTAAAACGAGGTGAGGTAATCTAATCTCATGCTTCAGGAAGTAAAATGATTGCCACAGAGATCAAGAGGAATGCTTTCCTCAGTATATGGCATTGCTTACTGTAGCTGCACTGAAGGAGGTTTGCCTCTGAACTATTGTACAATGGTCACAGACAAAGTCTGAGCACAGGCTTGATGGACCAGCAGCTTAATCTACTCTGTCAAATTTCTGCTTATGGCAATTTTGTCTCTCCTGGTTACCTCCTTCTATTTTTGGCCAATGTTTGTTTTGTTGCATAAATACAACTACATTTTTCTGGATGTTTCTTTATTCTCAGCTTTGCTGTTCTCAGATATTTGGGGTTGACTGTAATCCTAAATGTTGAATGCTGTCTCATTGTGTATTGTAGAGTCTTCCAACGCCCCTCTTGTCTTCTGTTCTTTTACTTCCCTGATAATTGTTACTGCACAAGCAAAAAGATCATGTTTGAAATTTCTAATTTTCTGTTCATTACTGTTTAATCTTATTCATTGCATTGAAGTGTGAAAAGTAGCTACCAAAGATTTAAGACCTCTCAAATTTTAGACAATTATCAGAAACTTCTCCAAAGCAAAACCCTACTACTTCTTTCCATTATTGGCTAAAGAATATTCAAAATGTAGAAGACAGTTGTAGATGGATTTTATGTTTAAATCCCTGTCATAATAAGTTTGGTTCTTATGAAGTAAAGAACACTTCTCACTGCATCTTCAAGATTTCTAGGTAAGAAACAAAAATTAACTCTGTGTGAAGTAGAACAACAACTATTAGACACGTGTGGTGCTGTCTATCACTGCTGTAGCTGCATAGTTAATGGACCTTCTGTTATTCACAGGGCTATTTCCAAAAGATATATGGCTAGATACCAAGATAGATGAACAGAAATTAACTGTGAGCTTTTAACTATAAAGTCTAAAAAAAAATAGTTCTGGTGGGCTGAAGAATGGCTTTAATCAGGCAAAAATGTGCTTTCGTTATGCAAGAAAAGTTCAGTATTATCTTGCAGAAATGAAATAGTTAAATGCATATTTTGTTAATTTTTAACTAACTGGAATATTCAATTTAAATTCCATAATATTAACATAGAAGAGGAAAATGTATTTACCTATGTAATTAAAGAAAATTGTGCAAGCATCCTGTAACTTCAGGGAGCTTGGTAAAGCCCCCTACATATCCTATAATAAGATGATGTGGGCACAAGTAGTGAGAATTTATCATTGTACTTTTGCAACACAATTCTGTATGATGTGTGGTCCTTAAGATTGAGCTGCAAAAGAAGGACGTTACATTTAACATGTTATTGTAGCGTGCAACCCTACAAAATAGGGCTTTGTATAAAAGATATGTTTCTATAAATTCCAAATGTTGAAAAAAGCCACAGAAGTCTTCACCACTGCTGTAGAATGAAAGTGTTATTTGCAACACAATAGCCATAGATGTCTTCTGTATTAGTGTTATATATGTTAATGACTAATTTATACACAATATCCATTACATTTTTGGAACAAAAGTTTTCATATTATTCTTGATTTTTTTGGGGGGGGTCTGTTTTACCTTGCTGTTATACACATTTATTTTCTTATTGCAGCATATTCATTTTTTTCACTTGAATAGGCAAGTGTGTAGCTAAGATTAGTGAATGATGGTTAGTGATAAATTTGTATCCCCTGTAATCTTCCCATATGCCAAGTGCCCCTGTGGAAAAATTTGGGATGTTTTAGTTTCTTCCTCCTTGGTGAAGCAGCTTTAGCTGTGGGCTGGATCCTGCATGGAAACTTGACCATCTGGGCAGGCCTATAGAAATGCTGATTCTGCATGTCCTGACTAATGACCCCTTACCCTGGCCTCTTGCCTGTTGGCAGAGTCTATTAATCTTGGAGCAGCCCTAGGGTGTTCATGGTCCCCTGTCTTATGTGTGTGTGTTGGGGCGGGGGGGTGGGGGGGGGGGGCGCTGCTTCCACCAGCTTTCCCCTGTTGGATTTTCTGTGGCCAGGGATTAGATACGTGTGACAGTCTATGGGTGAGTGTGTCCACATAAGCAACTGCATTCATCTCTGAAGCCTTCTCATTCCCATGGGACTAAACCTCTCTGAAAGGATAACTCAAGACTACTTTCTTTTTTCCTTTTAGCTAAATTTGCAGTTAACTATTTGCCAATTATAGTTCATTTACAATGTAAATGAGTGTGTTAGGACTGATACTTAGGTTTCTATACAAAACTGGCTAGGAAAGCAAGCATCCAGTAACTTCTTGCACGTAGTTGTAGCAAACATCAAGTCTTCATCTCGCTCTTGGTTTCTCATGTGAAATTCCTCAATCCTTCACTTTCTCTGCTGGCAATTTTCCCTAAGAGTGATGCCTGGCATATTTCCATGGATAGTCCATGATCATATGTGCTCATTAAGACAAGTATCATAGACATTGCAACCTACTCTTGGCATTTTTCTTCGTAGAGTGTGACTCTTTCCTGCCTTCTCAACTTTCCCTCATTTGGGACACTATTCAGTAACCAGAGAGGCAGTTTTAGGTGGAGACAGGTGGATACAGACCTCCAGGAGGAATGTATGAGGTTCATGTGTCTTGTTACGTGACCAAGCACTAGCTGTGGTGTGGCATCAGAACAACACCTAGCAATGGTGGGGACTTTTCTGCCCATAGCTTAGTGTAATTGCATGCATCTTTAATGAAATAAAAGTTCCAGTTTCAAATTTGTGAAATACTGTCTGGATATTGGAGGGGTCCAAAATTCTCAGAAGTACCAAGTATTGGCCTAATTCTGATGCTAATTACAATCGCTGATCTCATAGGTAGCAGGGTTGGCATAACTGAGCACTTTCAAAAATCCTTCGTGCAAGGGTTAAACTGGCAAGGTTTATTGTGCAATGTTTATTCAACATATTCTATTCACTGTCAGATGAGAAGCTCTCTTGACCGATTCGTGTTGACTTGACAAGGATGCTTGTTTTTTCGCAGACTACAAATACAGCCTTGGGGACATGCTGTCTCTCCCCGAGGGTGTCGCGAAAGGAATCATAAATCTGTAGAAAATCAGCAGTCGAACCTGAATCCTGCACTATAAACGTTGGAGTAGGAGTGAGTACACAACTCACCCCATCATATTTGAATTTAGTTGTGACTGTTCTCTACATTCTGTTCTCCTGACATATTTGTCACTAAACATTTTGTAATAAAAAGTGACACGATGCCACTACCTGAGAAAACATGAACGCCTGGACTTAATATGCAGGATCCGCAGGAAAACCCTGTACTTTCAGTAAGTGAAACAAAAAGCTGAAGACTTAATTCCTTCTGTGCACCTGTGGATTTCTTTTTCCAATAGTACATCATCTTGTGGATAGCTTTGGCTTATTAACAGGATGATAAAATTTTTTAGCATTGCCAGACGTTTACATTATATTACTTAATCTTTAGTATGATTGTGGCTGCAAAGCTGAAAACAAAGTGTTTCAACATGAAAATGAAATACCAGTACTCTGTGGCTCCGCAGATGTACGCAGCTGAAGACCTGGAGTTTTTTCACAAAAGAGATGTGATTGCCTAATTCACCATGGAATTGTTTACTTATTGATGAATTGCCTAACGGCTGGTGAATTTTAGAAAGATAGGGAAAGGGTTTTATACCACAGGCACAAAACAAAATATAGCCAACATTTCAAAAGCATAATATGTTTTCTTTTTATGTCCCTCTTGGCCAGCATCTGACTTCCATGTTGTGACTGATGTCCCCTAAGCAGTTACACCCTGTCACATTGCCATTCGGGCTACAGGCCAAAACAGCACAGTCCAAATCATCAGGAAAGAGAATAATATTATGAAAAGATCTACTCCTAAAAGTAGCTTAAACAATCTTAAGAATAGGTAATATATAAGATTTTTTTAATCTGTTTTCCAAGTATTGTTACTATTTCTCCCACCAGTGTTTGACACTGTTGTCTGAGTATGACTTTATTTTAAAAAAATAAGGGTTTAACTTTATAAAATTTTAATCAAAAAGTAGACCTGCCTGTGATTAACCACATTCTGCAATCCTTGTTGGTATTTTTTTCTTTATCCTAGAATGGATGTTCCCTGCCAAGGGAAGAGCAAGGGGTATGTTACTGCGATAATGTGAGAATAGACTGGTCAGACAAAAAAGTAAAGTATAATTAATCAAGAATAATCTGGAAACACTATCTCTGTAAATTATGGATGTTCTCAGGGAGATACGAACTGAAAAATATATTCTCTCAGAACTCAGTCACAGTTGTAATTTCATACTTTCACAAGAATTACTTTTCTTTTTATAATGGCATAAAATAATTTTTATAGTTGGTAGGAGTTTTTCCATTCATTCCAGTGGGACCTGGAGCTATTGGGCTATGCTTCAGTAAGTACCAGAAGGTTTTGGATAAGCATAAGCATCATTCTCATTCAACTTCTTCTTGAACAAAGTATAGCAGGGAGAATCCCTCTGTTTAATTTAACATGTGAATAATATTAGTAAAAAGTATGTTTGATTTCAAGTTGCATACCTTGTGCTTTTTTTCCCCCCTCTGTTTTCTGGAGAACCTCTGTTAAGGCTTAGGGTAAGATAACAAGATAACATTCTTTTTCAACACTTACATTGTTCATGAGGAGGACTGAGCTCACTGTTTTCTTCTCGACATTTGAAGATCAGGAGTGTGCCCTCGTCTCTTCATTTTCAAGTATCTATTGGCACTAGCAGCAAAGGAGATGAAGGAATCGACCTTTCAGGCATTGGAAGTGACAACTTCAGAAGCATCAGCTGAGGCAATTCTATCACCCGTTTAGCATTCATTTGAGCACTGAAGATGGCTGAAGAATAGCTGTTGAAAATAGAATAAGAGGAAAAAAATTATATTTCCCCTTAATACATACAGAAATTTCACTGCATCTTTGACAGCTGACAGCATCCTGCCCTGTGCTACACTACTCAGAACTGTGAAAGCCACTTTTCTTCAATTGGCATGATTAGAGCAGAAGATAGATCAGCTGATTTTTGATTTTAAAAGATTATTGTATGGAGGTGAACGCTCTATAGATGGCATGTGAGGAATACAGAGATAGTGTCTTAACTACGGTGTCCAACTCACAGCTTTGGATATATGACACTGAGAAAGAAGGATGCAGAAGAAAGGATTAGGATTTGAATTCATGATTGACAGGTAGATCATAGTAGGTTCACTTCAAACTTTGCCAATCATATGAAAACAGTCTCATTAGTAAATTTTGCCTGAAACTATTCAAGGTAAAAATAGCCTCAATTGAAATTGTTGGAATTACCTGATAGGAAATGTGGGGACACTGGTCATGTCAGATGCAGACAAAATGCAAAGTTCACACAACATGTCCTTTTATTCTGGCAGATCACAGATTTTGTTAGATGTGAAGAGGCATGTTCAGTTTCATTCGACTGTAGGTACACCAAACTCAGAAAGATAGCATGGAGTTCTGCAGCCCTGGTCTTAAAAATAAATATACTATAACCTTGTAATCCTTATGACTTCAGTAGACATATTTTTGTGTGAGCCTACAGTGGTAGAAAATTCTTGGACAGATTTCTGGAATGAAACATTAGTCATGAAAATGTGAACAAAATGTTGATAGATTGTTTAACTGAAAAGGCACAAAAGAAGTCCATGGGTGTAACTGTTAACTTATGGTATTACTGAATAAAGGAATGATTAATAACAGTTGCGATACTGTAGCTGTTCACAACACAGATTCCTGAGTGTTAATGGGAGCAGAGGAAAGTCGGCTGTGCTCAAATGTCACCTGAGTCAGCAAAATAAGTGTTTTTTTAAAACATTTCATTGTACTTAATAAAAGGTAAAGTGAAAGACACTACTTATCCTAATAAATATTGTCTGCTGTCTACATTCTACATTTATTCAGACTATTGCAAAATTAGTATTAAATACTAAAAAATTTTGTTGCTTGGTTAATGGTTGTGCAGGGCAAAAATTAAAAATTAAAACTTGTGAAAATTAAAATACTTTAAGATATTAATGAAAAATTAAAAATATTTTGAAAGACATATTTTAAAATTATCCAGGTAAAAAGTTTACTTCATTTCCAGAAATAATTCCCCAACAAAATTTTCAAGACCTTGAATTTTGTTTTTATTTAGGCTTGGGTAGAATTCTGAGATCTTCCTAGAATTTTTAGTCAAAATTCTAGAAAATCACAAGAAAATAACAACATAAATACAAACTCATTTAATAACGCTCCTATTGCTTATATGTGTTATGGGGTGTGTTAGTATATCCCCCCTACACACGAATAAAAGTAATGTAACTTATACATAAAGATGTAATTTAATCACAAGCATTAAAGTAAAAAAAAAAAAAAAGAAACAACAAACCCACAAAACTATTTTGAGAATGAACCTATTGTCAGTTAACACAGCTTGAATAATCCAAATTATTATCCAGTTTTACAGGAACAGAACTGGTGTATTTTGCAGATTTAGAGTATTTCTTTCGTGCTTCTATCAATAAAAGGAAAGTGTTGATAATCAAATCAGGAAGTAAAGCATTTAAAAGTATGTAACAGTAACTTTATAAAAAAACAGAGAAAATTAGACAATTGTTTTGCCCTCTTAGTTATTACCATCTGTTGGTAATTTCTAATCAGACTGGGTGGTATTTTTGTAAAAGAAAAAGGCTTCAGAAGTTCAGTAAATATGTTTGTGAATATGTGATGGTTTTTTCTTCAAAAAGATAAAACATCCTTTCTTCTTCACATTGTTCCATTCAGCAAAGCAACAAATGTTGAAAAATGTCTGCATCTATTTTCTCTCTTTTTTGTCAAGTCCTATTTGTTAAAGTAGTGTTGTACTCTTTTCCTTTATCTCTGGGTGGAAGAAGGAATTTTATTTGCCATTTCATGGCCTGCTGCTTTTTCTAAAGGTTTCCAACTCAATTCCCCTCACTGGTAGGCAGCAGGGGTTCTCCAGCTCATGCTTAAGATTGTTAGTAGTATCTTTCTGTTAATGTCAAATTGATATCGCTCTGTGATTGGAATGACCTGGAAAGCAAGCTCTGCTGGATAAGCCCTTATTAAGGTGACATATTGTTCCTTTATTCTGAAGTAAATATCTACTTCCAACTGTAAAAACCTCATCAAATATATAGACTCATTTCTTTATTCTACAGTATGAATAGGTAAAACAAGTAAACATAAAAATAAGCAAATATTTTCATTAACATATTTTTCTTTGCCATATGCATTCTAAACATCAGCGTTGAACCACTGACAGGAAGGCAGGTCTTTCTAGGACAGGTTATTAAAAGGATAATCTTATAATATGCTAATAAAAGAGTATGCCAAGGATTTCTCACACACATCAGCAATTTCATACTTTTGGGTAGCCTCAATGAGGGGGGAACTCTGCTGCTTGCATGAAAAAAGCTTTGTGAAACCAGAGCCTAAGCAGTGCTAACAAATACCCATAATACCATGACAGAAACATCTTACTTTGTTAATGGCTTCCACCTGAGGACCTGACATGCAGGAATGAATATAGCTTGTGTAAGAATGCCAGTAAGCTTTCTTGTCTTCCTTTAAAAAAAATCTAAATAAAAAATAATTAGGAAGCTGTTTAATTGAGAAGAGTTTAATTGACTGTGGTAACAGACGTATATATCAAGTGTTAAGTATATAGCAAAGATTCGAGATATGTGAAGATGTAATAGTAGAAGCTAGTCTTTACAGAGCCCCCAGTTCATTCTCTGTGCTGTTTTTAAGCTGGGCTCTGACAGCATTAGAAAGCAGGTACCTTAGAAAGCAGGTACCTGAATTTCTCATTGTTTTCTTGAATTTAAAAGTCATAATAAATTAATCATATCACCATAGTATGCGGTTTGAATGTAGTCACAAAGCCTTCTGTCACCTGGAAAACCTCTACTAAAATGATTGACATAGATTCAAATGATTTGAGATAACTTTATGGTTGAATGAATTTAACAAAACTGAAATTCCTTTTGCAGCAAGCCTGTGTGTAGATTGCAGTGTGAAATATCCTAATTCCTGCCACTAAACCGTGGCAAAATTGCATTGTTCATCCACATGCTGTCTCCAGAAATGTCTCTTAAGTAGATTCAGTAAAAGTCCCGTCTTTTTATCATTTTAACAAAATGATGAACACAGTGGCAGAATAGTGAGAAAACAAGTATGGTTTTTTCATACGGTTTGTTTGCCATGGGCTAAAACCTCATGTTCAAAGTAGCTGTCTAAAATGAGCTTTTTTGCTTCTTTTTTTTTTTTTTTTTTCTTTTCTATTTCTGTTTCTGACCTCAAGACTGTTTTGTTAGCTAACTGGATTACCTGAATAATGGTATTAAGATGTAATTTCTCCCAGAATTTTATATAGAGCCACATTATCACTACACAGATAAAACTTCCACAACCTGATCTGGCTCATTTGGTTCCAACCATGGGAATCTCCTAGCTGTGCTGCAGAGTAAGACAAAGCAGCAGTACCAGGAACCAAGCTACAGCTTTTGGTATGTTTTACTGCTTCTTGGAAAAGTTTTGCTAAATATGACTCTATTATCTTCTATATTTCACTTCTGCAGTGGAGAATAGTAAAAGAAAAGTAATATTGAACAGATCAAACATAAGTGATCATTTCAGATGTCAGATTAAGCATACAAATTGAACAATCCGTAATTATTTCATAATCCCATAGTTTAAAAATATAAAATCCATGTTTTATGGGTAGCAATTAAGTGAAATGTGATGAAATGATGAGCACTCCAGGCCACAATCCTGTTAATGCTGCTATTAGATTGGGCCCCTACTTTTTAAGAGCATCATAGGTGATTTAAATATAAATATCACTTAGAAAAATAGCTATGCTTTTATACAGCCCTCTCTACTTAATTAAATGATGTCACTTGCAAAGTTTTTATGCTTGAAAGGCATTATGTCAATAAAATTGGACAAGGTTCTTTCTTTTTGATGAGATGTACTTAGTAGTTTCTCTTTTGTCTTAAAAGTACCATAAAAATGAAAGATCTTAGGTTGAAACTGAAGGTACTCCTTTGTTTCCATTTTTTAATATTAAAATGGCTTTACACCCATTTTGTACAAAAAAGCTAATATGACACCAAAACATTACCTTAGCATTAAACTACTATTTTTTTAAGATGCTGACAAATAAAATAAAGTAACATCTAAAGATAGTTGTTAGTGTGACATCTCAAGAGACCTGTCTTCTCACTTGTCAGAACTTCTGGTCCTGGGGAGTTTAATACAGCTCCTTGAATGCTTTTCCTAAGTGTAGCTCACCATGTGGAGAGTGTATTATATGATTGCATTTACTTTGGGCTTCAAGAATGCTTCTCAACATTATTTCCTTGAATCCCTGCATAATCTCTTTGGGTCATTTTTCCCACTTTCTATATTTTCAAATGGTGAATGCCAGGCAATACAATACATGAAAATATATTTTGCATCTGTCACCCCTTTCACTTTGAAAACCAGCTTCAGATGTTTTGTGGATTGTATGTTAAAAATTAGTGATCTAGAAGGCAGGATGAACATTTGTCCTAAAAATGGCCTGCTAGTCATGCTAGTATTAAGAAATTCAAAGCAGATATATGCCTTTTGCCAAAAAACCATAGGAGTATAGAGGAGCAAAGGGGAGTATAGGACCTGGCTTATATGTGTTTCCTTTTTTTTGTCCCTACTTTGCTTAACAAATTGCTAAAAAGGTAATGAAAACAGAAACATCACCTACAGTTGTCAGAAAAAAATGTCAACATTAGAGCCTAATTAACAGCCCTTTATTTTGAAGAAAATTGGGGATACATCCATCCTGCAGTATTACTGCAGTTAAAAATACAGGTGCTTAGTGCAATGGAGTATTAGGCTGCAAACAGTATGCCTGAGGGGGTCAAAAATCAGTGAGTATTATGCAAGTAGCTTATGCAAAACCCAGCAACAAAAGATTTTCCAAGAAAAGTGCATGTGTAACATTCTAGCATCCAATTTTCTATTTTTGTTCATTAATACTACTGCTTCCTTTTTTGAAGGATATGGAGGGGACATGAAGGGTGACTATACATTTCATTCTGTGTAATCCTAAGAATGGCAGAGCCAAAGGTAACACATCCTTCTGTAATAGAATTAGCTAAATGTATATATGGAGCTAGCAAACGCTTAAGCAAAGGCATTTTGATAAGTTTTTCCCCTTTTCCATTATGTATAATCATTTGCATTGCTGTTCAAAGGAAGACTTTTGTACCAGTTTTCAGGGAAAAGAAAAAGACTTTTCAAAGGAATGCATCAGGACATACTGTACCACCTAGCCAGTAGTGCATAGTATGATGCTGACTACTTTAATAAAAAAAGTTTTTGTAATAAAAATTTCCAGTTAACTTGGAAATGTAAGATGGTAATGTGAATGCAGTTTTCTAATGCCCTTCTCTGAGTGTCTCAACAGGACAATTACCAGGAGGAGGTAGAAGGCAGACAAGCACACCTGAAACCCCACATATACAAAATAGAAATTGCTGCACAGATTGTTTTGAAATGAGAAAGACCCACATGAGTAAAAGGGTACTGAATCAAATCTGTTACTGGAGGTAAATTATGTGAAAACCTGTGAATAATTATATATCATACTCTCTACTGTTGAGATCTGAAAAGTAATTTGTGACTTCAAACTAGAGCAGAGGTTTATTATGTAAACTTGAATGCTATCCGTAGCATAAGTAGAAGCCTTATTAATATGTAATGCAGCTTTTCCTTTGTTTCTCCCTCCCTCTTTACATACTGTTACTATGACTTACTACATTCAAGAGGCTGTGTTACTTCTCCCTTAGCAAGAAGGGATTTTTGGAGGACATTTTGTTGATGGGAGGTTTTGAAATGGATGTTTTTGTGATTTTGTTCTACTGTTTGGAGGGTTTTTTTGTTTCCTGTCTGCTGTCAGTTCTTCTAACGTGGTTAGAACATGCTTTTTATCTTGAAAATGTATGTATAACTTACCTTATATGCTCCAACAATAATTCTCTTGCATTAATTAAAAGATGATGAGTAATTCTTAAAGATTAATATAACTATAAATACATTAGTTTTGAAGACTTAAAACCTCTTTTCCATTGTATTTCTTTCTTAAGTGTGCTTCCAGCTTAAACTTTTTTTATAAATTTAAAAATTAAATCAGTCAAAACATTTTTTAAGGTAAATCCTTAGAAAAAAGTTTCCTCATATATTCGTGGTGTTTGAAGGTCTGCTTCAGAGCATTGAAAAAACCTAGTAGACTATTTTTAGAATTTCTGATAGCATTTCTGAAAGTTTGGGTTCATTTATTTTAGTACTTCCATTTTAATGTGACACATGCTAATAAGTTAAGTAAGGAACTTTAGTATTTTTTAATTGTGGCATAGGGTGAGAAAGGAAAATTCCAAAGAACAGGATTTTTTCTTTTCTTTTCATCACAAACACTTCTTAACAAAGATGTAGCTACATACTATGTTTCTCATTTAAAAGTGCAGTTATTTACAAGATAGAAATTGTATGTTAAATAGAAAGAAACAAGTGTTTTCAAACAACATAGAAGATTTTTTTAGGAGGGAGTAACATTTACTGTACAAGTTAATCTTCCACATATTTTGTTAATTCAGTGATCATTTATTGATCATGATGCATGTGATAGAGCATGTTATTCTCCCCTGGAGTGAAAGCTGCAAGTGCTGATAGTAATACTGTGTGCCTGTCATTGGTACTGTAGTCCTTTGGCTTTCCTTCCTTCCTTCTCTCCTCCTTTGTCCAAACCAATTGTCTGTCAAATTTTTAAACAGACTTGTAAATGGACATCCCACTGCACCTCAAGCAGAGCCACATTAATTTCAGTGGAGCTCAGTCTGGAACCACGCATCATCTGCATCAGTCTGCAAAGGGGTAAAAATGTGCGCAAACAAATCAATATCCCAGATAGGTACCCTAATATCTTTCAAGCCCATTCTTTCAGTGCATGAATTGGAGTTGTAAGTTGATGGAGTTAGGGAAAATCTGCGTTTGGAGGCTGCTATCAGGGAAAGGTGGTCACAAAAGATGGAGTGAAAACAAATGAGCTGTTGGATTCAGGAAAGCTGACAGTATTAAAAGATATAAGATTAAGGAAAAAACAGCCAAAACCAGGACAGACCCAAAATCCCAAAGCACGACAAGCATTGTGTCTAGCTTTGAGGGATGGGATGGAGTGGGAGGAGGAATTAGAACCTAGGAAACAGTATCTTTCTAGATATCATAGATAAATTCTTAAAAAATATTGATTTTATAAATATAAAAATATTAATATAGTAAGAAACAGCCTATATAAATTTTTCAGGAGGTTGCGCTGTGAAATCAGTCTCATTGCTCTCTTTGATAGTGTAGCTCACCTAGTGGTAAGAAGAAAGCTTTGTGTATGCTATATCTTGAATTTAATAGGGTTTTTAATGTTGAGAGAACGGGTTTACATTAATCTGTACTGTAGAGGGTCAAGGAAAGCAATCAATTATTTTATATTCATCTAGAATAGGACAAGAGGTAATTAGTTTAATTGTCAGTGAAGACAATGTCAGCAAAAATTCTTTAACTACCTGAGGTACTGGGAAAAGCTAAAAACCTATGAATCATCACACTGGAGGTTTCTATGAGTTAGACAAACTCTTGTCAGCGTGATCTAGACAGACTTGCTTCTGATTCAGAGCAGGCAACTTCAGCAGGGTCTATAACCTTTCTAACCAAAACCCCTTTTTTAGTTCAACGCTTGCATGATTACTCTGATTTACATTAGTCTATGACTCTTGGCCATTGAGAGATAATGCAATGAAATAACTACTAACTTCAGTCTTCTTTGCCTTGGATGTACTGTCATTTGGACTGCAACACTTAATCGAGCTGAAAAAGAAGTAGTTAGGGGACTGCCCATTTCAGCAAGTCTGATAATAAGATTTGAAGTTGAGTTTTTTCCTTCTAGTAAACTTCTTAATTCTAAATGTAAGAAGTATATTGTCATTTAGGAAAAGTAGGAGCCTGAATTTGAAAAAGTAGTGTCTGCCTTTATTTCTACTCAGAGCTGCACAGTCCTGAATTTTAGGTCTAATTTCACAAGCTTGATGAATTTCAGTTAGTGTTTGGTTTATTTTCCACAGAAGATTTCTTCAGGTGGCATGCATGCGCAGGCTAGTTCAATGTAGTTGATACAAGTTCTGAATCATTTTGGAGTCCCTTGGATGCTTCCCACTTAGAAATATAAAGAAATAGCAATCTAAAATTATGCTTTGATTGCTTACTTTACAGTAAATTCAGCCCGATTAACTGAAGACTGTTGGAATTCTTGTGGAATTCAGACTGAGAAGACAAATCGAGAACTGCCTGGGGTTTTTTTGTGAAGAATACTTTTCCAGGGTCAGTAACATCTTGCAGTGCCATGGGAATTTGTTTTTGTTTGAGAATTTCCCACAGATGTCACATTTGTTCTAGGGGGCTTAAAGGATACCAGTGAACTTAGTAACTGGGGATTCTTCAGAAGCTGATGTGATTTCTGAGGCTGCTCAGTTCCATGTGTGTGACTCACTAGAGTTTTCAGAGAAAAATTGCGTCTGCTTGTGAAGAAGTAATGCTGTCATTACATAGCACTGGCTTGTACAGGGTAATAGCAGATTGTTGTTAATTTTGTGTATAATACAATTTTCTCTCTTACTTTTACATGTGGGCTAGTGATGGACTGATCTATTAGAAAGGAAAGTTAACTCATGCTCCAAAAAGTAATGCAACCCCCTGTTGTACTCTTCTTGGCCTCCTGGTCTGCAAGGCTCATCTTCCACCCTCCCTCCCTCCCTCCCTCCCTCCCTCCCTCCCTCCCTCCCTCCCTCTCCCTCAGTTTTAGCATCCTAAAATATTGTTATCACAATCCAAGATATTGTTCTGGTTTTGTTTCATCTTGTGTCCCTAAGTTTTCATAACCGTATCCTACATATAATTGGCGTGTTTTGTTCCATTTGGAAATTTCTGTACTGAGGGAATCACAGCTAATTGTTAGAGAAAGGACTGCACTGCATCTAGTCTCCCTTGAGAGGATATCTGTAATGTCCCTACATGAATTAGCAAAAACAGAAGGTACATGACAATGTTGTTATTGTTTATTGTAGAGGTAAGGCAGTCTTCCTGTAAGTCATCAGGTATACTCTCTTCTGCATGTGTTTTTCATGTTTAACATGCGTAACAAAGTTTTATACTAATCAGTGGAATATGAGAAGGAACAGTGTTTTTCCTGAATTCTGAAAGCTGTGGATCAAAATCTGCTCTACTTCATTTGGGTTTTAGACCAACTTTAAGGGATACTGTGCATATATGAATATATAGGAGGCTAAATTTACTCTAAGATAGTAAGGTGAAGTTGTCTGATTTGTGTGATATTATTTCAGAAAAAATCAATCATTGTAATTGGTAGCTGTCATTATATCATACAGTATGGATTTAATATATATAATTCAAAGGCAATATTTATACAGTCCTTTTTAAAAGGAGTCGTTTGTTACATGACAGGGAAGCTGTTGAATTCAGTGAGAGTCAGTAAACAAAACCTAGTGCTCTGGAGATCTGCAATGAGATACTTAACAGCACTCATATCAATCCCCAAATTTCTTATCCTGATCCTTCCTTACAAAATACAGCTAGATCTTTATTTTGAATGGTAACACAGAAAAAGAATATAGGAAGTGAACTAGGAAGGATTCAGAATAGAAATTAAATCCAGTTAGCAGCAGAGAGCATAGAAAATAAATCCTTCCATAAATATTTTGTTCACTTCCTTTCTTTTTTTATTTTCTTTTTTCAGTGGTTCCTACTGGTTGTTTTGCTAGTTTCTGACCAGGTTAGTGTTGTAGCAGAGGTTCATTTTTATTTGAGCATGCAAAGCTAAAAATAAGCTCAGAAAAATCTTTACTTGCAAATGTTTTGAGATTGAACACACTGTTCTCCAGTGCTGTCCTTTTTTACATTGAAGTCTATACCTTCGTTTTTATCTTTGAGGGAACAGAATGAAACAAAAATATCTAGTCTAAATTATTTGTCAGAAACCAATGCATGCAGTGGTCTCCGTTTGATCTCCAACAGAGCTCAAAGAAGAAGTAATGTGTGGCCTCAGTCCCTAGCTGAAATGTAATGGAACAGCAGCATAGCTTTGTAGATACAATGTAGGTAGCACCTAACCTCCTTCAGCAGCTCCAACGGCCCAAGCATAAAAATGTTCATTTTGGCATAAAACTCGCACTAAAGTCAGCTGGAGCAAAACCCAGATAAGAGTGAATAATTTTGAAAACTCAACTCCCTTTTTCAATAAGCAGAATGTTGAAACAACTGCCTGTTTTCTGGTGTAATGATGTCATCACAGAAAATGAGATACCATGTGAAGGGGCTCACAAGCAGTTGAACTGCTAACACTTTGAAAAAAATGCATTTATTACTGTGATTTACATTGCCCTTTTCCTGGCATTAGTTTCTTTGTGAGGTCTGAGCAGCTTTGATATATTCTTGAGAGGTGATATTTTTATGAAGTGAGAGAAAATAGTAACAACGCTTAATTGGTTTAGCAAATTGCTTAAGAATAAAGTTATATTTTAATTTACCCTTCTGTGTTTAGTGATAGTTCATATTCAAGATTTTCAGTAGCTTTGCTCTGTGTTGTGCTGTGTGCATTTTCATTTGAGTTGCTTTCCACTGTAAGGAGCAAATAATGTTCAGGAAGGGAATGGCATGATGACCAGATGACAGTTCAGAAATGGCATAATAATCCTATTACTAATACAATATTTCATGCTATTGAGAGGGGAGAAAAGTTAGGAAACCACAGGAAAACAGTTTTGATAAGCTATGTTAAGCATAGAGAAATATTTCACTTGAGTCATGGATGAAATTTAAATGATGCATACCCTTTCATTTGTCCCCTTCTTCAGAAAACAGAAGTAACCATTAATTATCAATAAATGCAATTTTATCACAAGTAAGAAGTAAGCTGAGTTCCAAGAGGTTCTGTTAGTATACTCTGTAACAGTAATAACTGAAGTTTATATTCTTCGAGGAACTTATTCTGTAAACATGACTTTTTATTACATTCTAAAACGTACCTTCATAAGAAGCTTCCATTTAAGCTTGTAGTGTGCACCACTTCTTCATCCCCCTCTTACTTACTTTCCAACAAAAACTAGAAATATATTCTTCTTGAAGGCAGTTTAATATGAAATAGATGTGTAGTAGGGCACAACCTTTGAGCTTGCTGTGAAGGTAGAGTATACTTTAGAAATATTACAGAGATTAGGAAGCAATCTGACAGATGGTTATGGCTTCAAGACTTAAAAAGCCTCCACAATACAAAAAATAAAAACTTGAGTGTTCGACCTTTTTTTAAGTTGGCCAAAATGTTTCAGATCAAAATAGTATCATGTCAAGGAGCTACCTGAATTTTGGATGTACGCAGTAAAAGATAAATAGCAAAAGTTCATGTTCAGTCAAAAGTTTTGGAGCAACATAAACCTACTGCACCAATCTGTTAATTTTCTTCAGCTACCACAAGTGGTGAGGAAATATTTGAGGTAATCCATTATACTGCTATAATTTCTCTCGATTTTTTAGATTGCTTCAGTAGTAGGTAGTTATAAAAGACTTAAGAAGTAAAATTATGTAGGCATTGAGCATGGAGTATAACTACTGCCATTGTGAAGAGGAGTCTCCAACCTCCTTTGGGTCAATAAGCCAATAGATACTGATGATGAAGGCACCCATCTGACCTTACTTCCTTCAAAATACACAAATATTATTCAGTAGTTTTCACAGACCAGGTCCAACAAGTAATGACTGAAGGAGTACATAAATGAGTGCAGTGGCTTCCCCGCAACTTAATTATAGAGCACAAGGTTACCTTGATTTGGTTTGCTTAAGGAAAAATTCTAAACGCCTGCATTTTTGGGGTGCAAAATGACTACTGACCTGATTGTTCTCTGATACAGATATAGATTAGGAGATATGTTACTGAAAATAAATAAGCTGAGTTAGTGCTGAATTAATCAGAGGCTATTATCCAGATAATCAAACTCTCTTTGAAATATGCTAAGTTTGAATGAAGTCTCCTAGGACAGGTAGCTCTTCCTACACTATAATTGAGTCTTTCATTGAGAGATGCACCTGGTGTCATTTTTGTTTTTATTTAGAATACAAATTCTCCTTATATGATAGAGTTTGTTTCTTGGTGCCCAAAATTACTGAGTGTCATGGTGGCGTTGCTTTCATGATTGGCTTGTAAAGTCAGTTCATGAGAACTTCATGCTCAGTGTATTAAGTGATAAACATAAGGTTTTAATTAAGCCATATAGTACAGCAATAGCTAAATGTTTTGAAGACATTTTTTTAGCAGAACACTATAGTGTAATTGGAGTCATCACGAAAGAAACAAATTATATAGAGATTATAGCTGTCTGTGTGTAGTTCAGCATGCTAAATTCCCAAACCTCCTTCTCCATTGGTGTATAGCAAAATGATTTAAATGTTTAATTGAAAACATGAAAATTCCACAATTAAAAGTCCAAAGCCAAATTATAATAGCACTGTGTCCTTTATCCAGAACTAATCTTCTAGTTTATGCAAGTCACAAATAAACATGGTGCCCAGTATCTTCTAAGACATCTGTAAAGAAGCGTGTTCATGTTTGAACATTGGTCATCTTCACTGAACGAGGTCTGCCTCCATCCTACTCCATCTCCCTTGTACTACATACAGATGTTCTTGCTACACCTCTTATAAATTGGGAGGCAATGCAGTATGCATAAGCAGCTTTCATTTTATACAGGCCACCAGCATGCTAAGAACATACCTGAATATGACTTAGAGGTTTGGGCTTTTTTTTCCCCCCTTTTTTAAAGAAAGTAGTGGCTCTGATTCTCCATGTACCATACACTTTCTATGTTGTTGTTGTTTTTTTTTTTTCTCTTTCTATATAAATCTATTTTTGGCCACTGCCTTGTGTTACAGGGCTAAATTACTTTGTTCCGGTGTGGCTCTTCTCTCTGGAGCCTTATATTCAATGGGATTGCAGTCAGGTTTATAGTGCTGCAATTCTGCTGTGTGTTGCGCTGTTACTAACTACACAGCGTGAAGCAGGTAGAGTAAAGGCAGTATTTAAAGATTTTTGGAGGCCACATGTAAACCTGCTGTACCTCTCTGTGTTCCCTTTGACTTGTGTCAAAGAGCATATTTTTTTCCTATTTTTATGTTCCCCCAAATCATATAATTGTTATTCTCAGCAACAGCAGTATTCCCCCAGATCTGTGGTGGTAAATCTTTGGTAGCAACCAGCAGCTGGCATCATGCTACATATTACTCCTTGACGGTGCAAAGATATTTATCATATTTTATAGGTACAGAATTCAATATGAAGGCTTAAATTGTAGCTTCAAGAGGCGGGTTTTTAAAAATTCAGTTTCTCAACTGAGTAACAGCCACCTGTGCTTTTTGCTCTCGGAAGGAAATATCACTGCTGTTATTTATTTATTTTACAGTAATTAGGTGAGAGCTGTATTAGTGTATTAGTCTCAAGGTGATGCTGTCTTGGCTGTTTCCTGAGCTTTCTGAACCTGGCGTCATTCCTGGTCAGAGTGGTCCCAGGAGATAGGGCTGGATGCCTGGGAGATTTCTGCCTCTTATTAGGATCTGTGAATACTCATTATTCTTGCAAAACAGAGTCGGCATGTGGGGGCTTAGCTGTGTGCACAAGGGGTAATATAATCAGCCTGCAAAGAAGCTGTGCTCACTTCTGCAGAGCATTTATTTTGCTGAGACCGTGAGACAGGAAGGTAATGCAAGAAAGGAGACACAGGGTGATGTGTGGAAAGCTTACTGCTGCCTCCCCACTGTCCTGGGGAGTACCTGGGGGGCACCTGTGGAGTGCTGTGGTTCATTCCTAAGCAAGGATTGCCCAGCTGCACCTTGAGGTCACAGGTGTGCGGGTCCCTGTTGCAAAACCTGTTTCTGGGAGGACGGGTATGCAAGTCACCACTTTCTATAACCAACCACAGATGGCTGCAAACAGCTCATTTTGCTTTTTACTCCTCCTTTGGAGGAGTCAATATACCACTGCCAGACCTGATAGTGCTACATTAAGACAGATGAAGCATGTCGGATACTTAGTTATAATTCTCTGCACTAGGTCTAGGAAATCTATTAGTAATATCAAATTTTGTGTGTATGTTTTAATTAGCACTATTTTAAGAGTGAAATACCTGGTTTTGTACACACAGTTATGCAACAGAAACACAGTAATTTAGTTCTAAGAGTGTTGTGATTTTAGGTCAAAATGTGACTGAAGAGTGCTACTGATGTAGCACTGACAGTGGCTGTGATTTTATTTTTATTTCTTTCTAACTAGAGCTACTTGTTAAAACTCAGACCATAAAGGAGACTAGACACATGTGAAATATGTATTGTTAAGCTTTGTTCAGTTCTTAATCACTGATTCGTATAATTCTTCTGACACAGATTTTTGGTTAAAAATGTAAAACAGGGATAAAAGAATTGAGGTGGAACTTTGGTTATAATTTTTTTTTTTCCACATACAGAAATAGAAACAATTGCTGTGCAGTGAAATATATAATCCTAAAATATATTCTCTTTCATTAGTATGAAATATTCTATCTTAAACTGGCAAACACAATTGGAATAACAGTAGGTGTATATAACATATAACAACATGTGAGGATGTGACTTAAACAATAAAAAAAGGAAGTCATTAGCTCACAAAAGAAGCAACAGCACAGTTAGTATTATGGAACTAATAAAAATCAATGCTTGCCTTTTGTACATATGATAAATCAATTTTTGCTTTTTGTACGTACAGAAATCAATGTACTGTAGTGAGTCCTTTGGATAAGGAAAAGTCCCTCTGACTCTCAGTTTGTGATCTTCAGATGCAGCTAACTTTGATGGGAATCGGGAATACTTTATTTCTGATAAAAGGACAGATTTATTTTATAGAATCTGGAACAGTTTTCTGATTTGCTTGTGGTTTTATGAGGGTGCTGTGTTGGTGAAGGAAACCATTATTACTGGTAGTGATCACATTCATTTAAAATGGCTGAAGCAATGCAATTCAGTGAGCAAAATTTGCAAATCAATGCTATAAAAATTATATGTTGTGCTTGAGTTGAACATCTGATGTGTCTGTTGCCTATAAAACTGAGATATAGCACATAGTGCAATGATGTGTAAGTGGATACATAGTAAGTACAGATAGTAGTTATTATTCTTTTCTTGCCTGTATTTCTTTTCAGCACCTATCAAGAATGCATCTGTGTTTTCTGTAAGACAATGCTTTCAAGGATATGTTTTTATTAATGATTTAATATTTCAGACAGATTTAACTCAAGCTAAACAACAGATTAACGTGACATTTCAATAACAGTCATTATTAGACAGAGTGACATAACTAATTTTATATGTTTTAGAAGTGAACATAGGTGTAAAATTGATGCCCTGAATTATTCTGTGTACTTGAGGACACTGAACTCAATTGTTTTGCATTATGTTCATACCTTGCCTTGGCTTTTGATTTAAATTTCCTGTTTTCATGTATGGTAAAGTTAGGTACCCTTTTCAATTTCCTTTTTTCTCTTAAGTTTTCACTGCAATGAATAACCAATGGCCTTTTCAGAAGGAAGACTGGCTATTTTGATAAAATTTTAGCTTTTGTTGTTGCAGACTCTGTGGTGGTTCATATTTGGCTTTTTTAAGCTGCCAGATCTTTTCACTTCTGTCTATATAGGAGAAAGTTTCGGTATTCGCTTTTGTTCTTGAAAAGCATCTGTCCATCTCATGACTGACATTTAAATCAAATTCCATTTGTAATGGCTTGTTTATTTATTTTACAAACTATGAAATTTGAAGAAGCAAGAAGAAACACTTCTTTTAAAATGAAAAAAAAAAACAAACTATTCAAAGCAGTTCTTTTATTTCCATTTGGCTTATTATTCAGACCTCTATAACTCTATGGATTTGTGAGTTTCCAAAGAATCTGATTTTGTCATCAACTATGGCTTTTACTGACCTGGATATCCTTCAGAATTCAAAACTAAACTAATACTTTCCTTCTCCACTGTGCTTTGTGAACATGAACTGGTCAGTTCTAGCAGTGGTATTACCGCCTTCATAATTTAGCAAGTACTGTAAATATTATCCTTGCAGTTTGAGACTCCAGACCTGGTGAGACTTCAGATTACAGAGCTTTCACGCTGGAGCCTCAGCAGAAGGAGGAGGTCTTCACACAGCCCCTGGTGCTGTGCTATAGAGTGCACTCTGGCCTTCTGTATTGCACAGCTGTACAAGCTTCCAAAAATTGAGTTTTGCCAAAATATTACATTACTCCTTGTGAACAGACTGCAAAAGAAATTAATCTGGGAGATGGTTTTAGTCTGGAGGAGAAAGGATGTTAGTTCTCATTCATGTGGTCAAAGTGGATCCAAATTTAAGTAATTTGTAATACTGCTGACATCATGGCATTTGACCTCCACATGTCTCACCCTGTGTGGTGTTAACAGTTTTCACTTCTGACTTCCTATTTGATCTTAATCCACTCCTTGGCAAACTAGAACAGATATGATTTCTCTTAGTTTTTACTACTCCTGTATTCCAAAATATAATTGTAGCCCAGCCTTACTTCCCAGGTATACGACTAAAAATGGTTGCATTTTTTAATTAAGAATTATAAATAGATGAAACAAAGAATGGTTGCACCAGTATGTTTCTTAATAGTTCATGTAGTTTCGGTCATATCTACAGTGAAGTTTCCTATGTATCCTTCTTTGTAGGGCTCTTCAATAAGAAGAGTAATATGTTGTAATAGTTCTGATTCCACATGCAACACCTTCAATGAGTAAACAAAGCAAAACTTTATTGAATTAATGGTGTTCAAATCTCTGTAGTGTACTTAAGTTTATCATTTATAAGCAATTTTTAGGAATTCTGTGCACAAATGTGTTTCAACATTTGTTTCAAAAAAAACCCACCACATTTAGCATCTTTCATATAAAGTTTCACATTCTAATTTACAAACCTCTTCTAAAAAGGTCTAAATATCTGTTAATCTTTTTATCAAGAAAAGCATTATAGAGAACTTATGTGTTTGGTAGGGGATCTGATATGCTGACACTTCATAGCAAAGTTGTATTCTGGAGATGTCTGTAGAAGCATACAATGAATTTCACAATTGCTCTTTCATGCATGGTAAGTATTTCAAACCTAGTTTAAACAGTCTTCTTCAGAGCTCCTAGGGAGACATGCTGCCTCAGGTAGCTGGATTCAGCACCAGGATGTTTTTAGTCACCAAATCTGTAGCCTAGTGGTCATCCTTAGAACTTCAACTGAGTCACGTGTTCAGGGCTGTACCTAAACCTGGATAATGGATAAGCTTGAGTTAGTCCCTTTGCTCATGGAATTAAGCCCATTGCATAGTTTGTGAAAGGATTGAATGTGAATAGAAATCATGTTTTTTCCAGTGATCACTTAAACTACAATTTTGTGACTTGAATTTATGTTTAGTTAGTAATATGCACTTAACAGCATTTCAGCTACAATGAGTGGATTTAACTTCTAAAGGCTAAACCAGTTGGCCTCCTCTAGTCGTTGCTCAGCAAATGGTACCAAACGTCAATTTATATCAGGGCCATGCCTGACTGGGAAAACTCGTTCCCCAGGTCACATTTATCATACCCTCACTGTGTCCTTTGCTCCTGTTTCATGTTCAGTTCACTTTACATTTTCTGTGTTCAAACCCATCCTTAAGTCATGTTGTATGACTTTCCTGTAAATCGAAAGGTTTATAACTGTAACATTTTCAAACAATGGGAATGAGGAGAGACCAAATAATTTTGTGTCAAGAACTTGATGCAATTATATATTTTTGCCATGTGTTTAGTTAAAATCTCCCATGCCATACAGTATTGTACATGTCAAAACACACCTTGCTTCAGTAGATGTAGTTGACTGCTAAAAATCGATAAATCTTTTTACGGTTTGCCACTAGGGAACATTATACGATGTTTATTAGTTGGCGTTTTTACCCTTCAGAGGTAAAAAATAACAGAACTGTTGAGTTTTAGTGTATCAGACTACTTCCCTGATGGTTGACTGTGCAACACTGCTGTGAAATGTCAGCATGGCTAACATGAGCAGCAGCAGTCTAGCTGCAGTGGTGAGGTGGCTGCAGTAGTCTAGGTGTGGCGTGGGACCTCTTTTCACAAAACGTTTTTTCGTAGACCTTTTTTTGATTTTCATGCTTCCTCAGCTGAAACCTCAGTGCTTTGGTGCTAGGTCATATAAAACCAGCCATTGCAGACGAAGAGGAATGCTGGCATTTAGGGCTTGAGTGGGATCAGCAGGCAAGTTTACTGCACGCAGCTGCAAGGGCTGCATGAATCTTCCTCTCTCAGCTACAAGAGAGGGGACTGTGGCTGGGACTGTGAGGAGCCCCCAGATCTGTTTTAATCTTAGCATTTCTCAGCTGTCCCCTCCTTACCAAGGTGCTGCCCCCTACATCCAGATCTGGTGATCAATGCACACAGTTCAAGACCATATGTCTGATTATATCCTTTTTATACCACCGCTTAGGTTAATGAAAAACATCACCATAAGAGATTCTGAAATACAGAAGGCTTGAAGTGCTTTTTTCATACATTTTTCTTCCTTTTTTAATACTTCCCTAAGGTTTCATCTTTGGTTTTGGTATTTTTTTTAAAAACTCCAGTTTTACAAACCATTGGTAAGTGACATGGATTAAAGAAATCATATTTGGATATTTTATGAACAGTGAAAACTGACAATTTCTTAGTTTAAAATAGCAGTCACTAAAAAGTGTTTTGCTTAGCAATTCATGCAAATGATGTAAATGTGAAGGAGATATAACATTTTATTCATGCTGGCAAAAAGGGAGGTAATTTTATAGTTTTCCTGTTCTTTAGTCCCTGAGCCTGGGGGAGTCCAACACAGATTTTGTCCTAACAACATGTATCACAAAGGAAAACTGGCTACATGTCTGTTTTCTTAAATGACAGTTTAAAAGTTCTTTTACATTTGTAATAATTTCAAGTGCTGCTCTTTTTATAGGTTTGGGAAGTGGTGGGCTGGAAGCTGTTATCAAAACCCAGTAATGAAGACTGGAGGCAAAAATCTGAGTCAAAGTAGGCAAGTGAGCAAAATTAAAACAGAAGTTAAAAATGGTCCTTGTTTCAGCTATTCCCTGCATACTGAAGAAGCTTCAAATAGATTTTTCTGTTGAGATCTAGGCCAAAATAGACAATCTGAAGTTGAGATTGTCACCACTAACCTACACTTTTCCTGCTTATTGCAGGTGATGTTTACAGTCTTAAAGTTGTTTAAACACGTCCATCTTCTGTACAGCCTTTTTAAATGTGCAGGAGAAATTGGTATAGAAGACAAAGCTAGATAGTATCTCATTATCCACAGAAGTAACTGTGCTTTCACATAAACCCCTCTTTAAAGAAACGTGATTTTGCCTTTGTTTTGTGATTGTATTAAAGCTTAATATCTTTCATTCCTATATGTTGTGTCAAGCTTCGGAAACATTAGGTTGCCTGACATGTTGTTGCTGCTTTCTTTTTGACATATTATCCCATGAGGCAAATGAGCAATCTGCACTGGCATATTCTCTGGTGGCTTCCTATCAACATAATTAATTCATAACTTAATTCCCTTTGCATGCTGTTCTGTATAGAAGTAGTTAGATGGAGCAGGTGTGCCAAAGGGCTGAGGGAAGTCTTGAAGGCAAGATGATGAGTGAAAAGGTTAAGGTACAAGAAGTAGATTTTTTTCTAACTGTAGTCAACTGCAAGCACTGCTATCAGAAACAGGACGTGCCCTGAAGTAATGGGCAGTCAAGCAGACCTGGCAAGTCCCTGAACCCTGCGGTAACCAACCTGTACACCAAACTGGAAAAATCCTGCGAGCAGGATCCTTAATCCTTAGCAGTCACCTGCACAGGTGACAGGATCCCAGGGGTGAGAAGGAAGATTCCCCAGGGTGTGCTGTGTCATCCTAGTCCAGATTAGAGACCCCTTTTAACATCTCCTATGCACTGAAGCCCACTCTGTTTTCTCCACTATTTTATAGATGCAATACATCTGGTCTGTTCATGTGTCTGTCAATACAAAAGGGGAAAAAAAAAAAAAGGTTAATGGTTCAACATATTTATTACCGGAAACATTCCACACCACCTTCTGCTTTTTATCTTTATTCCTCAACCTGCCTGCACATGTTTTGCTATCATCCACCCACTGCGTTATTTCAGCACTGCCTATCGGTGGTGTTGGGAGGCCAGGCAGTGAATCTCCTCGCCTCCTGGTTCTGCTCACCCTGAGCAGAGCTGAATCTGTTTGGTGGCAGTTTACACACAGACACTGGCTATGGCAACGCTTTCTGCAAACGCCCGTCGGAATTCTTAGCTGTGGAGTTTCATCCAAATGATTCTTTGGCGGTTCCCTGATGCCCATCTTTTCATAATTAAGCCATCACACTCTGTAATGTATTGTCTCCAACACAGCAGTACAGAAATACTTCTTTTAGGAAGACAGTTTGGACTGATAAAATAGTTAAAATTTTAAGGTCAGTTTGGGGAAGAATTATTTTAACACACATAAATATATCCAGATTTGGGTGTGGTTGTCTAGTCTTGATAAATTTTTGTTACATAAATTTCCTCATACACAGATCTCCAGCATGAAAGTCCTCTGAAATGAGCTCTCTAAGAAGATGGCATAGGTACTAAAGCTATATAGAGAATGACGATTACTAGAGCCTCCTCCTCTCTTTCCTCCCTCCATCTATGTGAAACAACACTGTAGCAGACTAGAGAGATACACATTACTTATTTTCTGGCATTATGATCTGGGTGGATTTATTCAGAATCCCTGAGAGGCTGCAGAACAACCACATTTTGATTTTGCTTTTTGATTCTGTGAGAGAAGCACTTTCTGCTCATATCCCAAAATATGGATTTAGGTTTGCGTGTGCCCTAGGGCAAGCAGCAATCACTTTAGGGTCAATAGCAGCTTTTCTGTGTGTTAAAATGTCATCACTTCTAAGTGTTGTATCTTACTACCTTCGAGGAGTGGGATCTGAGGGTTTCCAGATTCTCACTGGATCACAAGCACTGAATTTAGCCCTTAAAGGCATTCAATGTCATGATGTTTTTAAAAGCAAGAGTGTTGGGGTTCCTGCTTAGAGACCTTTTACTGCTGATAATTTAGATGTCTTTGAGAAGGATGAGAAGCACACTTCTAATACTTTCATTTTACAATCCCTAGTACATTCTTTACATATTTTTCCTCACAACAAGATTTATGCATGCCAGCTCACACAATTGCAAGGTATAAATATTTTGATTAATACTTGTGTAAAGGGACATATATAACCGACATTGGCCCATCAGTCCTGAATTTGATATGGGTATGTGACTAAATTGTAGTGATCATTGAATTTCATTTTTTTATCTCACAGTTTTCTACCCCTTCATCTTTCAAGGAGTAGAGTTGGCTTATGCCCAAAGGCAATGAGAAGGTTAATGAAACACAAAAGGAGCATATTTTCCATCATTAAACTATCTGTGAACCATGAAGCGATGAGCCAAATATTGTACTACAGCTTAATATAGTGTTATTTATTCTGTACATGCTTATAACAGGAATCTTGTAACCCTAGTGAGTTCCCTGTACATGAAGTAACTGGGTAAAAGCTGTGATCCAGAATTATTTCTCAATGACCCTAAATTTGGGGATTGGACAGTCCCTTGAGTGACAATTACAACGTGTTTAGAAACTGCCATTGCAAATCTAGGATTTACCTTCATATCTTACTGGCACTGTGTTATCTCAGGACACTCAGTAGAATATATCATAGTATTCCCTAGTAATTATGCTATATTAAAGTCTTGATTCATATTCCTGATCAGTCAGTAAGTAAATAGACTTTGAAATCAGTAGGAGCTAAACATGCTAATGTACCTTTTAAAAGTATTTTATTTTGTTATAAGCATTTTTTATGCAACTTCAGGTTATATAATGCATCATGTTACATAATAACTGGATACCTCACATTTATTCTTCTAGGATTTCAAAAGATACAGCCTGCATTATTTATTTTTAATCCCTTGTGTGGATACAAAGTCCAAGCCCTGCCACCTGCAAGTACTCATCAGTGCACTAAAATGTACTAGTAAAATTTCTGATAGTGCACAACTTCTGACTTTGTTATGATGCTGGATTTCTTTCATATTTTAATCTTTTTCTAAGGCAACCCTTCCTCACAAAGGTGTAGCAGTATGCAGGCACCTTACTGTCCTAATATTACCTTCAGGCATACAGCATTGTGGCATGCTGTAACAGAGCTGCTTTCAGGGTATGGTAGGTAATGAGGATCAAACTCCCTAAAATTTTTCTGTCTTCTCCTTTATGTGTTTTGTTTAAGCATCCAGCCACTATCTCCAACTTGTTGCTTAACTACCGTTTCTCAAACTGACTTTCAGTCTTTTGACCACTTCCTCAGCAGAAGCTTTTATTTTGGAAAAATGAGCTGAGATAGTTTGTTTTAGAGTATGTGTGACCAATCCTTTTATATTCCTTTATTCAAAGCAACTACCAGAGCAGCCAAGGATGCTACGTTGGAAATTAGATCATTCAAGGGATGCATGATGAAGACAGTAAATGAAAGTCACCAGATGATACAGACATTTATGCACCACTTGCTTACAGTGGAGTAGTAGTTGTGAGCCCATTGAATATCCAGTGGCAGATGTGGGAAATGTGCAGCTACTTGTTGACTGTTGCAGAACTTTTATATGGGGGAATATCATTCCTGCAGTAGTCCATCATGCTCCTCCTATCCCTGCAATGCAGTCAGCTGTGAGATCAGCAAGGGTTGGTTTGATGATGGAAATATAGCTTGCTGTCCTGCCTAGGATTAGACAACAGTAATTAGTTTGGCATCAGAAAATCCAGAGTAAACATAATTATCGTCCACTGACAAGTTGCGAGGCTGAGCAGGAGGGTTCAGTGCCATTACTATCCCAATGGCAACTCTTGTGGGCCCAGACTGATCTTTGCCTCATGAAACTGAAAAAGAGATGATAAAGAATTATTTACTATTTGAAGAGGCACAAGTTGGTTTTGAGACACTGAATAAAATTATATAGGCAACAGAAATATCACAAAACTAAGCCAGATCATAACTCATCAAATATTGCTGCTATTGTTGCAAGCTACCTCAGAACTACCAATGTTCACATGTGCCACTTGCTTCTTCACAGCAGTGACCTGCTGGAGCACAGCAGCCAAGAAAGGCCAATACATACTGACCGTGGCACATGTCTTTCCTCATTAGAGCGTGAGCACTTTGCATGGCACAAAAGTTTGGGCCAGCACCTACTCTACTGCCATCTGAACAAGAGAAGAGTCTTTGCTTCGCTTCCTCCCCATGTTAAGACAAAACTTATTTTCTTTTTAAAAAAAAGGTGAGAGAACAAAACAGTCATTACTCCAGGAAAATTTAAATAAAAGTGTACTGATATACAAAGCTAAACTGATCTCAGTACCTACAGAGAGGAACTGCTGCTGCTGTTTTGTTCTTAACATTCAGTAATTTCTACCAGATTATTGAACTGAGGTGCAGCATGCAAGCAGTTTCCTTTGTACTTGAATTTTTGATCTTGAATACAAAAAAAATGTATTTAGTGAGTAGAACTACTACTTCTGATGAATCCTTATTAGTATGTTTGCAGCGTGGCATAGTCCAAGTATCCAGTTGCTGGGTTCTTTCCAGATATACTTTGATATCTTCACCACACTTAAAGTAACTTGAATCAGTACTGTCTGTATACATTTTTGTTTCCTCTGTTTGTAAACATTTTTACTTTTGTCTATATTAGAAGCCTCTGATAAAGTGTTTTCTTTGGGAATCCAGAGTTTTTAGCTGACTATTGCTTTTTTAAAAAAAACAACCTACAACAAACACCACCACACACTAGTTTTCAGGGACAGATTTGCTGGGGACACAATGTTTTTGGCATGCTCCTCTTCGCAGGTTGTGATTGATTAACAATTTGTCACCCTGTGTACCTTCTTTTACCACATACATGCCCTAGAAACAAACTGGCTACCTTGAATTAGAGGTCTTTTTTCCCTAGCATTTACAGGGGGGAGAGAAGTGTTTGGACATTGTGATGGGACGTTGGGAATGAAATGCTGAGGCTGATGTTTTTTCTTCTTTTATTTTTTAATGCTTGTGGTATGGAGAGTTGTAAATCACTGGTTTCCTTTTCCACCTTTCTCTGTGGTTTTGTTGAGTCTGAAAGATCTCCTGGGTCTCTCTGGGCTCTGCATCTTGTTTCTTTTCCCTATGAACTCTTCCTTGCCTTGCCTTGCCTTGCAGGGAACCTTCCTCTGGGCATTGCAAGAACCTTCTGCATTCCTGGGATGGTACCGAGTCCCTGTGCAAAATGGCATTAAGCTCTACACGGTATCCACATGTGGCAGCACTGCCTTTTGTTTATGTCCTTTGTCCTTCTGCTTCAGAACTCTGCTTTCCCCATGTGGTGAAGAGCATCTTCCATTAGATTCTGTGTCTTTTTTTAAATGTCCAAAGGGACATTTAAAATTATCTGTATTACCTCTGATTTCTGGTAGTTGGACTTCTGTGCTGTTTTATTTTACCCTCAAGGCTGAAAAAAATCCAGGATCCCTTTCCTTATCTAGGGCACTAACATCCACTTGTGCTAAGAACTTAGGCAAAGAAGGAAATTTTCCAAGACTTGGTGACATCTTAAAGCTTATGAATGCATAGTCATGTAATTCTTGAGCAGCAGAGGTAGAAAATCTGGCCAGCAGAGACAGTGTTGCAGAGACAATGTCACTGTCATATTGACATTAGAGCTGTTTGTGCTGACAGACACCTACACAGACTGCCACAGTGGAGAAGTGTCAATCAAAGGCTCACATAACTCCAAGGATTGATATTTCTTTACTTGCAGAAGGTCAGGGTTCGACTGTTGGGACTGAAACTAGACAAGAATACATGTATGCCCTGGACCGCACTGGTAGAAGATGCTTTATAGTGTAAACCATGTCTGATATATTTTCTGGAAGAAATATATCTCAAGATAATTCCTCAAATAGTTCTCAGCCTAGATTTCTCTCTTCAGATGTCCTTGGTTGCTTCACAATCTTTCTTTTGGGGGACTGTTTGATACCAGCCCCCAGGCTGCTTGTGTTCCTATCCCGCTGATGACAGCTCTTGTTCAAAGGACATTTGTAGCAGCTATTTAATTCTGTGCGGGGAGCAGAAGCCTTTGAAATGGATGCAGTTGTGGTGAACTGTCAGAAAGGAGCATTAAAGAAACAGTTTTCCTGTATTTAGAATATTGTTAGCATTTTACATAATTTAAACAGTTGGGAAGTCATGTTTTACTTATTTGAATGCTTCTTACTGTGACAGGTCTTGCAGCAGAGCTGTGAAGGGAGTGGAAATATTTCAAAGTAACCCAGATTACTTGGGCAATACTGAATTCTGCAAAAAAGAGGTGATCTGAAGGGATTAGGCTGTGCTCATACATCCCTAAAAGTATTAGAGAACAGCAGCAAGCAAAAATATTAATTTAAGAAAGATCTGTTTTTTTCCCCTCCTTCTTTCTTTCCTATTTCTGGTAGACAGGTCTGTCCTCACACCACTGTGGGGGAGGCAAAGGTTGTCATGGTTCGGAGGGTATTCAGTGGTTTTGAAAACTGCAGGTGAAATTAGGAAGAAGGAAGGAGTCCCAGGAATTTCAGTGGTGGATGATTTTGCTAGAATTAGGAGTAAACATAAATGATCATAAAAGGACTGGACAGTTTCATAAATGTAGCTACATATTCTGTGGAGCCTGTTCAGCAGTATTCAGAGTCTGACATCCTAGGGTCTTCAGTTGCTTTTCATGACTGTATGCTGAAAGTATTTATATATGGATGGATAGGGAAACTCTTGCCATTTCACTGTTTAAAATAATTTTCTAATATTTACCAAAAAAAAAAAAATGCCAAAAAAGCCACCCTATCATCTTGTTGAGTCATTACCAATCCTGCAGATAAAATTAGGGAATCTTTTCCTTGGTTTATGATTGTCTGGTTTTGTGCTTCTTGGAGAACTTGGGCTCCTTGAGGAAAACTGACTGCTTTTGTTGTTCTTTTGGAGAAAGCCTTTGAACGAGCTTCCTGATCATAGATTTTTGAAAATACAGTTCAGTTTATTTGAACCTGGAGTAATGGATGGACAATGGGCTTAAAGAGAAAAGCTGAAACATTTCTACAAGCTTGTGAATTGAGGAAGGCCCAGCAGTTGTATTTACCAACACAGTATAAAAGTAGTAGAGGGCCAATGCCAATCGTCTATGTCTCTTCATCTGTTTATCTGCTAAGATGTTAAAGCTGGGAACTTACTGTGCAAGAGCAAAACAGGAAAAGCTTATGTGTGGGAACTGGAGAAAAGGACAGGGAGGGATTAGTTATGTGATAATACCCTGTAGAGCATCACCTGAACTCAAATCTGTCATCCCAAATGGCTTGGTTACCATCATGTCTGATTTCAGATAAAAGCCAATAGTGAGCAAAGTGTGTTGTTTTTTTCCTGTGATTATGCAAAGCATGGTTGTCATGTCTTGACACTGAGAAACAGCTGGGTTAATTCCAAGGTTTGCCCTAGCCTTCAGGTATCTAATTGGCATGCTTAACTCATGAGTTCAGTCCTCCTATCACCCTCTGTAGGCAGGGGGATAGAGGACAGGGGAGTCACCAGAAAGTCACTTAATTAGGCTGAATTTGTTTCTGGAGGCCCTCGTCTCTATTGACAAGCCTTCAAACTACAGCTCCATCACTGGACATCATTGGTACAATGAATTCTGGAATAATCAAGCTTTTCACTAGGTCAGGACGTCAGGACATCAGTGCTGAGATGTTGAGGTACACACACTCAACCAGCTTGTCTTTTTCACTATCCATTTGGATAATAATGCTCTTGAAATTGTTATTGATTCTTTTGTCAATTTTAAACTAAAACTGTGATTTATTTAACCAAAAAATGTGAATTTTGACAGAAAAAATCCATTTCTTCTACCAAAGATTTAGTATTGATTAGTTTCCAAAAATAATTTAAAAAATCATGTTAAGTTCATTTATTCAAATATATCCGAGTATTCAAATATGTATTTTTGCTTTTCTTCAGTCATCAGCTTCAGTAAGTTACACACACAAAACAGATACACTCTTGGCTTCTAGTGCTTCATCTTTGAAATTCATGTTCCTCTTTGTGTACTGGAAAAAATTGCAGTCAGTCCGTTGCTGTGCCATTTGGTTTGACAGGGTCAAAAGCTTCTGGATAGCTGAAGCCATGGGTTGCCATCCCTCCACTACCTCCCTTTGTGGTGGCATCCACCAGGTGACTGTGCAGCCCCTCAGGAGTGCTGCTCAATTACTCATACATTGATACTCATTCTTTCTCCACTTGTTCAGACAGTTTCAATATGGGGATTTACAAATAAAAATATAGTCGTCAAGAAGTGAGTTGTCTTAGCAAAATACTACATCCCTTACTGCAGAGAGCTGAGTTACCTGGCAAGGATGTGTGCTTATTCACTCCACTTTGTGCTGGTTTTAGCGTGGGCCAGATTACGTCATGGCATACAGTTTAGCACAGGAGAGGAATCAAGTCAAGACCCTGCTGTCCTTAGCAGTGAGCTAGGTCTAGCTGTGTTTGTCTGCACCTGACCAGTGGTGGGTATAAATGATGCTAGTTTCTTCCCCACTTTCCTCAGGTGATATTCCCCAAGTGATCGTAGCAACAAATGCTACACATTTATAGCTGAGTTTTCTGGAGTGGACCCACTGACATTAGAGGTGCTTTATATTGTTCTACTGTGGTCAAGAGTTGTTCTATGTTGAAGTGAAGCATCAGACTATTATACTGATTTTTTTTTTAATTTATTTTGAATACAGCTTAGTATCATCACTGGAGTTTCAACAGAAGCGTGAGATTGAAGTTATGACAAGGTATCAAGGCAATGCAAAACTATCTTTCTACACATCATCAGGCAGAATGCATGAAGTCATTTTAAAAAATAAAAGCAAAATGAATTAATAGCATAACAATTCATACTTCTGAGAAACTAATAAAAACTTTACAAGAAAATTTATGTTAAAGTAACAAGACCTATGTTGTCTTCTAGCTGGTTGTCATAGTCCCATTTCAAAATATCACCTTATAATAACAACTCAATCTTGCATCATTGCAACAACACTTCCTTGATATAAACATTTAAGCATATAGTGAAATATGGGGCACATTTTAAACTTCATCCTTTAAAGCCCTTTAAAGGATAAATCCTTTAAAAAAGGATTTAACATAATCTCAGTTTGATAGATATTTATGATATAAAAGGTCTATCCCACCTGCTCTTCTCCTTTGTTGAAGTAGGATTATTCTTTGTTATTTGGTAATACTTTATTAAATTGATTGTGTTCATTTAGATATTTAAACTCAGTTTTCTTCCCCAGAGTTCTTTCCTTTTGTTAGTGTTTGGCAGCAGTGAATGGATTAAATATATTTAGTATACAAAATTTAAATAAAACAGGAATGGCAGCTGTCCAATACAGCAATGTAGCTTAGCATAATCAGCACTATTAAAGCAGATAACAAGTCTATTAGCTAATATTAATTCTTAGACAATGGGTGCAATTAAATGTAGCACAATACAGAGGAATTCAATGCTTGGAAAGACATCAGTCTGGCTAGTTTATCAATATCTGGTTTTATTTTTAGAAATGTGAATACTGTTATTTTTAATTATGCCTGATTCTATCTCCTTGAGTACCCCCTTTTCTACATGCACATTTGGATGTAGAACTTTGGATTTTGTCCTCTCCTCATCAACCTTTCTAATTTTTTTTTTTTTAAATAAATGAATGAATGAATGAATGAACCTTTTCAACCACTCTGTGCATTTCCTCCCATTATGTACATTACTCCCATCCAGCAACAGGGAGAAGCTTCAAACTGCATATGTTATTCCAAGTGTAGTATCAGTATCAAGTCATATGGATTAAGAAATCAGTTCTGTGAATACAGCTGCATATAACAAAAATCTCAGATTCCTAATAAAAAGTTGTACTACGCATACTTCTCTAAACATAGCTTTCAATATGCCAAGTCTCTTTGGTAGGTACATTGGGAAAAGTGTCGTTAAAATCTCCTACTCAGTGTGTGTGTTCCAAGTTGCTTTCTCCAAATATTTTTGTTTCACATTTAGTGTATGTAAGGCAGACTCTCTTTCTGTGTCTCTGTATTATCATTATTAGTGCTTTTTACATCAGAGTGAGCACACTTTAATAAAATATAGTGGGTGATGTTGAGAACTTAAAATTTTAACTTTCGATTAGCTGTTAATAGAGCATACCAATATAGGATGATCCTCAGGTCTGGGGAGGAGTTCCTCTTAATAAGATACCATTCCTTTGCGTTACATCCCTAATCCCACTAGTCCTTACAACAACTTTCAATTTAGTATCTGTGAATTTAATTAATGTTGTTATCCCATCAGATTACTTATGAAATTGTTAATTAAAATTGAAATTAGCGCTGTTGTCTATACTCCCCTACTGAAAAACTAATGCTAGCTAGGAACGTGTGAAATCACTGAACACTAAACACAAATATATTATATTTTTACTATCTTGAATGACCTATATGAATGACCTAGACTACCACTTTTTAATTTAAAACTTTTTGAGCAAAGATGTGCAAACTATTTTTTACATTTTTTCATTGAATAATTTCTTCTGGCTTTCTCTGTGGTGATACAGTAGAAACCTCGGAGGACGTTTTCAGTGGAAAACTAGAATTATGATGATACAAATTCTGAAATACTATAAAATTCATGAACAAAGTTATAGAAAAATGTAAAGGAGATAAATCCAAATGATAAGGACATTGTAAGATTTGGTGAGGTTGATGGTTGCTTTAGGATGCAAACAGATTTGGGAGCCTGAGTTTTTCACTTTATGAAGTTTGGGTTGTTTTTTCCCCTGAATTCAGTATGTTTTAGAAATGATCTGTGATAGTGTTCCTTCTTTTCACCCTTCAGACTTCTGAACCCTCTGGAGCATAAAATTTGTCTTGAAAAGCTTCTCTCTGTTAGACAGAACTCTGTATCCCAGTTGTGGTTTGCTCTTTCCTCTCATAAGATAACCAGAAATAAGAACCCATTTCTGGTGGGTTTACACCCTTTCAGGATTTAGTAAAATTAAAGCATTTTGTTGAATTTTTGCAGAGGTATATTTTTATAGCATACTCTGTCGTATCATGTTATTTCTTGTGAAGCTATGATGTGCACTGTTTTCCTGCTTGAGTTGATACTGCATGCCTGCTTGAACAGAGTTTTATTCAGAGGGTATACCTCAGTGGGCATGCAGTCAATTGTAGAAACATTCCCTGATTTCATGGTATAATGTACGATGATAAGTCATGTTACTATAAGTTGGAAAGAATATTTTTCCACATCCAAATGCTTTACAGTCTTACACTGGAAGCCAAGGGTTAGCATTCATGCCCTCATAACTATATATTAGAGATTTAGCAATGATGGAATAGAACATATATTTTATTATTATGATGATGATATTGTATAAAATAATAATAAATAAGGAAGAATTTATTTTAAAGTTAAAGTTGTTCAGTGGTTTTGCTAGGAATACTTCTTTACCTATCCACATACAGCAAGTTGCTTTTTATATAGATTTCTTTGAAAAATATATATTTTTTCTAAGATATGCTCACCAAAAGATGCAATAAATGAATTCTAAGCTCTTCTGTACAATGAGTATTAGTTTTATCTTGGTATGGACTTCCAAATAATGAACATCTGTTCCTAGTGTTACCACCAGTATGTTGTGCATTTGCCTATATGGTGGATGGTGAGTGGTCAAACTTGACCTGTATCTCAACAAACTAGATTATGAGCTATATCTAATTCAAAATTCATATATCTGCATTAGTACTGTGACATGTGCAGCCAATATACTCTGTTTCTCAGCAAACCTTTGAGCCTGAGCTCAGAACTGTGTTATCACAGAGCTTATGGACTGGAGCTGTCTTGTGCCCCTGAGCACAAGGCAAAACTTGCTCAAAATTATTCAGTCTGTCGTGTAGGCACCCCCTTAACGTTAACCTGTTATCTCATTTAATTTTGTATTAGTTCATCCTTTTTATAATAGGGTGATAACAGTCCTGTAATCACCATGGATATTGAGGGAGGGTGAAGGGAAAATCAGTAACATTTCCTCTAAGGGTAGGGCACAGCCTGTGACACATAATACAAAACCATTCAGGCAGCCAAGCTCGATGCAAAGGATCTGGCTCTAGCACAGCTAGCAGTGTTGTAGCTGCATCATTTTAGCACTATGCCCATTCTAATTAATTTCTCATGAGAGTAATTAGTATGGGTACAAAAGTATGTTCATGATGCTAGAAGTTACCTTGGTTATGACTCTTTACATGTCATTGCATTGTAGGATGTTCCCAAGTGGCCCAAAAAAAGGAGGTTTTGAATAACTATCTTGAATAGATATTGTGGTGGTATATTATTCATGCAAACTAAATTTTGATGCACCTGAATTTTCATTTCAGTCCCCCTTGTAAACCTTCCTGTAAATTTAAATGATGGACAGCATACACTGGGAGATACTTCAGAAGGAGCTTTTTTGCAGAGGCAGTCCAGTAGACACTAGGATACAAAAGAAGCCAGTTTAGGATGACTAGTTTATTTGCCAACTTTCAAGGTTTCTACATTTTAAGACTAGACATCCCACCATTTTGAACAGTCAACCTTGCATGAGTCCTTAAAAATATGTAATATACATCTTCCAAAAAGAACTGTGATGTGAAATAACTGATAAATACAACTCCAGCCAACTTCATGGCTGTTTATTCACATGCCTCCAAATTTAAAAGAATGGGCATCAGAAATGTAAACACTATTCCATCACTGACCCGACTGTGCTGTATAGAGAGGTAAAGCTGCCTTCTCTGAGTATTAGCTGGTCTTTGGTTTATCAAGTCCAGGCTACTATAAGCCCTTTTTGCCAAAGCACTGGTCACTGAGAATTCACGCTAAGTTGTTTGTCTCTTCTGCCCTTTTCAAAGTTAATATTTTCCATAATTCTTCCTCTTTGTTTTAGAAGTATTACTTGCATCTTGACCCTAAATGCCTGAATCTCCATGTGGCTATATTAACATGTATTTTGTCTGGATTTGCACCTCTTACCAAGCAGTCCACCTAGCACCTGTCTTTCTCATCAGCTAACACTTCATGGAATCATCGATAAATATGGCGGAGCACCAATCTAGGATGATTTCTTAAAGGACTGTGGTTGAGACATGTCTTAATTTTTTTCAGTCAAAATGCTGTAAAGTATCAAGTAAGATGCTTTACCCAATTGAAATATAGTGTATATAAATGCAGTTTCCTTTGTTAGCTACCAAATTTAAAGTCATCTCAGGGAATGAAACAATATTTCTCTGCCAAAATACATTTTCCATAGTATCACGTTGAATTGCCTAATTAAATTCCTAACTTTTAGTTCTCTACTAATTAAATACAATATAATCTTTTAATATTTTCTCTTTTTTTTTCTGTTTGCTTGTTTTGTTACTTGGGATTGATGCTTTATTAACTGATATGCAGTCTGAACATTTGCCCTCTTCAAATACTGGCACAGCATTAGAACCAGAATTTCCCCACTAATTCCCATTTGTATTGAAAATGAACATGGTTGTTAGAGATTCTACTTAGGCAGCTCTTCCACTTTTGAGAAAAAGAATACATGTTCAGTTCTCTTCTGCAATACCAAAATATTGTCAGCTGTTTGTAGAGATTTTTGTGATGATTACTGTTACCTACAGAACTTTGATACTATAAAATAGTACAAAACAAATAAGATGTAGTTCTTGCCTCAAAGATTTTACAATGTACATTACCTGTCAGTCATGCATATTCACCCATACCATGTATGTCATATCTACAAAGACAACTTTTCTCATCTATGGGCAGAAATTGTGAAGTAACATTATCTCTCTCACAAGAGATAAAAAGGGGACTGATAATAGATGTCTCCTGCTCCTAAAGTAAATGGCATGGTGAGCAGTATTTCAGCAAACGTGGAATGATCCCTGTGTTTTAGTGGCCTGAGAAAATGGTCTGGGTTTTTAGTAGTTTTTACTCTACTGTGTAACTTAGTTTCCAGAGTTCTTAGTTGGTTTCTGTGCCACTGGAGTCGGGACTTAGATGTGCCCACACCTTCTCCCTAGCTGCAAGTCAACAGAGACTTAGCAACTCAGCAGCCCATTGGGAGCATGTATATTTTTTGCCTAGATGAAAGCAGGCTTCTTATGAATTTATTATGTGCTTAATTTGGTGTGACAAGTTGCATTCATTTTGCAGTTGTGAGTTTTGAGAAAAGGAGTTCTTTCAGCAATTGCCAGTAAGCTTTACGTTTACACTGTACCCTGTGGAGCTTGGTACAGTTAGTCCATTCGAGGATTGGTCTCGCACACAATGCAGAAACCAGCAGAAAAATTGAATCCAAAGTGAATGCAATATCAGCTTTAAAATGTACCAATATATTGTGTCTAATGTAAGAGCAGAATTAAATATCCAACAAGCAGTAGACATGGTTATTAGCTATCCAGGTGGTGAACTATTACCAGATCCAATATTGCATACAATCTTCAAAGTAGTTCTAATTTAATTGATCAGATGAAAATTTCTTAAAATAAATTAATACAAACCCATTAACCAAATACAGCATCCATAATAATTGCTGTTGCAATTAATCAGCACAATATCATATGGTCAATTTTAAGGGACGCTTTGGTGATGAAACTGATTCTTAGAAACTGTGTTTGAGGTCATCTTTACTTGCATTTCTTCTAGGAACTCTAAAAACAGTAAGATCAGATCTAGCACCTGACCATCTCTCTGAGCTTTTGTGTGTTTAGTTACTTTGAAACTTCTGCAAGCTTTGCGTAAACTCTGAAAGAGGAGGAAGATAGAGGAAAGGCAGGGGCATGTGTACAAACCAGTGTCACACGGAGTCACCAATATGAATTTTGTGGTCTTTAGTCCTTGGATCCATGGTATCTGTGTAAAGTGGAAGCTGGGGGACAATTATTTGGTAAGAGTAACCATGAATGCATCTAAAAGACCGTGCAGATTCCAAACGAAAAGCAGAAAAACCTTTATGAAATTAAATATTATTTGCAAATTGTAGTTGAGGATTTTATGACCATATAAAAGTAGAGGTTTCTTATGGTCACAAAAAATTTTCTGGAAAGTGACTGGAAGGTATCCACATTTCTGTCAAACTTAATCAATTATATTTTGGCACATATATTGTAACTTTATGTCAGTTTCTCCTCATCTGTCTGAATAATAAGCAAATAATTTCTTGTTGAAGTTCAGAGAAATTATCTGGTATGATATTCCACAAACTACATCTCTAATCTTTAAAAAAAGAACAGTGTGGGCAGATGATTTCACCTAAATAGAGGTTTTTTTGGAAAGTCAGGGGACTCCATGTGGGTGTAATGATATACATTTATGCACCTGTAGACCTCAAGACTCAGGCAATTTAAGGCATTAAAAGCTTTATTTGCTTGAGTACTTCCATTAATTTTGGTAACGGTATTCATGGTAATAAGCACCAAGCTCAGAAGCATTTGCAAGATCAAGCCCTGTGGTACTTAAATGACTGTGCATTTCTGGCACCTTCGCTACTGAACTTTCCTCTTTTTTTCTCACGTAAACAAATGATGCAGCTGCAAGTGTGTCTGAAAACGGTGGTCATCTCTGCAGTAGCAACATCTGTGGAACTTACTAGGCCTTAGATTCTGTACATGATTCTGTCATTCTTCAGTTTTCTCCTCTGCTTTGGGAAAAGCCCAACAACAGTGACAGCGATACCTGTTGGTAAACAGATGATCTCTGAATGCTGACAGCTGTACTGTAAAATCCCTATTACGGATAACCTTGCCATGCTATTTGACTTTGCCAGGAACGTCTGTCCTTTTCTAAATTGAATGATTGGATGGAAATTGTCATTCTTAATATGTTTACCTCCCATTTAATGAGCAATCCCATTATGAAGGCTGAAGACAATGCAGCCTCGCACTCAGGTTTCGTTACAGTTCATCAAAGAAAGTACCCTTGCAATGTCAGAGCTCCTCTGTGGCACGCGGCACCAGGAGCTGCTTAACAACCCGCCGTGAAAGAGGGAATCGTTTAAAGTCAGTACAAAAAGATTAAAGGGAAAAAATTTCAAACTAAGACTTATCTAAGGCCAGGAAATGCCTCAAGGTACCATCAGCAGAATTTCAGTATTTTGTACCGTCTGGTAATATACTGTACGAGGTCTTCCAGTAATCAGGGCTTGTCCTCCCCCAGCGCCCTTGCCCCCCTGCTGCTATCACCAAGGCTTCATTGTTGTAACAGTCTAAAGACAATAGAAAGACATTTTCAGAGATTTTTTTTTCATGAACATTCTTTGACCCATTTCTGCCTTTCTATTGAAGTTAAAAGTGCTGGCAGTGGCAGGATTTGTATTGCTGACTGCAGTTTTGAGTGACACACATTTTATTTGGCTAGTCAATAAGTGCAAAGAGAAGTCAAACAAATGTAAACTATAGACAAAAATCTAATATAAAACAGCCGGCGTATGTGTGATGTGCCACATCGTTGCCTGACTTTTACTATCTATTACTTCAGTGGATGATTTGAATTGATACAAATGCTTCCACCAACTTCAATTTCATTAGTAAACAAACAGCAGACAGTAACATGGCCATAAAAATGGGCTGGCAGAGTTTGTGGCCGTGGTGTGTTAGGCTCCATGTATGTCTTGTGAAATGCTGGTTCTATATGTCCTGTCAGTTTCAAGGGCAAGCCAGGTTTGATGAGCCATTCAGCAAAGGTCAACTCTGTGATTATTTTTCATCTCCTCTCATCTGGCACTAGCAAGATGGTTAAAAAGCCATGTTTGGTTGAAATGTTTTCACACTGGCTATTTATTTCCTGTGTCTCTGACTTTCAAAGAATTTCCATGACTGTTCAATCTCGTTTAATTCCTGACCCATACCTTTTTTTTTTCCTGTCATGTAAAAATATGAAATCAGTGCTGCATTTTATAGTGAAAAAGATGTATGGACTCTGCTTTTTTAGTTCTCTGGAAATCCCTCAATTTGTATCATTAAAATGGCACTTTCCACTGCATATTAATAAATGAGCAGATCATTTTTAAAGGCATTCTATATGCTTTTTCTATCTTTGAGTCCCAGGCATTCTAATCTTCCTGATTATACAGATTTTAAAGCTTTTCTACAGCTTTAAGTTTAATTAGAAGCATAATAAATTATAGTACATGAGCAGCAACACCATAAAATCATATAACATCTAACTATAGTAGCTGATTCACATATTGACTGGAAATACCAGCACATTGCTAAATTTGAAGCTGTATCTCAGTAGAGTCATAGTTTCCCCATAGTTAATATTGGTAATACAGAGATTCTATTTTAATAAGGGTAAACAAATTAAGTAATATTGTATATATTTAGCTGCAAAGAAAAACTGAAAAAAGTGTAGATGACTTTTAAAAATTCTTTTCTGCTGAGTTGTCACATACACTAGGTGAAATTAGGCACTATAATTAAGGATACTTCAGGACAGAATTTTTTTATTTATGTTTGCATATTTTAGACACCTTTCAAACTCTCATGAACAACTGATTTTATTTTCATTCCTAACACTTTTAATTTGAAAGAAGTAAGAGTCTCAGAAATAATCAAAGTTTGAAATGGAAGTTGAAATGATCGTAAAGAAGTAGAATGAATCTATTGAGAGTAAGTCATAACCATTTACAAATGACTACTTTTGTTTTTAAAGTATAGATTTATCATTTACTAGGAGCATACTTTTTGGTTAAGCACAATTAATTATATGTTAAGTTGAAATATATCTTTTTCAGACTAAGGAAATATGTTGCTTTCTTGGAGGTGATATTGGAAATAGCAAGTTATTTCTATATTTGTAAGGACTACTGGAAAGAGTAGAGACAGACAGGTGAGGATATTAAAATAAGAATAAAACAATTGCTTGGTGAATCATGATACACACACAAAAAAAAAAAGAAATAGGTTTTTGCCTTATCCAATAGATCGAAGCAGTTTCATGTTCAAGGCTGGCACAGAGAAAATCACTTAGGGTCAAGAAGGGGGTTTTTGCATTCTAGGGAGAAGATCAACATCTTTTTGTTTTGGTTTGGTTTGTTTTTTTTTCCAGTTTACTCGTGGGAAAACTAATAGAACTGAAACCCTTCACTTTTAGGATACCCAACTGAAGACTGACGGGAATTATTTGAGCATGTGCATGTGTGTCTTTGTGGTGCTACCTAAATAAGTCATGTCAGTCAGTCTTCTTCCAACTGGAAAAGTAGCTGCAGAACAATGTCTATATGTAATGGTCATCAGTTGGAAACAGTCTGCAGCCCCAGAGCTCAGAAATGTAAAGGGCTTGAGAAGGACCTGTTCTCTCATTCTCCCATTCTGAAGGAAAAGCCAACTTTTCCTACAGTTTCTTTCAAAGCCAAAATTTGACCTAGTAACATAGGCCACTATTGACCACCCTTTGCACTTCGGACTCCCTAAGACTTTGTTTTCCAAGCATGGTTTTCCCTTGCACTCCTCCTGAATTTTAAATTCACTGTACTTTTGAAAGTTCCCTTTTTTCCTGAAGGAGCTAGCAGTAGACAGCTACTCTATGGTGGTGGTGGTCTCATGGCTGTATTTGTTTACTTCGTGTGGAGTAACAGTGACATCCAGTGGTTGGATATTTCAGCCAGATGTATAAATCACTGTACCAAGAAGTATTTCAGTGAATGTACTCCTGCCAGTGCTTCAGTTAAAGCCCTTTCCATGGTTCCCATGGGTGGGCGGTGAGGGGAAACACAAATAAACCTTACTGCAAAAGAGATTTGCTCTGGGACTTTGAGCAAGTGTTGTGCTGAAGTGGAAGAAAATTCTTTATGATTTTAAATCCAAAAAACATTTTTCTTTGTGTTCATTTCTGTGGTTTAAAATCTGTTCGTGCAGCAGTGGAAGGTTGTTACGTGTTGCATCATGACTTTTTGAGTTTTACTTTGTATCTGAAGTTCACCAAGTAACTGTGCAGCTGTGCACATAAAAAAAGACATTTTCCTTTGCCATCTGCAATTAATATTCTTGTAGTTGAATAGGGGAGAGAAAGAAAATAATGGGAAGAATTTTTCATTTCTTTTCTTTGTGGTATGACATATGTTTATTCTAGTGACTTGTTAAACTAAAGGGTCTGTTATTATATATAAAAACCCCCATCCCAGTAAATGCATTCATTCTATACTGTGCAACTTGTTGGGTAATTTTTTGGTTGTCAAAGCTTGAATGAAGATCTTAAACATGAAAAGAAACTTTTATTATTGTTCATCTGAACTAGTCACATTGGAAAGCATCTCAGACACAAATTCTTCCCAGGGTGTTACTGTGCAATTTTTCTCGTAGGCTTATTGGCTTCCATTCTCAACAGATGATCTGTCAGCTAGCAATGTAAACCTAAATAGCTCTTATTATATTAAAAATGTCACTTATTTTCTTATCTCAAGTTCTGTAATAGTCTTTCCATAAGATTTCAATAGTAATGATTTCCCTGGTCAGTAAGGAGAAAGAACAGTGGAGGTACCCTTCTGCACCTTCATTGCTGAATGGTAAAGATTTTGTGGTCCACCCAGTAAAGAATCTTTTTTCTGAAATGCAAAAGCATTTGAGATAGAGTCTGAGCTTTGAAAAGGTCGACGTGCTGGTGCATTACTTCTGAGTTATGGTAGTGGTCATTCCTGAAATAGTGCTCAAACTGATTAAGATAAGATAGATCGCAATGCCTACAGAGTAGTAAAGAAGAAGTGTTGCTTTATGGTCCCCCTTGGTGATGTAACTGAAGAAGTCAACACATTGCAAATCAAAACAGGCAATGTCCCTGTAATTTCAAGCCAAATACTGGGAAGCCTATGAATTTTATTACCAATTAAGGAAGTAAGAAACTGATTTTATTTTGAGAAAGCAGCAGTATGTTTCTGTTCTCTCATTTTTGTGTATTTTCCTGCTTCTCCATGTACCCTGATGCTAGTAGTTCTTGAGGAAATTTCTTGTTATAGGTTAGGGAGAAAAGCTTTGAACACAGAAAACTCTTGTTGACCTTTCAAAATTTGGTGATTTGTCACCAATCTGTTGCAGGGTTAATATGAATGATACCTTTCAGTTAAAGGCTGAGAAGTAAGATTTACTTTGAAGTCCCCCTAGGCTGGAAATAGTGGTTTCAGCTGTGTGTGCAGTGAAGCATTTACTATGGAAGTGTCTGAGAAGACATGTCAGCAGTTATTTTGGGGCAAACTCGTGCTGTCCAAGCCTTTGTACATGTACAAATGGATTTTTTTTTTAAAAGAAAAGTTTATTTTAGCCCTCAGATGTGTGCAGTTTGATGCTCAGTTTAATTTTATAGCTACCTTTCAATTCAAAATTTAAGGAAAAAAAATGGTATTTATTGTCCTTTGCTTCAGTTGTCATCAGGATGTAAAACATTCAGTGAAGTCAGGTAAGTGAGCTTCTGGGGAGACACACTTTAGGGCTGATTTCTGACGTGTGAAAAAGAAGAGAGGTGATTGGCTTGCTCCGGTACTTTGGCTGTAGGTGGAGACATCTGTCTAATGAAATTCTTTTGACATGAAGTATATAAGTTTCTACAAAAACTAATTCAGAGCATGTAATGCATAGGGGGTGTATTCTGGAAAAGCACTTTTCTCAATTCCAGTTAAAGTAATACTTTGAATAAAAGGGGTTTTCCACTTGCATTTCATGTATTGCTAGTTAAGATTATCTTCTGTTCATAATATTATCATTACTTTTCTTCTGATTTGAAAATCAGTTGCAGCAGTCCAATGCAAGTATTTCCTTCAAAGCATTTTAATTTAGGTAATGTAGAAAGAAAACTCCTCTTGATAATTGAAAAACAAATTATGCCATGTGTACAAGACAAAAAATGACTGCAGATAATCTAGTTTCTGACAGCTTTACTGTAGCAGCTACAGTCATACATTTTCTTCAGATCTGTAAAATAAATCCTCTGTATTTTGAAGCACAGGAGTCAGGTAAAGTTCTTGTGTGAACAACTTGTTAACAAAAGGCTAGAATGATTCTAGCCTTGCCAAGGCTAGAAAGATGATGTACAAATGGGGAACAGTACCACAAATTACTGTACAGGCAAATCATCCATCGTTCTTGCATGATGAAGAGATCATTTTAGGGGTGCTGTATGAAATGGCTTATTGTATTGCTTGCTCTTGAAACAGCAACAAAACACGGTAAGCAGCCCAACGTCTATTGTAACAATTCTGAAATGTATAACCTTAGCACCGCTAAAAGCTTTTCTCCTCTGGTCCACATAATCCTGTCCATAATCCCTCCTTCAGGGACTGGGGAGGCATTGGCTTTCCCTGGTGGAGTGAGGACAGCACCCTGATTGTCAGGGATGTTCTGGGCTACCGTGGGCAGAGTGGAGACTGCAGGGCTTAAGGTGGCCTAACCTTGGAATTGTGTCTTTTTTTTTTTTTTTACACAGCTGGACATTTCAACCAATTCTTTCCTCTATTTACTCTGCAAAAAGTGAAGGCAGTGAAATGTAAAAGGCTGTTGATGCACCAAGAAATTATCCTGTCCTTAGTTAACAATGACTGTGAAGACAGTCACTGGATTTCAGTATATTTATATAATTCTGATTTGGCAAGCAAGAGCTCTTGCAGACCTGTTTCATACAAAAATTGTCTTGTCCAAACCTACAGCAGATTCAATAAGCATTCCTAGCACAAGTCATAATTTAATAAACATGTTTGGTGATAGGGGCCTTTTTCAGGGCTTTTTAGGTTACCTCAGTCTATTTAACTGGGTTTTCCTGACTTCTTTGCATCTCTGTAGAGTACAGCCTGTTATTGATTCAATCTGTTTCAAAGTTGGCATTAATGTTTTGGGGGGTTTTTTGTCATGTGAAAAACTTCAGATATCTGTTTCTTTCTTATTTTTAACCTTGAGGTTTGATCTTTAGTGACAGTTTAGATTTAAAATCACTTCCTACTGCATCACATCAATAGAGTGATTGAAGGGAACTGGAATCCAAGCTGTTTACTCACTTAGCTGTCAGAAAGTTTCCCTTCAAGGGAAGCAGTTCAATTAATGTTATACAAACCACAACAGCAGTGGAGACCAGCCTGAAGCCATATGTATGGGTGTCAGTTAAATTCAGATGTCAAACATGGCTTTTAATTACAGACCTACAACTGCAAGTCAGTGGTGTTTGAAGCATGCTGGAGATTTTGGCTTCACTTCAGTAACCCATGATATCTGAAAGTGAAGCAAGAACCTACAGGTGAAGGTACACACATTGCCTCTGTGTGCTTTGAACTGTGGCTACGAATAGTCAAATAAACACATGGGATATGTGTGTTCATTTGCTCATCAACCAGGAAGTCTAACAAGTAAACAGACTTTGGTTCCCTTCACCATGTCTTCAAATGATGGAAATGGCATTCTGGAGAGGGTAAATGTGGGACAAAGGTGCCTAAGAGGTCTTCCAGCTCCTCCAGCTGTAATCTCTGTATATCCTGCCTGAGACCAAAAGTTCGCCTTTTGGGCAGTCGTTTGGAGAGCATGTTAATGTTTGTGTGTACCTCTTTTTATTATTTTTGTAACTCACCTCCTGGCTATTCACATATTTCAGTTTCATCTGTAGATACCCTCAATTCATCAAGACAAATGTTTCTCAGATATCTTATAATATTTTTGAGGCACTCTTGAGTCAGTGTTGAAAGAAAGGAGGACCATCATAATTTCCAGACAATGGTGAAAAAATTGTCAAGTTGGCATTAATATGGTGTTGTGGAATCCTCTAAAATTAATTATTTGAATAGTTTGAATAAAATAAAAGAACGGAAGTTCACCATTCAATTCAGTTGGAGATAACATTATTCCAAGTATAAAAAAGTGTCTTTCCTTTCTCACTTATTGAGTGTTGTGCTCACTCTTCCAGATAGCAAGCATCATAGTAGCACACCACTTGGTTAGCTTAGTGATATATACTTTCTTTAACAGTGTTCTCAGTACTTGAGAGTTTTCCTTTTACTTTGGAAAGCAGAAGAAAAGTTATTGTTCAACAGCATAAATTTACAGATAGAACTCTGTAATTTCCAATTACAGGCAATTTTCAATTTTTGTATTCACAGCCAGGAGGCACTTACATGTCTTACATTTTCCAGATTTGTCCCCTTCACTTGTCCAAGACAAAAATAATTTCTCCGTTGAATTCTTCCTGCAGTTCTAGGATCACAACAGCAATGCACCTTAAATATTTAAAAGCCACCATTGCTGAAGCAAAGCTATGGCTGAAAGCACAGAGCAAAATCAGCCTGACATGCTACCCTGAAAATGCACCTTTGGAAACAAGGGTACCTGGGAGACGTTATTGCAAAGCACGAAGTGAGTTAGCAAAGACTTTAAAGCGAAGGGTGTTTAGCTACATAACACCTAGGATGCACAAAGAAAACAGTACTGGGAAGTAGCTGCAATAGATTTCATTTATGGTGATAAAGAGATTTCTAAGGACAAAATTTATAGTTTTGTTAAAATTTTGGTAGTCTTGTTCCCCTGCAGTGCATGCTTCATTCATTTCTATGGCTTAACACATGAGGAATTTGGATAGCAGTGGTCAGACTTTATCCCAAAGGCCCCATTTCTGGACAGCATACATTTGATAACTCTAATATAGAGCTAATTTTTTGTTTTTTTCTGGGTGCATTCTTTGGAGCACCTATAAATTAAGGGAAGAGCATTACACTTTTACATTTTAAAACATAGTTCTTTAATGCAGAGTAGCCCATGAGAACCATTTTTCTATTTGTGTAGCAATGGACATATATATGTTTACACAAATGTTTCTCATCAGTGGACTTATCTGCATTTATCTGGGGAGAAATAATCTTTTAAAACTATCAATTATTTCCCATAGAAAAATACTCTGTACTATTTAACTTCCTCATTATGCACAGCTGAACATGTTTTCTTATTTCCTTTTCAGAACTCATTTGAAGAAGGTGCTGATAAGGGTTAGATACAGTGTTAATTGGGTTACATTGTATTTATGAGATAGCTGAAGAAGGAAGACAAAGTCCTTGCTCTGATAAAAAGAGTGGAAGTGACTGCATGTCCCAGACTTTCTCATTGCTATGATAATGTCATTTATTCCAAGTAGTTACAGGACATTTCACTTATAGGAGATTACTGGCTCCTACTCAAGCTCTTTTGCCCTGTTCTAATGACAGTGTCTGCAAATGAATTTTATCCGTATTGAACTGGGTGTTTCTCAACTTAAGAGCAATCCTTACTGGCATCATGCTGGGATTCAGCTGCCTGCCACTCATTTTTGCCACTGGGCCATAGTGGCTTTGGGAGAAGCTACCATATGTACAGAGAAAGCTGCTGGACAACATTTAGGTTAGTTTAAGCTAAACTGTTCTTTAGAAAGTCTCCAAATTCAGGCACTTCAAGTCCTCATTTGGGTCTTCATTTGGTTGAGTGAGGGGTTTATAGCAGCACAGGAGCTGTCAGGTCCTGTCTTCTAAATTGCCACTGAGCTGTGGGAATTTATTTATTTTATTGTTTTTTAAGTAGAGATGTTAAATTATTGAACTATTTTAAATAAGTAGCTTACTTTGACAGTCCTGTACTGAAAAGAAAACTACTGCAAGGAAAACATTACTGCTTTTTTGTACATAGGTATACCTACTAGGGAAGCATTTCTGAAAAGCTTATGGGGTATATCATACTTAAGAGATATGCAAAGTGGAAAGGCTCATAATTCGTAAACAAAAATTACTTTCTTCCTCACATTTCCATTTAGTTAGACTGGTTTCCATTTGCTCATTATACTGTAAAGCCCCTTCCTGCTTTCCACAGGCAGCTCTCAGATGATCTAAGTGAAAAAGCCAGTTTTAACTCTGACTGCTATTAATGCAGAGGCCTGCAGCTGGAAATCTGAACTAAGGAGGGGGAAGAGAGCTCTGTTCATGTGTCTTTTAAAATGGGTGCCCGTGTTTATGCACCACAGTCTGTCATGGTGTACTTGGCTCTGGCAGGTGAAACAGTGCTCCACAGAAAAGCAGCAATAACCCACTCCTGCCACTATAATCTCTGCTGGCAGAAACGACATGCTCTTATCAGCACATGCTTACAGAAAGTGTAATTGCTCCTCACTGATTGCATGTTTAGATTAACATACACAATCCCATTGCTGTAGGCTGGAGGTGGATACCAAACCTGTTGTGCTATCTAAAACAGTCTGCACAGTGATTATAGACAGGGGCCAGGGCTCAGATCCCTGTATGAACTGCCCACCATAGGTGCCAAGACACATTAGAGCCTACATTGTGTCTAAATTTAAGGAGAATAATGAAGAGTGTTTACTACTGCAGACCACCACACCCTGTCTTCTGCTGTAGCCAAAGGTGAGCGTGATGGGCAGCGTTCAGACTGCCAGTTACAGGTGGTTCATTGAAGCATCACACCTGAGTCTGGATGTTTGAATTTCTAGTCACTGGTGGGAATCTCAGCCCTATATTTTTATCCTCACCCTCGTTTGCAGTATTGTCAGTAAACTGTATACTTTTACACTAAGAATTTCCTAAAATAATATTGCTCCCAATTTTTTTCTGTTTTCTTTGTTTTTGAAAATATGGACTATTTTTACATAATTAGCTATCAGATGAATTATAATGTGTAATGCAGAAACAACATTATTGGAAAATAATAATGAAATATTTTAAATCCTGTGTGTCTTGGCTACTCGTAAAATACTTCACTATAATGGCACTAAATAAATCATTTTGTTACTCACCAGCATTTGTAATAAACCTTATTATAACTCATGCCTTCAAGAAGTACCTGCCCAATCTGCTTTAAACAGTGTTCTTCAGCTCCATCACAGGAAAGTCCTTTGCTGACCAGCTGTATCACCAGAAAGAGGCTTCCTTCTTTGATAAAGGAGATTTTTGGCACTGTAATTTGGAAATCTGATGGTTTACTTCTCCATCAAGGGAAGGCCAAGTTGGTTTTGTTTGGTATGGATAAATCTTTCTTAGGCAGTTAAATTGGGTGTTGTCTGAGAGTCAGTTAAATGAATTATGAAGCCTATCATCTGGAAATGGATAGCATTAACACAGCCTGTCTTCTGTGACCATTACTGTTCACTCTGTTTTGCAGGTTGAGAGATTCCTTCAACAGAAAAGGTATTGGTTCACATTTGGACTTGCTAGAAATTGCATGATCAAACTAGAATAAACATTTACAAACAAGGCATTAGATCAAGGGATTCTTAAGATCTTTATGTAGAAAAATGAAGCAACAGCTTCACAGACATGGCTGATCTAACTCATGGTCTTCCTAGCCCAAGTGACATCCAAAAAAAGAAAAAAGCATGGACACACACACACACATGCAAAATTTTATATGTAGTTAGGGACAACTTGCACATTGTGTGAAGTTTTACTCTGTACATTTAGTTAGGCTGCAACTGGCTAAAAATTAAGTAGATTATTTACTCCCCAGTTCCAAAAAATGTTTGGACTTGAAGTGTAAGCAAGCAGAGGGTCAGTGTGTTTTTATGTGTGTAACTGTTTGTGCAAATGTTGCCAGTCTTCCATGTGTAACCCACAGATGAAAGGAGTTGCTTTAGTTCCTCTCCCCGTTGTCTGCGGTTCCCTAGGTTTTGCTTTAAGATACACGAATAAGCTGAAAGAGAATGGGGTCTCAAGTTCCCCTTCGTCTCCATTCTTCAGCCAGCTGGAGGTCACTTGGTTTATGTGGCCTGGGTGTGTTTCCCCAGCATGCCCACTCTGAAGTAGCAAAGCTCTTGGCTGTAGAAAATACAATATGCCAAATCTGTAAATTATTTAAATCGAGATAAATGGCTTTGTAATTTGATGTTGTACCACTGTTTGAAGATGCTATTCTCCCCCAATTGTCAGTATGCATGGACAGTATATGGGGGAGCACCCAAACCAGATGTGATTTATCTAATATCAATGTAAAGTGCACCCTGTGTGTTGATCCTGGGTCACTGGGGCGTTCTCAGCTCCTGTGCAAATCTCTTACAATGGATTAATCAAGGATGCACTCCTCAAATTTTCAGAGGGGGGGATGCAGTTTCCAGCTAAACCCACACTGAGATTAGTGTGGAATTTGTCAGGTGAAGCTGTGACAGTTTTGCACCTTAACCAGGAGTGGTTTTACATCTGGGCTGCCCTGACCTGCAATCTGAGAAGCTGGCTCAGGAGTCAGATGCTTTTCTATAGGCTCAGGTTCAAAAACTTTATCCAACCTCATCCCTCCTTAATGAAAAGCTGAGCTGAACAGGAATATTTTTTAATGTAAGTAATCAATTGAAGTAGGCTTCTTGATTGCTGCTTCAGTGTAGTCCCACCTGTTTGCTTCTTATGCTTGCCATTACTGTATACTTTCCAATATTTCCACATTTATAAATAACATTTAAGAAAATGTTAGTGATGGTGGTAAAGTAGTAAGTATGTGGTGAAAACTGCCTGCTGGAAGAGATTAAAAGGATAAATGAATACCAACTGAGGAACTAGCACTAGCAAAACACTGTGGTAAATTTAGGACCATATTACCAGGGTCTGTGAAGAAGAAACGATAATAATCACAAGTTCCTCAAGTGGTTGGCTCTGAAAACTGCAAGGGAGGAAGGGAGAAGGAGTTTCTAGCAATGAAGTAAGGTTACTAATGATGATGAGATGTCAGGTGAAATAGTGCTTGCAGGAAGACTGCAGTCAGATCCAGGATGATGAGAAGCAGTTTGAGGAAAAAGCAGTAGTTTTCTGTTGATGCCAGCTCAGAGGTAACCAGCACTGGTCAGTGTCACAGATTATAGAAGCTGCCCTTCTTCCAGAACATGCATGAGTTGGTTTTATGTACATTGCCATTTCCCTCTGCCTTTTACTGCAGGAAATGCACGCTTAAGAGGTGCAGTGCTCTGCCTAAAGTTTCACCAGTAGCACTGGTTTCCAAGTTAGGTGGCTGTGAGCCAGGAACAAGTTGGAGATGAAGAGCGTGCATTTTTTGATAAAATGCATAAGCACCTAGGTGCAGCATGGAGAGCACCAGTAGTGAAGGGGGACCGATGAGGAGGAGAGAGTTTCCACTGCACTTGGATGTTCATGAGATATTTAGATTGGTCACTAAATCTCAGTCTCTAGAAAACCACGTGTACTTTATAATGTACTTACTAAAATTAGTTTATGACCATTGTGTTATTTACCCTTCTATCTAGAAAAAAACTCTGTCCAGAAAGAAACTGTCTTCCAATGAAATCACTTGCTCATGTGTGTTGGTTTCCAAAATACTGTGCAATGTGAGGGGACGATTAATAGGATGTTTTGTCCCATTTATATGAATTTTTTGCAGGGACAGTCGTAGTTGTTATTAAAGCCAATGACACATTAGAGTGGTCTTCAGCTCCCAGAGCAGAAATACTGTTGTTAATTCCCCTTTGGTTGCTGCAGGTAAGCAAAAGCATTAGTGATGCCATATGACTGTGGAGCAAGCTTTTTGCTGATTAATGGTTTCTTTAGATAGCCTGTGGTTGGGAGGGTGAGGAGAGACCTGTCAGCTCGGGTCGTTCTAGCCCATGTGCTGCTGCGTGTCCTGCTGGAAGCAGACACTGTCTGGTTTCCCCATCACCCACAAGCAGCGACCAGGCTGCTGCTCAGCCCTTCTTATTTGCCTTAGACCAGCTCAGAGGTTTCCAGTCCCCATGCACTGAGCACATTCTTCTCCGCCTTCCTAAAATTTACCATGGCATGCATTTAACATGTTACTGAAGAACAATCTTAACCATGAGTAAGTTATCCTGGGAAATAACTCATGTTAACAATCATATTTGGGCTCTTGGGGTACTTGGTGCGCTCCATCTAACTCCTTTACAAAAGAATAGGGATACTGTTTTACATCTCCTGGAAAATTAATTGCTCTTAGAGTCTTGAAAACACCTCCCAGGCTGCAGTTGCTATAGTGATAGATGTAGTATAGAGATGTAGATAGATTGCCTCAGCAATCCTAGCCAATTGTCTTTTAAACCTCACTTTTTACAAACCAAACAACTGTCATTTGTTGGGTTGTTTCGTTTTTTGTGGGTTTTTTTTTTTTTTCTCTTCTCTTCTACAAACTGTAGTAGCCCTGATCCTATAACTGAAGCCAGGTGGGCTGTATCCATGAGGTTTGAGTGCAAACCGTATGGTCATGGACCCTACAGTCCCTCTGTATGAACACAGTTTGGAGAACAAGCCAATGATTGTTAGTTAAATATACTTTTTTTATAATTAATTAATTCCAATGTATAAGAATTGTTCTCGAATGTACATGCCATTTTGGTAAGTCATACTAGCTTACAAAAAATGTCCTTGACAATTATGATAAAAGAATCAGATTTTAGTATTACTTATGTACACATCACTGAAGAATCCTGAACAGAAAGTAATTAAAACACATTTTTCCTGAGATACTTTCCTCCGCCTGTTCAGGCAAGTGGGAACATGTGTAGGATTTTCAATTTGCTGTTTTTTAGTTGCTTTGTTTTGTAAATAAAGAGCACTCACCCTTCCTGTTCCCCCAGTCCACGTAATTAAGCTTCTGAGAGGTCAGGGCAGAACTATTTTCTATTCACCTGCGCAGGCTTTTTTCTGTAAGATGAGAAACAAAGGAATCCAGGCATGAAACACTGTTCTGGTTTTTCTTCTGTTGCAGTGTGCACTCTGAAGCTCCGTGGTAAACACCAGCACCACTTCAAACCCTGAGATTCCCTGATGCTAGTTGTGTTCAGAGGTGTTCACCTAGCATTTGTTTTAGAGAGGTATCTGTGCTAGGTACTGATGGGGTGCTGGCAGTGTAAATCCCTGTGATACTAAACAGAAAATAAGAGAAGTTAAACATTCATTTGTATAAGTTATTAAAGGACATGCTGCTTACAATCATAACAGCCATACTATTCAGTATTTTTTCTGCACCCAATGGCTTTGTTTGGTTTTTTTTTCCAGACTTCAGCAATTAGCATGGGAACAGTCTCCTAGATGTTTTTTAGGACCAGTATAAGACAATAAATGCCCTAAGAGGGCAATTAATCCTACTTATTTTCAACGTCATCGGTTGCAAGGGGTCACTCTGTGAAGGTACATCTTTCTCTCAACTGGCTACATAAGAAGACTTGATAACTAAAGTTATGCAAAAGAGATCCTATATATCCGTTGCTACTGGATATATATACTGTAGTGTAAAGTATATGTCCTGTGTTCCAGGAGTGTATACTCACAGTAGTTACACCCTGAACACACATGTACATATATTAGTGTACATACCGTTCTTTGGGATTTTTTGTCTCTCTGGCATGAGTGGAGCATTTTTCAGTGACAACTAGTATAAAGTAATTATTTCCTTTCTGAATAATTCCCGAGGATTTATTTTTTTTAAAAAAGCTTGGGTTATTTCCTGGAAGACGGGAGGGGTGTGAGAGACTTCACATGAGAAACAGCAGTCAGAGCTGGAGCTCAGCAGGGGGAGGCTGACACGACACTGAACGGTGCTCCCCACGGCTGCGGCAGCCAGCCTGCCCTAATGTAGGTCACTGCCTGGGATGAAACTCTTCCTCAGGGCATCTGGGGAAAAAATGACAAGCAGGAAAATTTGGCTGATGCGAATGTCGTCTGAGGAAATGTGACATTTACAACCACTGTCATTGAATAGCACCATCCAAGGCTACCCGGCAGCTGTCTAATATTGTGGTATAAGCAGTATATTAAGTGCATAAATATCCTGCGATGATTGTAGTTAGTGGTACATGAATAAATATCCTGCAAAGAATGCAGTTAGCAGTACATAGAGGCAAAAAAATAATTTAGAGCAAGGACCTAGAGTGAAAGCTGTGCAGTCATAATGTGTTTTTGATGTCTTTGCTGCCAAAAGCTTCAGACAGCTGGATAATGACTCATCAGAAAGCGATTCCACAGTCCTGCGAACCCCCAGATTTGGGCTTTTTTCTTTCACATAAAAAATTCCATCAGCTATTCAGTTTCACACTGGTTGGCCAAGCAGTATGGATTAGCACGGGGAAAAGTCAAAAGATGAGACGTTTTTACTTTGTCAACCACTCTTGAGAATATAGGGCAGCTCACAAAATGTGTCAGTGTGTGATGCTTTGCTCCAGGAGTCCCACAAAAGTATCGCTCGGTGCGCAGCCACACAGGCACTCAGAGCTCCATCTCATCTGAGGGCCAGACTCATCTGCACGGTGATGGAGGTTTCAGGGAGAGGATGCTGATCCTCTCCGAAGCCCATGTTTCGAATTTGTGAAATTGTTTGACTAAAACCAGCAGGAAGCCTGCTGGGTAGTACAGCAGTTCATTTGCAACTCTTAGGGTCTGAACAGTAATTTTCACTTCAGTTATTTACCCTAGTCTGCCAAGAGTGAGATCTGAATGATCTTTAGCGCTGTGAACTAGACACAGGAATGTTATTCTTGCAGAACACACTTTGAAACTGTCCAAAAGCCCCAGAAAGAAACCAATTTTTTGTCTTCATGGAGTTAGCAGCATATTACCCACCTACATTCATTATAGGTTAGGGTGGGAGAGCTCAGAAATTTACAGGACAAAAACCTCACTGTGCTGCTTATGTACTTTGACTAAGAGTGGCTCCATTTTTACAATAGCCTGCTGTTCTTTTATTTCCTTAACTGTAAATTGTATACATCTGCACTCTGGTTTGCTTCTGACCTGAAAATTTTCTCCTTATGTGCTCCACAAAAAGATGCTCATTTGCTCCCTCCCACACTTCCAGAAAAACAACTTTACCACTTCGTCCCGGTTTTTGGGGGTTTTTTTGGTAGCTAAATCTGCTCTCAAGCGTTGTGGGGTGATTGTCTCCAAAACAGTCATTTTTTCTGCACTGAAAAATTATAATAAAGATTGGCAACACTCCTAGTCTCTGACTGTAAGTCATTACAAAGCTTATTTCTCTATCTACTGGAAATGCTGCACATATGCTGCAAAATCCTTGACAGGCTTCATATCCCGGGCTCAAAAATTATCACAGTAAACATTTAGGTTTTTGGCAGCGGAAGAGATGTCATGAGGGATCTCGCACCTTTCTGTCCTGTTGTTTCCATTTATTTGTTGCTGTCTGGACAAATTGATGGATATGGAAGAAGTCTGTGTTTTCCCATCCATTTTATTGTTGAGTATTGCTATGGGTAAAAAACTGTTACTTAATAATAAGGAAATTTTTCTGAGAACCATGGAAATCACAGTCTGCAATATAGCTAGGGCTGTGTTTATACTGCTGGCTAAAAGTGGGCAAAGACTAATCCTCCCTCCCGAAGGCAGAGAGGGTTTGCAGATGGCCAGTGATGTAACCAGGGCCCATGAGGCGCAGGTGCTTTCGAAGTCTGAGTGTCTCTCCTGAGCCCCAGGCCCTGCTGATGCCCTCATCCAGACCTGGAGAAGTGCAGAACACTGGAAGTGACATTAAGAAATTTGATGAGCGCAGGTGGGCAGATTGATGCAGGCACTTAAAAGAAGCAAGAGTGGTGTAGAGAAAAGAGTAAATAAGTAAAAGTAAGTACAGAGTGTTCGGAAGATGTAGAGGGCTTTTTCTGAGTGGGTATTTTGGAAGATGCAAATATGCCTTTGCTTTTACTTGTCATGGGGTTGTTAATCTTGGGATCTGCCTTTGATTGTATTCCAGCAGCATTTGCTCAGTTCTGAGAAGCAGCTAATAACATAAAAACACAAAAACCTACCTTGGTGGTACACATTTCTGATTGAAATGCATTAGAATGCTACTGATATATTTAAGTGTAATCTTGATAGAATTTAAAGGAAAGATTAATTTAAGCTGCTATTAAATTTTGCTAAACAAACAGAATTCTCAAAAATGTGTTCAACCTCAGCCATATGTTGTTTTAAAAGTGGTAAGTGATTAGAAGTGGAACAGTAGGTTAATTCTGTCTCTATTTCTTATGGTACTATAAAGGGTATTAGCAATATGGTGAGTAGGAGTCTTAAGGCTGATATACTGCAAAAGTTTATCGCAAATCAAAACTAAGTGCAGTGTACAGAAAATTAATTATTTACTATTCTTTCCACTAATTAAATATTTTTAAAATGATAATTTCTTTCTGAAGCTATAAAATTAATCTGGAAAACAATATGAACAAAAAGAGGTGGCATGTCTTTTTTTGGCTGAGAATCTGGCTTCTGATTTTCTTCAGCAGTAGACTGAAGACATGTCTACAGACATGCAGAATGTATACATTGCCACTAAAATAAATAATTTTCAATTTCTTCATTAGTATTGTTTGGCATTTGTTTCACTGAGCATTGTTATCATTTTTTCTAATGTCAGATCTCTGTGATTGGTAGATCCTGCTTGATGGTCTTTCTAGCTTTTCCTTTTTTGTTTGGTAAGTCAATTAGGATGGGATACTTAAGTAGGAAGAAATTTCCCATGTTTTAAAGTGTAAGCTTGGAATTTAAAGAGTTTGGGTTTGCGATACAGTAATTATAATTTGATAAAAGCTGATTAAATATGGCCTGAGTTGGAAATGCCTTAGAAAGTTGTTCATGCATAACCTCTTGTCACATCCCGCTCAGATTCGCAAATCCCCAATGGAGCGGACAACCAGTCTCCAAGTCCAAACATTTATTAACTACCCACAATGTACTAATTGAACACATGATAATTGGCTAGGTATATAGCAAGTTGTGGCAAGCAATACAATATGCCTTGCATTTCTTAATGTAAAAGGGAAAAGAGGGAGATAGAGGGAATAGGGAAATACAGATCACCGGTCTGGGTTTCTACGTTGATCTGAGGTCTCCCCTCAGCCTCCTCTTCTCCAGACTAAACAACCCCAGTTCCCTCAGCTGTTCCTTGTACGACATGTGCTCCAGACCCTTCACCAGCTTCGTTGCCCTTCTCTGGACACGCTCGAGTAATTCAATGTCCTTTTTGTAGTGAGGGACCCAAAAGTGAACACAGTCATCGAGGTGCGGCCTCACCAGTGCCGAGTACAGGGGTAAGATCACTTCCCTGTCCCTGCTGGCCACGCTATTTCTGATACAAGCCAGGATGCCATTGGCCTTCTTGGCCACCTGGGCACACTGCTGGCTCATGTTCAGCCGGCTGTCAGTCAACACCCCCAGGTCCCTCTCTGACTGGCAGCTCTCCAGCCACTCCTCCCCAAGCCTGTAGCGCTGCTGGGGGTTGTTGTGGCCCAAGTGCAGCACCCGGCATTTGGCCTTATTGAAAATGTAGGCCTTAGCCCATCGCTCCAGCCTGTCCAGGTCTCTCTGCAGAGCCTCCCTACCCTTGAGCAGATCAACACTCCCACCCAACTTGGTGTCATCTGCAAACTTACTGAGGGTGCACTCGATCCCCTCATCTAGATCATCAATAAAGATGTTAAACAGGAGTGGCCCCAAAACCCGAGCCCTGGGGGACACCACTCGTGAGCGGCCGCCAACTGGATTTAACTCTGTTCACCACAACTCTTTGGGCCCGGCCATCCAGCCAGTTTTTTACCCAGCGAAGCATGTGCCCATCCAAGCCTCGAGCAGCCAGTTTCGCCAGGAGAATGCTGTGGGAAACAGTGTCAAAGGCCTTACTAAAGTCAAGGTAAACAACATCCACAGCCTTTTCCTCATCCAATAAGCAGGTCACTCTGTCGTAGAAGGAGATCAGGTTTGTCAAGCAGGACCTGCCTTTCATAAACCCATGCTCACTGGGCCTGATCATCTGCTTGTCCCGCATGTGTTGTGTGATGGTACTCAGGATGAGCTGCTCCATCAGCTTCCCGGGCACCGAAGTGAAGCTGACAGGCCTGTAATTTCCCGGATCATCCTTCCGACCCTTCTTATATATGGGCATCACACTGGCCAATTTCCAATCTGTCGGGATCTCCCGGTCGACCCACATACCTACATATCCCATGTACGGGGAGGGGTAAGGTGTTTCATGGGATGATGTAGTTAGCATGATCATGTTCGCCTTCGTTAGCATATTGAGGGGTGTTAACTTTAATATGCATTTTGTGGATAATGAAGCAAACGTCATTCACCTGACAGATGGCCCTTCATATTTGTCCAGGTGCACCAGAGCAGAGCCGTCCTGTCTCCACAGGGCTCCCTCCTCCAGCTGCATCTTGTGTTATTTGGGCAGCCTTATCAGCTTCGACCTCCACACTATCCACCCTGTGACTCATAGTTTTGTCTTGTGGATGTTTGAGGCATTTCTTCGATCAGCCTCAACTTTTGCTTTCTCAGGCTGCTTTTCTTAGTTTCTCGCAGGCCTGGTTTCTCATCTCTCACACCTCTTTGTTTTTGGTACAGTACTGCACTGTTCTCCCAAGTCATTGGAAATCATTGATTTAAAAATTATGAGATCTGAAAACAGATAGCAAATATCAAATTTAATTCAATTTTCTCTTGCCTTCCAAGCACTATGTGTCTGCCTGTTCAGAGTCTTTTTAACAGCTGTGGAAACTAAAACTTTTAATTGCAGGAAGTTGAAATTCTCCATCAATTGCTTGCTGCCAATGTAGAAAGTAAACTAATACCAGAAAAAAAGCCCTGAGCAGCCTCCTCTCGTATCTGACTCTGCTTTGAGCAGGAAGTTGGACCTTCTGAGGTCTCTTCCAACCTGAGTTATTCTGGGATTCTGTGATAGTTGCTGCTACAGCTAAACAAGCTCTAGCAAGGCTCCAGGCAGGCCAGGACAAGCCCAAGCAGAGCCTGACAAGTCCCGAGTCCTGTGCACTGTCCCAAGGCACAGCCATTGGCCTGATGCAAGCAACGAGGCCACCTTTACCTGCCTCCACTTCTGGAAATCACAGCTGGGTGTCCTTCCCCTCCAGAGAAGAATGGGGAAATATTATTTCACTCTTACTTTTGTGGTTGTAGTAAGCATGAAGGGTTGATTGGGAGAGGACGTACCTTCATCCTTCTTCTTCCTGCTCCACACAGCCCATTCTGTTGTTGGGCTCTTCTGAACAGGTAGCTCTTTGCAATACTTTGCAATAAAATAATTCAGCTCATCTCTCCAAAGGCTTTTCTCATCACCTCTCCGTGTATTCAAGTCTCTACTTATCAGTAAAATACCAGGGTTTGTTACTGTTTTTCTTTGCAACTATACAGGTATTTACCTCCATGGGTGTTAAATGTCTTGATCTTACACCAATTTCTGCTATAGTATTAGGACTCATGGATTCATCTTCTGTTAAGAATGATCTGCGATGACAGAAACATAGTTCTTGTTGGGTCCCCAATATTTATTTGCACCGTGTAGCTGTGGGTATTTCAGACTGGTTCATGAAACTGCTCTGCAGCAAGATTTATGCTGGTTCTTCTCATGTGGGGAATTATGTGGGATTGTTCAGCTGTCTGCTCATCCTGGCTCAGGAATGATACTATAGATGAGGGGTTTGGGTAGATAAAAGGTCAATGAGCCTGTCAAGATCATTCCTATGCTAGTTTTCTTCAAACCCAATTGTCTTTAACCTTGTGATTATAAAAAAAAAGATTTATTTTGTAATTTTCTCCCTTTGCTTGCAGAGAGATGCTCAAAACCTGTCATAAATTAATAAGGAGATCAAAAAACAAAGGAAAAATATAAAGAATCTCAAATATTTTTTAATGATGATTTTAATGTTATTCCGTGCTCATCTAGAGGCAGACATCATCATGGGTTTGAATGTTCACATTTGGAAGAAGGGGCACCAAATGACCGAATAACAGTGTGGTGCTTACAGTTTGTTCAGGGAAAGCCTGGATTTACCTTCTAGAGTTGAGTGCCATGTTCTGAGCTAGAAGTAGTAGCATCTCTACCTCCCATTAATATGTTATATATGACCGCCTTTTTATATCACCAGTGTGTTCAAGCACTGAGGCATTCAAAATCCAAAGAGACCATCACTCGGGGGAGCCGAAATGCTTAATGCTACAACAGCAAAGAGTTTTGTGGGTTGTGTGGGTTAGTTACAGCCTGTTCCACTTCAGGAGTTTCATCTCTCTTTCAGCAAGTGCTTGTAAATCAGTTTCATGAACTGGAACTTAAAATCAATGATTTCTTAAGGTTACTCCCTGGTATCCTGTAGTTTTGGTCTCATATATTTAGATTCATATAATAAAAAACTGTGTCCCAACCCAAAATATCTCTCAGTAGGTTTGTAAGGAAGATACACAAGAAACAAAGCACATCTGAGTAAGAACCTTGTCTAATTCAGACTTCAGATGAGCTTAGAAAGACAGGGCAGTGATGCTGAACCTGGTATTAGCATTATTTAGAGGAGAGGCAGTAGAAGGAGATGTTTTAAAAACGGATTGTATTTAAGGAGATACGTAACCTTCAGTATGGAAAAAAGACTCATTACTTTGCCAGAACAGATGTTTAAATGTATTGATTTACTAAATCAGATGATAACATTTGCTCTGTAATGAATCAAATGTGAGATTTTTTGCTATTGAGGAAATGGGGATCTCGCTTTTCACAAGAAAAAAGTTGGATCAATTTGTAGTATGAGGAAAACAGAAACACAGAATAAAATACAAATTTAATGGAACAATAGGAAGGGACTTTTTTTGTAAAACAATCCAAGACCTTTTTTAAACTTTATTATTTGTGTTCTGGTTTTAGAATAGCTGCTGTAATGTCTTTTTTTTTTTTTTTTTAACATCACAGCTGACCTAGTTCTCTTCACTGTCACTCATATCATGTGCAGCTAACTTAATCATGCAGAGTAGTATTTTGTGAAAGCAGTTATCACTTTGGAATAAATAGCTCTGAAAGCATAGGAGAGAAATGTATCCCAATCCAGGCATTTTGCCTTAGATTAGGTTTCAGATCTCTGGATTATAAATTTCTGTGTTTTAACAGTTTTCAACTGTGACTTTATCAATGGCAGGTCATCTCCATATCTGCTTACAGGAACATGCATTGATAAATAGCTGTTATACTTCACAGAGTACCTATCTTCAAATAGTGATCTTATTAATTACAGTTATTTATATATTTTAGTTTAAATAGATGAGTGTCCTCCTAATGTCAGGTATACTAATTAAGATTATTAATATTTGTAAGTGTTTGCAGGTTGGGGCTTTGTTATCGAAGGCGGTGGAGAGTTTTTAAGACTGCTGTTTTATTCCATGTAAAATAAACATAACAAGCACTCTCCTGGGTGCTGTAGGGACTCTCTATTCTTCATGAAGAACAGTTGTTCTGTAAGTAACGCATCTGCAGCTTCTGAGCCTTAGAAAGAATTAGAGAGTGCCCAGCAATAGAGATTCAATTCAGATGAGATTATCCGTACCACTAATTGAATGTTCCTGATTTTCATTTTAATAAAATAAATTATAGCTCATAACATTTTATATTTCATTAAGTAATTTCATAAATGAGAGTCATAAATATTATATTTAGACACATAAAATATTGATGATTATAAATTATTCAAGGGTACTTTTACTTAGCTTTGAAATATGCTCTATTTGCCATTCTCCTCATTGGCCCTGAGGATTGACTCCTGGTAGAGGTTTCAGCAAGTCGGAAAAATGTTCATGCCATTAAAATAGAGATGATTGTACTAATATTGTAACTTTTGCACAATGTTTGTCATTTCATTTAAAAGCACATAAACCAGAATGTTATTAAAGTATAATTTTCCCCTTTTTGTTCATTTACTATTCTGTTTTCCTTTCGAAGCAGTGAATTAACAGGAAAGAAAAATATGTTTTGTGAAATACAAGTGGTAATTTATTTACTTTTAACTGGTGATACCTACAGAAGGCCTTTACCCTGAGATGTAAACAAGGAGTGACATATGTGCAAAAATATTCCACATAAGTTAAAAAGATGTAAAAATTCAGTTGCTTGAGGACATGATTTTAGAAGCAAAATCTAATAAAAGCATGATAAAGAAATAGCTGAGATAATGAAAACCGGGTATCTGCTGAGTTTCCGTGAAGGGAGAGACAGCCTATTTTAATATTCATAAATTGAGCCGTGACCCGGCCAGGAGCAGCTTCCCACCCACCTAAGCTGGTAGGCTTGCCTGCACGAATACGAAAGCAAACGATGTTGAACATCCACCAGAGCTCGATAGTTTGGCTGGGAGGCTCAGGTCACAACTTACCGCTGCCATAGGCTGTGACGACTTCCAAGCAGACCCCAAAACCTGGCTGCGCACCCCTGGGCGGATACCAGGGAAAGAGGTAGCTCCCTGCCCCAGCCCCAGCCTCCTGCTTCCCCCACGCTGAGCACCCGCATGCCCAGCAGGAGCCAGGCTGGTCCTGGAGAAATTACCTTTAATGACATCCCTGTAGTGTCCTCACAGTGTGATCTGTTTTTGATAAACTCAGGGCTTTAATTGACTTAAGGGCCTTCGAAGCCCATGCTCTGAGGCCCCTTAAAAAGTCCAGGGAAATGAGTGTAAGTGAATAAGGCAAGGTTTATTTTTTCACTACCTATGTCATTCTGTTAGTCTTCACTCTATCTTCTTCCTTTCTCTGATGTGATGAAACCCCCCTGCATTTGGACACAGTGCTTGGTTTTTCCTTTGTGGTTTTGGTGGGTTTTTTTCTTTTTTTTTTTTCTCAGCAATGCTCACTCTACATGCTGGTAATTGCTTTTAGGTGATGGTGGGCATGGAGTTGCACTGATGTGAACATCCAGAGAGCCATGTCATTTATTTACTGGTTGCTACGTGGTGAAATCTCTGGCCAGGGGTAACTGTGTAGTTCTCCTCTTAATCACAATGTAAAATTTAGAGTTTAACCAAAGAGAATGACTCACATTCAGTTGTAAAAGCAAATATGCTTTAATCAGACACACAGAGCTGAGTAATTAAAACATTAACTCTTATCCTCCAATGAGGACCCCAAGTATTTTTTTGTATCAGTTTTCCAAGCAGTGTAGTATCTCAAAATTTTACCTCTACTTTGTAACCCAAAGTAAATTAGGATTGAGTCAGTCTAATATTTAATAGATACACAAGCTGAGGCACCAGATAACTCTTTGGTAAAAGGTCTGCAGACTGTGGGTTTTGTACAAGGCGTGAACCTGAGAAGTGTCAGGCAAGAGACAGACACTGTGTGTGTAGAGAAGGGCTAATTTTTTTCTCAAGTATTTCACCTTTTTGATATTATTGACAAGAGCAAATAACAAAATACCTGCAATAGCATTCTGGGAGCACTGATAGTTTAGAAAAGTAAAGCAGAGAGGGGTTTTTTCCTCTTTTCTTTGTAAACATGACTGCATTTACTTAATTTCAGTTTCTAAAATAGCTTTGCTAACACAAATTGATGGGCTGAGGCGAGGGGCTGATGGTACTCCACTGGATATCATCATGAGCAAATATGCTGCTCACTTCAGAGCTCTGAAAAAGTGGTTTACATGGAATTCTGCCTACTTTTACAGTCACAGGCTGCAAAATGTCTGTGGCAATTTAGTTGCCCTATGAACATACCCTTTCACTTCCCAGATCTAGAGAAGTGTCCTGCATGGGTCTGAAGGTCCACAGCTTGGGAAGAGGGCTGGCAAGCAGATAATATAAATCTCCCTGCTTTGCCTTTCCATCCTGGGGTCAGTGACTCTGCTGGCATCACGTGGAGCACTCAGGGAGAGTGATTTTTAAAAAGGGAGGAGTGGCAGGAAGATTCAGCAGCTAAAGCGGTCCCCTTCTGCTGAAGAAATGAGACAGAGCCACAGTGTGTCCAGACTTGAGAAAGGGTATGCCTTCAGGCCCACCCATCCGATATGTTTTGTTGATCCTGGGTACTTTTTAATAAGAAAAACGCCATTCTGCAGTGATAAAATTGACAAGAAACTCTGCAAACAAACCCTAGCACTTCACTGAATATATGGGGGGAGAGGTTTCTATTAACAATATTTTTGGACCTATGCATTTACCCACAGTGTCTCAGTCTATATGAACTTTTCTTCTAATTCATATGATGAGTCTCTTTAACCAAGTAATAAGTGATAGGACAAGAGAGAATGGCCTCAAGTTGCGCCAGGGAAGGTTTAGACTGGATATTAGGAAGCATTTCTTTACAGACTGGGTTGTTAGGAGTTGGAATGAGCTGCCCTGGGAGGTGGTGGAGTCCCCATCCCTGGAGGTGTTTAAGAGTCGGGTCGACATAGCACTGAGGGATATGGTGTAGTTGGGAACTGTTGTTGGGTTGATGGTTGGACTGGATGATCTTCAAGGTCTTTTCCAACCTAGACAATTCTGTGATTCTGTGACTGAGTCCCTTGAATATCTGTACTGCTTTTTCTCTGAATTTCTGTAGTCTCATCACACAACTTTGTCCCATGTCCACTCCTCCTATTTGTCCAGGTCTTCCTAAATGAAGTTCGGATCATTTTTTTTTCCTCTTTTCTATTTCTCTGTATGTTCTCCTACTTGCAAAGTTTGTCCTCCAAACTTTGGATTCCCTTTTTCTTAAACACACTGCTGAAACACCAGCAGAAAAGCTTTTCACCTCCATGCTAAATAGATTTGAAGGTTGATTTGCAACCACAGCACTTCATTCCATTTGATCTGCATATGTGTTTAGATGTGGGCTGGCTTTAAGTTAGATGGCAAAATATCTAATTCTGCATTGAGTGTTGTGCAGCAGGTATAGACAGGACAACACAGGGATAACAGGGACAACCTGTGATGAAACAGCCCCTGCCCACTCCTGGGGCTTGCTGAGGAGGCATAACATTGGCAAGCAGTGCATTTTAGCTGGCTTGAAAAATGGGTCTGATTTCATGAGTTTAGGGAAAATTGTTTATGAGTAGATTTCTGTAGTTGTATATTTCCATAGTTGTATATTTTGGGCATCAAAACTCCTGGCCTGATTTTCAGAAGTGCTGAGGCTGCTGAGAGCAGAGTAGGGGCTGCTCAGCACTGCGCAGCTGAATGTCTGGCCTCCAGGTATCGCTGCTAAAACAATAATCTCAAAATCAGACACCGCCTTTGAAAATGTTGCATTTAATCTCAATTTCCCAGGTTTTCCAAGCTATAAAATGTACTCCAAAGACTTTTTTCCAATCTATTTGCTGGCAATGGTGGGTGGAATTAGTAGTACAGACCTTTGAAGATACAAAGCTTAACAGAAATGAAAAGGGAAAAAAAAAAAAAAAGAAAAAAGCTTTTCTGTTTCTGCTTTTTTATGAAATACCAGTCTTGTTATTGATGTAAATCATGCACAATGTAAACAACATGTTCTTCCGATTGCTGGGGACTGAGCACCTCAGCAGAAACTGTGAACGTGATTCATAGTGGCTCCCCGTTTTCTAATTATTGATCTCATACAAGTTCATTTTCTCAAAGTAGTGACTGGAGGAGGCAGATATATCCAACGCCTCTGATTTACATTTACTGGCAGCGTTGTTTTAATTGCTGCTTTTTTTTCTTGGGAGGCTTCAATTCACAGGCTGATGGTTTCCCAGAACCAGCAGAAGTGACACCCCTGCATGCACACATGCAGGGGCAGCTGCCAGCAACAGCACTTGTCTTTCAGTCGCCGACAGAGCACCGTATCAGTGCACAACCTGAAGAAGAAGGTTTCTTCTTTCTCTGATCAGTCTCATTTGGAACTTCACAGCCTGTTACTGGCAGCCAAATTACCTGCTCTGCACCCTGAGATTTCCCAAATATCTTGGTGCTTCCTGCTGGCACCTCTGAATGCTTGGTGAAATACTGACTGCAAGGTAATGCATCAGTAAAGATGACTGGGTCTTAAATGCTAAAGAGATGTTACATTGTCAGGAATCCAAACAAATTGTACCACAAACCAATCTACATTTAAATGTGGATTTAAAAATAAATGTTTATTTTTTTACTTCAGACATAAGTGTATGTGTGATTGTTTGCAAAAAACCCAACACAATTGCTGCTATTTTAAGCACTAATAGATCTGATAGATGATCATTAATTAGCTAACAAGGACATATAATTAGCTAACAAGGACATATAAGAATTGTCTTTTTTTCCAGCTGTTTGAGACCTTCAGTGTATAAAGAATTAACCTTGGATTAGGCAAGTGATATATCTGTACTAAAATATTGAAATTATGTAGTAGAAAGTTACTCACATTTCAAAAATATCTAGATGGTTTGGCTTTTTTTTTTTTGCTTGTTTCTTTGCTTTTAGTTAGGCCAAAAGTACAAACAATTAAAAAGACCTGACAGGCAAACTGAAGAGGCAGGTCACCTGAAGAGGGTGTGTCACCTGCTGTAAGTTTTATACTCTCAATTGCATATTCTGTTGGTTGATTTCTCCTATAATGCCTCTGCAATCTCACTTTTGATGCATGAAATACAGCATCTCCAACCCTCTATGAGGAGACTTGATCTCCTTACTATTATTTTCCCATATCTCTATATACTCAACCCATTAGAGAAATCAGATAGTTGAACAGAATAATAGGTAATAGTCCCTAAACTCAGTGCTTTTTTTCAGTAGCTTTACAAAGCTTTACAAAGTCTTTACAAAGGAATGGACGTGGCAGGAACAAAGTCCTGAGGAAATACCACTGATGATAGGTTAAAACTCACAGCTAAATTTCTCTTAAAAAAAAAAAACAAAAACAAAACCAACACAAGGCAGCATAGCACAGAAAATAGTTTGGAAAATCTTCCATTTATTGCAGTCACATCTCCCTTTCTTTGTCCACTCTTTCGTTTGTTCTTCCACAAATAATTTTTTTAATGCATTTTAAAATGTGTCTGTGTTCTGTCCTCACCTTGGCCCTTGGAGATCATGGACACAGAAAGCATGTTTCTCATTTACACTTGATTCCACTCCAGAAACAGCCGCTTCTGCAGGCTTGCCCCTTGTTGTAAGGGGTGTGCCTGTGCGGCAGAGGGCATGATTAGAGATGTGGTATTCTGTCAGTCCCTCTAGGCCATCACGAGTTAGCACTGGTGAGATTAGCCTGACATGCACTGAGTGAAACCAGCTGCTTCAGTCTCAGTCAAAAGGTTGCATTTGCTTGCCTCTTCAGTGGAGCTCATGTATCTAAACCTCCAAGTTGAAGGCTACTGCAATATTTAATATATTCTGGTTTCATATGGAAGAAATGTATTTTTTTATTATGCAGATATACACAATGGATTCCTTCAGTCCCATTATCCTGTAGGATATTTTATTTAGGTTTTGAATGTATGTATTGAATGACATCTTGTGTTGTTGTATTTTCTGCTAATGAGAGGTGTAATTAAAAAATACTGCAGAACAGGAAAAATAAGTCCCCTTTTCTCTGGTCCATCTTTCTTTCCATATGGTGAAACATATTTGTGAATCATATGCATGGTGTTTATCTTTCACCCCCTGCCCCCTCTAAACAGGTGCAAATGCTTTTGTGGAAAAAAAAATAAAAAGGAGAAAAAAATCCAACAAATCTAATGTCTCCTTTTGTGGCTGCCTCTTTCAAGTCTGCTTGTTTTAACTTTCCTTTTGATGAAGATATAGCTGCAAATCATGTTTTGTAAGGAATTATGAGCAGCAAGGAAAAAAATTACCTGTTGACTATACAAAGGCAGCAGCACAGGGAATTTTCAGGGACAAAAAAGAACACATCTGTCTCTATTTCTGTATTTATACAGGCATGAGGACCAAATTCAGTTGTGGTGAGTAAAGTATTGAAAAACAGACTCTTATGCACAGGCTTACATGGGACTGCTAGTATCTAACTGACCAATGTGAAAGATGGAAGCTAAAAGAAATGTAAACAAATGGAACAGAAATTTCAGTCTAAACATAGGTGCTTTATCTGCATCTTTGCTTAATTAAGAACTTACTGTACTAATTCAATAGGAATAAGAACAAAAGATATGCAGTTGTGATACATTTTATGCATGCATGCAATGCAATGCCTTTGAGACACAATGGGAGAAATTAGGAATCCAGATAAAGCTGAGGATAAGAGAGTTGTGTGTTCATAGCTCAAGGATGAAAGTATAGGAGGAAGTTAAATCTTTGTCCTATTTGATGTCAATTTAAGGTCAAGGTAAACAGATCTATTCCTCGGCATATATGGGCATGGAAACAGGCATGCAGTCATTGTGACATTCTCAGGAAAAAGGAGTTCATATGGCCTGTAGCAACATTTTGAATATGCTGATGGTTTGATTATTGTGGGAGAATGAAAGAGAAAATATAGTTCAAAAGGTTCTTGAAAGACTTGAAGGAAATGGACAAGAAAAATGGAACATAGATCAACAAATACTAAAAGACAAAAAATTCCACAATCTTGTAAACAAGGAGGCACAATCTTACAAAAGCATGGCCAGTGTTTGACAGTATGACAGCCGTCAATGAATTACTTTGCATATGTAGGAAAAATAATTACAAGGAACTCTGCTCTGGAGGAATTAAGGCATGGTCTAGTGGTGGGACATCTTTTTCTCTTCCTTGCTGATAATTTTTATTTTTTTTCTGCTCCAAGCTTTTCTCAAAACAGCAAACTTGCTAGATTTTTTTTTTCATTCTGTTTTGTTTTGGTGGGTTTTCTTAATGTCTGTGAGACATGGGCACATACAGAAAAGAAGACAGCCATGTACATACATATTAACAAAAAAGAATATAAAAAAGCCAGTGGGGAGGAATGACAGGATATTACCTGAAAAACAAGTAAGAAATCCTTCTGAGGGCAGGTAATCTAGGGAAATATCTCCACTGTCTATGACCACAATGCTGAAGTTTAGAATTAAGTTTGTAGGGTGAGAGGATGTACGAGTGCATGTGTGCATTGTCTTGTCTGAATTTCCCTGCTTGGGGAAAAGCCCTTGGCCGGAGCTGGAGCCAGCAGGTGGGCATGAAGGGTGAGGAGGACATTCTGGCCACAAGAAATAATGCATCAGCATAGGCACAGACTTGAGCATAGGATTACCATCATGGCTAAGGAGAAAACAGGAGTTTTAATACAGGAAACAACCCCAAAGCTCTTCAAATAAATTATAAGCAATGAAAAAATGTGTAAGAGGAAAGTTATGTGAGTCATCAAGGACCACAGGGGTCTACAGACCCAGGGTCTGAGTGGTAAATTAGTGCTCATAACCCACAGGTAAAGTAATGGCTCTCTGAAAAGGCAACTGAGATCAAGGTAACTTCAGAGGCATCACCAGGCATCAGCTGGGGGTAACCAAGTCACTGGCTGAAGTTCAGCCCGTTTCCAGCCCTTCTGAATTGTCTCTTGCAGTTCATCATTTGTGTGCACTATGGCTTGATGCATACCTTTCTTGTGAAAGAAAGATATGAAAAGCTGTCCTCAGCTTTGGTGAACCAGTGAAGAATTGTGTTTCCAACAGACTTGGAAATCAAAATACCTGATATTTTCACCTCCATGCTTTTTACTTTAATAATCAATAGGCTGTTTGTAAGACCTTAAAACAGTCGTTTCTTTGCATTCAGCCATTTGCTCCTGCTTCTTACAGATGATGTAGTAGGGAACACCTTAATATGTGTCTTGATTGTGTTTCCTTTGCCAGTTGAAGGTGGGTTACAGATTGACTTGCTCTTTTGAGTAGGCTATAGTTTTGACCCTGATCCTATGCCTCAAATTGTTTTTATACACAGTTCAATAGTATTATATGTTTTCTAGCTCAGTTTATCTTTGCAATTAGCCACTCAAGTCAATAGATAATGCATTTTTAATGCCATGTTGGCAAAGAGGAAGGAAGAACCTCCATTTCTCACTAACATAGGTGATGTAAATTCACTTCCAAGTAGCAGTAAAAGCAACTGTAATCTTGAGCAAAACCTCATTGCTTTCTTGGAAACGTAGTCACCACAGCTGAGCCTCTTTGTAAAAACTGTTGTTTGTGTGGTGTGGTATAATGCGTTCTGCTGAAAAGCAATAGGATATAGAGGAGTTAGTCCTCCCATTAGAGTACTGTAGATGCCAAAAGAAAAGTGATTATTCTTTTTTTTCCTTTTGCTGTCTGCATTCCTCACGTACAGATTAGAAGGGTTAAAAGCTGGATATTTGTACATTTCATTATTCATCAGGATTGTTCATGAATAGATTGAAATTGCTCTAGGATCAATATGTTGTTATCCAAGCAATATTAAGCTTTGACTTTCCACAGGACAGCTTTAGGAATATGCTATAATAGACGAGTTAGGTAGAGGCTTGAGAACAAGGGGCTAACTGATTTTATGGGAAATTGTCAGATTTCTAACACCTTGAGCAAGTAGTGGCATTGATTATCACTCAGTTGCCAGCAGCTATGGATAAAAATCTTACTTTGTTTATTGTTGTATTAATGTTATTTGGTAAAACTATTTCCAAACATTTTTTTTAGTTCTGCAATGCATATTGTAACACTGAGGCAAATAAAAAGCCCTAATCCTTTGCTACCACTCTGGTTTTATATCTTTGTGGGTTTTGCCAGACATGTATATATTCACATTGTTCATAATCAACCTTTATAAGCTTGTTGCTAAAAGAGGAATTTTATCTGAGCATCAGGATGTATCTATAATCATCCTGCTGTTACCCATCCATAACAAAAACAAGCATTGCTGCTGAGTGTGTGTTAGGAGCTGCGTGTAATCATCTCCTATTTAATGAGATACATTAAGTTTCTGCTTTTTTAACATATAATGATACACGCAAAAGTGTCTGACTTGTTTCCTTTTGCCACTTCTGACTGGTTAACGACATGATGCCATTCCAAAAATACCTTTCAGAGGCTGACATTTTATTTCTCACTAATTGTTTAGTTAAAATAGGAGACAAAATGGATTTTCTGTCTTTGGTATTGATTCACTATACAGCTTTTGAATGTTTGGTTGTGAATCTCTGTATTTTAAGGTTCTTCTGATAATGGATAATTGAAGTAACAGTTATGTAGATGCTATGAAAATTAAATAATAACAGGAAAATATTTTTAGATCTCTGGATGAACTGAAATATAAGAGACTTTTTTTTTAGGGAAAATTACTATTTGCAAGTGATATAGATATAAAAAAATATTTTCTGCACTTGCATTTCAAAATGCTAGCAAGAAATTTAGGATTTTTGTTCATATTCATTAATTTCAAGACACAACTTCGCTCCTGTGATGTCTTTTCTGGACAGACGTTATGTGGTGGGCAGCACTCCATTGGGTGTCCCATCATATGTGCATTCACTTTTTATATTTAAGTGAAACAGTGTTTTAGACATCCATCTCTATTAGAGAATGAAAATGCATAACAGGAAACAGTACAGAATATCTAAGATTCTGTCAGCCTGTCAGGTTTTGGCCATCTTTAAGATTTGACGTTCATCATTTTCTACCTTCTCATTGGAAAAGGAGAGGAGGAAGGAGAACAGAGAATGGATTTAGGGCCCCTTTTTTTCATATGTGAAAGCTGCTTTGGAAGGAAATGAGGAAAACCTGTTGAATACTTCCAGCAGTGCTTTTACTGCTGAAGGACAAAGCTGGGCAAGAAGATGCACAGTGAAAGAAGCAAAGAATTGCTGGTTTTCTCCTAAAATATGTATTTGCTGTATAACAAAAGTTAAGTAACAAACGCCTGAAAGTGGTCTCTGTTCGCTTTTCTTCCCAGCCTTCAGTGGTCAACTGCAGCTCATTTGAGTCATGAAACTAAGAGAAGACTTAGGTAATGCATTTTCTCAGAGAATTGATTGCATTCGTTACAGAATGGTTTTGCCTTGCATTAGTCTCCTCAGACTAAAGGTTCCTCTGGGGTTGCCTCTCATGTTCTTCTTATGAATGTCCAGCGCAAAACAGAAAAAGGATGACAAAGAGACATTAGCAAGAAGTTCATATAATTGACCTACCCTAACTGACTTTTATTCATTCCAGCCCCTGTCTTTTATAATAGTTGATTCTTTAGGCGGTATAATTCATGCACTGACAGGTCATTAAAAAAGGCTGCAAGCAGAAAAACAAGCTTACAACTGTAAAGAAAAAAGAAACAGAGTACACTAAAGTAGGCCAGTTTCTATAACTTGACTGTTCTTGCAACTTTTTCTAGCTTCTCAGCTTGTAAATGACACCCATTTAAAACTTTCATAAATTCACACATCTTTTGGAAGGAACATGTAGAACTGAAAGAGCCTAAAGTATACCTTACAAAATACCTCTGAATTTGCATCTATTTATGTTTACTTTTCCCTTTGTAGATAGTTATGGACATTATACTATCATACTCAGGGAGGTCTGCAAATACTATGTAACAACACCATATATATGACAATATACTGTCCATCTGACATTGCACAATAGTAGCTAATTAAGGCTACTATACCAGTCATGCAGTGGCAAAAACTAAAATTGGTTTTCTTTATCCAACATTTCAGTGTATTGCAGAGAAGCAGAGATTTCATTAGTGGTAAAAGGTAAGAAAAAGTCATCCTCCTTGGTTCTTTTTGGCTACCTGGCCATTTCAATACTACTCTTCTTGATAGTTTATATTATTTGAGGCATTTGGATTACAGAAGGTGTCTACAGTAATGACTGTAAGTGTCTGGATAAAATTGTGTCAAAAAATTTCACTGTCATTTGGAAAGGTTCAGTCTATATCTGAGAGTACTTTGTATGCCTCCTGCATTATTCATTCAGGGACAGAACGGTGGATTGATGGGAGACTGGATGAGAATTTCTTCCCCAGCCCATCGTGGTTTGTTTCAACAGCTATGTTGTTAAATCCTTCCTTTCAGTCTCTTAATTTAGTGCTGTCCCATTTTTCCCTTGGCACTGACCTTTTCTAGCTGGGAACCTGATGCTGTCTACAAGCTGATGAATTATGGCTGTTCTGAGTGGAAGCAACCAGGAAAGACAGGCTGGTTTACTCACGTTCTTCTTCGAAATGTCCCATAATGGTAGTGAAAGAAAATATTCCCTACAACACATGCAATTTCTCTTAGTCATGCCTTGGGACGTGTGCCTTTCTTATTGATACTAGATTTCTTTAATCACAGATGCTGTACAGGAGATAAAAGATGTCTTTCTGTGTTGGTAAAGCAAGGAGTTATAGTTGGTGTTTAAACTGAAGCCTTAAAGCAGATTTTTACTGCAAATTTAAATCTTAAGGGAAGCTAGGTGCTGGGGATTAAGTGGGGAGGAGATTGTGCTCTTGGAGAAAGAATATCTCATTTCACTGGTACAAGAATTCTGGCTGCATTTCCTTTAAAGCCAAGGATGTACTCAAGCCAAAAAATACACTTTTCTGTGAAAGTTCAGAGCAGGACTGAAGCAGAAAGATAATTTCACACTCCTTTATATGTCTGTGGGGATGAAGGAGGATATTATACTTGATCATATGCTATAACATGTGATGGCTATCAGTGGGCTGCAGCCCATTCTAAACCCAGAGTTACAAATTTGGCTTATCACTAATATTTCTAAAATTTATTTTGCTTCTTTTATTCAGGTGAGGCAACACTTTTTTAGCAGTTCTTCTCTTCAATTTTTGTTGAAGGATTCTAGTTCTGGCGCACAAATGCCATAAAGTTCATTTTAAAAATTATTAACTATTTCCAGGCTGCTCCACCAAACCTTCTTTCAAATTTAAACAACCTTGATTCACTAACTCCTAATGATAGGGTCATGATTCAGATCTGCGTGATGGACTTCACTTCAAACACATTAGATCACTTTTGGAGTTGAACTGTACAACCTTAAATAACATACATCAGAAAAGCTTATATGAAGGAAATTTTGTTCTATTTTAGCCATGTCCCACTGAGTTGATGACTCTGAATTGTAGGTGTCCATCAAAAGAACATAATAGCTGAGCACTGCTTGTAATATAATACTAACTTCTGTGTGGGTGGGGAGAGAGATATATGTAAGACTTCTGGCATGTATATAAGTAGTATTTTGGGATCATTCTTGAAGTTATTAACTAAAATATGCTTTTATCTGACATCATTGTTTAGTCTTGCAAATGGTAAGTTTATGGAAGTGATGAATATGTGCTCTGCCTTTGATACAAAATATTATTGCCTTTAATAAATTATAGTTTAATATGGCCATAGCTGCTAGTTGTAAGCAAAGCAACTTTTCTGTTATGAAACAAGGAAGTTTTTGTAATCCAAGCTGTTTTAAGTTCTGTTTCAATCTGGACAGAAAATGAAGCCAAATTCAGGCTGCAATCAATACCATCTTAAACACACAGAAATCTGTCGAAGCTATTTTTTGTTAGTTTGTCTTTATGTATGTTATGTGGCTTTTATTCATCACCTTGTTTTAGGTGCTCATGAATGCACATGAATAAAAAATTTCTACATTGTTAATATTGCCAGTCATATCCCTTCTAATTATAATCCCAATTTAGTAACTGCTAATACTTGCAATAGCATTGATTTACATTTGCTTTTACCTTAATTTAGTCAAAAGTTGCGTTTTGTTTCTTTACAAGCAGTGATATTCACATCTTCCAGTCTCTTAAAAAGTAAAAAATGAGACAATTATTGCAGCCAAAAGTTTTGCTTTTGCACACTGACATCCTTACTGCACTCTCACTGATTCTTTAACCAGCAAGAATGATCCCTGTTTTTTACCTGCGTGACACCAAGTGCATTTTTTTTTTTATTTTTTTTAAAGTCCATGTGTTTAGGAATCTTCCAGAGAACAGAAATAACACTAACTGAAGAGCCAATAATGGTATTCTCTGACTGTTTAGTCTATTAAGGAAGTTTTCTGTCAGAAGACTGTGGAAAGTATGTGAACGGACTTCTGAGCATGTGCTGCTTTCATGGGGCATCTGTAGGATTGGCAGGTTCAGATATTACTGCTTTTTATTTTGAAGCTTTGTTACTAAAGTCACTGCATGGTTTGTAGTGGCAGCTAAAGCTTCATGTTCCTTGGTATCTTACTTGGCCAGTTTGCACATAGAAAATTCTGCCAACTTTGCTTGTTCTTGTTTTCATGTTTTAAAATTATGTTTGTATTATGGGCTTTTAGGCCCAGATCAGCTAGATGTCTTCTGAACATACAGGGAACATAGTATCAATTTCTCCTTAATCCATAAAGTACCTAACCACGTATTGCTGGGTTTTCTGCCATTTGAAAAGGAACTCTTGTACAAGATCATTTTGAACTGTAGCTTTTTGGCCAGATTAAGAGTTGGAAAAATTTGTTGCTATGGATGGGAAATCTTAAGTAACTATTTTTTATTCTCTCACACCAGCATTTGTCAAATAGGTATACTGTAAGAAGGTAGTCTAACTCACCTAATTCAATGTGCAGCAAGTCAGAGAAATATCAGTTTAGGTATTTTCCGGTTCTCATGTGCAGATGAAGCCTTCAGATCTTACAGGTCTTGCTGCATAAATATGTCTATGATGTGGCCTTTTGCCCTTCTACAGCACTGCAGCTGTTTTCTGGTATCTTATCATTTCACATCTTGATTACTCCAGCATCCTCCCCTCCCGCACTGAGAAATACAGTGCTACCCCCCTGATCTCCATTCAGAAGTCTGCTATGAAGTTCATTTCCCAGCTTCATTATTTTAACTGTATTTCTCTTCTCTTTTGAGTGCCTTCTCCTCACTAAACACTGATTCTTCTCAGTTTTAAGGCCCTTCTTCATGAGTCATTTCCAACCTTTCTATCCACTATTAAAATGCCACTTCCTTCTTTTGATTCCTGTATTGCTAGCCTCTAACCCCAAAAGTACCTGTGTGCTGACTCTATGCTGCTTTTCTCACTCTGCAGAAGTTTCCCACAAGCCTCCACAAAGCTAGTGTTGTCCTTTCTTCAGTCTCTCCTTAAAAATCCTTTGTCATCATTCCTACAAAAAATGTTCAACAACCACCTACTAGCATGCTCAAATGTTTCGGTTTTGTTTTTTTTTTTTTTCTCCCCCCCTGTATCAATTGCTATTTGGAATGAAAGGTGTTCACATTGGGCAGAGTCCACTTGGTCTGTACTTCCAAAGTGCTGAGGTCCTGTTACATGACCTGGACTTCTAAGTGCAAATAATAAATAGTATCAGGTTATTTTTACAGTGGTTGATTAGACTGGCTTGTTCCTTGCCTGGCAACCTCTTTGAGTTTGTCTTGCGGTTATGTTTTCTGCCTGGCACCAAGGAGAAGCTGTAGCTAGTTCAGCCTGCAGCTGCGCTTTTGCTGCCCGGTGTGTTGAACGAGTGCCATTGTGCCCATCTCCAGGGGAATCCACTGCCTCCTTATTTGCTGCTGGCTACAATTCAAGAGGATGACTGCTAGCTATGTCACTTTTGTGAGCTGTAACTAGAATGATACCCTCCTTTCCTGTATTTCAGAATAAAACACAAATTTAAAGAGGCTTGAAGGTTGAGGAGCAGAAGGAGGAAACTTTTGTGGAAGCCCTTGTCCTTGAACTGCCTGTTTTGATGACCACAGTAAAGCCATGGTCTTACATTGTCCCTCATGGTGTGCAGCAGAAGGGTACTTTTTGTTCAGCCCCAACAGTTCATTATTGATTTACTTACTGAACAGAGATATAGTTTAAGATTGCAGATGTTCATATAATTTTTAAACAGTATCTAGAAGCTATATGGCTAGCTGTGTTGTCATGCTAGTTTTTACTTTGCAACTCTGTGGTTTGCAGCATAGGTGTCTTGTCCATAGCTGCATAATTATTTCTTCTGAGAGCCGTAGCAGAAAAACTTCATGCTTTGTGGGGATTATTTCAAGTGAAAAGACCGTGGCTACAAATGAATATGTGCAACTTCATTAAAGCTAGCTAAATTGAACAGACTACATTGTGAAAACCCAGCAATTAGAAGTTACGTTGATAACTCATTCAAAAATTTTCATTTACTCAATGACTTGTGGGATAGATAGTAAAGTTTTCTGTACTTTGATTTTGAACTATAGTCATTTGCTATGCCATATTATTGATTAGCATGGAGGTGCCTAGCTTCCTCATGTCAGACTTCAACCTCTGATTGACAAAAATAAATTACTTGGTAGGGAATTCATCTCAGTTGTCATCTGAATTGCTTTCCAACAATCCTTATATCTCCATGTTCACAACACAGGTAACCTGAGCTCCTTCATTCAGGCACTCCTAAGTTTGAGAGGTGGATAATGGCTCTTTTTTCTTTATTTCATTTGTGTTTTGTTCTTAAATGAAAGTAGATTCTGACACCACCACATGTCTCCATGAGCTAAGGCTCCACTATTATGATGTACTACTACAAAGTTGAGTATTGGCAACAGTGGTGGGGACCCCAAAACTGAGAACTCCCCCTTGACAGAACTTTTTGATTCCAAGAGTTTGAACCCACAACCTGTGTGTTGTGATACTTACTAATGCTACAGCAACCAGGAGAATTAAAACATCTCCAAATATGACTCACATCAAGCAAAAGCTTGATGGGAAGCTGGCAAAAATATCCAAGTGAAAATTCTTCTCAGCAAGGTGCAATTTAATACATCCTTCACTTCTCTAGGACCCAGGAAGCTGTATCAGATTGTAGTTTACAGCCAAAACCCACTCCTGGGGTTTTGGAAATTGGAAGTTGGTATATACTTCATTTTTCAAATGCTGCTTTGACAGGAGGAAACCACCTTTTATATAAGACTACAGGTTAAATCTGGGCACTGACCTTGGAAGAGAAATCCTGAGCACAAGTTCTTGTTTGCACGTCATGTCTGGTTTTGCAATTTATTCATTCACTTCCTAATGCAAAGTGTAAAGACTGTCCTGGATCAAAACCCAAAAAGTCATTCTTGTAGGGAAGATCTAAATGATTCATGTCAGCCAGATGTAGATTCAGATTCCTTCAGGTTGGATACAGATAGGCAGGCAGCCTAGGGGAGTGCCCTCACCATTGAGTTTCTCTTATAAAATGCCCTTGTACTGTCTTTCCCTCCAGCAATGGACTTGAATAAAGTAATCTGTGGATGATTTTTTTTTAAAGTCAGTGCTGTTAGCACATTGGTAATTTTCTGAGAGCTTCTACTGGGTTGAGCCTTAGGTATACAGCTCTAGATTTGGCCTAGGCACATGCAGAAACAGTATTTTAGGAGTCGTGGCTGCTTTACTGGAGGAAATACAGGTGTTTAGAGCTTTTCAGCCAGCTGAGATGATGTCTGAGGTAAGGCTTTAGACGTTGCTTTTAACTTAGAAATATTTCAGTTTCCACCTGAGCCACAGGGAAGGTGCCCATTTCAGAAGTCTTTCTGAGTAATTCTTCAGAGGAACTGGTGGTTGCAGCCCAGCATAGTCATCGTCAGATGCCTAATTTTCATTCATGAATACTCTCCGCATGGGTGGAACTATTAGCCTGCTCTAATGTAACATATATTTAAGTGACTTTTTGACTGAGAGTTTATCCCAGGCAGAATTGCATCCTAATATACTGGGTATCCAAAAGCTGTTACGCTACCCAGACATCTAGAGGATAGCTGTGATACTTTTGAGCAGAATACAGTATTCAGGTTTGGCTCCTACTCATATGCCCCAAAAAATAATTAACAATCTATTACCATGCTTTTCATAACTAAGAAATAGTAATGATGCCAGTTTGTCCAGTCTATCAGTCTGCATCCAGGAGTAGCCAAGTAATTTTGTTGACATCATCCATTTTTTTGACTTGGTAAATACCTCCCACTTCATATGCTGTGCGCTGTCAGAAACACTACTGTACATGCCAAAGAGATGAGAGAGAAAAGAGCCAGGTTTGATTCACAGGTGGGATATGATTTGAAGGAATCTTGTTTCAGTGTCCTAATGGATATTTGTGAAATCACACAAATAGCTTTTACAGGCAGCCAACCATCTCTAGTACAGAGGAGCATGGAATGACAAACAGCTTTTGTTTATAGCAAAAAGTGAGTATTGGCTAAGAAGTAGTGTTTATGGTAATTGAGCTTTACAAGGAAGTAAAACTTAGTGGGGAACACAGGGGGTAGCATTTGCAGTGAAGCAGGTAATAAGGAGAGCTGTGTAGGCATTTCCTGATTAGCATCTGCTGTTTCAACAGCGGAGAAACATGACTCACATGTAAATGCTTGTGCTAGGCTTTAACAGGCATTCCCTCTAGCATGCCACCCTGCCTTCTGGTTTTATTTTGAGTCTCCTTGAGCCCTACTGTGATTTGAAATCAGTGGAGGAGAAAGGAGACTAACACAAACAACAGATGTCTTAAAGTCTTGGAAAAGAGAGAGAAAAAGCCTTGTGGCAAAGGAGAAGGTACTGTTTGTCATTAGCTTTTGCTGCCTCTAGTACAGACTGTATTTGCATTTCTGCATGTGTATATATACGCAGTTGTGCACATAGGTGATAAAGAAGTGGTAGTGCAGAAAGATGGCCATTGCACACATCAGATAATATTTTTTGTATCCTGTAAATGAGTGTGACCTATAGACACTAAGAGTACTTGCTCACTCAGACAAAGCAACCTATTCTAGAGCAGGTTCACAAATTATTTCCCAGCTGCTGCAGTAACTGCTGCAGTAACTGTTTTTAGTTTGTTGCTGGATAAAATACACTAATTCTTTTTATTTGAGGTTAAAAGTTGCTCCGTAATAGAAAAAGCAAATAGTATGCCTGGTGTCCATCAAGACAGCTTTGTTTACAGGGGTTAACTTAAGCCGTGGCAATACAAATACTGTGTACCCCATAACATTAGGAGAATTTGTTTGTGCACTAAGTGACATTTAGTGCAGATTCAGAAAAGCACTTCATCTGTGCTTTCTGGTATGGGGACGGTGTCTTTAAGGACTTTGATTTCCAGAAAGGAAATCTGTGACAGAAACAGCTGTGAAATTCTTACAGTATATAAGCAGCTGGGGATGGCATAGAGACCCTGAAAACACATTACCTGCAGAGTGTTGAATCAGTACTGCATGGGGCCAGGAGCAAAAGGAAATGGAAAGGAAAAAGAAAAATATACTGTGAATGGAGAAGTGAAAATATATGACTTTTTGAGATTTTTACTTCTTGGGAAAGATAACTGAAAGAAATATGAATAAAAAGGATTCAGGGCTGAGAACTTTGTGCTCAGAAAGCTTAGCAAGCCACCTCCCACCTTCCCACAACTACCTCCTCCTTTTATGAAGGGCCTATCTTCCACAGGTTTCAGCAGATGGGTCCAAAGACTGAAAATCACATTCACACAGAATCCTATTTTCTCATGGTATTTTATTTGCTTGCTAACTTGCTGGTGTTTTTTTCAAAGGATTTTGGTAAACTGTCTCAATATACACTCGCACTGTTTATTTTGTTACTCTTAATTGTGTTATTAAAAAAAAAATAAAATTAATTTGGCTACGGGGTTCCAGAAGTTTGTGCTTAGGTTAACCTTAGTAAAGAGTTTAGAACAACTGCTCTGTTACTGAGTATGACTTTTGGAAGCATTACCAGTATTGGGATGAACACCAAGGATGTCATTAGGAATTACATTTCTTTGTACAGAAATTTGTACATCAAAATAGTGTTTTCCTGGGGTGTTTAAGGCTGTGTCTATTCTAGGAAATTATATAAATTTTAATATGTTGGCAGCAGCAATTTTTAAGCATCAAATATTAGTTGTTATAAACCATAGAGGGAGTTTGTTACATTTAGTATGGTAAAACTGAACAACTGTTTTCTCATTAATGCTATTTTAGCATGGACTTTCTTATTCTTTACAAGAATATCCTATCAGAAAAATAAGTACAATAATAATTATTCCTGTATTTTAAATGGTGTTTTTATGCCTGTGTCACTTCCTCTGTACTTTGAAAATACACCGTCCCTGTTGCATGGATGGGAAAACAGAGGCATCTATGGGAGGTGTTATAACTTCACCTGAAAGTCATCTAGAGGAAGACAGATCTCCTGGTCTCAAAGCAGAACCTTATTATAAGTCATATATTAAACTTATCAAGAGGTTATTTGTAAGTTAACAAAACAGAAGCTGCACTTTAGAGATATCGTTTAACATTTACTTTTCCTCCCACAGGAACTTTTTACACCAGAGTGCAAATTCAAGGAGTCTGTTTTTGAAAATTATTATGTAATCTACTCATCCATGCTCTACAGACAACAGGAATCCGGGAGGGCCTGGTTCTTGGGGCTGAACAAAGAAGGGCAGGTCATGAAAGGAAACAGAGTGAAGAAAACAAAACCAGCAGCTCATTTTCTACCCAAGCCATTGGAAGGTGAGACTCAGTCCATCACTGGCAGATCCTCCTATAAATCTCACAAGAATAAGAGGGAATGGTTTCTAAAACACCTTTTGTGAATGTGCATGCCCCGCACAGGGGCCATTCCAAATGACAGTCCCCAGGATTCATGGAGCAGTTTTGTGCTTCAGCATAGTGATGCTAGAAAAGGCATATGTAAAAACATTTTTTCCAGGGATTAAGAGGTCATTTTACAAGAAAATAAATCTTTTGTGGAAGTGCCTTGTGCTGTTTTTAAAATATCCTCTCGGTAGAGACAAAAGCTGTTGTGAGTCTTGCAGTGAGAAAACAGTCCTTTCATTAAGCAGAATGAAATAATGGACATTGCAGGATAATTGGGAGTTATAAAGGGAATGGATGAAATGTCAGCATTTCAAAGTAAAAGCTTTCTAATACAAAACACAAAAATCTCTTTATAAAATAAATCATACTCTATTACTGAGCCAGTTGATGCAATGCATGTAACTTGTGTAACTTGACCTTTAAACCAAGATAGAAGCAAATAAAAGTCATGCTAACCTTACACACTAAAATGATGTCACGCCTTCTCTGAAAAATACATTCATTTATATCCTGGAACTTTTGGGTTATCCTATGTATTCTGCAGGACTTTATAAGCCTATGCTGCTTTTTCTTCTTGTCTTCACGGCACTCCAAATTTCATTGATATTATTACTACACATAGCCTCAGTCATTCTGGAAATTATCTCACTATTTAACATCTGAAAACACATACCCGAGTAATGCTTTAGTTACCGGACTCATTTCTTTTAACATTTTAACTTAAAATTTTGATTAAAGGATCAGTTTGTTAAATATTTTAGAGTTCCATCATAAGGAAAGAATCTGAATAATCCTATGTTTTAACTTCACTTCATCCACTTTGTGGCTTCCCCCTCCCTGGCAGTGTTCAAGGCCAGGTTGGACGGGGCTTTGAGCAACCTGATCTAGTGGAAGGTGTCCCTGCCTATGGCAGGGGGGTTGGAACTAGATGATCTTTAAAGGTCCCTTCCAACCCAAACCATTCTATGATTCATATTTGAACTCAAGTTGATGCCTTCGTGCTTTCCTTGTCTTGCAAAAGCTTACAGTATTTTCATGAGCTCTCAACCATATTGACGCTTTATATATCAATCCCTTTAAATTAAATTATAAGAATTGTAGGGAGGCAAAGCCAGTGCATTTTTAAAAGCAATGTCAGTTCATATGGATTAGGAAAGAAGTTACTTTTTTCATTAATGTTTGGATGCTCAGACTCTATCAAAATAGCTTAGGCAAGGCTTAGAAATAACTTGCTTTACATTGCCCGTGAGAGTCATCAAATATGACAGCTCTGCTATATAATTCCTTATTTTATAGTTCCATCTCATGTTATTCGACTTAATATTTTTGTAGGCCACGGTGTTATTTCATCAAGCTCTTTAATTAATCAGCAAAGTGTCCTAAACACAGTTATGGGGGCACTCTGAAGACATAGATCATAACCAGCCTTGCATACACTAGAGAAGATGTTTAATTTCAGACTTTCAAAAGCCATAAAAGGATTTAGATTATGTCATTGGAAATGTTAGAACAAGTATTTGATTAGTTAATATGCTATGGGGCTCTTCATATTTATTATGAAACTTCACACCATTGAAGATCAAGGTCAGTACTTTGATGCTCCTGCCTCCTACTCTAATTAGCCAAGTGATGAAGGGATTGTGCTCTCTATGGCAGCAACACAGCCAGTCCTGAAATCACAGTGTGATGATTAATTCTTTTGACTGGTTTGACATCTCTTTCAACGTTGCTCTGATATAAATAAATGCTACTGAAGTTAGGTATAAGTGGAAATATTACCTGATTCAGTGACATGGAAAATGAAATTGAATTATCCAAGAGCATTAATCATTAAGGCAGCTTAATGCTGGAACTGTGTAATTGAATACATGTATTTTCCTCAAAGGATTTAGTGGTTAGATAGGGACTAAAGCCCAGGGGCAAATTTTTAATTCCTGTAAGAATTCAGTTAATAGTTTAATCTGGGGTTTTCTGCACTTCTACATTCAGTGGAGATCAGTGGCTACTGCATATGTTTTTGGAAAGGAGGGAGAAAAAAACCCAAATCTCTTGTGTACTCTCTGCAGCACTGTCCTGGACATTTCTTAAGTACACACCTGACGAGATCATGGTCGAGCTCCTCAGATGTGGCAGACAGATGTACAAATAACTTTGTAGAGCTGGACTCAAGCCTGGTCTTGCAATGTAGGACTAAAAAAGAACACTTAAGTCTAGACAACTGTATTGTATGATCCCATTTGTTAAACACCATCTGTCTTATCATATTTTACTTCTAAAAACTTGCAGAATATTTATTTAAGGGGTGTATATATATATATACACATGTGTGTATATATATGTGTATTTTTGTGTGTCTGCCTCATGCAAAGACAGAACAGTAATTTTTCATTTCCAAGGCTTCTATAGTTGCCATTACATAAGCAAGCATACAGTTTCCTACTGTGTTTTTAAGTCAGACAGAGAAGTGATAAAATTGGAAGGTGAAGCAAAGCTATCAGTCATGCAAAACAAGTGTCTGTCAAAGTAAATAGTTTCCCTCACTTGCAAGAGGAACATGGATTATATTACAGTATCAGTTACTGTAGAAAATTAATCCTATTTGAGATGAGCTCTTAAATGAGATAGATACAGTCTTAAAAATGTCTCTCTTTTTCTCTTTTCTCCCCTCAGTTGCCATGTATCGAGAACCATCTTTGCATGATATTGGAGAAACAGTGCCAAAGGCTGGGGTAACTCCAAGTAAAAGCACAAGTGCATCTGCAATAATGAATGGCGGCAAACCAGTTACCAAGAGTAAGACAACATAGCCAGATCCTCACAGGTGTTGTGACTTACTGAGTCCCGAGTACAGTTGAGCAATTTATCCTTGCCAGACTTCCCCTCTGCAGTGTCTGTGGATCAGCTTGCGGCAAGTCACATGCTTGCCCGTTGCTGTTGCTGAACTGAGTTGTTGCAAGAGGATAAATCTCAACATGTAGCTCCACCCACAACAAGAAGACACCTGGATGAACCAGCTAAACTCAGACCATGGAATGCCCTACCAGATATTGGAATGCCTTTTTAATATCTTTTCTGTGACTGTGACACTTCATGTGAATGACATACTTCACAAGTACACTTGATACCTTGCCTGCTGACAATTGCCCATAATCCCTTTTTGAGTCCAGTTTCAGCAAAATCCATGTGTTTAAGTTCTATTTTGTAGCACACAAATAATCAAGTAATTTCTAGTTAGATGCTGTAAACCTGTGCTATTATGGATTTCTCTTCTTCCCTTTTTTATAAGGCTGCTCGCTCCACTGTCTGTGACCTTTTGCAGGGATTGTGTTTCTCTATAACTTAAGTGTTGCCGGTGGCTTAGTTTTGAAAGCAATCAGGGAATCAGGAAGCCTTCAAAAATCTATTAATACAAATTATATCTATAAAGAATAGGATTGTTGTCTCTGGCTTACAATATTGATTAAATGTGAATACTCTCTAGTAACAGATACTGTGCTTCTGAGGTTGGCATTATAGTGGAGGAAAGAGTGTCAAACACAGCCAACAGGAAGTTTTCTGAAACAAGTGTTTGGCATCCCCCTATAGTTTCTTTTTGTGTGTGTGTTTTATACATATCACAGGCTTACTGGTAATGGTAACATTTGCCTTGCCCAGCGAGCAAGACCCACTAATTTTTGGGAAAGTGGGTCCAAAGAATTTTGTAGGCCTTGTAGGCCTGAATTAAGGCTCATTTTTCATCTACTAAATCGTCATTGTTTGAAAAACAAGCACCACCAATTAAAAAAAACATAAATAAGACTAACCAGAATTGCGCTACCTAAATCCATTTCAAATATAATCCTTTCCTGTTTTTAAGGAACTGAACTTAATGCCATTGTTATTTTTGGCTGAATCCCACACCTACTTAGCAAAGCATGGGCAAGGATGTTGTCGTGTTCATTTTTGCAGCACCAATGCAAAGGGTAGTTACAAATTAAATATTTCTGGTGTTTAAAAAAAAAAAAAAAAAGTTTTAAAACTGGACATATTACAAATCTTTTATTTTTAGTTTTCGCTAAGCATGCAAAGTCCAGTCCTATGTATCACTGATATCCCAGTACGTACCTCCACCCAGCTTCCTAGGAAAATATGCCCAACAAATTGCTAGATTGAAGGTGCCTTGCCTTGCTCTCTGTATACTGTACTTTCTCCTACATGAACTTAGAACAAATCAAAAACATTATAAAATTGAAGCCTTGGACCTTATTACCAGAAACAACATCAATCCTTTGAGTTTGTCATTTGTGAACGATTAAACCAATGTTGGGGGCGAGGAGGAAGATTTAGAGAATGCCACAGAGATGCCACTGAAGTGTTGCACACTTAATCACAGGCCTTCAGAAGACTAAAAATATGGGTATTCTCTGTATGCTTAAGGAGGTATTTGTTTCTCAAAAAGGGGCAACAAGGACCAAACTGTACCTCAGTCTGGAAAACTGTGTGGCAATGCTCTCTTGGCCTCTTGTACCTTGATATTTAAAGACAAAAAAAGGAAATCATCTGTTCCTTTTTTAGCATTGTATTTCTGGCAATTTCTTTTATCACATCTTTGTGCTGAAGTCCCTAACAGAGACTGCTGGTTATTTCAAACTCCCTGTCTGCTCAGCTGAAAACTGATTCAGTCTGAATGAACTCTTCATGCTAGTTTTCAAATGTATTCTGTTTTTATAAGCAAATTTTGTGCAGTCTTCAAGGAGACTACTCCAAAGCTGCTAAATTCTAGATAAACTTTTTTTTCATAGGCCAGACTTTCTGGTTTATATCTGTAATATGAGAACAGCAAGCTAACACTTGATGATGGGTCTTTCTAGGGAGGGAATGAGTTAAGCATGAAGCCCACTATCCATGTAGAGAAAAAAAAATACAAACCTACGCTAATACTGTGATAAAAATGCAAAGAAACTTTGACTTAGACTGTGCCCTTGCCTGCTAGCACTAAATATGTGTGTGTGGGGAAAACAACACTTTATTAAAAACTTCGGTGCACCCTTCTCATCCCATCTGGTCCAGTGGGATTTGTGCACCATCCCCGAGAAAACAAAACCAAACCAAAGCAGCTCACGTGGTGAGCTGGGGGTTTACAATTCATCTGGGGGACCCATGGGAGGCAGCAGCCTTGACGTTGTACTATCTGCCAGGTCCAGAGGAGGCCCCAGGCTTTCCTACAATTATAAGAGGAGCACTTCACAATATTTTGAGTGAGATAATACAGCTGAAGGCTAGATACTCTTTCCCTCTCACCTGAATTTCATCACAGTTCATGAGGAGGGAATACATGTGTTCATGTCCCATCCAGCCATCTTTTTACTCTCCCAGTATAAGAGCTTGGGGAGAGACAGGGCTGGAGACCTGACTGAGCCATGCAAGGAGGTTCTGGTTCATGGCCTGATGCTACATAAGTATTGTTTTCAACATTAAACTCTTGATCCTGAGCAATTATGATCTGCAAACCGGTTTGGGGGTCTATAATTAAGGCCAGATTTAATTTTTGTAAGCAGTTAGTGCATACTGGAAATACAGCATTTTTTCTTATTTTTTTCTGGTTTTGTTTCTGTGGGCTAAATACGTATGTGTGTTTAATCCAATGAATAGATGTCCTAAAAAATATTTTTTCTACAATCTGTTTAAACATAGCAAAGGGGTCTTTGTGCTTTGTTTCATCCCTTTAGTTTTGTTGCTTGTCTCATCTGTTGCATGGGAAGAGGATAGAAAGGATGAACTGCATGTAGTAGGTGGTGTTTATCCAAGAACTGTTGGTCTGTATTACTAAATTTACATGCATATATGCAAAGAGTTTGTCTGCATTGTACAGTTTGTGTTTATTATTATTTGTTGTATACACAGATTCAACATGATGAATAAAACATTTATAAGAAGGCATACCAGAAAACAACAAAAAAGTTTATGTAAGAAGTAGACTGTGCAAAACATCATTGCACTCGCCACAGGATGGTGAAACTTCATGTAAATAGGTTGGCAAACTCAGTTCTCCCCTTTTACCATGCCAAAGAAAATTTTAGCTCCTTAATATAATACCTCTCTTGCTGTTCTCCAGGATGAGACCACCATTTTCTTCCCTCTAAAATTAATTTTGCTGTTAAGTGAAAGCTGTTTTCAACTGTCTGTTACTACTAAAGTACTGTATAGTAAACCTGATGGAATCCATTTGTATTTACAGATTGGGTTTTTTGTACTTACATGTCCAGCTGTCTGTGAATCTGCAGCGTTCCAGATCTTCTGCATGCTTGCTTTCTATTTTGTTCTTCTGGGTTTTATCTAATCACTGATAAAACAGCACAGCAATCCAACCTCATCTTACCATTTCATATGTTAACACTGCACATAGTCATTATCTCTTTCCTGGTTTTTTAATCTGTATTTCAGCTACAGTTCTATTTGGCAAAATCAGTCACACCTTAACACTTTTAGAAATCCAGTTTTAAGTAGATATGAACTACTTCAACAAAGCACCGTTTTGTTGTACTTAAAATTTTTATAAATACACAAGAATCCTTATGAGATTGCTCAAATGATAGAGCCTATAGAAAGGTGTCTATAGCTTTCAAGTGCTTTGTAGTTCACATAGCACAGCTTTTGCTTAATTTGCTGGAGTTTTTAGCCACTCTTAAATAATTTTTTAATATAGTCGTTTTCATTAACTTGTGTAGAGTCAGGTTGGTTCTTAACAAACTCCTCACCCCCAGATATAGAGTAAAGCAATTCACTTTGACTGTGGTCATATGGACATACCTGAAACAAAGAACTCTGACTTTTTATATATATATATATATGGAAACTTTTTCTCTTGGTTTAAAACCACTGTAAAGCAATGAGATATGAAAGCAGGCAGTTTGGTCCATGCATTGAAAGTGTGTCTTGCTGATCCATCTGTTTATTGGTATAAAGAAGAAATTATTCAGCTCCATTCAAATGGGAATGCAAGTGAAATTAGACTAAGGAGGTTATCTTTCTTTTAAATGACCCTTTAGATAAACTCATTCTGTGCAATGCATTTTAAAATGTCTATTAACCGGGGGGGGGGGGGGGGGGGGGGATATGACTAATACAATTGCTATGACTTATTTTTAAAAACGTAATAAAATTTTTCTTCTAATACCCAGTCACAGAAATATTAAACTTAGCTTTCTCCATCCCAGTATCATTTGGCTGTATCATTTAGCTACAAAGTGAGGTCATTCTGTAAAGAAGCAAGGGCAGTGCATCAGATCAGAAATGTTAGAGCAGGGACATGATTAAATGTTAATCTATGTGTTTCTAAAAGAGGGCATGGCCAGGGGAAAAAGAATCACAATTAGGTTAATAATTTACACATGCAAATCGATCCACAGCTGTTTTATAGGAAATATTACAGATATGTTATATACAATAGGCATAATCCTGCAAGTCTATTGTAGAAGCATTCGGCACACTTCTGGACTGTGTTCTTTCTCTCATAAGAAGAAAGCAAGGTTATAGTATCTTTTGTTTATAAGGTTTATAATTCTAACCAGTACAAAATCCCCATTTATCCAATTTGCTTTTGCGACCTGGAACTGCCTTTTGCCACAGGCCTGGAAGCAAGGTTTTACAGTCACTAGGTATGAAGAATCAAGCAGTACGTTTCACTCTCTTACACCTCTTCCTGCTTTTACAGTTTATATATCTGAAATTCCTGTCACAGGGAATGAGGTGTAAAATCACAATTTATTAATACAGTTATTATTTTTGCATATGTGGAATAACAGTCTTATTCCTTCTGATCTCATTTTTCTAGTGAGGAAATGAGCCACAAAACAGATCTGCTGGGAGTTACATCACCAGTTACCTCAGCATGACGAGCAGGGGGAATGTTCAAGCAACATTATAAGAAACAGAATAAAAATTGGAAATTAATTTACATATACGTTCTATTTTGAGTAGTCTTAGTTAATACTTTAAGGTTTATCGCGATAGCACCATTTTGTTTGATAATTTACATTTTAAAGACCACTGACAGTAGTTGTCTTAGAATATTCTAATGTTTTTCCATAGATACCTTAACAAACAACTTGGATAGCACTTTTTGAAATGCTATGGCTATGTAATCCATACATAAACACCTAAAATGTTGGAGCTGATTTTTTAAAATTCTAACTAGAATTTCAAAATCATCTTACACTTTAAGTTTATAAATTTAAAATGAAAGCAAATTACAAAGTAAAATGCATCAAATATGACATTGCAACCCTCTAAAGAATTGTTCTTTTGTTTATGAATGAGTACCTGAAATACCACACCTGATCTTCAGTATATATAAATCTGCTTATCATGCCATGAAACAAGTCAAAAGCATCTACTGAACCTAGATAAGAGTTTTGATTATCTAGTATTTTCTTATTACAGCACTAAATACAAATGGAAGGAAGTCAAGGAAAACTTTGTATCTTTCATTGTTTACACTCTGATTCAGCAGATGAATGTATATGCGAAAAAACACTGATTATAAGATGATTCAGGTCAGCAGTATTCATAAATATAAATAAAACTGGCTATCTGTGCACTCCAGACACCAGGGTTGACAAAATGCATATGTGTTAAAATTTAAGAAGATATTCCTGTTAAGCTCTACAGAGTTTAAGGCTTATAAGTATAAATTATAACTATGATTTCAAGATTAATTTTACTTTGAAGATTCTTTATCCTGTATCAATACATTTTAGAACTCTGCCTGATATTTTTGTTATCTAAATAGAGAACAGCAGCTAGCAGCTTTGGGATGTACGTCTTGTTATTTATCTGCATAACTTCTATACTATAGAAGTTATGCACGGATGTTTGGTGATTATACTCCCTGAGAACATGGGTTTCACAAGCTTCATTTTTAGAAAGAAAGAATCCAGGTTAAGGAAAATATTGGGTAAGAGAAAAAGCAAGCTACATGGGAAGGGGGAATAATAAAAGTGATTAAATAAATTCATTCAAATTTTTTGCATTCTATTACATGTACTGTACCATTGTATTTTCCTATTTCAAAATCGTCCTTTCTAAATGAAAACTAGTTTCTAGACCAATAATGGAAATACTTTTTTTGGCTGATATATAGTTCCCTTATTTCTGAGTCATGTACCTCTTCAAAAATCAGGACCTTGGCACCTAAACCACAGTATTACAGTTTGGTATTAAAAAGAAATATTTTCCAGCCATTTAAGCAATTTCTCACTCAATCATGGTTTCACAAAATGTAAACACTTTTGAAACTAAAATGTATGTATCTTTTTTTTGCTCTAAAGAATTCAAGGGCTGCCAAATCTACATGTACAAAAAACCAAGAGACTCATATGTAAATAAGTTAGGGAAGTCCCAATAGTTGTGCATCATTCATAACTCAATGTGAATTTCACACTGAGCAGCATTTCACCATTGGAAAATAAAAATAAAATTTTTGTTCATACCACTGCTTTGTTTGTATTTACTGTATTAAAACTTTAATTACTTTGTTGCCATTTTCTGAACATCTTTAGCTGAGACCAGGCTACTGCATAGCACAGCTGATTTTTCAAGTCAGTTGACCTTCAGGCTCCCCATTTCTATAAAAGCAGTTAAATTCAACGAATACCGTGTGTGACAGTGCAATCTGTTCCAAACAGTGATTTCTAATAGCATACAGAATTGTCATCCTAAAAGTTATTAGTGTAACAAATTTTCATTTGCTTTACATTTAAGAGGACTAGCAACTGTACATATATAGAGAAGTATGAGAAAAGTACATATGAGTTGCAGGATACATATTCAGAACAGGTAATCATACATTTGTATCTTTATTAGTTTCATTCCTTATACTCCTATAGGTTATGCATTTGAAAGTATCAAAACACGTAGACTAGATAACCAACTTACTGACACATTAACCACAGAAACTAAGTTCTCTTGTGGACAAGGGTCTATTCAAACATTTTGGTTTTCAGGTAATTGGACCTCAGTTATACAAATACTATGCTTTAACCAAATGAGAAATCATTAGTATTTTTATAAGCTTTACAGCTTCTCTCAATTTATGAGCTGGTGCATAATCAGGATCATTACAAAGAAAAAAGGGCCAAACAATGTATTTGTCAAACACCAAAAAATGAATCAAATTAATTATTTGCCAAATATTCAAGTAGTGCTACTCTTCTACAGGAGTAATGTTGCATACTGATATGGAGAGCTGACAACCAAGTAAATAATGCTAAAAAAAAAAGGCTTTCTTACACATTTTTTAAAGGTTGCTTAGGAAATAGGCATTATGGGTGTAATCTCAGTCCCACTGAATTTACCAAAAAACTCTGGAGAAGTTCCAGAGGGCCAGTATTTTATGACTTCATCTTTTAGAGCTTGGACTGTCCTGCTCCCAAGACATTTTAATTTTTTTTTCTTTTGGTTTTGTCATGCTTTTCTTTAAGGAGCAGTCTCTCAAATGCATGTTCTAAAGTATTTACACCCATATATGTGTGTGTGCATGCACACCCACACCCATACACTGAGTACTTCTGAAATTAAATGTTCTAGCAGCCTAAAGAAAAACAACCAGAAAACCTCCTCAGTCTTTTATGTCCTTTGTTAAGGGTATTCTCTCCCCAACCAGATTTCACAAGCATTTCCATTCCATCCTTCCCAGCACTCACAGTTTCCACAGCTACAAACACCATTGCCTAGAAGAGAATGAATAAAGGGCAATTATCATAATTGAAATGTGCTACATTAAAATGTGTTTTATGGGAAGTAAAAAGCCATGCTAAAGTAGTTGCATTGTTCCTTTATTGTTCCCCTCACCCCTTTTTTTTTCTTTGGAAGGGAGCAATTACTGTTCCATTGCATTAAGAAGCCACCCCAAACCTACACTTCCAAAGCAGTAATAGCATTCTCTCAATAATTCCATCAGCAGAACTGCAAATATTGTAATTATGCCACCATCATTTGTACCCAGGTGTTGAGGCTCAGTGTTCACACTGTACCTCCAGGTACAAGGAAAAACAAGATTACTTTTAACTATTATGCAGAAAGAAAAAGACATAAAAGAGTTACAAACAGAATAGCAATAAAAACATCGCTTTGAACATGAAAAACTTTAAACTTAAGTTCTCGGAAGTGCTATACAAATAAATAATATCTCAAACTCTCTATTAAATAGATAAAATATGTGTTGTCCCTATTTTGCAGTGAGGAAACATTAAGTGCTGAGACCCCTATTTTCATTTTACTTCAATATTTTTGACTTCTGGATGCTCAGCTTGAGACCTCTACAGCCTGGATGTCCAATGTAAGCTTCTCTTTCTACTGACTTTATGAAGATGTGTGAATAACTGCTGCAGCTGAAGATAAGGCTCCTGTTGCCTCTATACTGGCTACTTGCCCCCAGAAAAGGACCCTTGCTAATAGGGCTAGCCAGTAGATACAATTTACTAGTGTCAGCCCTCCCACTCTTGCTCTAATCAGTTTGCAGATTTCCTCCACATCTAATAATTGCTCAGCAAAGACTTTCTAAAATTAAGATTTATAACAGGAAGCAGCCAGTGAGTTAATGTAGCAATTCCCATGTTGCTTCTTGTCACTAGATTTGTTATGAGGGTTTGTTGGCAGCCTGCCCATTTCTTTCCGCATCTGCCACCTGAACTCTCAGACAATGTTAAGGTGAAGCTGCTTTAATCACTAGACATCACATCATAAGAAAACCTGTCAGGTATTTCAGCCTCCCACTGAGAATCGTCTGATTGCCAGGTAGCTCTGTTAACCCACACAACTGTGTCTCTCACCTACCAAAGATTATCAGACAAGTGAACTTCATCTATGACTTAAATGTATTATACACATAGAAAGTCCAGTAAGAGAACAAGAGTTAAAGAAATCTCATGATCACAATGCTGACACTTATGTCCTTTTCCAAAAAGCAGTAACTTGTAGACTATTACAGTGAAAATTGTTGATGGATTTCATAGCTGGCTTACTTTTTTAAATTCATACTCCGGCTTTCAACTGTTGTTGTGAAACCTCAAGTTGATTATCACACTGCACAAAGAAACAATTATAGCAGGTTTAAATAACCGGTAAATGCACTTCCTCCATCACTGGAGAAAGAAGAAGCTGGGCTTTGTCTAACATAATTCCCATCAACACCGTTTGTTTCTTGGAGCAATTAAGTGATAGCCTGTACTGCACCTGTGCAAATGAGACCATCATGTTTGTCACAGTCTCTGTCATCGCATTCACAGAAATCGCCTGAAATGTACCATTCCTGTGGTGAACAGATGCACTTTCCACAGTGGCAGGAACCTGAAATCACAAAAATTATTACCCACAGTCAAAGAGCACTGGCATTTTCAGACTAGAAAATAACATCCCCAGACACACACGTGCACACATACACACGTGCGCGTACTCACAAAATTGCTGCCTAAGTAGCTATTGCATAAAAGAAAATGATCAAGCTAAAAGCTTTTTGAATAAAAGGATTCTTTTGGGGTGAGCTATAATATGGTGGGACGTTACTACTAATGCTTTGATTCTGCTATTTCACTTAATCAAGACTCACATTTTGAAGCTTTCCTTTGGTTTCAGAGACCTACAATCAGGGCTACTCTTCCCAGTAGCTGTTCTTTTTTTTTGACTCTAAAAGCTCAGATTGTCCCTGATAGACTGTTACTGAAATCGTAGGCAGGAAGAAAATGACCCTCCTCATCTAAAGCCTTTAGGGATGAGTCCACAAAAGAACAGAGGTGCCTAAGATTAACATTTAGACCCCCAAAATCCTCATCACCACAAGTGAAGCTGCTCCACCTCCCATGGAATTACTAAATATTTGCTCTAGGTCAGAAATAGTTTGTGCACATAACAGCAGCTCAGCAGTTTGCTCATTCCTGCAGAGTACTGCAGTGCCCTTTGTTGGGATTAGCCGCTCTCCTCCTCCTCAGGGATGGCATGTCGCACCCCCACAGGCAAAGGAGCAACTTTATGGTGACATTCAGGTGATGCCGTAACCCACCGAGCACCAAAAACCTCCCTTTAAGGGAATATTCAGAGACATCCCTACCTTCAGGAGAAGGTTCATGGCTCTGAATCCTGGAAGGGAGAGTTGACCCCAGGCTATCATGTGTCAGGAAGCCTGAGACTGGTGTGAGAGAGGCTCTTCTGCAACTAGAAATACCACTGGCAGATGGTAATTCCTCCTGGCTGATCCCAACACCCAGCTGAAGAGAGTTGGCTTTCACAGAGCCGATCCTCAGCTGCCTGACCCTATACAGAGTTCAGACCCTTAACACCAAGGTGGGGCGCTTAGTAACTGCTGAGCAAAAATCGTTTTTTAGCCCTCAGAACTGGTTACAGCACAACTCAATACAAAAATCTCAGAACCCAAATAAATGGTAACAAAGAATTCACACATAGTTTTCAATTAAGGGAGCAGCAGTTTAAAAAAAGAAAAAAAAAAAAGTCACCAAAGAAGCTGTTGACCTTTGACAGAACTTGTTTATAAATGAGTTAGATGCTGTTGAAAATCCCACCTTCTTGCACTATTTCCACAATGATTACAGTACAAAGTCACCAATGTGTTTAATGCAGTATTAAAGAAAAATATATAGAAGAAAGCTTGGTTATGTCAGAACATAACCTACAGAGAATTCATGGGTTACTTAACAGGGCCTGAGCCAAAGTGTATAAAATGATGCTTTTCCATCTCTCCATTCCTTTCAGTGACTTCTGAATAAAATCCATAGTAAACATCTAAATATACATTTTTTTAAAAAAATGTGGATCTGTCAATACCAACCAATTTTCCCTAGGTTCTTCCCATAAATACTGAAGTGTCCCTGATCACTGAAACTTAATTCTTTGAAACCAGAACAGCCTCAGCAGAGTACCTATTTTTTTAAATTAAAAATAAAAGTTACTTAGTGTGCATGGCAAGCTGACAAAAATTAACTCATTGCCTAATTTTAAAGAAATGCTGTTTTAACTTGTAACATATGGAACACATAAATATATACAGGAAGAGCTAGTGATTGAAACATTTGGGGAGGGGAGTATTTGGTTAAGCATCTACCTTTTCCATGAGTTCTGAGAATTGTTTACAGAGTCATGGGCACAGAAAATACATTCCCTACAAGGATAAAAAATGCCACTGTATAAAGAGGCAGTGGAGGATAGCATACATATTGTATGGTTGCTGTATAAGAGATACACTAAGACATACTTGATAGCAATTTAAACTGAATGTCTCTGTTTATACAAACTACAAAGTACTGACAGCTGAAAATAATGATGAATAGTAAGCGAATTTTAGTGAAATTAAAGCAGTTAATAAGAGCGTGACACTGTAGGAAACCTGAAGTGATTCTGCATAAGCAAGCACTGATGCTGCTACTGATGGATGCCCACGATGTTTAAAGCTATTTTTCAGACGATACAGCAAATTTAACACCAAGTCAACAAAGGTAGATCAGGCTCCATCATGTAAATTGTTAAGGAGAATGAATGTATCAAGTCTTTTCCCTGAACAGAACATGCTGCTCTGGGAGGCTCCTCAGTTTAATTAAAATGAGTCTAATGAGTTGCGGGGTGTTCCCTGGGATCCTGGCCAGTTCCTCTTGGATGGGATTTGGCTCATTACCTAGCCCGGGTCCTGCACCGTTACAGTAGCCATCTGCAGCCCTACATTTACTGCCAGGGAGGCAGCAGTGCGGTGGGTGTTGCTGTTTTCCTTGGGAAGAGCTTTTACTACAGGTGGCATAGTCAGTGAGCCAAGATTTTGAAAACAGCCTAGGAATGTGGATGTCCTGTCCAACTTCACTTATATTAACAGAGTCTAATTTTCTGAAAGTGTTCAGCAGTTATGTGCTGAAAACCAGGACTCCTTAGAGTCTATTAAATCCGACATACAGAAACTCAAGCTCCCTCAATCCATTACAGGGCTTGCATATCTTGACTAGGTTTGCACCAAAGATGGAATAAACACCATTACTGCACGGGTTCGAAATTCCCTTATGTTTGACCAGTAATGGTTACTTATTGCTCAATGTAATGGAACAAAAAGAACAGTTTGTCATTTTGGCCTCTGGATAGTGCCAGTAACAGTAGCTATGAACATTTTAAAGTATGGGTACTCAGAAAGACATGATTTCCAGATACATATTTAACATCAAGAGCAGCTTTGCCTATAAAAACCCAAACAAATAAACAGACAAACAAAAAAAGCTAAGCACAGAAACAAAAGTTACAAGTAAATTGACTGTATTTGCCTGTGATCCCCATCCTGCTCAGAGAAGAGATGGGAGACAGTGGTGTCCTTGGATGTTCACTGGCCACACACTTCTGGAAGTTATCTTACATAAGTATTTCTCTGCTTGGACAAGCACGTACATATGACCAGCTGTTCCCACAATAAAGCTGCTATAGCATCTAATTTGACACAGCTTTATTATGTTGACTGTCCTCAGGGCAACCTTCCATCACATTGGAAGCTTACATGTGCTTGATGGCTGAAGAAACTTTAAAAAGCCATCCCACCAGTGTTGCTGAATATGGACTTAAGGTCAGGTTTGTAATTCCCATAGAAAGTAAATGGTGTTCAACAGTGCACTACTACATTAGAAAATCTGGGCCTTTGGAGCTGCCATTCATGCAGCCAGGTTTAAAAGCACTACCTGCCTGCAGCAAGTTACAACCTAGAGCAACTTTCAGGATGCTCCAGCCTACACCAGTGACCAGATCCCAAACCACCCCCTGGGCAGCATAGCCAGCAGATGGAAAAAAATCCTCAGTGTCTCTGCAAATTCCTGCCAGATTGCTCCCAAAGCCTCAGAGTAAATTGTAGCCTTGCTATACATGCTCAAAGCTAATTGTTCTCAGAGTAAGACCCACAGGCTGGAATAAATAGCTCTCAGCCATCCTTACAAAAAGGTAGCAGATAATACAAATATTTTAAAATTCAATGTCATTTTTCATGTTTATATTTATTTAGAATCTTATATAGTGCATTTTATTGATTTTAAGCATATTCACTCACCTTCACGGTTTATATAAAAAATTACAAGGAGACCAAGACTAAAAGAAGAAAAGTTAACTTCTGCAGTAAAACAGAGTTACTTAATTTCTCCAGTAACTCAGCATCCTCTTACACATACACTAATTTAAAGATAGCCACATCTTCTGGAAACAATAGCAGTTCGTCTTCCTCATTTTCTATGACATTGCAACAACTGGGGAAAAAAAATAAAATAAAATGGTGCAGTGGAGAATTCTGGTAAGTGATAATACAGATGGAAGAAGGCCAGGCTGGAAACCCCTTTTAAAATTTCCTTTGCACTGAAATGAAAGTTACCAAAGGGACAACTGAAAATCTGTCTGATATAGAAGGGTCCTAACTGTTTTTTCCAGCTAGCAGCTTTCTTCCCTGTCTCTGCAAGGGATACAGGAACAGAGGAAATGGCACATTCAGTCTGGAGTGAGTGCATTCTAGACTCCAGCCAGTTCTACCACCCGTTTTTTGCCTATTCTCTTTCAGATATGTTACATACAAAACTAGACAGTTTGCACTACGGGGGAGCTAAAAAGCCCTCTTTCCGGTAATGCAATTTCCTAGCCTGAAAGACTGCAAGGTAAGAACCTCAGAGAACAATTTCAGATAATTATCAAGATTTTATAAATTTTATTCCTCCCTGTGGCCTTTTTTTTATGGCTGGACTGAAGCTGATGCAATCACCTGAATAAAATTTAGTAAATGAGAGAGTTTGTGCGATTCTGTTGTGGGGGCTGCAGATGTCTTACCTTTCCTCTGCTGCTGTGTTGGGGAGAGGGATGATTAAGTATACCAAATGTTTCTGTTAAACACTCATCTCCACTTACTGTTGCCTCAGATACTACATTTGCCATCTTGCCCATTTCAGTGTTACTGCAGGTAGTGCCCCTCTCCCTCAAACTGGATGGAGCACTAACGGCTGGTGTATAATGCACGGCTGTTCAATGCAGACCATCAGATAAACGCATACAGGAAATTATATGCTATTAACAAATTGCATAGGAGAGTAATGCTCCTAAACATGTGTGGTGGGTGTTTGACAAAATGGATGTAAGTGCATTACGGAGCCAAATATAACATCCTTTTAATAATAGGTGCCTTTGAAAGAAAGGGTTACTAAACAACAACCCTCTGCCATGCACATTAGTCTTCCTGAACATGATCGTTTTCCTCTGGTGGGGCACTGACATGGGGTAGCTCAGATGCCAGTTCTTACCCTTCCCCGAGCATAATATGCCATCCGCTGACTCGCAGAGACTTCTGCTCTCCTCCTCCGTCATGTTGCACTTCCTTGAATGCTGGCACAACTTTCCAAACCACCCGTCCTGGCAAATGCATCGGCCACATGAGCAAATACCATGGCCTGTAACAACACCAAGGTTGGTTATGAGCAAATCAAGCAGAAAGTAGTGACTACGGTCACAACTGAGATCATCTTCAGACCTCTGCAGTGTGAAGTGTATCCTATGGGATAGACAGACGGAGAGATGGACAGCAACAGCTTCCTGGCAGGGTGGCATTCTTCAGTTCTCTCATTCTTGTGTTAAACAGCGTGCCCTAGTGATGGGCAGAAAAGCATAGGCATGACTCCCCTCATCAGCTCAACTTTATAGGATGTTCCCTAGTCCACTGTGTACTGAGGACAGACACAACCCCTTTCCTCCCATGTCTTTAATCCTGCAGCCCAGTGCTGAAGTCTCACCTGCATATGCCATACTGTCACCTGAAGAAGCAGACCCCAGCACAGGGCTGAGAGCAGCACAGCACACAGCAGAACAGGCAAGAGAGAGAACAGTAGTGGGCAAGAACAGCCCACTACTGCTGCTTATCTGCTGCAGTGTATGGAGCTGCTGACGTGCAAAGCCTGGACTCAACATACTCTGCAATTACTGCAGATTAACTCATATAGTACAGGATGAAGATAAATCCCCCAGGTCTCATGCACTTGCTAAAATAGGTTGTATGTAAACCCAGCTGGCAGCCTGCAAAGAGTTCCTCTCATCACCCCAACAACATTCTGTTTCTCTTCTGCATCTCTTCTCCAGACATAGCTATCCCAGCTCAGCAGTTTAAAAGGTTTGGGACTTTCACTCCTCATATTTCCTGTAGTGAAATGCTGAGGGAGGAGCAGGAAGGAGGAACAGACCAAAGCATTCTCCAGAGCACATGCTTGTATGACCCCAAGGCAGGACTTTGAAGAAGAATGGGCAGGCTACCATGGTGGGTTCTTTTCCACAGAGACACATAGATTTTAATTCCCAGATCAAGACAAGAAGCCTGAATGAGCAGGAAGATGGACGGGCAGAAGAATGATGCAGTTGTAAGGACACAGCAATCAAAAGACGATTAATAATAAGGAGGAAAAATAGAGGAAAATGAAAGGACAGAGAGAAAAGAGGAATAAGAAATAACAAAACAGAGGGCAAATGAAGAAGAATACACTGAAATGTTAGGGAAAGAAGGACAGGGAACGACAAGCGAGAGAAAGGTCAAAGAAATTGTAGAATGTGGGTCAATGATAGAGCCTAGAAGATATAATTGATGTTTAAAAAAAGGAATAAAAAAAGATGAAATTAATTTTTGAGAATTATTTGTACAAAGAATAATGAAAAAGGAAAATATGTTGAATAGTAAACTGAGTAGAAAATCTGGCCAGGAAGAAGGGAAAAGTGACAGCAAATGCAGAGAAGAATACAGAAATGGAAAATAGAAAAAAGAAGAAATATCTCCCAGCCAGAACTTCACTTTTCAACCTTGAATAATATTTCTGCAGCAGAGAAGAACGTTCCTCAGCTAATCAGTTTACTGGGGTTAAAAGAAGCAAATTATACATACCAGTGACTTTTGTCCTATCCTACCTGCTATGTAGGGCAAGACAGTGGAAACAAGGGGACTGAGATAATCTGGGAGCATGGGCTGGGAAGAAGGGCACAAGCAGTAGGAGTGTCTGGCAAAGCACTGAGTTGTAGGATGCAGAGAAGGAAACCAGCAACTTTGTTCTTCTGATTTTTGGACTCCTCATGAGGCAACAGTGCAACTTAACATTGTAAACCAGTGGCAGCACTGGTAGAAGCCCAAAGGAGAGATGAATCTTGTAGTTTGCTATAAGTGGAATTTCTTAATGTTTTACTGATGGCCAAATACTTTACTAATTTAAATTAGAAAATATTGGAAGCTCCAAAGTCTTGGAGATGTCATTTACAGTGATCTAAATGTTCAGAATAATTTTCATACTCCAGATTGTGTATTGATCTTTGGTTTTTTTGTCTTATTACCTATACAACTTTAAATGTTCAGTAACAATGACGCAGTCTTATTACGACAGTATTCCTACCCACTTCTGCAAGTGACATTCAGCAATTACAAATTCACATATATGTATTTAACATATGTCAAATATTACAAAATGATAACTAGCAACAATAGAAGCTTGATGCTACTTTAGCTTCTGTGTTAGACTGGGAAACAAGAATAGCTATACCACAAACCAGAATAGAAGAGGTAGAAAACAAGGATATATAATTTCCCATATGCTCCTTCCAGGTGGACAGCATGCAGTTGTCTACATTAAGTTACTCCAGCTAAGCTTCTGTCAGAGTGTTTTTATCTGCCTTAACTTATTTTTAATTAGCAACATATAGATTAGATTTTAGAATAGCTCAACGACTCAAGACCAGAATATACAACTGGATGTCAGTGCTGGAAAATTATTTGTGGAGATACAAATACTTGTACTCATTTTAGCAGCAAATAATAAGAAATCCATGCTGATTTCACTGAGAAAATAGTTTTGTATCATTTTTCTTGTATAGTCATTATGATTTACAGAATGCAGAGATGATCATGTCTGTAAAGCCTTTACACAAGTCAAATGAAAAGTTAATGAATAATCTATACATTTACAGCAGAGTTTACAGTCTACTACATAAAATTTTGACATGCGTTTTTCTGAGCTGGCCATTCCTCTCCTCCTTTTTGCCATATAAATCCTCAAGATGCAAGGATTATTTTGTCTCAAGTAATCCATTTTGCCAAAATAATATTTACTCCTAGCTGACATCACTTTGGGCAGCTGCAGCTCTTTGGATGCCTCATCCATCAGGGTGGTGAGTATGCAAGTGCTTAGCCCAGTGCTTGTTAACTCCGAGCTATCTTTGTGTGTGCTAACCTGTGAAAAACTGCTTTACACGGTTTATTTGTGTGTGTCCTCCTTGTAGAGGCTCTTTGCCTTTGTCTGAAGATGTCCAAACCAGCTGACCAAAAGGAAGGCCCAAAACGTTATAAGCCACAGCTTTCGGTTGAATGTAATATTCAAATTACATTCAAAGTGTCCGAGTTTCATTCCAATGAATCCCAGACTCTCAAAATTATGAGCAAAAGCAAAAAGAAAAAGGTGCTGCTCTTGCTCATAAGTCCTTTTAGATCAGAACAAAATTCCCTCCATAGAGGAGAATAAAATTCAAGAATTCAGCAACCATAGAGCAAAGGGGAAAAGAAAAATCTCTAATTGAAGGAGTCCAGCCCAACTGAATTAGCTAACATGATGAAATACTGATTTAACTGTTCAGATTAAGCAGATCTACTGGAAAGTGTTGGTCTGTCATCAATTCAGATTTAACATAAAATACTTAAAATCACAAACAAATTGCATATTGCAATGGTTGCGAGACTACAGATCTTAATTCATAAAAATCTATGTTAATGAGCATTTAAATATATAACAGTATGTCTTAAACATTAATCTCCAGTCAGAAAGAAAGACTGTGATGGGTGAGAGGCAAAGGAGAGAAAAAGATGATGTTAAAGATACTGTCACTTTGGTTAGAATTAACAATAAATCAAATAACTACAGGATTTAAATGTGAAATATGAATGCAGCAACAAAGAAAGCTGTGACGCATTACTAGCAGAGGTCCATTATAACCCAAATCAAGCCAAATCAGACTGGACACCAGGATGAATTATTTCATACCATGCCTGGAAATAAAACTCTGTGGTTGTGGAAAACTTCAGTTTAGGACTAACCATGTAACTGTTACCAGAGTTCCCAAAAAACTTGCATGATAATTTTCTGATACAAGAGGCACAACTACATGGGAATGTCAGCATGATGAAAAATGTGAAGTAATCATTGCAGAGAAAGCTGGTTCTTATTTATAGATTAACTTTATAACCAGATGATGTTCATGAAGGGCAAACTGAGGTCAGCCCTAAACAAAATTTGGCACCTCAGGAGAACAAGTTTTTCAAACTTATCATATCATATCATATATCATATTTATTATATTTATTGTATTATGTCTATTATATATTTATTAGGTTTATATTTAATAACATCAATATTAACCAGAAAAGGAGGAAACAAATTTTCAGCTATAAAAATATTAATTCAACTGTCCTGTATGAAGAATTTTTCTTATAGCCCAACAACAATTTTCCACCGTAAGACAGAAGTCCACCCAGGTCTAATGGTGGAGAGATGATATGAGTTAGGAATGAGAAAGCTGTACAGCCAAAGAAAGATAGATGAAGTAGATAGCAACCAATATAAATGAGAAATTTAGCTGTGAATAAAATGGACATAATCAGGAAAAAAAAATCTATAACTGGATGAGAAATAAGGAGTTTTAAAAGTGTACTAGGAATATGAAAAATCTTAACATAATGCAGGATCCCTGATTTAGAACAAGACAGTAAACGAAACAAATATTTCTCTCTGTATTTAAATAGAAACAGGATTTTCTATTTTTTTATTACAGGACTATGATAAAGAACTCTCTACTATATTATTAACATAAGAGAATATTAAACAACATCTATTTGGGAGAAATATTTCTAAGCGAGCAGGCTTCATAAACCTGCCCAAATATGCTAAAAGAGTGGGTAAAAACATTACTGAATCACTGATTCTTATTTTTATTGAATACCAGGAGAATGCCATGAGACTGGAACAGTTGCAACAACTGCAGTTAGAGAAACTTAATATAAATGTAAAGCAAAATACTGATCGTCTATTATATTTTCATAATAGGTTGCTTAGTATTGTCCAAGTCTAATAAAGGTGGACTGTGGCTCAGTTTCAGCAACACAACAGGCAGGCAGTTCAGTAAAACTTTCAGGTGAAACACTGCAATGAAAAGGGATAATACCGTCCTCATATGCATATACCAGGAGAAGGTGAGTAAGAACAGAAGTGAGTAGAAACATTTAGAGCATTGATGAGATGGACATTAAAGTCCTGCAACTCACTGTGATATCCACGTTTGAAGAGATTTTGAAAAACTTGGAAGAGTCCCAAAAAGTTCCAAAGAAAGAATTCAAAGGGCACAGAAAATGGTTTGTTGAAAGACCTTCAAAGATCTATATCTGATTAGCCTATTGAAAAGAAAAAAAAAAAAAGAAGGAAAAAAAAAAAAAGCTAAGAAGTTTTTTAGCAGGATCTGAACTACCTCCTTTGAAGGTACTAGAATGGGGATTCTCAAACTACCAGAGAAAGACAAAGCAAGAACCAGAGAGAAAAGCTGATACTGACAAATTCATTTGAGAAATTTCAAGTGATGTTGGCAGGGACTGCACATGTCTTAGATTCTTCAGAGCACGGCCTTCTCAGAGACAGGCTTTAGTTGCACACAGTACGCAGACATCAACATAGGGGAAGCATGGGTATAGTGTAGTGGCTCTTTGTAGCCTAATATATGAGGTTAAACATATAAGCCCCTTTTGGATTTGCAAATTAATATCTATTAATTAACTTAAATGTTGATGCATTAGCAATCCCTTTACTGCTCATTTCAACAGAAAGATTCAATTAAAATGTTTTTTACAAACCTAAATCATATTTTATGCTAACTGAAAAGCCAAACAAACTACATTCTCTGTGCTTCTATGTAAAGTGTCAACTTTCCATTCACCTGCACAAATGTCTGGGTGACCAAGACAGAAATCTGTAGTGCATTTAAAAGGAAAAGTTAGAAAAGTAAAAGTAGCTAAGTAAAACCAATTAATTTAATACAGAATATACCATGCACATGAAAAGCTATACTGGCTACATTAGTCATCCTTGTATCTAATTCAATACCTACTGATCCTTTTGAATTTATCTGTTGCTGCCCCTGGATGTGCCTCAGAGCTAGGATGAAGTAGTTAAGTGCAAGGACACAGGCATTGAATCATTAACTCTCCACCTAGTGTTGTCAAAATAAAACCCTAAATCATACTAGCTTTATGCCAGGTAGACTCTTGACTTCTTCACTACCTAATACAGTAATTTTCACTTTTTTTAGCACCAATTTTAACCAGTAAGCATGTGTTTGAACTTCTTTTTCCCAGAAGAATCAATTGCATTTTTCAATAACAAATACCATAATAAAAATTCTCTATTAAATAGTATAAAAATGTCTAGTGAATTCTGTAACAATTATTATGTATGTTCCTCAGCCAAAAGAACATGGTCCCTGCTCTGAAGACTTTTCAGTAGAAAAGATGAAAAACCTGTTGGGTCGGAAATAAACTATTATTTTAACATAACAGGAACCATAGAGAAATTACAGGTACAATTCAGATGTCAATGTCCATTTGACATGCCCTAAGATATCAAGGACATCCTCATGATGGCGGCAACTATGCAGGCATCCCTGTGTCCTTGTGGACCAAGCTGGGGTCAGGCAAGAGTAGCCTTGGGCATCAGAAATCATATAAGGTGCCTAACTGGAGGCAACTGAAGACTTTGAAATTATGTCCCATGTAGTCTGAGAAGCCATGGTAAGAGTCAGTATTTGCATTCCTATTGCTGAATTTTCTGACCAGTCAGTGCCAAAAGCTGTCTTCGGCTGGGAGGTAGGCTGGTATTATTTCTCTCTCCTAATTTGCATTTTAGGTATATCAGAGAGTTCCATAAATGTCCTATATACTTCTATTTCTGTAAAGCAACATTAGTGCAAGGAATGAGGAGATTGTCTGACAGCAACTGAACCATAATATTAATACTTAACTTTGCTTAATGAAGCATATCATTAATCATAACTCTCTCATTTTTATTGTTATGGTCTTATTGGTCCTCATAAGAACATCCTATCTGAAAATATCATGTTTCTGCTTCACTGAACAGATGACAAAAATAAATGTCATTCATGATTTCTGCAGTATGGACCTAGAACTTTCATAAAAAAGAATTCACAGTTTCTGTTCTATATATTTATCATATGATAACACATAGTTATATTCAAAAAAAGAAAGAAAGGCAGTATTCCTCTGAATCAAATTACTTAGTCTGGCTGGATAGTAATGAAAATTTTACAATCAAAGGAGCATGGCAATTAGGGGCAAGTTATACCAGCCTTCTGAGAGGGAGCATTTCCATTGTACATCCTGGTGATGACTATGTGATCCTAGAATCCTTCACAAGTTGTAAGAATGTGATGTGGAAGCTTCTGTGTCTGTTGTAAAAGCTTAAAACGTCGGAAAGTTGAGAATTGTGGCTTTAAGTATATATATGCCTTATAAACCACAGCTTTTCCCTTGTTCACTGCCAATACATAGAGGCTTATATTGAAAATCTTAAGACTGGTGTGAATGACGTATGAGTGGAAATGTGTAGGTAAGCACCAGAAGAAACACCAGAATGAGGTTAAAAACATGACCTATATTGATAACTAACAACACATTCACAGCAGTAAAACTGAGGAAGGTATTATTTTGTCAAAATCGGGTCTGCACTCTCATAAAACAATGGTATGGTGACTTTCATGACGACCTGTCAGCAGAAGACTCTGTGCTTAAGAACAAAGGATGTCAACGCAGACACAGCACATAACTTGTGTCATTCCTTTCCCTGTGAACCCAACAAGAACACCATTGTCCTATTAATGTAAAAAATGAGGAAGCACAGACAACAGGCACCAGACTTGCCTGAAACTTACAGAGATGTAAGTAAGAAAATCATGAGGCAAAAGGATCATCCTAACTGTGGGGTCCTAAATGATATAAAAAGTGTGTCTAAAAACCAGTTTGTTGTCAGTCAAGATGAAATAAAAAGACCTACTGAGAACTTGGTGGACAGTGTCTCTTGTCCATCTTCAGTGTCACTCAGAAGTGGTCCTGACCGAACTACGAAATTACAGACACTTTGATCCTTGTATGTGGGTGTGAGAATGTAAGTGAATAAAATCAGTGATAGAATGTGTCTGAGTCGTGAAAATTAATTTACTTGGGGATTTTACAAAAAAAATATTAACTTCCCCACCCATAAAGTCTCATGTAGAGTTTTTGCTGTACTGGTTTCCTACAGTTAGAGGGAGATTGGTATGAAGGCAGACCAGAGTAAGGAGGGAAATATTAATTACCTCAGCATTTCCTCCAAGAATAAATCAGCTCCTCCAGCTTTTACAAGCACTTATACTACAACCAGAATCTCGAAGTAATAAGAACTAATGCCTTTTACCAAAAGGCATTGGTATAAACAAACAAAAAAGATAGTTGCATTTACTCTTTGATGTGACATGACATTACACAAATGAATTCCCTACAGTGTTAGGATTATATATTGATGTGCTGTGGTGAAAACAAATAGTTAAAAAGTCACCAAGGCAAATTTACTCGCTTGAAAATAAACAAATCAGACTTCTCAAAGTATTCTATTGTCACCAGTCAAAGTACTGGCTTACTGGGATGACCAGGGCTTAGTTCTTTCTTAGTGTTGAGGACAGTGCAAACATCCATGACTAAATATTAAAAGGTCTCATCAAAGCTGATTATCTAATCGGTGGTCCACTATATGAAGCACAGACTGAAAGACTGACATAAAACATAATGGGAGCATCCCTAGAAATATGTAATGGCCTTGCTATGAGTTACCTGTTATGAGTTTCATCCTTTGCTAGTGGTCCTAATGACGAACTTGTGTGGAGCTTCAACCAATTTTTTACTATTTTTATGTTGGTTTTTTTTTTATTGTAGTTTTTAAGCAGCATAATCCTGCACCAACCAGTAGCATGCAGAGGACCCAAATGGACTTCCCTTTTATTCCTTCAATGGTTGCTACTTTGCTGTGACAAGAACTCACAGCTAGGGCCAATAATGGTCCAGAGAACAAATCAAAATGAATGGAGTTAAGAGCGTTATCAAATCAATTTCAAATTGATTTTTACTGTTGTTCTGAATTTTTGTTGCCTGCCTGTCCTCAATCCTGCAAGAGAACAGAACATAATGGACAACAGTCAATCCAGTGAGGTGGAGCAGCCAGTGATGACATCACTGAAAAACACGACTGGACACAGTAAGGGAACAAATAACACTTGAAAGCTCAGGACATATCTGCAACTAGCAGCACAGCTATAACCTCAGAGGACAGAGAAAAGTATCTCTCACCAGGATACAGAATAAGTAAATATCAGGCCTGGTGTACATCATTGGCATAGCCATGCCAAGAAAGAACTTGTGCTGGCAAACCTGTGATTCTCCAGTCATGCATGTGCACCAGGAACACTTAACTTGAACATGAAAGACTCAAAGAACCAAGTAAAGACAAAGAAAACATGATGTTAAATATTGCTGTGGATCAACACTGCAATACACCTGGGCAAATCTTACATCATTGAAAAAAACTGAACTGTAGGGAATAGGCCTTTAGATAGAATATATCTATCTCAAAAAGGGCACATGAGACGCCTCCTCCAGCCGTAGCATATTAAGTCTCTGTGCAGAGGAACAGACAAAGGAAAAGGAATACAAAGGAAGGACCTGTCGAGCAGGTCAAAGGAGGTGAGTCTCCTCATCTTCTCCACTCTCATGAGACCCCACCTGGAGTACTGCATCCAGTTCTGGGGTCCTCAGTACAAGACAGACATGGACCTGCTAGAGTGGGTCCATAGAAGGGCCACAAAAATGGTCAGAGGGCTGGAACACCTTTCCTGTAAAGAAAGGCTGAGAGAGTTGGGATTGTTCAGCCTGGAGAAGAGAAAGCTCTGGGGAGACGTTATTGCAGCCTTTCAATATAATAAAGGGGGCTTATAAGAAAGGCAGAGAGAGACTTTTCACCAAGGCCTGAAGTGATAGAAAAAGGAGCAATGGTTTTAAACTGAAAGAGGGTAGGTTTAGCCTGGACATAAGGAGGACATTTTTTATGATGAGGGTGGTGAGACACTGGAACAGGTTGCCCAGAGAGGTTGTGGATGCCCCCTCCCTGGAAGTGTTCAAGGCCAGGTTGGACGAGGCTTTGAGCAACTTGGTCTAGTGGAAGGTGTCCCTGACCATGGCAGGGGGGTTGGAACTAGATGATCTTTAAAGGTCCCTTCCAACCCAAACCATTCTATGATTTTATGATTCTATGAATCCATTTCTAATAGCAGAGTGCTGTAGAATGTATGCCAAGTTCTCCTGCAACCTCTGTCTTTGTGGAGACGTAATGTCTCTATCCCTGATACTGCAATGATGGACAGCTGAATTTTTAAGTGAATGACTCACTACAGTCATGCAGAAACATGGTAATAGGGTCTCACTCAGTTGTACCCTAATTTATCATATCTTTTGCCTCATGTCTTTCTACTGTCACATGGACAGCTGGTCTGGAAAGCAGGCTATTAATCAGTCTCCGCTGGTCAGAGGAGGCCAGTAACAATTCTTATTCAAATCCTTTAGGTTGTCATTCACATTTCTTATTTCAGCATGTATTTAATCTGAAAACACTGGTCTTCCTTCCTTGTGCTTACAGGCACTCAGTGCTCACTGTCAGACCCTGCACATTCACGGAGTCCATTTTACAATTATATGAAGCCAACATTACTAGCAAGGGCTTATGTCCTGACAGTGATTGCCTAGGTAGCAGCAGTGGTAGAAAAATAATAACGAAAAGAGAGGAAGGAAAGAGGAAGGAATAAGCAGTTCAGCAAGAGGTGTCAAGAGGTTCAGGCTGAGATAGAAGCGTGGACAAGCCCAAGAGGAAGAGAGAGACATGTGTGTGTATTAGTGCAAAATTAATAAGTGAAGTTCTGTGAACAGGCAAGTTGCAAAAAAGAGAGAAAATAAGGTTACAATTGGTAGAATCTCCTAAAAAGGGAGATATGTGAAATATTGTGTATCAAAGGAAACATTCAAAATCTTATCAGGATAGAAAGTGATAGCCAAGCAAAACATCTGACAGTTACTAAAGAGTAGGGATGAAACTATCAGTAATATCAGAGGCTATTGAGGATCTGGAACGGATAACAATGACAAAAATTCCTACAATTGGTCAGAAACTGGGAGAAGAGACATTTCAATGAAAATGTTGTTGGAAGCCACAGTGAAAGATGAAGTCACAGAAAATTTGTAAGTAAATGGCTCATATTATGAGTTTGAAGGTGAGGGGAATTCACTCGCTAAATGGTGAGTGAACAGAAAGATGCAATTGATGGGGACTCTCTGAAGATAAACGTTCCTGTACTTAGTAGTTATACCTAAATAGGTGCTGCCTTAAGTTATTGGGGGGGAGCCTCTTGAGGTGGGTGGATCAGAAGTACAGATGGACACTGGATGGTCAAAGAAAATAAGGTTTCATGATCTGCCAGTGGTAAAAAAAGAAGGAAAAAAAAAGGGGAAAGAGAGGGAGAGAGAGGGGAAATGAGGGAAGGAGCCACTTCAGAGCTCCAGCAGCCAAGAGAAGGAAAAGTGGTGTATGGAAGAGAACTGCATGATTAGTAAGACATCTATGTTAATTTGAATCTCAGCACACTTCACATGGAAGAGCCAGACAAGTGCCAACAAAGAAACAGTTCTGTGGCATGAGAACAGAAACAGAGGAAAGGGAAAACAGTTCTTGGCTGTAAAAGAACAAAAACGGATGGAATCATGCAATAGTAATAACATAGGAAACCACTTCAAGGAGTAAACTAGAACCAAATCTAGAATAATCTAAAAATATCTCAAGTTATATTTAGAATAGACAGAACAAGAAATAAAATAACAGGAATATGAAAAAATAATCTGCCAATTACTTACCACTGGAATCCCAACAGATCTACTATAGAAATCCAATAGTTTTTAGAGGACAGTATTAGTAGTAGCATGACTTCTAACTGGGAAGACTAAAACTCTACAGACTAGCTTCACCTCACCAAGCTCTAACAGCTGTGAATGAGCAAAGATGTTCTAGTCTCCCTTGCACTTCAATGGTCAGCTCAGATTTTAGTGGATTTAATCATCACCTTATGCCATGCTTCCTCCTCTTTTACTTACAAGAAAGCCCAGGACAACAGGATTTCTGATTTGGCACTTATTCTGTGATTTTGGGGAAAGAATTAAGAATGAGATCAACTCCCAGGGTGGGCCTTATGAAGTCCTGTCAACAGATGCTGTGCAGTGCAATTTCAAATAGGGCAGAGTCACTTGAATTTTCCCATATAATTCCTTTCACCTGCAGGGAATCATTAGTAACTAAACTAGCAGTTTGAATAAAAGTGGAAAAGTTGAGCTTGAGACTACATAAGTTCATGAGCTGAGTTTCCTTTCTATTTATTGTTTCAAAATTAGGAAAATAAGCTTAAAGCATATGGTTTTAAAATCAACTAATTAATTCCTGCCATTCTCTGGACAAAGCTACTTAGACTAAAGGAGAGAGTTTATTTGGGTAATAGTGTGACCTAGAGTGCCTCCTGCACAGTAGAAACTTGGACACAGGCTCAGGTGTTGAGGTGATTATTCATTTAAATGTGAGGTGCTCTAGCCAGCAACAAAAATTAAAATTATCACTGTATCCTTCCTAATAAGGTAGAATGGAATTTTGTCTATAATTTCCAAAATGTGAAATATAATTAGCAATATTAACATTAAAGCATTGTCATCAAATTATGTAAAACATGAATGACATAAACAGAAGACATACTTTTAACCATGGAAGATGAATTTTGGTTCCCAACTACTTAATTTATAACAAATATGACCCAGTTTTTTAGTGCTTTTATCTGCTTTTATGTGCTTTATACAAAATTAAATTTCAAATTATTCTTTAGCTACACATTCATATTATTGAAGTACACTAAATATTATAAACTATTATTATGGCTGGTTAGGCATTCAAACTAGAATTTTCCATATATGCCTACATTCTGCATGGCAGACACCTTGAAGAAATATTCCCTGTAATTAGAATTTTTTATGGACACAAGGATTATGAAGAAATATGCTTTTTTCTTACATAGATATAAGGAATATAATAAAATGTGTCATTGTTCATACAAACTACTTTGTTAATATTAATAATCAAAGAGTCATTTTAAATATAAAGCTAATAAGATCTAGAAAGAGGGTATTCAGGACAGATACTACTCACCTGTTTTTAAAATACCATATGGTATGCATGCATTACATATCTAAAACTAACTTGAAATACTGCTTAACACCAACATACATTACTGAAAAAACCAAAAAAGTGAGGTTTTCACTGTCAATATTAAAATGAATCATCTGCATGTAAAATTACTATGACAATGTATCTCAAGCATTTTAGATTCTTTTATAATTTTACTACTTCTTTAGAAAACAGACATATGAGTGTCAGTAAATATGAAATATTCAAAAGTACTGCAAGCTATTATTACCTTTAGGTAAAATACAACATTCTCAGTAAAACATCAACTGTACTAAACACAAAGCAAAATTACCTAATTTTTCAGGTTTTCTTTTAAGTGTTCATATTCTTTAACGAACACTGATGGAATTTGGGGTATACTACAGCACTTACATTTATGCTATTAGGTGTATTTAATCTACTTCACTGTTAGTGTTTCTGAAGTTTTAAAATAAATATCCACTAACATATCCAATATTTATAGAGCTTGTTTCTTACAAGAATCTATAATATATTATAATTAATCAATTATGTCAACAGTCTGTAGCGACATTATGTTATAAAATCAGGGGGAACAGAAAGTTATAAGCTGTCAAGATATTATATTATATTATATTATATTATATTATATTATATTATATTATATTATATTATATTATATTATATTATATTATATTATATTATATTATATTATATTATATTATATTATATTATATTATATTATATTACATTATATTATATATTAACATATACCCCCACAGACATTGCCGTCCATATTTTCACACTGTCGATCATCGCATTCACAGTTTTTGCCATGAACTCTGTTGTCTCCTGGAGGGAAACAAGTGCATTGGCCACATTCACATCTCCCTGTAAGAATAAACAATAATTAGAGACATGATTTCAGTAAAGTAAAATAGATGAAATAAAAAATAAAACTTATTCTACAGCCTACCCCCCAAAGACAAACTACCAGCCACTGTATTAATTAAAGTATGCACAAAAACACTATTAAAAAGAACCAACACAGAACTGTCCCTCCTCCATGGCAACCAGAGCGAAGTGTATCACTGTTATATCTTGGTGGAAACAGCAACAACAAGCAATCATTGGCATTGTATGTTTTTCATATCTCAACTTTGCATAACAGAGCTATGGCACATGCTTAACTGCATGATTAACCTCTATAATTAATCTAAAATATTTAACACATACCTCAGAAACTCCAAAATGAATGTAATTAGAATTAAATAGTCTGTGCACAGGGCTATCTAAGATACTTTCTATTCATGTACAGACGTCTTCAAATACTCTGTCAGGCATTCGGAAAGCAAAAATCCCTATAATTTCTCTAGCCTAGACCCAAGGAAATAGAAATCAAAAGCACAACCTCTGTCAGTCATCCTTTCCATCAGCCTGTTCACAGGAGAACACCCCAGAGCTAAGATCAAGGACAGCCTTACATTGCACACATATGAGATAAACTCAGTTCAGGGTAACACTGGTTTTGTTATTTCCTAACTTGTAAGAGTTTGCCTCCACATTTTTTAAATTGTTTTAATGACACTACTGTGAGAATGCTCTAAATATGACACAAACCATTGATCAAGGTAATACATTTGATGGGCTTGGGAAAGGATATTGTGGGTAAAAAAAGGGCCACCAGATACATGGATTAGGACACAGAAAAGCCTGTTCCTCTTGATCTAATTTAATCACAGCATCAGTGAGACTCAACCTGGTCCTGGATACTGCTCTACTGACTGCAGAACCCCAATTTACAGTAGGAGAAAGCAAAAAAATCCGCCAAGTTCATTATGTAACCAAACAGTTCAGCATGTGCAACATTTTTTCACCATTTGATGAAATATTTTGTTGAATGGGAAAGGACTGTTAAGGAGAACCTTAGGGGGGCTTTTCTAACTAGGTTTGTGACAATAAAACCTTTTAGGTCAACATACTGCCAGATCATTCTTAATCTTTTTTTTTTTTTTTTTTTTTTTTTTAATTTCTAACCTAAATCTGTTACATTTGTTTTTCAAAAAAAACCCCAGTCTAATTAAGTTGGAGTAGGGGAAATCTTATTACTGATGGAAAAAATTTATAGCTGCCATACTCTTCATCTTCCCAAGCATCAATGTACATTGCACATGACATTCTGTACGTCAGGAATCAATCTAGAAGGACATTTTATGATCAACTTAAAGTGCAAGTATCTTAAAGAAGACATGCTGATAGAGAGAATTAACAGCAAATACTTCATGATACCTTTATAATACACAGTGTTAAAACTATGTCGCATTGGCAATTACATGAGGCTATTGGTTCCAGAAAGAAACTTAGAGGAAGCGCATCTACCACCTCACGAAATATAGTTGTATTTGGTAATCAGGTCAACATTTAAGATATCATTGTCTACAGAATGATTGATGTCATCTGTCTGCATTCTCTAAACTATAATTATTTGCCAAGGACAGCTATATTAGAAACTGGAAAAAAAATCATTCCTTAGTACTTAAATATACAGAGATTTTTAATTAGTCCAACTTGTAACTATTTAGGGCTTTCACAGTCTCTTTTTATGCATCCACCTTAAACAACCTGGCTACTTTTACAAAAATGTCACATCGCAGTGTCCCAAAGCACAGTCACCCGTAGACAGATAGGTACCCGATGAACAGGACCCACCTGTTGTGAAGACTCTCTAAAATAAACAAAAGAACCATCTTTAACAGTGGTATTCTGGCCAGCTAATGCTATAATAAGGAAGATGCCTGAAGGACAATGAAATCAGTTTAAGCAAGTTGCTTTGAAGAGAGGAGTCAGCAGAGATGGAAAATCCTCCAGAGAGACGAGCAAAGGAAGGTTCTGTAATGAGGCTCCTGCATGTTCTGTAATTAAGCACTGCCTTCTGTAATGCTTAATTTAATAAGTCAGAATGACCTGAGAGCCTAGTGGCTGGGCACTTGCACTGGAATGGGAACAGGTTCCTCTCAGTTCCTGCTGCAATTAGTATTTATTCATTTTAGTTAATGTGCAACAGTTTCACCAGGGGAAAAAAAAAAAAAGAAAAAAAAAAAAAAAAGGAGGAATATCCCATCCCTAGGCAGATAGGGTATATTTTTGTCATGTAAGAGATACAAGCTCAGGTTGTCTACTCAAAATCAAGCACAAAGGCGATTTAGGCGCTTCTCAATCTTCTCAGCTAATGAATAAAACACCAACACATACATTCAAAAAGCCCAAATTCCTTGTTGATATCTGTGCCTCATATTTTATTTTGGTGTTAAGTTCAGGGTATGATTTAGATCATCTGACTATGGACCTCAGCAGAACTGAAAGTGTCTTGAAAATGGATAGAAACCTCAGTCAGTAAGTGCTCTGGAAAAGGATTTCTCTGAGCTGTTTCTTTACTTTTAAATATGCAAAGATACAGTTATAGTAGTTTAGTACACTGCTGCTGAAATTGATACTCATATTATTAGTTCATCATTCCTTTTCTTTTACAAATGTGACAAAATCAGCACCATGAATATGAGAAGTGAATTTAGTGGTGGCACTAAATAATTGCAACTTCGTACTGACTTTAAAAGTATATTTTACCCCCAAAAGTACTGAGATTTGGGTTAGATTATGTAAAGTGGGCTCAATCTGTGGAGATAATTTAACAGTGAATTAAAGTCCTATTGCTTCTGAACAGCTAATTACATAGGATGTAGTAAATGTAAACGTCAAAGGCTCAGTTTATCACCATATAGATAAACACAAAAAATAATAGCATTCTGCAGCAGTAAATGTCAGATTGCTTTTCTGGGAAAAACAGGATAAGATATTTGCAGGGTAAACTTGCTTCAGCCATACTACCACTTTGCCAGATGTATCTGCTACTGAAATAACAGAAGCCACACCTTATTCTGTGACCTTCTTCTCTTAGTTATTGTGCTAAAATACTTACCATACAAATTCAGTCATTCAAAAGTAAGTTGAAGCTCACATTATACTGAAAAGGGATCAGCACTTTACTAAACATACTCTTTCTTTGTCTAGAATAATAGGTTTACCATAGCAACCTGATTATAGAGAGAAAGCTACTGCCAAACACATCCTAAATTCTCTTTAAATTCCAGGGCATACAGAAACAATTAAACACAGGAGGACTATAATATTCTGCACTTTTCTCAACTGTCTGTGCAAGAGCTACACTTTATAAGTAAAAAGAAACAAGTTCACCTCAGACATTTTATAGCAAGTGGCTTCCTCTCCTCCTTGCTAAACAGGGAGAGTAAATTTCATTGTCTAATGACTTCAGAAGAAGGAAGCTTTATGATGGAGGTTGCATTAGCTATTAGCATTGAAAAGCTTAACCTACTTATCGCAATGCAAGATTCCAGAAACAGAATAATTATACAAGACATTTATTTGTCTACAGTCTTAATATTTCCTTGCACTCTTTCCTCCCATTGAAGTCAATAGGAGTATTAACTTATTACTGATAATTGTTATTACTTGAAGACTGAAAAAAGACCAGCTTAGGCTGGGTTTTCTTGTTTTTAAAGGGAATTAAAGTATCTCATTAAAACACATAAGTTTGTTAGAAAACTGACTAGAATTCTAAAAATCTGTGCCTTAAGCATTTAGCTTTTGAGTTTATTCAGCACTTACTATACCATTTTTTTATTCCTCTTGTCCAACATTTATGAAAGCATAACTAAAGTAAACAGTGCCTAGCACTTATATTAAACCTGCTCCCATGCAAATCGCTGTGACCATTAGCTGCATGCATTCAAGCTGACTGAAAGTCTCTTTCATACAGGTAATTTTCATTTTAAAACACTCTGGTAGAAGTATATAATTTGTGTAATAAAACATTTTTTCCCTGCTATTACCAGCAAAAATATCAGGAAGAAACAGTAATAGCTTTCAATGTAAAAATAAACACTGAATATAATAAGAGGTACTTCATTGTCTTTTCCTGTCTGTAACTCTACAACATATTCTTCTGTGCATGGTGCTGAATTTTTATCTTCTAAATGAAAACAAATAAAGAAAGTAATTTCTTAATTGTTTATTTTTGTTTGGTTTTTTAACCTGTAAGGAATACAGCACCAAATTGCACTGACTTTGTGGTAAAAGCAAACCAGGTTCATTGGTACTTCTGACAGACGGTGTTCCAGGCTAGTGATAAATAGAAGGGAATATGCCTTTAGGAAGGACTTTTCTGCCCCATGGCTGTCCCAGGCTTAACATCTGAAAGCATTACCTATCAGAAATTGCAATTTCTTTGTTATCAAGCAATCTCAGGCAACCTGAGCACATACAGTAAAGCTGCTGTGTCTTTCTGACAGCAGAACCCATTTCATGCTGGATGGGAACAGATGATCTAAAATGATGTTCAGAAATGGTAAATCAGGGAAGTGGGATGGGAAGATTTGTACTGAAGATCACAAAGTTTCAGGGGACATAGTGGGTGGGGGGAAGCAGATGTGACTTAAGGAAGTAATAGATAGGATGTAGCAGCTTCAGGTAAGGAAAATGAAAATTCACTGAGTGGTGGAGGGAAGAAAGACCAGTAAAGGAAATAAATAGTACCACAAAATGGGCAAACAAAATGCAGCACTTGCCAAAAATAGGGTGGACAATCACATCATGCCTTGCTCAGTCTGAGGCGTTAAGAGCAGTGCAATCCAGCTGAGCTTGATCAATGTGGAGAAATTTATAGACTCAAACAGAAAACAACTAAAGACTTCTCAGTGGGCACACATAGGGTTTTTTTGTGTCTGTCCTATTCCCAAAATGTCCTGGAATGACTTCCCACACCTAGAATGGCTTCTCATTTAAAAGAGAAAAAAAAAAAAAAAAGTCAAAATATTGTACTGACTAGACAAGAAGTAATTCTGCCTTATACATGAAGTGATTCCCAGCTTTTAAAATGCTGGTTATTCTTAGACCTGGTTGGTTGGATGGTTTAAGAGGTGCCAGAAAAACTTGGAAGCATTTTTAATATGTGCAAAAGTATCCTTGGAACCTCTTTAAACACTTGAATATCTAGCTGATCTCACACAAACTGAAAATCTAGGGATTAGTTTCTTACAAGGATTTTGGGCAAGCAAGAGCAATGTTCTACTTGTAATATATGAACAATGTCATCTGCAACCTCTAGTTAAGTTGGGAGAAAAAAATAAGTTTTCCCCTTCTAAAAAAGCTTTATGAACTTAGTACAGTTCTGTTTGTCTCCAATGCTCCAACATGTCTGAAGTTTTGTGACAAAACAGCTAGATAGGCCAGCATAACTGGTGCTACCTCTTTAGCAAAAGGAGTTCAACGTCTACATGAACAAATCCATTCTGCTGGAGCTTTCTGCACTGAAGTGCTATTTTACCATCTCAGAAAAATGAAGAATATGCAAGCACTTAAAAGCAGTTTGTCCTCTGTACAGAGTGCTCAGCTGTCACTGCAGAGTGAGGAAGGTGCACTGTGCTGCTCATCACAACCTGACGACCTTTATCACAGGTAGCAATGTCAGTTCATTCCTGGTGAGCGGCACAGTGACGCGAACAGAGGCGTACATGAGATGTATCCATAGTGTGGCATCCTGGCTCTGCTGTGCTCTGCACCTCATGAGCCTTTGCAGGAAAGACAGAAAGCCAACAGACCAGGAGAGGACATCTTGTACAGCAATTTCCTCGCATTTGAACCATTAGATGGGCATATTGATGGTTTTGTATTTTAACTGAAGCTACAAGAACCACAAAGGATTTCTTTTCTTAGTGTGCACAGGATTGCTCTATTAGACTGTTGGGGGTTTGGGATAGAGGGCTTGGTTTTGTGGAGATCTTCTGGTGAAAATTGGGTGTTCCACACCAGGTTCAAGCAACAAGCACTTTTTTTTCTGCAGTATATTGTGAAAAATAAAATTGTGCATTTATTTCTTCATACAGAAGAAAAATGGGCTGCAACTATTACAAGAACAACTAATTGTTTGGATTTGGGTTGGGAACTAACTTTCTATTTCTAAATCAATACACAGAAAACAAACATGCCTTAAGTCTACTCATAAAAAGAGATTATTTGCAGCATGACTGACCCAAGACCTCAGCTAAACATATAAAACACATAAAAGCTCCAGAGAAGAGCTTAGCTGAATCATACAGACATAAAATGAAATGAAAATTGCTTTAATAAATCTAATTTCCAAACTTCAGATTTTTGAACTACTTTTTTTCAATAATTTTGTACACTGAAGCAAACTTTTATCATCAAGCTCTGAGATTTTTATTTAAATAGCACCAACAGTAGCTAAAGCATGTAATTGGGTTAAATATCTCTGTTTTCCTTAGTCTTACTAGGCACCTCTCAACTGCAATAACTGCATCAGCTACTACATTAGTACTATCAGCGAGGCTGAAGTAACTGCAAACAACTAACCGTTATCATATAAATATATCACACAGAAGACTTGCATCCATAACTGCTAACTTTTTGTTCCAGGTTGCATCACCTCACCTTAGGCCCATATGTGGTTTCAAAGGCCAGGATACTTTCAATAATTGCTTATGTTGATACACCTGGTTTTATGTTAATTTCCATATCATGCTTGGAAAACATACTCCAAATCTGTGTTAAGTGCTCAGTGACACTGGGCCATCCAGTGCTACATGGAACATCATGGTCCCAATTGAAAGGGCTGGGAATGGGTTGAAAGGCTCACATGGTGTGTGCAATGCAGGGAGTGTCACAGTGGCTCTAGGGACTTTGCTGTGTACAGCTTCTCTTACCCTTTTCCTTTAGGAGAAAGTACCTAAAGTCCCATGTCTGCTCATAACTTACACTGTCTTGCAGTGGCTGTTGGTATAAAAATTTGGCCTAAGGAAAACAGCAGAAATTCACAAATTAAGAAATTCTTTTGTTAAAGCTGCCTGAGACTTTCCACTATCATGTGTATGTTTTTTGAAGTTGTTCATTAGTAGAGAGTACCAAGCTGTCCTTCATATAATAATGTGTGTGTGTTTTTCCTCAGACAGAAAATGTATGCTTCTTTTAATTGTTTAAAAGTTGAATTGCTTTATAATGTAAAAGACTATTAAAAAAGTTTTTTCTTATTAACTTAGTTTTTCCTTAAGGGAGGAAAAAAAAAAAACCCAAACCACAACACAGAAAACAAATATCCCTAAAACAAAAACCCTGGAGAAATAAAAGATATGTTACCCAAACAACAGAACTCTCACAACACTGGAAGCAACTGAATACCCAGGATTGTAAAAGCAAGCGTTATGCAAGAGCAATTGCAAATGGCTGAGACTTGCCCTCCGCTTTAGTACACACAGCATGTATGACTGGAAGCCTAATTGCACAGTTGGCATATGGCATCTGAAGTAAATGCTCTTCCTTTGTGACAGCCTAATAGTGAAATACTTCTTTAGATAAATCCACTCAACAGCACCACTTTACAGATTTAGCATCAGATAGTCTTTTACAGCTCTTGCTGATCAGCACTAGTGATTTGTACCTTCTTTTCCACATTGCTTTTCTTTTCCTCTTTTTTTTTTTTTTCTCCTCCCTCTCTTTAAACATTTAGGTAAGAAGCATTACTGTGTTGCTAGTTTCCTTTTCAGATTGTTAACTTGTTGACATCTGCTATCATCATCAAGCCGGCATGTCTCCTCCATCTGCCTCCTCTCAGAAGCAGTGCTTTGAGGATACACTCCTTGAAGGCTGCTATTGTGTCTCTGCACAGCCAACACAGAATTTCTAGAGGAGTTCTAGAAGAGGAGATGTCGAGAACACCCCTGCCCCCTTTGCAAGAGCAAGATTGTAGCTGTATGCCTCACTTTTCCTGGTGACATCTTCATCAGGTCTCCCATTGGGGGCATGCCCTTGACAATTCACTCACTATATTAAGGGGACAAGTAGGACTACGAAGGCAATTACTTCTCTGTTCAAAAGAAATGTGATAGTCAATGTCACCCCACAAAGGAGATATGTGTGAAGAAGACAAGAAAGAAGGTGGCAAAATGCTTTCTAAAGAATGTGTAGTTAAGGCAGAGAACAGTGGAAATGGAAGAGGAGGAGGAGGAATCCGCTGGGAGAAGAGAGAAAAACGAGACAGCATGGCAAATATCACTCCAAAGATGTAAAATCCCTACAATTCAGCAAGTCATCATCTGATTTATTTCTACCCTTCCTCCCCTCCTTTCTCACCCCAATAAAAATAGTTCCTCTTTCTTCCATCAGCCTCTTTCTTTTCTGCTTTTCTCTCTACTCTTTTTTCTCTTTCCACTTTGTCCAGTGGCCCCTCCCCTCCTTTAAAATGCTGGGTACTGAACATTTTGTACTTCTACAGATCACCTCATCTTTCAGATCACCCCATGTTACCTTCTCTAGCTTGCACTGAGCTCTGTCTTTTCATCTCTTTTTCATTATTTCCCTCCAAAATGCTTTCAATAACTCAAACTATCAAGAAGAACTCCTGTAAAGAGATGCCAATAAATCAAGTAAAGGATACGTGGCATTCTACTAAAACTAACATCTTCTCCATAGAACATGAAAAATGAAGTATTGTGTTTGATTTAAAGGACCTGACTAGAGAATGCTTTTCCTTCAGCTTGACAGGTATCAGGAAAAATAAGTCTCATTTCCCTTTCAGACTGTCCAACTGTCTGAAGCTTACCATAAGCTGTTGTAAAATATTTTCTAGCAAAATCCAAACATAATAAAGAGGCAAAATCCAACAGCACAAGATATATGAAACACAAAGACATTGTTCAAGAAGCTGTGATGGCTTTTGAGCCATTTACAGCTTTATACATTTGACTGCCTTATCACCCAGAGGATTGACTGCTTACCCCTTTTTTACATGATCTGCCATGTAATGAGTCATAGCACTAATTCCACAGAGATATTTAATTTGCAGATTAATTTACTAGAAAATGTCAACTGCTTTGTGGAAGTTTAATCACCAAAATGTTAACCTCGTTCACTTCCTGCTGATGCCTGTTGTTTATTAGGTAGTAAATTTCAAGATATTTTAGGGTTGTAATACAAGCCTATCTATTAAAACGTTTAAACTCCTAGAGACTCTGCTTTTTGAAGCTTTAGCCAAGATTAAAGAGCTTTATAATGACAAAACAACAATATGAAAAGATTCAACTGCATAGCAACCATCAATATTATTTGCAGATAACAGACTGCTAAATTCAGAAACCATGGCAACAAATGACATCACACTGTATCTACCTTATTGATTAGCTTTCACCCCAAGATTTTTTCCAGAAATGAAAGACATTACCTAGCAACTGCATCATCTACTGAGTTGTTCCAAGTTAAAATGCTCTTACCTTCACTTGTAAGCAAATTTTTCCTTTTTGTTGCCAACTGGCCAGATTGTGCACTAGCCTCTCGTTACAAGGCTCTCTATTTAATCTGTTGTAAAGACACTGCCTTATGGCTCCTAAAATCTTTGCCCCAAATGTAATTGCATCTGTGAAATAATGCTCCTTCCCAGCACCCAGAAAGGTTGGCTCTGAGGAAAAGTATGTAATGTCTAAAGAGGGAATTAAAGGCATGATCGTAACAGCTTTTAAAATGCAAACTTTATTTTTAGAAAACGATACAATCCTTCATTTTCTCACTCTCTGATTTCAAGTATTAGTAGTAAGTTCTTTGTTGCAGGTAACCCTGAGTATACTGATTTCAGGAAGAGTGCATAGCAATAATAAAACAGTGAGCCAGTGAGTTATCAAAGGAGACCAGCCAGACACATTATGTATCACCCTACAGTGTACTTGTTTAAACTTCTTGAAAGTAATACCATCTTTGCTCATCTTGATAGGGCACCATGAGCAGGCAAGGACACTGTCTGTTAAGACTGATTTAGAGAGAACAGGTATAACTATGAGCTTCGCATATTTATACTCAGCCTCCTTTTTGGAGGATGTGAACAAAACCCAGCAATTAAAGACAGTTAGCAGTTTTCAAGCCAGTCAAAACAAATGCAACAAGTAATTAAAGCCTACCAGTGAGGTCACACTATTCCTGTAATATCTGCCACAGAAAAGATGGATTTGTGATCAGTCTCCAAACCTTCCTGACAAACACAACAATATTTTGAAACACTAAAATTAAGGTATTCTATTTTAATTAGTTAACTCAAGCCACTGTTATGAAGAGCCTAATACTGAAACAACTGCTTATACATTAATATTGTTGCTAGTTCTGAGAGCAAGAAATCAGGTTTATAGTGTGCACTAGGCACAAAATTTCTAGAAGGATCACCACTAAATAAAACATATGCTCCTGACAAGATTTCTGCTTTAACTGGAACTGACCTTCATTTTGACAATCAGTCACAAGCAACAGATTTACCTGTGTGCTTAAGTCGGAACTACAAAACACAGCAGTCTCACCGTGCAGCTGCCTGCCCCTTCTCTACCACCTGCTTTCAGTCCTGACCTGCATTGCCATCAGCTACTCTGTGTCTGCTCTCAGTGGGACAGCCCACTGAAAATGCTGACAGCCAGGAAATGTGTCTGGAAGAGCCTCAACCCTTGGTCAGTGTCACCCACTGGCCAGGAGAAGAGGAAACGTCACTGATGAGCAAAAGAGGTGCCTGAAACTGAATGGAAACTAGGGACCAGGAAAGTATTTTTCACATCACTTCAGGGACTTCTATACTACCACACAACATGAACTTCTGGGAGTGCCAGGGAAGGTTTATATAACTCACAATTCTTCCTATAATTCTTCTCTCAAAAGAGGGAGAGAAAGAGAAGAAAGAATCCAACATTCCCCAGAAAGCATTAAAAGCTCTCCAGCAGATGGAGAATTCAAACCATATGACCAGTCATTAGTCCCTTCAAAATTTCAGTCAGTATGATTTTGAGGAAAAATGGTCACATAAAGTGTCAGTAATATGCTTGATATTAAATACTGTGTATCTTTTGTTTTAAGGATATGGCTACTCTTCTTTGTCTTTAAAAGTCACTGTTTAAAAAGTGAGAATTTTATCAACATTAATATATGGAAAAATTTAAGATTAAAATAAAAATAACAAAATGTCAATTTTTTATAGCATCGGAAACATTCTGAAGTCAAATGAAGCAAAAATAGAAAAGCTAAGGTCTATTATATAAATCAGAGAGTAAGAGGATCTTTTACAACTGATTAAAAATGTTAAGACTGTAAAGCCTGATAAGTAGTGTAGGGAATTCTATGCTAAATTGAAAACATCTATCCTCTTCTGTTTTGGAAATAAGTATAGATATTACACAAAGTATTGCTTTGTCAATCTCCTCAGTCATCATGTAAGAACACAAGGACAACACAGATAGTGCTTTCTACAGACCAATTGCTTTATTAAATATTTAAAAATTCATCAGAAATAAGATTGCTGGCTAAAAAAGCAATCCCTTCAAGGAAAAAGCAATATTCACTGCAACAGTTTCTAAAAAAATATCTGCTAAGTAAAAGAACAAGAGAAACCTAGACCTAGCCAGTGAACTGAGTGGTTCTGAGTAGAGAAAGAATGCATCAAATCCATCTGCTGTAGCAATTTGTGCGCCTTTTCTCCCCCAAAATACTTCGTCTAAGCAGGTCCACTAAATTGTAAACTAAAACTGCCTATTCCCCACCAATGAATATATGAAGAACATGGTGTTTCCAGAGATAGCAGTCATTATTACAGAAATCCGAAGATTTAGGAGAAGTTTTTTGCAACTTCAGAGCAAGGTTACTCCAGTGGAAAGGAAAGAAAGAACTCAACCCTTCAGATAAACCAGGCTTGTGAAATAAACGCTACAAAAGTCAATTTCAGTACTTTTTTAGCCTTAAGAAAAGGTCACTGATAAAATAGCCAGTGACAAAGTCAGCAAAGCAGAAACACAGTGGAGATCTCATGTGAATTTAAAGGTGGGAGAGGTTACTGGGAGCTTTTTCTTTCTTTTTTTGTGCTTTTGCATTTAAAGGTAGGAGTAGGAAAAGTTATCTAAATGATTGCTAAGGCAGCAAAAGATGGGACATGGAGAGAAGACCATTACAATGACTAGTTACATTTTGGTAAGCACACTCTGGAATATGTACATGTAAGAAATGCAATCTAACAGGTTTCACCAAAGAAAAGATCCCAAGACTAAAGCCACAGCTGAGGATGAAGGCAAAATTTGGATGGGGAATGAAAAGGCATGAGAGAAGAGGGAAGGCCGGATGTACTGAAAACTTGCAAATCTGGCAAACAAGAAGATTTTGACAGCAGATTCCTAGATGAGGAGAATGGGAAGCATCTGGCCATGAAGTCAGGATACGAAAGCAAAACCAGTAACAGAGAAGAATCAAAATCACGGGATAAGTTCAGAGTGCTCCAAGCACCCTGAAAAATGAAGAAAAGAAGATGTGAATGGAAGGAAAGAAGAGCAAAGACACCTGCAAATCACAGAATCATTTAGGTTGGAAAAGACCCTTAAGATCATCAAGTCCAACCATTAACCTGCCAAGTCCACAACTAAACCATGTCCCTAAGTGCCAAGTCTACATGTCTTTTAAATACCTCCAGGGATGGTGACTCAACCACTTCCCTGGGCAGCCTGTTCCAATGCTTGACAATCCTTTAGGTGAAGATTTTTTTCCTAATACCCAATCTAAACCTCCCCTGGCACAACTTGAGGCCATTTCCTCTTGTCCTATCACTTGTTACTTGGGAGAAGAGACTGACACCCACCTCACTGCAACCTCCTTTCAGGTAGTTGTAGAGAGCAATAAGGTCTTCCTTTATCACTGAGGAACATACAAGGGAGGCAGGTAACTATCAGAGCTCACAGAAGAGTAAGTAGGTGATGGTGTGAAAACAGGAAGTGAGGTCATCTGCCAAATGAAAGAACAAAGGAAGAAGGAAAACCTGTGACTGACACTCAGCAAAATAAGGCAGATTAATCTCAAAAATACAAGGGTATGCAAAAGGGGTGAGGATGAGTATCTCTGAGGAAGATTCTCCAGCAAGTGGAAACCCAGGGGTCCTCAGGAAATTGTGTCCAATTTGCAGAAAAGAAGTGGCATTAAAAGAGACAACCACTAGCTCAAGCAGTGGTGTGAAGAGAGAAAAAAGCTGTATTATCTTCTAAAAGCAAAATAACATCTGTCCAAGTCAAAATTACTTTATCTATGGGAAGAGCCAACACATTTTTCCATAATAATAAATAATCAGACCCCATTTCCAAAGGAAGACAGCTCTGATTAATCAAGATATTCACCTTGCTGAACTATGAAGCAATGTATCATTTTACAGACTGCTGAGTCTACAGAAACACTATTTCCTGCACCACCATGGTTCAGAACTTTGCCAGCTGATTTTTATTGTCTAAGAACAATTTTTCTGTCACTGTTATGGCCACATTTTCTCTTACACAGCGGCACCAAACCACCTCTGAACTGCCATGGGTTGTAAGGATTGAATGGTGGCCATAACATGTGGGAAGCACGGTGGCACAGTTAGAGATCTTGTGCCGACCTGGAGAAAAACAGTGTTCCCCCTTGGCTGTTCAGTCAAGCTAGATCTTTCTTTCAGTAAAAACAACCATCCCTCTATGCTTACTTGTTATAATTAGAGAGGGCATCAGGGATCATGGTGCATGGTTGCACCTTCTGAGTTTCACCATGGATCTGAATTTAGGCAAATCATTAGCAATACACCTTCACGTATACAAGAATGAAGTGGGATTACAGCAGCCGAGAGCAGAGCACTAGCAACCAGTGTATTAAAAGCAGTCAGCGTGCAAAGTAGTGTTATGAAAAAAAAAACCAACACCACAGAATCACAGAATCACAGAATCATTCAGGTTGGAAAAGACCCTTGGGATCATCGAGTCCAACCATCAGCCCTACTCTACAAAGTTCTCCCCTACACCGTATCCCCCAACATCTCATCTAAATGACCCTTAAACACATCCAGGGATGGTGACTCCACCACCTCCCTGGGCAGCCTATTCCACTATCTGATCACAACCTATGCCTTGCAAGAAGGGGAAATCTTCAAAGAGCTTCTCCAGATGGAGAAAGACAACATGGGGGGAACTGCCCCTTACAGCTGCAAAATACCCTTTACCAGCTGACAGAAGCTCTTGTGCTGCTGTGAAAGTCAGGCACTCCTGGCCCTTGGCTCCTGCTGCACTCAAAGGAGCCACAAGAGCTGGCAGGTCTTGGTTTGCATGAGAGGTGATGGCTTGCAGATGCTTGGTGCTTGTAAGTCCACCAGCTCTGATGTTCACAAAGGTATTGCCATGCTTGGGGCAGAAGGCACTCCTGAGTCCTGCTGAGCCCTGAGCTCCAGGGCATCTTTTGACAGCAGCAGGATCCAGTCCTGGTGGAAGGCGGCTGTTCCCAGAGTGGAACTCTGCTGTTGAGCTTAGACCTGTATATCCACAACAAGCACTGGAAATGAACCAGGCAGCTTTGCAGCAAGTGTAAAGTAGCATTTGTTGTTCATGGCTTTCAAGAAAGAGATTAAACTGGTATGAGGAAGCAGACAGCAGGCAAATCCCAGTGGTGAGAAACATTATTCCAGATCTAGGATGCCATCTCTGATTTTAGCATGGCATGAACTAATGCTAAAGTCTTGTTTGCTCATACAGATTTTTGCAGACTATCAAAAATTCTTCCCAACCCTTTTCCAGGAAATGTCAGAGTTCTGTTTAGCAAAACAATAAAAAAAAATAAAACCAATTACTGCTAACCAGATTGAACACAATGAGTTTGGCAAGATCTGTCATACCTGATTTCAGCTGTAAATCAGGCCTAGATGGAACATTTCACCCATATTATAAACATCTTATTAAAGAAACAAATTAGGTCTGGTATTACCAGTTTAAATTTGTCAGAATTGCTTTAAACACAGCATGTATGTGGGATTTACTTTTATTGCTGTTTTAGAGAAAAGTTCCTCAAATTACTCAGACAAATAAAAGCAATAGTTTAATGCGATGCTTAAAAAGCAATTAATTCTGTAGATCTATTTTTTAAGCTAATAAAGGTTTTGTTTTGTCTTGCTTTGTTTTTAACAGCAAGCAATAATGAATTAAACAGCATTTCATTGAAAAAAAAGTGGATTGGCTCCTCTTTGCTAATATTGTCGTAAGAATTATATTTAAGCCTCCTCTCAGTAGTTCCACGAAACTGAAAAACTGGTGCGTTATTAAATTCCTGTGCCGCAAAATGTAAGGTCCCAGCAACTGCTTGGATTTTAACCCTTCTCCCCAGGAGCCTGAGTTATGGCAGAGCACTGGCAGCAGCAAATGAAAGGCTGCCACAGAAGAATTAGTAATTTTGCTGCTATTTTCATTTCCCCCTCCTGGAGTGGGGAGGCTAGTGAGGCTTGGTGCTGAGGAAGTGGGAAGAGATAAGGAAAATAATCAGTAGAACTCATTATTTTTCTGTGAGAAAAAGTGGGAGGCATAAGTTATAGGGGGCGGTAATTGTAGATCAGACAAGGGCAGAAACTGATACTCAGTTGTGAGAGGAAAAAGAGCAGTGGAGACATCAGCTGAAAATAAGCAGCAACCACATGTACTATAACATCAGTAGCATGCAAAACATGTCAAAACTCTTGCAGAGCACACACGCACACACTCACAGAAATAAAGCATTTATTTTAAAAAGTCAGTCCCTCTTTGCTTCCTTCCCAAGAGCAGCAGTCCTGCTCCACCTTGCACAGCAATAGTTTGGCTTTCAGAAGTTACGACAGGAAAAGGGGTCAGCAGGCAGAGCAGCAGTGGGCGGCTGCCAAAGCAGGCTGTGTTACAGCAGCAGTGGGCAGCCTGGGATTGTCGCTCTCAGGATCAGGAGCCTGAGCACAGGCAGATCACAATGACGGAATTTAATATTTTCCTTGAAGCCTTCATTACCAGCACTGCTACTTAAATGAATGACTCATTCATCTATCCTGTCTCAAAGATCACAACAGGAAACATTATACCCAGCTCGATCTGTTTCTCCACTACTTTATTTATAGCTGCAATTAATGAAAAAGAAATATATTTTCCCAAGAAGTTTCACTACACAAGTGAAAACTATCTACAAACCAAATAGTTCATGCAGTGTAAAAAATACATATAAAACAATACACACAACCCCCTTCTCACTTCTAGTATCTATCTGAAAGACAAGCTAGGCTTACCCTAAAAAAGCCACCACTGCTATGCAGAGGTTCAGTGTTCAGAAGACCAATAAAATCAGCATCAAAACCAAACTAACTCGACTCCAAATGTCAAGAGACATGCCAAGTGCAACATTTTGATAGGACAAGGGGTAATGGTCTTCAACGAAAGGAGGGTAGATTCAGACTAGATACAAGGAAAACATTTTTTACAATGAGGATGGTGAAACACTGGAACAGGTTGCCCAAAGAGGTGGTAGATGCCCCCTCCCTGGAAACATTCAAGGTCAGGTGTGACAGGGCTCTGAGTAACATGATCTAGTTGAAGATGTCCCTGCTCGTTGCAGGTGATTTGGACTAGATGACTTTTAACTGTCCCTTCCAACCCAAACCATTCTATGATTCCATGTCTCTGATTCTATATTGCAAATGCAATTGTTTTCATGGGCATTCTTCCCCCAAAAGACCTTTATCTGAAAAACTGTAGTACAGACTAACAGAGGTATCTTCTATACACAAAACCCATGCAAGACCACACACATGCAAATGTTTCTTAAAGGCAAAAAGTAACAAATGCTGAGCTTTCACAGCAAGTTGTACCAAACCCACGTGATCACACGGATTATCATGACACTGAAGATCAATATAATTCTAAGGAAAATAACCTCACCACCACACCAAAATGTCAGATTAAAATAACTTCCAAATGGAGGAAAGTTTGGAATGGCAGGTACATGCACGCAGATCTGCAACAGCATGAAAGGCACAAGTCTGTGAGACACTACTGAGCAGGACGTGACAAAGTCAAACAGTGCAATTCTGTGTTTCATGTCATTTTCAACAAGTACATCCAAAAAACAAATACAGAACAAGCCCCTGGTTGCTTCTACACTAAAGGGTAAGAAATTACATATCAGCTTTTGCCCCATCCTTCTGCTTCCGCTAAGAAGGAGATAAAACCTTTAACGATTGATCTGTACAGTCTTTCCAAACAAAGCTGGATCCAAAACTCAGTTATCAGCATGAATACAGATGCTTAGCAGAATTTAACAACTCAAGCATGTAGCTATGCTAATGTGGTTTCACCTCTGGAGCTAGATCTTGTATGGCTAACATACTATGAAACACAACCTCAGGACTTTCTGTAGAAGACCCTCTGGACAAACTCTTAGCAATGCTGAAGAGTTTTGAGCTGATCCATGGCCTGTGTTCCTAATGAAATTATATATTTGCCTGAAGAATCTTACTAACTCTAAGACTGCTGCATCTACCCTACTAAGCCCTTGATTAGATGTGATCCATGGTAACTACAGAGATGTGGCTGAAGCTCAGGCTGTGTGGAAGCTCGTATATTTGTCTTCTGCAGATAGATAGAGTTTTAATGAAAATAAACTCAATTTTAAGAATGCATGTGGCTCCAAATATCTCTGTAAAGAGACCCACTAGTTAGCACATAGTCTGGAGTAAACTGTAAACTAGCCAACTAGGGATGTATTCTTGCAGAACCTGAAACCCAGAAGGAGCAGCTCTCTGAACTACGCCCTTTAGTTCTCCTCTTGCCATCAATGCTCTCTTCCCAGGGAAGCCCAGGCAGTCACAGGGATTGCCTGCTGCAAGGGAATGGGTTATTGAGTAGTTAAGTGTTGAGTGACCCTCCAGTTCTCATGTACTTGTTACACAAGGAAAAAAGGGAATACAGCACAACATAAATTAACACCAATACCTGCACAGATATATAAACCAGAGAAACAGACACACTGAGGAGCGTGTTAGCTTTTCCTTTTCATTAGAAAATTCTATTATGTGAACGACGTTACTCTCTGGTGTTAGCCTAGTACCATGAAATCACACCATCTCAAATTAGCAAGTGTCTAGTACTGCTGTGTCCTACTCCTAAGGGAGTGTAATACATTATCTTTAATTGAAATTAATTCATTTGTATTGATGGGAAAATGAAACTGTTGCCATGAAGCAATGCCACAAGATTCAACAGACTTACACGTCCTTGTCAGAAAGTCTTTTCAGCTAATGTGAGTAACAATGTAATCAATGGAGATCACAGAATAGTTCAGGTGGGAAGGCACCCCTGGAGACCATCTAGTCCAACCCCTCTGTTCAGCACAGGGTGACCTACAGCAGGCTGCCCAGGACTGTGTCCAGCTGGGTTTTGAATGACTCCATGGATGAAGACAACACAAAATCTCTAGGCAATATCTTACAGTGTGTGGCCACCCTCACAGTAAAAAATGTTTTTAAATCTTAATCATTTTCCTCCTCTGACCTACTATGGCACCAGGATATTCATGGATTTCCATTACCCAGAAAAATCACAGAATTTTAAGATAAATTATTACAATACCTCCCCTGTAGGAGGAGAAGGGGGGAAAAAAAGGTGGTTGATCAGTTAGAGATCATTGAGATTTTGGGGGAAAAACAAATCTAAGTTTCCCAAAAGCTTGTGATGGAAATGCACAGTATACATTTGCACTCAACACTTCCTGATTCATCAAAAATATATGACACAATCTGGGAAATGGAATATTTTATAGCACCCAACATGTCCACCCTGCACTCCTTTGAAAATGAAGTTATGTATTTGTTTGCAAAGGCTATATACTATTTTTGACTAATAGATATGCTTTTTCCAAATACCTAAATTGGGACCAAAATCAATATGGCAACACATTTTACTGACTTCTAAGTAACACAAAAATTAAATCTTGAAAGTGTGCTTTTGCCAGCTACCTTTAAAACAGTGATAGATTTCAAATTTCTAGAAAGGACATACTTCAAGTAACTCACTTTTCTTACCCAGCTGGACACAGGGTCCTCAGAAAGAACCTCAAGAGTTAGAAGTAAAGTGACATTCATTAAAGCAGAAGGAAATAGTATGCTTTTCAGTCTTAGACTATCAAAACTGGGCTCCACATTTATTGTAAATGTATTTCCTAGGGAAGACGAATGTTCATATGACATCCCATCAGCAACAAGTCAATTTTTAAAATAAAACTATGACAGGGTTAATCCTCCCGAATGTTCTATAAAGAAATGTCAACTTATTTTTCTGTTTTCTTTGATTAAAGAATCAAATAGCATGTAAAAAAAAAATATTCAGTGTTCTTATCTTTGAGTCAGTCAGTAGCACTGACTATAATACCTGATGGTTTCTCTTAAGCTCTAGCACAAGACCTACAGTAAGATCTCAAATCCAGATTAGGCACAAAGGTATTTTGTATCCAAAATAAAACCAAAAGAAAAATGTGACCTACACTGCAGTGAGAGATTCTCAGAAGCAGGCCTGCAATTGGAAAACAAAACTTACAGAGCATGAAGACTGCCACAAACACCATTCTCTGCTGGGAGGACAAGGTGTAGTTCTTTTTCAATGTCTCCTAACATAAATCATCTATTCACCTCCTCAAAGCAAATCACTGTTCCTTTGGGAAAGGGTGGGGAAGATAGCAAGTCTCAAGTGGTAGCACTCTTCCTTGATAAGCAACTGAAAGGCACTTGGATATGGTGGCGATGTTGTGTAAGAGCATACGTAGGTTAGAATGAGTTCCAAACACCACAAAAGGTTACTCAAAGACATTCAAGAGGACAAACAGCCTTTTGGTGCTTAACAAAGCAAGGCAGCAAGCCTGAAAAGCAGATCATCAACTTGAATGCAAAGCTAAGCCAAGATTTTAATAAGGGAATTCTAATAGAAGATGGTCATAAACAGGGCAGCCTGCAAGGAAAATACGTTTAACTAAAACAAATCACATGGACTGAAGACAGTTGTGAAACAACCTCAAGCTGTTGAGATTTCCAGAGTTTTAAAAATAGACTGCTCTATATCTTTTAAACAATGCATTTTTCTGTGCTTTGTTGAGAGTAACTCTGATGTATAACAAAGTTCTCAGAATAGCATCATTTCAAGACTACAACTATGAAGAAACATAAAAAGTCAGTATAAGTCTATGAGGGATATCTGTTTTGTACCAAGACAGGTTCAAAGCACATCAATGCACACCTTCTCAAAAAATAAACTAAACTAAATTAAATTAAATTAAACTAAACTAAACAAAATACATTTTTAAAAAATTAAAATAATGACATATATTCTAGGAGGCACTAACACAATTTCTGGCAAAACAAGTGTGACAGTAGGATAAAGCCTCAAAAGTACAAAAGCTTGGCAATTCCAAATTACACAACCCCGGTCCCCTTACCTGGGCCCCTTTCATATAGGAGGATATATTATGGCTAAACACAGAACAAATTATGCAACACTGCCAAGTGACATTGTTACTGTGTTCATTAACTTACATACATGTATGCAGATAACTGTAACTGCTTTGTTCTTACCATATGCAATATACAGAAAAAGCTAAAATTACTAGAAATGGAATATTTATGATCTTAAACCACAGCAGCCCTACTCTCAGAGTTTATCATGAGACTCTGAAGGTTAAAAACAATAGCCATCTCTCAATCTGCACTAAATTCATTTCATATCCAGTCCATGTTATCTGAAAAAAAAGGGCTGTGGGAAGCTTCGTATCCAAATGTCACTTGAATGAAAAGAATTGCTCAGTATGCCTCCATTTTTTAATCCACAAAAGATTATTCAAGAGCATGGGTTAACTCCTGCCAAGAGTTGTTTCTGTGTTACAGTGTGTAGATGAAAGGGCAATAGAAGCTTTTCTCTCCCTCTCTCTTTCAAAGAAATCCTTACAGTGAATTTTTCCTGTATAATACCAGGATGAATTATAAGTGCTAGCATCAAACAAGCAATAATAGTCTAAGAATGAGTGTAGGGGCTTCCAAAATACAGCCAGTTGAATTACTTGGAGTTAATAGTATGAGTCACCAACAGCCATGGACAAATAAAGGGGCTACCTCAGCGCTGTTTGATGTACTGTGATGAGCACACTGATTCATTAAGTCAAACAAGAAGGCAATAAAGAGGGGAGAAGGATGTACTAGAAGCCCACCATTCGTGCTGCATGGTCTGGGCAAGGCAACTTGCTGGCTCCATCTTCTTTCCAGGAAGCAGGTAATATATCAAAGTGTAGAAAATTATAGGGTCATGGCCTTGCAGCATGCTAAGAAACACAACTGATTCACTGAGAGATGGATCTCATTACACCACCTGTAATAGGCATCAATTAGGCATTGCCCAAACCTATTAACAAACCCAAGGAACAGCTGTATCTCCTGCTGCTCACTTCTGTTCTTCCTTAGGGACTTTTCATAATATAGATATTCTAGCCTGAAATTTAGATAAGGGATAGAGGAGGAAGGACAGGAAATTATCTGTTGTTATTCAAACCTCAGGATTTTTGCCCTTGAGCTTTATCTTTTCTTCAAATCGAAGTATTTCTGTGCACTGTCTTTCATGAAGTTATGGTCTTCCTGATATCTGACTCAATAATTAATGTGTAAAGTTATTGCTTGCATGCATAATCTTCCTCTCTCATGAATATGTGAAGGAGGAAAGATTATAAGTTGTCAAATGCTTCCAGAGCCTCTCTCCATGACAGAATGATAGATCCCAATGCTGTATTTAAAACACAGCTGAATAGATAAAAATAGTGTTTAACTTTTATAGTCATTATGAACCACAGTAATTTATTGAACCCTTCAATCAGCTGAGGAAACAAAAGACTGGGAATGGGTGAATGACTCATTTCTTTTCATGCCGTGTGCACTGATGCTCCAGTAACTTGATGATCTGAAGGCTAAATAAGACTGCACAAATGTATCATAGAAATGAAGCAAACAAAACACATCATAAACAAAAACAAATCAGTGGAAAGCACTGAGGGAAACTCCAACCAGTGGTTGGCTCTTAATTAGCTGTATCTGCAGGATGTGTCTGAAATAGTTGGGAAGACAAATGTAGATTTCACAGTGATTCAGAAAAACAAAAAGTAGTTTCAATAGGAACAAGAAGTAAATAGGCTCAGATATTTCTGCTCCCAACAACTTGACTATAGAATACATGCACATGTTTTACCCCCTCTTCTTCTCTTTTCCCAGAAGTTAGGACCTATCCATGGAAGAAATTGGGATGCTACGTTAACATTAGGCAGTTTGACTGTAATCTCATAATGTATATTAATGGAAGGCATCATCTATTTATATTTACAGATGACACTGAAAATAGTTTTCTGCTACACTGTTTATAAGCTGGAAGCTAAGGTACCACATGTCATGGAATATCCATTAAGGTGATAGTTTGAATAAATCTGCCAAAACACCCAAAGAGATCCTGATGTAACACAGACAAAACAGAACAATGTAGGAATTGCTTTACTGAGGCAAAGCAATAGTATATGTGCTTCTCTATCCCTTCACTGACCATGAAAAGCTTTGGAAGATTCAGATTTCATATACCAAACTTCACGTTACAAAGCTCAGCTCCTTTCCTTGAATACCTCACAGGAAGGCAGGGATCCCTTCAACATTGCCTATGGATGCACAACCAGACATCATAACCTATAAAGAGTCAGATGAGAAAAGGCTTATAGCATTCATGAATTACGGCCATTCTTGCTTGACTCAGAGTACAGAGAAGCCCATTTCTTTTCAGGTATTAAAGGGGTAAATTCTTAGGACGGCAAAATGAAAGAAAAAAAAAAAGAAACAAAAAAACCCCACTCCTTGCCTTGTTCCGTTCTCAAAATATTTTTCCCCACCACAGGAAATCAAACAACAATCAGATCATTTCAGTAGCTTAAAATGAAGGTCAAAAATTTGAAAGAGGTGTACGCAGTTCTCACTGACTCCTAAGAATGAAAATACAACCATAAATATGGATAGTGTTATGAATGCAGACATGAATATGCAATCTTCTATATGATTCTGAATACACTGATGCTATGGTTGAAATTAATATAATCTTTTCAGCTGCTATCAAATAGCACTTAAAAAAATTAATAATTCTGCAAGAGTTTGCATTTTGGTTTGAAATTTTTCCTGTTCCTCACAATACCCCAAAGTCCTCTTTGAAGGAGCTGACAGAATCTTTCAAGGTGTGAATAAAAAAATCAGATAGATAGATAGATAGATAGATAACCATGTTGAAATGTCTCATCTGGGTACCAAGTCTGGCCTAATTACTAGAACTGGCTATAAACTTGGATGGCTATAAACTCTTCAGAAGGGATAGGCAAGGAAGGAGAGACAGTGGTGTAGCCCTGTATGTTAGGGAGTGTTTTGACTGTCTAGAGCTTAATGATGGTGACGATAGGGTTGAGAGTTTATGGGTAAGACTCAGGGGGAAGGCCAACAAGGCAGATATCATGGTGGGCGTCTGTTACAGACCACCCAACCAGGATGAAGAGACAGACAAAATATTCTATAACCACTGGGAGAAGTCTCACAATCGCTGGCCCTTGTTCTCATGGGGGACTTCAACCTGCCAGATGTCTGCTGGAAGTACAATACAGCAGACAGGAAACAGTCTAGGAGGCCTGCAGTGTGTGGAAGATAACTTCCAGACACAGCTGATGAGGGAGCCAACTAGGGAAGGCGCCTCACTGGGCCTTTTGTTTGCAAACAGAGGTCTTGTGGGTGATGTGATGGTTGGAGGTGATCTCGGGCATAATGATCATGAAAGAGTTTTGAGTTCTCAGAGGAGTAAGGAGGGGGGTCAGAGGAACTGCTACCGTGAACTTCTGGAGGGCAGACTTTGACCTGTTTAGGAGCCTGGTTGACAGAGTCCCTTGGGAAGCAGCCCTGAAGGGCAAAGTTGTCCAGAAAGGCTGGACATTCTTCAAGAAGGAAATCTTAAAGGCACAGGAGCAGGCTGTCCCTGTGTGCTGAAAGACGAACCAGTGAGGAAGACTGACCTGGTTGAACGAGAGCTTTGGTTGGAACTCAGGAAAAAAAGGAGAGTTTATGACCTTTGGAAGAAGGTGCAGGCAATTCAGGAGGACTACAAGGATGTCGTGAGGTTATACAAGGAGAAAATTAGAAGGGCCAAAGCCCAACTAGAACTTAGTTTGGCTACTGCCGTAAAAGACAATAAAAAATGTTTCTATAAATACATTAGCAACAAAAGGAGGGCTAAGGAGAATCTCCATCCTTTAGGGGATGCGGGAGGGAAACATAGTGACAAAGGATGAGGAAAAGGTTGAGGTGCTTAATGCCTTCTTTGCCTCAGTCTTTAATAGCAAGATCAGTTGTTCTCTGGGTACCCAGCCCCCTGAGCTGGAAGACAGCGATGGAGAGCAGAATGAAGTAATCCAAGGGGGGATGGTTAGCAACATGCTGCACCACTTAGACACACACAAGTCTATGGGGCCGGATGGGATCTGCCCAAGGAACTGGCGGAAGTGTTCACCAAGCCACCTGCCATCATTTATCAGCAGTGCCGGCTAACTGGGGAGGTCCCAGCAGGCTGGAGGTTAACAAATGTGATGCCCATCTACCAGAAGGGCTGGAAGGAGGATCTGGGGAACTACACAACTGTCAGTCTGACCTTGGTGACAGGGAAGGTTATAGAGCAGATAATCTTGAATGCCATCACACGGCACGTACAGGACAACCAGGTGATCAGGCCCAGTCAGCATGAGTTTATGAAAGGTAGGTCCTGCTTGACTAGCCTGATCTTCTTCTCTGACAAGGTGACCCACTTAGTGGATGAGGGAAGGCTGTGAATGTTGTCTACCTGGACATTAGTAAAGCCTTTGACAGCATTTCCCACAGCATTCTCCTAGAGAAACTGCTTATGGATTGGACAGGCATACCCTTTGCTGGGTTAAAACTGGCTGGATGGCCCAAAGAATTGTGGTGAATGGAATTAAATCCAGTTGACAGCCAGTCACAACTGTTGTTCCCCTGGGCTCAGTACTGGGGCCAGTTCTGTTTAATATCTTTATCAATGATCCGGATGAGGGGATCGAGTGCACCCTCAGTAAGTTTGCAGATGACACCAAGTTGGGCAGAAGTGTTGATCTGCTTGGAGGTAGGAAGGCTCTACAGAGGGATCTGGACAGGCTGGATTGACGGGCTGAGGCCAATTGTATGAGATTTAATAAGACTCTGTGCCAGGTCCTGCACTTGGGTCACAACAACCCCATGAAACGCTACAAGCCTGGGGAACAGTGGCTGGAAAGCTGCCCAGAGGAAAAGGACCTGGGGGTGTTGGTTAACAGCTGACTGAATAAGAAGCCGGCAGTGTGCCCAGGTGGCCAAGAAGGCCAATAGCATCTTGGCTTGTATCAGAAATGGCATGGCCAGCAGGACTAGGGAAGTGATCATCCCCCTGTACTCAACACTGGTGAGGCCACACCTCAAACACTGTGTTCAGTTTTGGGCCCCTCACAACAAGAAAGACAGTGAGGAGCTGGAGCGTGTCCAAAGAGCAACAAAGCTGGTGAAGGGTCTGGAGCACATGTCGTACAAGGAGCGACTGAGGGAACTGGGGTTGTTTAGTCTGGAGAAGAGGAGGCTCAGGGGAGACCGTAGTGCTCTCTACAACCACCTGAAAGGAAGTCATAGCAAGGTGGGTGTCGGTCTCTTGTCCAAGTAACAAGCAATAGGATGAAGGAAATGGCCTCAAGTTGCACCAGGGGAGGTTTAGATTGGATATTAGGAAAAATTTCTTCACTGAAAGGGTTGTCAAGCACTGGAACAGGCTGCCCAGGGGAGTGGTTAAGTCACCATCCCTGGAGGTATTTAAAAGACATGTAGATAGTGGCGTTTAGGGACATGGTTTAGTTGTGGACTTGGCAGTGTTAGTTTATGGTTGGACTTATGGTTGATCTTAAAGGTCTTTTCCAACCTATGGTTCTATGAACTGCCCAATGTTTCTCTTTGTCAAAAATATACATACCAACAAATCACTTGCTGAGGCAATCAGCCCCAGTGCAGGCATGTTCCACAGTGGAGTGGGGTGAACAGGGGAGGTTTCCTGAGCCAGGGAAACCCCAAGAGAGCATGGAGACCCAGCAGGAGTCAGCAGCTCTCACGAGAGTGAGAAGCTGATGAGGCATAGGCAGAGTCAGGAGTAACAGTGTCCATGCCCCACTCCCCCAAAAGGCAGCCCTAGTGAGCGCTACAAACAGGACAGGCAAATGGGGCATGGTGCACCAGTTTGTGCTGCAGTTGACGTGGAGTGGCATGCAGTAATGGCGCCTCTTCAAAGGAGGGACACTCTCCACCGGCTGAGTGGAATCACTTGAAGTCTACATGTAGACTTAGAAAAACCATACGTTCAGGTTAATGCCTAGTCTATAGCAACGCTATTCAAGTTAGAAATAGATATACTGCATTTAAATCTTCTAAGGAGGACCACTAAACACTGGCTCTATTGTGTAAGCCTGATACTTTGCATAAATGATGCAGTCCTTGCTAACGACTATGCCCTTGAAGAGGAGCTAAAAGACTGGTAAGACGGGAACATCCTGCCTCAGAAGGTGCCAGAGGCTGGATGATTGCCCAAGAAGCATGATGTCAGCGAAAATCTGTGATAATTAGGGGAAAGATAAAGGTAGCAGGGGGAGATCATGACCACTGACTCAATTCAAGACCAAAAAGACTTGCCCCACCATGCCTGTAAGGAGCATGCATGCTAATTTGCATAGCAAATGAGGCTAATTTAAATATAACTAACCAATAGCTGATAGAATGGCAATTACGGACCAATGAGCACAAATTTAGATAAGTTTCTATTAATCATGTAACAAGATAAATAGGCTGTAGTTCCTCTGTGTGGTGAGCTAGCTTTGTGGAATTACCACCTAGAATCCACCTCTGCGTTGACATGAAATAAAGAAATACCTTGACCCCATGTATATTGGCTTGCATACCAGGTGAAAGAACCCTTCTTTTAGGGTAACCCAGCAACCAGGCACTGTTCTGTGACCATCTGCACAAGTCAAGAGCACTCATACTACCTGAATCTCATAGCAAGATGGTGGGCACTTGTCTGAAAGCAAAGGCTGCAGCTCTGGCTGGGGGGTCTGCACCATCTACCCCAGCGGTAGCCAGTGCCTCCACCCAGATGAAGCTGCCGAAGAGAGAGGCTGCAGTGCAGACCTCAGACTGCAGGAAGTGCCTGGACCTTTCTCCTGGGGCAGGGACAGGCGGCAGACCTGCCCACAAAAGGTGTGCCCAGGTGGAGGAGCTCCTGCAGCAGGTGGCTGAGCTGCAGGAGGCGGTGAGAAGGCTGTGTAGCATCAGAGAGGCTGAGAAGGAATTAGATAGTTGGTTTTGAGCTCAGTCTGCAGTGGACACATAGCCCATGGCTAAACAGCCAAAAACTCCCCCACCGGCACACAGGGAAAGCAGGGGCACCAATAATGTGGAAGAATGGAAGCTTCCAACAGCAAGGACGTGCAGGAGGGACCTCCCCCAAAGCCTGAGGTGCCCTTGCAGAGCCACTTCACCACTCTGCAGACTGAAGAGGAAAGACCTGTCACATCAGAAGAGATGTTGGAGCTGAGTAAGGCAGCATGGTCTGCTCCCTGTGTAACCAGCACAACTAAGAAAAGGCAATGGGTGATAGCAGTAGTAGACTCTTCTGAGAGGTATGGAGGCACCCATCTGCCAACCTGATGCATTCTCTAGAGAGGTTTGCTGCTTACCGGGGGCTCATATCAGGGATGTCACGGAGAGACTACCAAGCCTCATACAGTCAACTGACTATTATCCGCTGCTGTTGTTTCATGTGGGCACTAGTGAGAGAGCCAGGAGCAGTCTGAGGAGTGTCAAGAGGGATTACAGTGCCCTGGGAGTGGCGGTAAGGGACTCTGGAGCACAGGTTGTTTTTTCATCAATCCTCCCAGTCCAAGGGAAGTGGTTTGAAAGGGCCAGGTGAATCTGGTGAATCAACAAATGGTTATGGGACTGATGCCACCTCAGGGGTTCAGCTACATAGAGTGTGGGACTCACTTTGACAAACCTGGTCTACTGGGAGGCTCATGGGGTCCATCTGTCAGAGAAGGGGAAGAGCATCTCCAGTCATAGGGTTGCCAAGGTGGTGAAGAGGGCTTTAAACTAAAGTTGCAGGAGGGGAACCTCAATCCATCCCACTCCTACCAGTTAGATGCCCAGAGCCCAGAGAGGGATCAGGGGTCAGCAGGAGAGCACCTGAAGAACAGTACAAAGGAATTCCAGCCACTCCAGCCAGGAAGTCAGCTTCATCGGGGGCCCAACTTAAATGCCTCTATGCAGATGAACATAGCAGGGTGAGTAAACAAGAGGAGCTAGAGAAGTGCGCATGCCTGCAGGGCTACAATCTTAGTGGCATCATGGAGGTGTTGGAATGGACTGGAGTGCTGGAATGGAAGGATACAGGCTCTTTAGGAAGAACAGGCGGGGGAGACAAGAGGGGGTGTCACCCTCTATATCAATGATCAGCTGGAGTGCAGGGAGCCCTGACTGGGGAGCTGACCGAGAGCTTATGGGTCAGGATTAAAGGGAAGGGAGGGACAGGAGATTTTATAGTGGGGGTCTGCTCCAGGCAACCCCACCAGGAAGAGTGAGCAGATGGGGACTGCTATAGACAGATGGTAACAACCTCATGTTCAAAGCCCTGGTCCTCATGGGAGACTTCAACCACCCCAGTATATGTTGGAAGGACAACACAGCAGGGCACAAGCAACCCAGGAGGTTCCTGGAATGTGTTGGTAATAATTTTCTTCTCCAAATGATAGGGGAGCCAATGAGGAGAGGTGTTATGTTGGACCTTGTTCTCACCAACAAGGAGGGGCTGGTGGGGAATCTTAAACTCAAGGGAAGCTTTGGCTGCAGTGACTATGAAGTGGTGGAGTTCAACGTCCTTAGGGCAGCAAGGAAGGCAAACAGCAAGCTCACTACCCTGAACTTCAGGAGAGCAGACTCTGGCCTCTTCAGGGATCTGCTTGGCAAAGTAGCATGGGATAAAGTCCCAGAGGAAAGAGGTGCCCAAGGAAGCTGGTCGGCACCAGATTACAACTGATTATCATGGATTACCTCCTCCAAACTCAGGAGAGATGCATGCCAACAAAGAGAAAGTCAGGCAAAAACACCAGGAGGCCTGCAGGGATAAACAAGGAGCTCCTGGACAAGTTCAAACACAAAAAGGAAGCCTACAGAGGGTGGAAGCAAGGACAGATAATCTGGGAGGAATACAGAGAAACTGTCTGAGCAACCAGGGATCAGATTAGGTAGGCCAAAGCCCTGAGAGAATTAAATCTGACCAGGGGTGTCAAGGGCAACAAGAAAAGCTTCTATAGGTATGTCAGTGATGAAAGAAACACTAGGAAAAATGTAGTCCCTCTCCGGAAGGAAACGGGAGACCTGGTTACCCTGGATATGGGGAAGGCTCAGGTACTCAATGACTTTTTTTGCCTGAGTCTTCACTGGCAAGTGCTCCAGCCACGCTGCCCAAGTCAGAGAAGGCAAAGGCAGGGACTGGGAGAATGAAGAACCATCCACTGTGGAAGATCAGGTTTGAGACCATCTAAAGAACCTGAAGGTGCACAACTCCATGGGGCCTGATGAGATGCATCCACGGGTCCTGAGGGAACTGGTGGATGAAGTGGCTAAGCCACTATCCATCATATCTGAGAAGTTGTGGCACTCCGGTGAAGTTCCCGCTGACTGGAAAAGGGAAGATATAACCCCATTTTTAAACTGGGAAAAAGGGAAGACCCAGGGAACTACAGGCCAGTCAGTCTCACCTCTGTGCCCGGCAAGATCCTGGAGTAAATCCTCCTGGAAACTATGCGTGGGCACATGGAAAATAAGGAGGTGACTGGTGACAGCCAACATGGCTTCACTAAGGGCAAATTGCACCTGACAATTTTGGTGGCCTTCTACAGCAGCGTTACAGCATTGGTGGATAAAGGAAGAGCAACTGGCATCATCCACCTGGACTTGTGCAAAGTATCTGACACTGTCCTGCATGACATCCTTGTCTCTAAATTGGAGAGATGTGGATATGATGGATGGACCACTCAGTGGATAAGCAATTGTCTGGATGGGTACACTCAGAGTTGCAGTCAATGGCTCGATGTCCAAGTGGAGATCAGTGATGAGTGGTGCTCCTCAGAGGTCGGTGTTGAGACCAGTGCTGTTTAACATCTTTGTTGGAGACATGGACAATGGGATTGAGTGCACCCTCAGCAACTTTGACAATGACACCAAGTTGTGTGGTGTGGTTGACACGCTGGAGGGAAGGGATGTGCCATCCAGAGGGACCTGGACAGGCTTGAGAGGTGGGACCATGCAAACCTCATGGAGTTCAACAACGCGAAGGGCAAGGTCCTGCACGTGGGTCAGGGCAATCCCAAGCACAAATACAGGCTGGGTGATGAGTGGATTGAGATTAGCCCTGCAGAGAAGGACTTGAGGGTAGAAGTGGATGGAAAACTGAATATGAGCCAGCAATGTGCGCTCACAGCCCAGAAAGGCAACCATATCCTTTCACTAGCAGGTCAAGGTAGTTGATTCTCTCCCTGTACTACAGAGTATTGTGTCCAGCTCTGGAGCCTCCAACATAAGAAGAACATGGACCTGCTCTAGTGGGTGCAGAGGAGGGCCACGAATATGATCAGGGGGCTGGAGCACCTCCCTTATGAGGACAGGATGAGAGAGTTGGGGTTGTTCAGCCTGGAGAAAGCTTTGGGGAGGCCTTATAGCGGCCTTTCAGTACTTAAAGGGGTCCTACAGGAAAGATGGGGAGGGACTCTTTATCAGGGAGTGTAGTGATAGGATGAGGCGTAATGGTTTTAAACTAAAATAGGTTAGGTTTAGATTAGATATAAGGAAGAAATTCTTTACTGTGAGGGTGGTGAGACACTGGAACAGGTTGCCCAGAGAAGTTGTGGCTGACCCCTCCCTGGAAGTGTTCAAGGCCACGTTGGACGGGGCTTTGAGCAACCTGGTGTAGTGGAAGGTGTCCCTGCCCACGGCAGGGGGGTTGGAACTAGATGATCTTTAAGGTTCCTTCCAACCCAAACCATTCTACGATTCTATGTAATAGAAATCCAAATCATACTAAATAGAAAGCAGTGCAAAAATTCTTGACAGAGTAGATACGAAGGTAGCAATAAATATATGATGCAATCTAATTCATCTGTGTTGTTTTGAAATATTATATAACCCCTGTAATTACTCCTCAGTGTTTCGCTAAGGTGGTAGGCAATTAGGAAGGTTGTTGAGCTCTACTATGGGCAGTGAAAGCAGCTGTTAGTATTTTAGACTAAAAGTTCAAAATATTTTTCATGCTGTTTTTAAGTATCCGATTATGTATTTCTTACTGGGGAATATCAGGCTTCACAACAAAACATATCGTTTGTGTGATCCCAGAGCAGAGAAGGCAACATTATCACTGACTAACACAGAAGACAAGAGAACAATTAAAATCTCAGCTAACACTAATCCTGAGAAGGGAATGTTCCCTTTTGTGTCCCATATACCATTATTCATTGTCAACAGAACAGAACGGTCCCTCCTTAAACAAGAAGCCTCTTCAGACAAGAGCCATCACTTGTTGCCACATAGGCATACAGTGCTTACAGACATACTGCTGCCAACTCCCAAGTGGAGACCAGAGGCACAAAGAGAATACAAATGATCACAGAGTAGTTTAAACTAAGCCTGAGATAGCTGGTGACTTAATGCAGAGCCTAAATATAAACCTCAGTTTGGTTTATTAAACATACACACAAGTAGAATCATTAGTTTGCTATTATGCATCTACTCTCACATAAATGGTGCTGTTTAAAAAACTCACCATGCAGTATTTTATGCTTCCTTAACACTAATGTGGTGTCTTTGAAGGCAAACACTAACAGGGATCTGAGCTATCCCAGTCTGAAGCAAGAGATTACCTTGAAGCTACCTGCAAAACTACAAAACTATCCTGTGATGTATTTCTCTGTGAAATTCACAGCACTTTACACAGGTGTAAGTAGTGTAAAATTTGTGTAATACACTGTACTACAGGCCTAATTAGAAACACTATTATTTAGAGCTTTTTAGAATGGAGAACAGGTCTCACTCATCACATCATTAATATCCCAACATTTTCATATTTTATTAATGAAGTAGATAGTGCTGGGGGTGGGGAAGGATAGACTTATAAGTCTCTGTTGTTCAACTTTTTCTCCATTACTAAGTCATTGCTTGATGTTAAGAGATCTGTTGTTACTGCAAAACCAGTAAAAACTATCCATTGATGCTTTTTTCTAGGATACACAGTTTTACTAAATTCTGTTGTCATAGGTTAAAATAGAAATGTTGAACAAAGGGAGTATATATCTCCAAGTACTGTTTTTAAAAATAATATGAAGTAGATAAGAGGGGAGAGAATTGAAAAGAATCTTCCTTGTTACTAATTTTTTTCATGATTGTGTAAGTTTATAGAAATTTATATATTTATGCTTAGTATAGCATCAGCTTTTACAATTCTTAGAGATGTTGGCCTTAATTTTTTCTTATCTACCATTCCTTCCTAGTCTTGTAGCCATATAGTGCCAATGGTAAAGAAATTCTAAACTCAGTACTACTGACCTTGTTTAAAACATACTAATACTCAAAACCAAGTACAGTGCAATGGCTACATTTCCTGAATGGTGACTTTTGGATTGCATATTTGTACTACCCAGATATTTCTTCTAATGTGACACCAAGTGAAGAGCTAATAATACCATGCAGAACTTAGTTGTAAAAGAAATTTTTGTAAAGTATTGGAAGTTTGTGCTTCTACCTGCCTGGATCATTCAGACCAGGTATTAGTAGTCACTATCCACTCTTAGTACATGACTGCAAACACCACCAGTACCCGAAATTTAAAGTAATGACATTTGGGCTTGATTTCCTCTTGACTAAGGATAACTACCATTTGACAAATGAATTATTAAAGGAGCATATATACACATAATAGTATGAACGAAGCTTGGTTTTCCTGAAATTGAGATTTGATGACCATGAACTTTTGATTTTGTGGGAACAGGGAACCATTTTTCCTCTTTCCAAGTGGGCCATCCCCAGAATCCATGCTTTATTTTTCAAATTCTTGTAGGAATTAGAGGAGACAGTATCAATGACTTGTTGGGTATTTATATTGCAAATGGTTATAGTAATGAAAGTGTTTACTCATCAAAATACTGTCGGAGAAAAGTGATGTGTTCACCTTCCAAATCAGGGTCATAGGCCCTTCTTGAAGATATGTCTTTGTTCTTAAATCAAACAGAAACTAATGACCTCAGTAGATGTCTGTATGAAATCTAAACATCTGAATTGTGAACTGTCTTTCCAAAGTTAAATTCAGTGGGCAAAACTGACCTGACTTGGAGAAAATTAATTTTAAATATAATAATACTAATCTTTAATTATTAATAAATATTTAATATCTGAAATTATTAAATAGATATTACTAATTTGGGTACTGGAAAACAAAAAGATAAACATTAAAACTACACCTCTCCTACCCTCTTCCCATGTTCAGCTTCACTCCTCCACTCCTGACTCCTCTCCTCCCCTGCCATGAGTGGCACAGGTGGATTGAGAACTAGAAGTCCTGGTCAGTCTGTAACAGCTCCTCTCTGCCACTCCTTCCTCCTCACACTTTTCCCTTGCTCCAGTGCAGGTCCTCCATGGGCTGCAGCGGACCTCTGCTCTGACCTCAGTGTTCATACTGCCCATTTGTCACTTTTTTTCCCTCCTCCCTATCCATCATTTTCTTCCCTTTCTTAAATACACTTTCCCAGAGGTGCCACCATCTTGTCTGAGGGGCTCAGCCATGCCCTGCAGTGGGTTGGTTGGAGCTGGCTGGAACCAGCTGTGTCCGGCATGGGGCAGCCCCAGCCTTTCCTCACAGGGGCTGCCCTGCAGCCCATCCCACCACCACCACCTTGCTACCTGCACCCAGTACAGGAGGAAAACAGAATGGAAATTTTCCCAGTATTTTTTCATTTCAATTTCTTGAACTGGTTTCACGGTCCATTTTACATTATTTGGAGTTTATCTTATTTCAATTTTTTTTTACTGCTTCACTACTGAGCTGTACGTAGATATTCAGATGCAGCAGGAGTATAAAGGTTTCTACATTCAGCCTCCACTGTCCCCAAAGGAGTTTTAAACACCTGAGTGAAGATTTACATGATACATTGATTATGTGATTTTTTTGTTATTGATGACAGTGTCTCACACTGAAACATTTCTGCCATTATTAGGCAAATCATATTATAGAAATATATCATTACTATGGCAATTCAGCAAAAACTTCTTGAAGAAATGTAGATTTAATTATCTCCCCACAAGTATTTATTTCAGCAAATGAAGATCCTCCTGAAGGACTCCTATGTGTAAAATCATACAGAAAATACTCAGCACAACTCAAGGGCATAAATCACACTGAAATATAAGTCTTGAAAAGTTTTCTGCACGAGACACAAGGTATCTGGGATTTTGACAAAGGGGTTTAGAAACTGTAACATGGTCTCTGTAGAATATACAGAGTGCACTGCCTTCAGCAACACACAATCGTTACTGACATTAATTTCACGTAAAGACTGTAATCCCTGACTGGCTTATTTACTTGCCTGTGGAAGGAGACTGAAAAATTCTGACAGTCTGTTGAGCCAAGCTTTGCCCTAAGTTTAAAAAAAGAGAAGTGTAGCAATTAGAGCACAAATTTTTAAGCTTCTGAACTCAAGATTCACTTTCTGTGAGTGTCTGTGCAAGTAAATCTCTCTCAGCTGTTCACAGATAAGAATTCTTAAAGAGGCATGAGAAATATAAAAGAAAATTAAGTTTTAAATTTGAATATTAAAAAAATTATGGTCCCTACAGTCATCCACTTTAACTGTGGCTAAATGGTCCACCATTGGAAATCAAGGCATGTTAATCTCCAAAGAAAACCTGCTATTATGAAAGGTGGAATAGCCTTTTTCTAGCTCATAAGGGATAGCTGTCAAAAAATCACCCCTCTGTGATGAGAGAAATTTCTTTTTTATAAGATTTTAAGCAGAACAAATCATTATCACACTCCATTATCTAAAGGATCTATTGCTCCACAATCCTTTTTAAATGAATCTAGACAAGATTATGTCACCTTGCTGACTCAGTTCAGTCAACGTATAACACTCTGAAGAGTATAACACTAAGCCACATGGATAACATGGAATAAAACCCTAAAATGTCACAATATCAAATCTGTGATGATATGAGTCATTCCCATTGAGAACGAACCACATTTACCACCTCAGAAAGAGCTCTTCAGAATCACAGCTATTCTTGTCATATGACAAAATGACAGTCAATATACAATTCCATATCAGAAAACACTATTTATAAGGTCATTTAGTGTGAGTTATCATTTACACCTAAACCAGCCTCAGATTTAATTTAGATATTACTTACCACTGGCCATGTTTGCATGGCCTATTTACCTTGCAGCTAAGTCTAGCTGACCCAAACCCATCACATCAAGTTTCGTAACTATTTTCGATAAAGAAAATAAACTGTAATCTTAAGAATTTACAGGTTAAACACTGAAGCAAGAAAAACTGCCAAACAGGAGGATGAACTAGTAGATCAGTACAATGAACAGTAGATCACTTGTTTCTTTCTATAGAGTATCTGCTTATTAGATCATCCTTGAAAGTTTCTCATCTGAGAAATTATCTACCCGGTCTCAATAGAAGCTGATACAACCTGCAAATTTACAGAAGAGCAAGCTTCCAACCCAAAAGACTGATGTTCTCTTCAAGATGCTTATAAGCCTCACTATACTCAACATCAGGAATGAGAAATTTTCTCTGAAGTTCCTGTGACCTACTATTAATATATTCACTGAGATGACCCAAGAATGGAACTGTAATTAATGTCTGAAGTTTGGCATGCTAGATAATTCTACAAGTGACATATTTTTGCACATCTTTCTTTGATTTAGATACAACTGCTCATCATTATGCACTTCATTTCAGACCTCAGGAAAACCTGTATTAATGTTAATGAATGCATTTATATTTATATTCGTAATGCTCTTCCTTCTGTCTCTTCAGAGCATTTTTTTTCCTGTCTTTTGCTTGGTTGCCATTGCCACCGAAGAACTATTAAGGTTTAGGAAATTATAAAGCCATATTTACACTTCTCATGATTTACCTCTATTCATCATTACCCTTTCTTTTTTGCTGTGTTAATTACTTGACATGCTTATAAAGTGATCATTGGATGTTTATTATTCAATTACTATTCATATGTGTCCTTACAAAAGCTGAACATTCTTGACCATAACATTACTGTGATATCTCCAACCAAAAATCAGTCACCTATGACTAATGAGTGTAAGATGCCAATAATGAAATTCAATATATGAGTCCAAGAAGCCTCTGAGTTATTGTTTCTTGCAAATATCTATATTAGATGATAATCAATGGTGTATCACAGTCAAATTGCTAATGGATCAGTAGCAAAGCTCACAGAGAAGTAGCTAGAAATATCTTTGAATCTGTGATATGAAATAAAAAGATAGCTAATACAAAATAAATTTCAGGCTGTTCAGACTAACTACCCCATTCTTTCTACATCCAGAAGAGTGAAAAAAGATCAGCATATTTCTTGGTTATGGTAACAGCTTTTAAGTATTAAAACATGCTGAAACTAATAAAACAGAACTATTACTCATTTGAGTACAAGCCCAAAAAATGTAACTAGAGGTGAAAATTTGAATTAAATGATCCAGAATTTATAACATTTGCATGCCAGCTCAAGTTAATTATAATTTCTATAATGATAAAACAGATTAGCAGCCTGTGCTTTTTGATAAAGGCACGGGTTAAGGATACTAAATCAAATTTATTAATCACAACAACGATTAAAGTGCACCTCTAGTTTAATCTAACATACAAGCAGCAAACAGAATTCCAGTATGCTATAACATACATAAAAACATAAGTCTGCATATGTTTGTGATATTTATGGTTTCTATTAATTCCTTCTACTTTCAGAGTTCACTTAAAGCTTATATGAAACTTTAAAGGGTGGGAGACACTTTGAGCTGCTCTTCAAATATGCTGCAGTGACATTCTGCATAAAAAAATGAACCTCTGTGCAGCAAGGAATAAATATCTCACTCCTCAAGCTACAAAAAATTAATGCAATTCCTTGTGTGGTAAGGTAGTATTTGGGAAAAATTCATGTGGCAGCATCTTCCCTAAGTAAGCAGTGTTTGTGAAGGACATTTCCAATGAAGACTGGGTAAATGGAATAACCTCTGGATAGCAGAGCATTACTGACAACCTAAATATTCCTTCCATGGGCATTTTGTCCGTAATCACAAACACAATTAAAGCACCCTTGCTCTTCCCTAGCTCTCAGCTTGTTCCTGTAACTACAGGGTCATGACAAGAATCACCACTGCAACCAGGTCACGGCATAAAGGACTTCTGATGGTACCTGGGAATAATAGATTTTTTTTCCCAGTAAGCAAAAATGTGCAGTAAGGTAAAATTCTATTTTGTTTCCTCAATGCTACAGGGTGTAAGCCTATGCAGGTCAGTTGACCTACACGGACAGAGGGTCTTCCAACTTAGTTATTCAGTTTGACACTGCTGTACACTATTAAGGGTTGAAAATCACTGACATTCAAATAATAAAGAAATAAAGCCATTGTTGATATGAATTCATTAATTAGTACACACATAATCATCACCACCAATAGTTGTATCTGGCAAGTGTTCCACATTTGGCAGTACCTCCTCCAACCAGAGAAGGTTCATTTGCCCAGAATCTGAGAGGCTGCTGCTCACACTCACCTCAAGCTCACATCTAGGTAAACAGTGGCTGTACGGGCATAAAGTGATGGACTCAGTTCGCACACGATAGCAAATTGCACCAGGTGTATGGTATTCCAGTACCCCAGCTGGGGATATTAGACTTCTAGTGCACACACTCTCAGGGGTGTCCAGCTCCTACCTACTGCTTGGTGCCTCTGAAATAAACATTCAGCATATACAGAAGCCACAAGGATCACTATCTGGATTATGCAGTGGAATATGCAATACATTCTGAAATGCAGTGGATCATGAAATATCTTCTACACTTCAGTTGCTCATTTATCATTGCAAAGGTCATGGATTTCAATATGACTAATACACTAAAAATCTTCTGGTTAGCTTCTATCAAAGTATCTTGCTTTGTGAGCAACCCTCTCATTTCAGTATCCATTGAAACAGGTCAAAAAATTTCTGTTGCCAATATACATCTCCTTGTTAACTTTAGTGGGTTTTGGATTAAGCATTCAAAAGGAGAAAAAAAAAAAAAATAGAAACCCATAGTGAGCTATAAACACCTGGACTCAGGTTGCTGGGTTGTTCCCCCAGCACTGCCACAGGTCATTACAGATCTACTACAGAAACAATGGTTGTGTCGACAGTCTGTAGGTGTTGCAGACAGTAAGCAACAGGGCAGGAAAAATATCTCTTAAGGAAGTTTTCTTGAATGAAAGCAGCAATATTAAACTCTAAGCTCACCATTAAATATTCTGGTTTACCTTCCAAAAGAGGAAAAGAAAAACCCTTTCCTGTTCCTCACCCCAAATAAAAGTAAAAATTACTAAATCAGTTGAATTGCATCATTACATGAATCTGAAATTACTTTGATTTAAAAAAAAAAAAAAAAAAAGATTTCTTTGTTGAATTGAAATAAGGAATTTTGACAAAACGTTTCAGAATAGCAGGTATGTACAATTTCCATGAATATTCTGAAAAGCAAGTGTCTATCAACACCCCCCCCACCCCCCACCCCACCCCGCAAAAAAAACTGACAAAAAAGTTTCAAACTCTTAGTTATTTAGTTAATATAAAGAATGCCATCTACTGGCAATAACAATAAGTAGCACTGTTTGTAAGTTAGGTGTTGTAAGGTTGCCACCTTCACACACTACAAATGAGTCCAAAGGTTATTTAAGAAGAGAAATCTCTAAATTTGAAACAAGGTGTTATGTTCCAGGTTTCTCTTCAATGTCTATTCTTAATCATTGCCTTATGTTTGGAAACAAGTTCCTAGTAGGAAATAACAAGCTGGGATCATGACCCACTTAGAAAGAAGGAATTTTTGTGTGTGTGTTCCACAGCATTATAAACACAGACAGTACTGGCATAGTTAGTTACAAAATGGATATCTTCCATAATGAGAAGAAAGGCATGTATAGCAACCAAACAATAGTACTCCAAGCACACAGTTCCAAAGTTCGCCTGTATAAAGAAGGCAGAAGATGCAATTAAAAGATTCATGAGTAAACTGGTAGAGAAAGGAACCCCACTAGGCACATAGAGGTTCATGTTCAGTTCTCTGTCATACAACTTTCCAAAAATATTCATTGTTAAAGTGGTGCATTTTGAATCAGGTATTTAGGCAATGTCTGATTTATGACAAGTAAAGTAGATAGTAATTATTTATTAAAGTACAAATACAAGAAAGAAAGGTTGTACATAATGCACTTTATAAAAAATTAGGAACAGCATGTCTTCAGATACTTGAGCTTTAAAACCATGACTATGAGCCATGAAAAACAAAACAAAACAAAACCAAACCAAAACCAACCAAACCACAAAAAACCCCAAGCCTAAAATAAAACCATTAATGTTTAGTATCTCATTTGTTGGCCCTTCTCTGCCTCCATGTCTCAGAGGAAGCAGATTCAGCAAGTATTAATATTTTTATGACAGCAGTTTCTTGGATCTGGTATTTATTTGTCTTTCTGAAAACCTCTATAATTGTAAGAAACTTGTTTTGTTTGGTTTTACCCAAAACTAAGCTTTCAGTTTTAGAACTGGAGAGCTGAAATTCCAGTACATCTCACAGAAATTATGATTTAATCAGAAGTACTTAGTTTTTTGGGTCATGTCTTGCTTTATTGGCTTTCTGAAGTGTGATTTGGGTGACAAACTAAAGAGAACACGAACAAAGGCAAATATCAGACTTCAAGTGTGCCATAAAATCATTTTCCTAACAGAACTGACAAAGCTGTCTGCTGAAAGTATTTTGAGCACTGGACAAATGAAGATGGCAAGGAAAGGGCAGAACATTTGAACCCATGGGCCTTTTACTTAGAAAAATTGCAGCAGTTCCTGTAAAAAAACTGCATTAATGGTATTCAGGAAACAAAGATGACATAATGTATTACAGCAATTTCTAGTTCCTCTTTGTGAAACACTATCTCAGAAAGAGATCTGCAACTTCTGGGAGAAAGATTTTTGACTTGAAAGAAGACTTTGTTAGGAATTCCTCAATATGAAGACTGGCTTTCAACCTGACTTCTCTTGACTTTGAACTGTCATTGAACTTTGTACCAGTTTTCTCCAAACATAAATTGCAGAAAACAACTTTATCTTAGAGTTATTTCCCAAGGTTTCATATTGATATTTAGACTTGTATCTAACAAAGATTTCAGAGAGTATTAGTTGCTAACTATACTTCCCACTTTACACTGATTACTGCAAAAATGGTCAATGAGAGATCAGAAGCCTAAATACTTCCCCCCAGTCTCACTTCTCCCCAGGTTCCTTGCTTCCATTTAAAATATTTAGTCCAGTCTGTACTCAGTTCTCATAGCACACAAATCTCTCTAGAAGCACTTAAAAGTAGGGAAACAATTCCACATTTCTCTCTCTCATGGAACTTGTGCTATCATTTCAGTTTCCTGCACAAAGCAATGATGCAACTGTTTATACAATCACAGGGAAAATAATTTAAAAGCACTATCCACATAAAAGATGTTGCCGAGTTTTATCAATAGGTATTTGATAGACCTTTAAAACACTAATGAACTAATTTTCTAAAGAACATCTTTTAAATAACATTTCCTTTTTAGTTTCCTCAGAAAAAACATCAAATGTTACATGTTTTTGCAAGATACGCTTTTTTTCCTTATAAATCTTATTATTGATCACTATGCACCTTCACACCAAATAAGCAACCTCAAGAAGTAAAAATTCAGTTTAAATATCAAGATCATGGTGATTTAAATTCAGCACTTGCTAAATGTATTAACTTCTTAAAGTTGCTTTGCAAATAAAAGATGGTCTTTTGTTCCTGATAGAAAAGCCTACATACTTTGAAAATGAGATTGACTGACTTAACAAATCACCTTTATAGTGTTCTGTCTCTTACAAATACCTGCCTCTCTAATGTATCAGTCAGTGCTTCATGCAAATTTGGCAAACAGCACTTCAGAATTTAACTAAAGCAGATATGGATATAAACATGCAAGGTTATTTTTGCCTATCAGGAAAAAAAACGTCTGCTTAGCTTTTTAATAATTTTCTCCCTTACAGAATTTAAAGTTTTTAATATTTGTACCTCTATGCTTCAAAGACACTGTACTGATACACAGTTACAATGGGAGTGGAATAACTCATTCTGCACCATAAGCATGACATTGCAAAATACTTGAAGAGAAATAATGAAGTCCTCAAACAAGAACTATAACACAGATAAGTAAGTAAGCATTGATTAAGCTAGAACCTGGTCAGGTCTAAATGCAATTAAGAAAAAGGGTGGGGTGTCATTTTTGTACCATGAAAAGTTTAAAATTATGCCATGAAGTCCAGGTTTCCTTTCCAAAAAGCAAATTCTGGAAAACTAAGCATCATGGTATTCACCAACAATCTGAACACTGTCAGTTCTTAACAGTTTTCAGCTTAAAAAAATGCCATTTGAATTTTCAGGGCCTTTAAGGTATCTTTAAGTAAAATTTTTCATAAAAGAAAAGCAAAAGGAAGAAAAAAAAAATCAAACTACTCAGTCAACCTGGAAATCTATTAATCTTCTGTCACACCATACAAAATCAATTTTGGGACAGCACTGATCCATTTATTTTACACAAGCTGCTGTCTTGAAGAAGGCACAGAGTAGGTAACAACTTCAGAGTAGGCAATGGGTCCTTCGTAAGGTGTGCTAGAAACTCTTTGCTTTCTTTCATCTTTTCCTGTGGGCGACATAGATACCACACCAACCACAGTGAGGAAAGAAGGTTAATCTTCATTACTGTAACAACAGCACAGTATTTGATATATGTCTCTTTACTAGTCAATTAAATGGGATCGGGACTGTTCCCTGGCTCTGAGGCCAATTGGCACGGATGAACTGGCATTTGTACTATCAAGCTGTCTTTCATGAAGGTGGCCTCATCCAGACTGCCTAAGGGGACCAGTCACTAGCCCACACTAATTCCTGAACTATAAGCAGGAATTGTTTGGAAAGAATACTAGCTGGCACAGGGCAAAAGTGGGCCAGTGACTGTTCTAACTATCTGACATTACAGGCAAGCAAGCTGCAGTGCCTGGGGATGATCCATAACACTATTTAATTTACTAGGCTAGATGTCACTGCTAAGGCAGCTCAAAATACTCCATAAACTACAACAAGATATTCAGAAAAAGGACTCATATCTGCACATCAACAGCAGACGTTCTTTACTCCAGCCTACACAGACTTCTATTCATTTTATTTGTACTATAGTAAAACATTGCAGTTGGGGTAAATAATTTAATGAACTGGTGGGATTTGTAGAACCCAAATGCAAGCGTCTAAAGGTTAGCCTGATAGTCATTCTCTTTAAGGACAGTAGGGAAAAGTGTGACCGATGACAATTCATCTTACAGTAACACAGAAATATAGAAGAAATGGGCAAATTCACCTCAATTTAGAGGTACTATCATTCTCCTGAAAACAAAGGCTGAAGTATCTCACATTTTGATGTCTAGATAAATTCAAGAGATGAACCTAACACAGAATATTCTACTGTGTTTACTATAGCTAGCATATATTTAACATGACTTCATTTTCCCCCTCTGTAGACAGTTGTACAGGTAAATAAAAACGCTCTGCTGTGCATATACCAGTCAGTTCTGCATTTCCAAATGTGAGCTGATGCAAGCCATGATGTTTCAATATATATACATTTATTATGGGGACGAATAAAAAGTTTGGCCTTCATCTCACTTTTTGATGCAAAGTACGACTTCATGATTTTATATCAGGTATTTGTTCTAGTCAACGAACTCTGAAATCTAATCAGCTGTCACACATAAACATGTACACACACCTCAATTGCTTCTTTTTTCCCAGCAGAGATTCTTTTAGAACGCCTACTGTTACTGTGATCAAACTACAAATACTTGATATACCAAAGTTAGGAGAGAAAAGGTACTTAAAGGTACTTTCATTTAAATAGCTGCTATGCTTCTGCAAATGTAAAATGAAGCTGCATCTATCTCTCGTGTTGTCTGCATTGCATAAACATTCCTTCATACAACTACCCTTGCACATTCAATGAATAATTTTTTCAGCAGTGTGAATCCTTCCCATATATCTGCAAGTACTCAAGACATTGATAAATCGTGACTTCAGGTCAGACATCATTTTTGAAATGAACCAAAACAGGATGACAACTCAGAGTAGCAAAAATCTAATCTACTTTTAAAATTATTATTAATTTTAATTGGTTATATCGTCTCTGACTGGAATGAATAGCTTATGTTCTACCTCCTTAAAAACTATTTTGGTATATCAAAACAGTAAGTAAATTTAATGTTTGTTAGGCATCCTTCAGCAGAAACTAAAGAAATTTTACTGCAAAACTCCAACTATCAGGATTTACTGCTATGTCTATGCAGTTTCTCCATCTAGTATTGACAACAATGTATTCCCTTTCTAGACTCTACAAGAACATACTATCCATCAAAGGTGTTCATGTGTTGCAGGTTTACTTGCAGCTGACTATCCAGTCAAATGAAACAGACAGACTAGACAAAAGATTCAAAGGAAGTCCAGCACAAATGAGTGTCAGTCCATTCTTTGATTAGGTAATGGCAATTACGATAATTACAGCAATCTACAACAGTGAAATGTTCTAAAATTGCCAGCCTGCTGCAAAGTATATCACTTGCAAGTACGCACTTATGCAAAGCTTTGCCTGAACTTTTTGAATACTAACCAGGTTCTTTCAGTTGTAAACAGCATAAGTTAGCCTGATAACTTAAGACTGTGATCTATTACATCTTATTAATATATGGTGATTTTTTTCTAAGATATCTGCATCACCTACAGATACACATCTCACTGGAATGTAGAGAACAGACAGTATTGAAAGTTCAACTCAAATACACATAAAACACTATGGAAAAACTGTTATTTCTCACATACTCTTTTTCTGGATAACAATTTCAATGTTGAGATTTTTATATTATATAGACATAAGGTGAATATATTACCATAGAATCATAGAATGGTTTGTGTTGGAAGGGACCTTAAAGATCATCTAGTTCCACCCCCCCTGCCATGGGCAGGGACACCTTCCACTAGACCAGGTTGCTCAAAGCCCCGTCCAACGTGGCCTTGAACACTTCCAGGGAGGGGGCATCCACAGCTTCTCTGGGCAACCTGTTCCAGTGACTCACCACCCTCACAGTAAAGAATTTCTTCCTTATATCTAATCTAAATCTACCCTCTTTCAGTTTAAAACCGTTACCCCTCGTCCTATCACTACATTCCCTGATAAAGAGTCCCTCCCCATCTTTCCTGTAGGACCCCTTTAAGTACTGAAAGGCTGCTATAAGGTCTTGCTGGAGCCTTCTCTTCTCCAGGCTGAACAATCCCAACTCTCTCATCCTGTCCTCATAAGGGAGGTGCTCCTGCCCCCTGATCATCTTTGTGGCCCTCCTCTGCACCTGCTCCAACAGGTCCATGTCCTTCTTATGTTGGGGGCTCCAGAGCTGAACATAGCACTCCAGGTGGTGTCTCACAAGAGCAGAGTACAGGGGGAGAATCACCTCCCTCAACCTGCTGGCCACATTCCTCCTGATGCAGCCCATGTTGCCTTTCTGGGCTGTGAGCGCACATTGCTGGCTCATATTCAGTTTTCCATCCACTTCTACCCTCAAGTCCTTCTCTGCAGGGCTAATCTCAATCCACTCATCACCCAGCCTGTATTTGTGCTTGGGATTGCCCTGACCCACGTGCAGGACCTTGCCCTTGGCGTTGTTGAACTCCATGAGGTTTGCATGGTCCCACCTCTCAAGCCTGTCCAGGTCCCTCTGGATGGCACATCCCTTCCCTCCACAGAGCTTGGTGTCGTTGGCAAACTTGCTGAGGGTGCACTCAATCCCATTGTCCATGTCTCCAACAATGTCTCCAACAAAGATGTTAAACAGCACTGGTCTCAACACCGACCCCTAAGGAGCACCACTCATCACTGATCTCCACTTGGACATCGAGCCATTGACTGCAACTCTGAGTGTACCCATCCAGACAATTCCTTATCCACTGAGTGGTCCATCCATCATATCCACATCTCTCCAATTTAGAGACAAGGATGTCATGCAGGACAGTGTCAGATACTTTGCACAAGTCCAGGTGGATGATGCCAGTTGCTCTTCCTTTATCCACCAATGCTGTAACGCTGCTGTAGAAGGCCACCAAAATTGTCAGGTGCAATTTGCCCTTAGTGAAGCCATGTTGGCTGTCACCAGTCACCTCCTTATTTTCCATGTGCCCACGCATAGTTTCCAGGAGGATTTACTCCAGGATCTTGCCGGGCACAGAGGTGAGACTGACTGGCCTGTAGTTCCCTGGGTCTTCCCTTTTTCCCAGTTTAAAAATGGGGTTATATCTTCCCTTTTCCAGTCAGCGGGAACTTCACCGGAGTGCCACAACTTCTCAGATATGATGGATAGTGGCTTAGCCACTTCATCCACCAGTTCCCTCAGGACCCGTGGATGCATCTCATCAGGCCCCATGGAGTTGTGCACCTTCAGGTTCTTTAGATGGTCTCAAACCTGATCTTCCACAGTGGATGGTTCTTCATTCTCCCAGTCCCTGCCTTTGCCTTCTCTGACTTGGGCAGCGTGGCTGGAGCACTTGCCAGTGAAGACTCAGGCAAAAAAAGTCATTGAGTACCTGAGCCTTCCCCATATCCAGGGTAACCAGGTCTCCCGTTTCCTTCCGGAGAGGGACTACATTTTTCCTAGTGTTTCTTTCATCACTGACATACCTATAGAAGCTTTTCTTGTTGCCCTTGACACCCCTGGTCAGATTTAATTCTCTCAGGGCTTTGGCCTACCTAATCTGATCCCTGGTTGCTCAGACAGTTTCTCTGTATTCCTCCCAGATTATCTGTCCTTGCTTCCACCCTCTGTAGGCTTCCTTTTTGTGTTTGAACTTGTCCAGGAGCTCCTTGTTTATCCCTGCAGGCCTCCTGGCGGTCTTACCTGACTTCCCCTTTGTCAGGATGGCTCCTGAGCTTGAAGGATGTAATCCATGAATGTTAACCAGCTTTCTCAGGACCCTATTCCCTCCAGGGCTTTTTCCCATGCTACTCTGAATAACAATTTTTTCTTTTCAGTCTGCCTTCTACATTATGTTCCCTGCTCTGTTAAACAGGAAGCCAAGCTCAAACAATCTGTAGAAACAAAACTTCCTGAATAAAAGACCAGCTATGCCAAAAGACACTCTAACAATCACTGAATATTGACAGAAAACAGCAAGGGAGACTCCCCCTGAAAATGCAGGGAAGATGCAGGCTAAGAACAATTAAGCAAGACTGGAATACAGAAGAGTCTATGTACAATACTTCAACAAATCCATATCTCTCCAATTTAGAGAAAATAGAGTCAGGGGGGACCATATCAAAGCCTTTACATAAGTCCAGGTACATGATACCTGTAGCTCTTCCCTTGTCCACTGATGCAGTCACTCCATTAGATTACTCAGGCATGATTTGCCCTTGGTGAAGCCATGTTGGCTGTCTCTCTAACCTCCTAGTCTTCCATATGCTTTGACATATCTTCCAAGAGGATCTGTTCTATGATCTTACCAGGCATGGAGATGAGGCTGACTGGTCAGTAGTTCCCAGGGTCCTCCTTTTCACCCTTTTTAAAAATGGGTGTGATGTTTCCCTCTTCCAGTCACTGGGGACTTCATCTGACACCCAAGGCTTTTCAAATATGATTGAGAGTGGCTTGGCAACAACATATGCCAGTCCCTTCAGGACCCTGGGATGCATCTCAATAGGGCCCATGGATTTATGTATGTTCAGGTTCCTCAGGTGATCTTGAACCTGATCTTCTCTTACAATAGGAGGGATTTCATTCCCTCAGTCCCTGCCTTGAGATTCAGGGGCTTGAGATATGTGGGACAAATCTGCTAGATTACTTGTACTGAGGTATCCTGATCTTCCAGCAGATATCAAGGTGACTGAAATTGCTTGTGATAAGGAAGGCTTCCAATCTTGAGGCTTCCTTCAGCTGTCTAAAGAAGGCTTCATTTACATCCTTTCTTGATCAGATGGTCTGTAGCAGACACCTACCACACTCATAATAAATAATTATATATGAATATATCACATATGAATAATTACATAAATATAACATATAGAAATAATTTCATAAATATATCATATATAAATAATTGTGCCTGCCTCTTGCATATCCATTTAAACATTAGAATTTGTTTTGTCCTACACTGCTTTTCTTAATGGTGAGAATAAAGTAAAAGATATTTGAATCAAAAAACGCTGTACTGAAAAAGAGCATGCATATCAAGTTATTCTCATTGGGAAGGGACATCCATGGTTGTTACTCTGCCAGCCACAAATGCCAAGGTTTCAAGATTCCTTTGTTATATGGGGCTTATATCCCACAGCCCTAATTCCTAAGTATCATCCTAAAACAGATATGTTACTTTTCCTCCATTTTTCACCTCTTTCAAACTTCTCACTGTGAAAACAAGTGGGAAACTTCAGAGCATTACAAATTCTATTACAGAAATTTTTGTGAACTACTTCACTCCTACAGTATCACCTACATATCAGAAACAACTTCCAACACACCCTGCTTCTACCAGAACAGATTAAAAAAGCACTTATGCACAAACAAAGTACTTCTGGAACCATATATTTATTACTGAGTTATAAGCACCACAGGTATGGGTTCTCTGCCGATATGAAATGTTCTCTTGATTTGCAGTCCTTCCTTGGTTCCTCTGTCCCTACTTGCTGTCTCCCACAAAAGACAACAGTAAAAGGCAAAAACAATAGCCAGGAGTGCTGTAGGTGGGTCACTGACAAAGAAGTAGATTTCTCTACAGAGAAATACTGAAGTATTGAGCTCCTGAACACTTTCTGATAAAAAGAGATAAATATATTTTAAAAAAACGTAAATGGGAAAAGGTGAAATATTCTCAGCAGTTCCAAACTGGCTTTCCTAAGAAAAGGCAGCTTCCTGAGGCTCCTGCTTCAGTTAACAGAGAGAGAGGCTCATACAGAGCCTGAATCAGAGGAGCAGTTTAAAATCAGTGATCTAAACTACTGACAGACAAATCTGGGAGGAGTGTGATGCAACTACTTATCTGTATTTTTCTCTCTTAGACTTCAACAGATTACAAGGGGAGTTCAGAGTGCCACTCCAGCATATAAGGGTATACCAAATTGTACAGCAAATACTGTTATGCCAGCTCATTCAGCATTAAAGTACTAATATAGCAGAAGTGCCTCTCTGCTTGAAGCACACAGATGTATAACGGAGCTCAGTCTCAAAGCTGCTGAGGTGGAAGCTAGAGACATGATGCATGACTTGCATTTATGCTCTGTTGTTGTTACACCAGCTAACAGCATTACTTGCTGCCAGGCTGTCTACTACAGTGCTTTAATTAAGACCTCCTTGAGAATGCAGGGGTCATGCAGAATGAATGAAAACAGCAGGCCAAATTCAGAGATGATGTACATTAGAGTAATTTACACTTCAATTAAACGGTGCAATTTGCATAATAAGAGGCTGCAATAAAGAGCTGGTAGCAGGGATAGTAACCTAGATTTTACCTTAGGATTGTTTACATTTTTTTGCTCTAACCCCATCCTGTCACATATAAAGTATAGTGAATTACTCAAATGGCAACTTCTACCATCATATTCCTTTATTAAGTCAACAAGCTTTAGAAACAATGTTTTTCTACAGCTACCTAATAGAAATAGGAGATTTTTTTGGTTGATTGGTTTGGGCAATATACTAGAAGAGCACCCCAAAGTCCCTTAATTAATAACTGCACTTAGAACAAAAGAACCAGAACTGTGAGGCCATAAAACTATAGTAAATAAGGCTCCAATGGTAATAGCAATGAACTAGTTTTCATGATCTGGCACATGCCACCAGCAGCCCTTCTGCTCTTTTAAGGCATCATACCTATCTGTAGAGACTTACCTGTTGGAGAGATGAGCATTACTATATTACTATATTATCAGATTGGCATTACTATATTACAGTTTGTATAGATTTAAAAATCTTGAAGATATACTGAATGATGTCATCCAAACACCGATATGAAACTTATTTGCCAACTGAATATTTTGTCATATTTATGATCAGTCATGTGAGACTTCACAAAGGTCAGAAGAGAAATGCATAGTTACACCTGCTTTTATGCACATATTTAGCACATATCTTTTATCTAGTTTCCATCCACTCTTGTCAGTACACAGATATGATTTATTCCATGTGTGTTTTTCTTTCCTTCTGCATATCATGGTGTATTGTATCAACTGGAATTTACAGCATTCCCTGTATCATCCAAGGCTTCGATGAGCTTTGTTTCAGGGCAGCATAAAGTGTATATTATACAATAGTACAGCCAAGATATCCTAAAAAGGATTAAGACAGCAGCCACTGTGCAACGGCACTGCTCTTTGGGGTCGTCATTGACCCTTATCCCTGATCTTTGTTTCCAGACTCCAGGAGATGGTATCCTGCAGACTAGCAATATGCATTACAGAACCCAGCACTGAACACAAGGGATTGATTCACTGTCTCCGTTCACCACAAGGAATCTGTAACAATGCATTGAGCACTGTTGCTCTTTCACTAAGTCAGTCAACATCTGATAATTTTAAATAGAGAAGATACAGCAAAGTTACTGTAAAGTAACTATGTCAGTAAACATTCAAAATGCCATACAACTTTTGAACTCACAAATTTAATATTTTGAAAATGAGACTTATGAGAGTTTGCAAAAACAACAAAAATCTTTTTCAGTACAGAATAAAAAAAAAACCTCTTCATATTTCAGATAGACAATGCTAGAGCACAAGTCTAAGGGGGAATTTCACACATAAAGAAACAGTTTCATTCTCTCCATGTGACAAATAAATAAAAGCAATAATAGAAAAGAGATTAAAATGGTAAAAGACACTACCAATAAGATGTGTCATTTATCTGTCTTTGGACCACTGCCATGGGATGGTTGCCTTCACTAAGGGTAAGTGATGAGAACAAGATTATTTTAAAAAAAGCTCTCATCTATTATTCTCAAAACCTACTCTTTATTTCCAGTTCTCTTCCTGAAGGCTTTTTTATTAAAATTATTTTGAAATCTGCTTTTGCCCTAAGGGGAAACTCAAGTGAGTGACATGCATTTAAAAGAGAAAAGTGGTTTGTCTTGTCCCTTAATCTTGACAATAATATGTTATCTCTTTATTTTTTACCATAAGGATTTTTTGGTGTGTCTTTTCCTTTATCTCTGACACTGGTCCTGTACAGTGTGTTCTTAAAAGTGACAGACTTTCACTGTGAAAGTATTACATTTATAGTGAAAAGTCATGCAGCAAGTAAAAAAAACACTCTCAGGAATAAAAGTGTAGAATGAATTAATCACTTATGTGAATGAAGCTGGCTAGAATCTCTCCTCGTCCTCAACATGCTTTTGCAGGGAAAGTAATTTTTTGAAAGTACTTAGCAATAGTGTATTTTAATTCTCAAAATTTTCATTTGATCCTTCTCTCCCATTATATATAACAGGAACTACTGAAGGTAAAGACAGCCTGATTGACGTAACTGAGAGGATTTATATTTCCTCTGCCTTTATAACATCATTTGAGAATGTGGACATTCTCACTTACTGCTCAACATGTCAATATAAAGCCTTCTCCCTCCTTCACCTACTGAAGCACCTAAGAAATGTAAGACCATAGTGAAATGTATTTTTGGAAGCATCTCTGCTCTCCCCACATGCTGACCAGCAGTCTTGTAAGAGTTTGTTATTCCTTTGAGTGATTGGGGAAAATCAGGAAGGAAATTACAGTCTGGAATAAAAGTTCAGTTTCATCTGCTCTCAAGAGAGCAAAATGCAGATTGAGAAATTGTAATCTACAGCATTTTATAAATAGTGATTATCTAATTAGGTCCTGTTCTTCAGGACATCCTTTTAATTCTCTTAAAATTTTTAATACAACTTTTATGTACCCCCCATATATTAAACACTTAAAAAAATGCTTCCTATCACTTTTTTTTTTTCTCTATCTTTTTTTCTCTTGCTGAGGTTACATGACTTATAGCTAAGGGAACCTGGGAATCTCAAAATCTGGGTGGCACATGACAATTCTCTTAGTTTGCATTGCTGATGCTTTCTCAATTTCTGCCTATGTAGGAACACAATTTGCCTTAAAGGTAACTAATAAAAATTTGGGTACATTTATATAAGAACCCCATCCTTTACATGAAAATTTAATATCACAAACATTGAATCATGTCATTGAATCATAAAAAAAAAGAGTAAGATTAGGCTAACATTCTCTTTTCATTTCCATCCATCATTATCTGTAAAAACAAAGTATAAGGTATAAAATAAGCACCTTACCAAAATTAAGTTCAAAGATGGAAGCCTTTGGTCCCTCAGACTGATTGAAAATTTTTGAAGAGTATCATTTTGCCATGATTTTTGTGCTAATATTATACAATTGTATGAAGTGAAACAAAGGATAGATATATTTTTTAATGTAAGCCCCCACCATCCCAAATCTCTCACACAAAACTATACAAATTCCAAAGGTTTTTTATGAGGAATTTAGAGGATTTGGTGGCTTAGTTTGGTTTTTGTTTGTTTGTTTTTCCTGCTTAACCTTCTGTAATTATTATTGAAGATTTTAAAGACTGAAGTTGAATTTTTGGGAGTTTTACAGTCTTTCATACCAGAAAGTTTTTCAAAATGCACAAAAACCTAAAATCAGCCAGCCAAATCTTTGAAGGACTCTTTTCTTCAATGCTTCCTCAGGCAGCATGGATTTTTTTCCTACTGTTTAAGTCAAGAATTATCACATTTTGAAAATCATACTTAACATTTCAACAAGAAAATACCATCTAAGAAATATAATTTTTGTTAATCTTGGGAACAGAATATCACAACTGAAGTTTCAAACTCCTCCATCTGAAAATTTGAGTGTATGTCAGCATTTAGAGAGAGCCTACAGAAAGAGACCAAATTGTAACAGTTCTACCTTTTTCTCACTACATGTTTCAGCTATCTATAGGGCATTAAAAATTCTAAAAATGCTTTGGCCTCCAATGTCTTTATCCAAGACCACAGAAGTGATTTCAAAAGAGTACATTATCTATCACAACTGTTGTTGACTAACCTAGAAACAAAAGGTACAGATGAATAGAAAACATTCTTCAAGGAAACATAATACATGGCAAAGTCATAAAGTCATGCACCTGCATCTCTGGGCTGTTCTGCATCCTATTCCATACATGAATTGCCTTACTAAAAGATCCCATTAAATAAGGATGTTAAGTACTAAACTTCTCCAGCAGTGCAGTCGATTACTGATCTGTACAAGGACTTACAGTCTTTGTACCACAGCCAGTAGAAAAATACTACAAGGAGGTTACCAAAACAATAATGTTCAAATGGAAAAGGTAACACTTTCATTTCCTTTGGAACTTTCCCTTGTTCACACAAGGACTTCAGAAGAATTGGGGTTGGTGTTACAAGGTGTTACATGGTGTTACATGGCCTTTCCCATCCCAGAAGACTTGAAAGAGGTTACATTTGATTGGAAATCTTTGTTTCATTTGCTTTTGTAACGCTTCTGCCCATGACAAGCTATAATGACAAGTAGTAGGATTTTCAAATGGGACCAAAGAATTTAACTGTGCAAGTCCAATGACAGTTTTTCATAGGAACTAAACACCTACATCACTTCAGCAGTACAGGAACTTTGTCACATTTTTTATTATATCCAAAATATGATGGAAGAAGGGAAATCCAGGGAGTCCAGGGTAAAAAAATACACTACCCAGTAAATTACAGATGATTAGACTAAAATCTCTTTTCTCTTTTTCTCTCCCAATTACCTAAAATTGCTGATAGAACTAAAACAAGATACCACATTCCATTTTAAAATTACAGTTTTCATGGGAATTTTTTTTCAAGTGTGGGATGCAGAATCTCTTGTGCCTTCATTACAGCAGCTGTCCTATCATATTATGTCCTAGATCCACGTCTGCTTTTTGCACTCCTCATACACCTTGTTGATCTCTTCTTGTTTGGAAGTCAAAGGAAATTGAGTGAAAGCCACTACCAATTAAGCCTCTTGTTCCAATAGGTACTGCTTGTACTTTATTTGAAAATTTTGACCAAGAGATCATTCAGTCAAATGAATTCACCTGAAAGGGACTTATGTCATTGCCAGTATGTCAACAGGAGAACACTGCCAGCAATAATACACAGGTGGGGTTTTTTCAGAAAACCAAGAGGATAGAATTATTGCCATTAATATTGAAATCTTTAAACTCATTCTTCTCACTATACTTAATAAATCTTTTCAAAATTTAAAATACAAATAGAACAATATGTTCCATAACTTAAGACTGTATTTTTATTGAAATTAAACTTAGTTTTATGACTGTCATTCTTTTCTCTGTCATTTGACTCTCGTAGTGCACAATGCAATTAAATCATAGAATTGACTCCGAATGCTCAACAATCACAAGTGAAGCAGATGAGAGAAGAGACATCCGGCATCCAGTGAGAACAGGAAAAGAGCCAGACAGTGTTAAAAAAAACCCCAACACAACAACAAAATAAATCAAATGTCAACACTCCTTTCTTTTAGTTATAATTCTTGCAATCATGAACAATAAAATGCAGTTAATTCTCTACAGAACGTAGAATTATGTTTCACCTAACTTGTAGCCAAAAAATCCTTTGAGAATTTTTAGCAAGAAGAGAGATGTAATTCACTGGAGAACTGTAGCTTAATTAAGAAAAAAGCAACCAACAATCTCTTAATACATAGTTCTTTTAAGATACACCTAATGCTGCATTTACTGTTACTAGTTGCTACACATTTACAGGGAAAGATAAATACAATTATCACAGTGCTAACTTGGGTGGACAGCTTACAATTTTTGTCTATGCTAGTATTAGTGAAAGAAGAAATTGCAAATGAAATTACATTTAGGGTCAAATGCAATAATTCAAGAGTAGCTTTAGACCTTTCCCAGCAAATACTTAAGTGGGCAGAATTCATAACAACTTCAATTACCAGTCTGTCTCGTATTTACTTCTCTCTCTTTTCTCTGCAGTGACAGATGAAAATTAGCAGGTCCTTTTCCTTCCCAGAGGTTTTCTTTTGCTTTCAATGTGTATTTCAATTGTACGTATGACTATTTTTTTAGTCAAAGCTTTTGAAAAGGCAACATTGTCACAAAGAAATGCTTTCAAATGAAAAGCCAGTGACTAGCAAACTGCACTGAAGAACAACTGCATTTTAGAAGTCAGTCCTGCACTCAGTAGGGCAGGTTCTTAGGCAGTGTAAATCCAAACTCTTACCACAATGATGCCACAACTTTTTACACAGGCTGAAAATCTCATGCTGATTTTGTCAAAGAATGCATAGAATAGGTTCATATTTTTAATGTATCTTTAGTAAAAACTTAACTACAACAATCTTCAAAGCATCCTTGAAAACCTCCAAAACAAATGTTGAGATATGTAAAATACATACATCTACAAAGCAGTAGATGACAGGAAAAATAGTGACCTTCGTATTCTCCTACCTTCTCATAACTCACCTTATGTAGGTGTGATTCATGCACAGTAAGCCAAGAAAGTTCACATTTTTCAGTACTAGTAATGCTGGGCATCTGTAAAAGTTCTTTTAATGGAAGTACATTTTAAGGGCACGAAAATACTTCCAGAAATGTGCTTACCTCTTCCAGAGCAGGGTAAATTAGAATTTCCTTGGCATTTCTTAGCACTTTCCTCAGCTGATAATGGACAAGAACGTGGATGTTCACACTTCTTCCCAGTCCATCCTTCTTTACAGTCACACCTTCCACAATTACACTGTCCATGACCTTTACAATCAATACAATTAAACATTAGCCTCCATACTGACGATAGATATTAAAACCTCATGATTAGATGAACTTTATCAAAGTTGTGGTTTCATTAAATAATCAGACTGGCAAAAAAATACGATCAACTCACTATATCTATTTTTTTCTGAAAATAGCACTGGTCTATCATTCCACTTGAACCATATTTCCTTTTAATTCTTTTTCTTAAGGGATGTTTTGGCACATGCTCCTCATGCAAAAGGGTAGAATAGAGGTTACAAATACACATTTCACCACTGTCTGGAAAAGTGGGGTCGTCATAAGGGAATATTTCATTTACCTTTACGTTCATATTTTTCTGTGAACCATTACGTTCACAATTTTCACAGTTGTGATATATTCTCTAAGTAATATGTCAATACCATCTTTTATCTACTTGCAACCAACATGACCCACTAGAGACAAGCAACATCACACCAATTCCAAGTCTCAAATCAGTGCCTTCTTCTAAATAGTGAAGTGCAAATAATAAAATACTGGGCATAATCAATTCTCATTTCAATAGGGCAGTTGGATGTGGTTTTGGTATCTCATTAGCTAACTTGAGTCTTCCTGACCATGTCTGAATGTAGCAACATAAATGCAACTTTCACCGTGCAAATTGAGGTGAGGAAAAGCAACTGAACTCCATAGAAGCTTTTCTGGAAAGTTTCTTTAAAAAAATATGACAGCCAAGAAGTTAGGGGTGAATCCCTCCTGAGAACTTAACCTGGAAAGCCATTCAAACAATTTCCTCTATACGAACGATAACATATCCAGACCAAGAAAAAACAAGCTAATCACCCAGCTCCCTCCATCATGAGACTCTCTGCATAAAGCAGTGGGATTCTGGCAATACAAAATGTTCTCTGCACTGGATGAGTAAAGCTTGAGCATCAGCAAAAACATTCCTTGCCACAAAATCAAATATTTATTTTCATAAACAGCAGGTTAGATCTTCTCTCACAATTTTCACATGGTCATCATTCACTGGACACAGCACCCCAAAGAATTGCTCTGATAGTCCACTTGTCTACCCAGGTTCTTCTTGAAAACCATAGCAACACAGATTTTATATCTCTTTCTAAGTGTACTTGCCATTTAAGTCTGGCTTATATTAAATTTCTAAAACATATGCATTTATGAGTTCACAAGGAGAAACTGGGAGGAAACAAGCATTCTACGAGTTATCAGAGTAGTTCTCAGAATACAAGCCTTATTAATTTCACAATAACTTTTCTTTACATTAGTTATTTGTTTTCTTTGGAAAGCATTAAAGGCTTCCTCTTGTTTAGAGGGTAGATTTAGATTAAGTATTAGGAAGAAATTCTTCACTGTGAGGGTGCTGAGACACTGAAAGAGGTTGCCCAGAGAACTTGTGGATGCCCCCTCCCTAGAAGTGTTCGAGGCCAGGTTGGACATGGCTTTAAGCAACCTGGTCTAGTGGAAAGTGTCCCTGCCCATGGCAGGGAGGTTGGAACTAGATGATCTCTGAAGGTACCTTCCAACCCAAACCATTAGATGATTCTATGATTCCGTCCCTTGCTTTCATGTGTACCTGCTGACAGGTTGTGAATTGGACATACGTTCCCTGATCCAGATAGATATTTATGAGATGATGATGTTCTTTCATATATTTTCTTTGCTAGAGCCACAGCAAAGGAGCTAATGAGATGTGTGAATGTAGGAATTTTCTTACGCAAGCCTTTTTTCTTTCTATGTCAAGTCATGAAAGCTATTCTCTCTTTAAAGGAAGAGAATCACTTTCATGTTGCAAACACCTGTGAAAGAAAATCATTCAGTAACACACTGAACAGCACTTCAGATGTTAAAAGAAGGCATCCAGTTGCCAATATGAGGTACTGCAAACTGACAGTCACCCCAAGGCATATGAAGCTTCTGGAGGGAGCTGCTGTTGTGTGATGTTAAATCTTCACAGCAGGGTTGTCAATTCCTGTCATTTGTAGTTTATGAAATAAACATAGCATTTCATTCAGTCACAGTAAAACTCTTTACATGTAAACATGATTTCCTATCATTTCAATCTGCTACTCAGGACAATGTGATTTCCCGTCTCTACATATTAGGTAGGCAGAACAAGACAGGAAAAGTTTTGTATCAGCTCTGTTTGATGTAGGTTTTAAAAGAGCTGTATTATTCTCCCTAATCTGACTAATCCCTCATGGATTCATCCTAAATGCATTTACAATTGTGAGAAAAAATAGGCTATTTTAAAGACACACTTAATGCATGCACACTTTGTGCACTAAGTAAATTTATTTCACATAGACAAATAAAAAAGATGCCCAATTACAATTATGCTAGTAAATCTTTGATTTAATTGCAGATTCTGTCTACCACAGTAAACCAAAATTAATATATATGCATCTTGTCCACTTCTCAAACAGAACTAAAGAGCAGGACTATAAGACACTGTTCACATTGCTTAATGTGAAAATGGATTTTTTGCACAATCTATTTGAGGAATGCATACTTGGGTGTCCAGCTAATGCTAAATTAGGCTTTTCTAAAACATAATGGAAAAGGAAGGGATAAGAATAAGAAGTAGTACTAAAATTTTTGCTGATTAAATAGAAAAACTAAGCTATACCTCAATGTGAGTTTTAGTTACATCAAGCAACCCATATGAGTACCTCCTTTTGTATCTCTTTGTTCATTTACAGTTATGTCTGTGTAATAAAGAACACTGTACCAGCCCTTACTCCAATGTCAAATGGCAATATCTTCCCCCCAACTCCTTTGTAACTGTCCATACTTTCTTACACTCTGCTTTCTTACAACCATTGCCATTCTGGGCAGCAGCAATGGTAATAATGTTTGGGAAAGAGGGAGTTCAAGCCCTGTTTCAGTGATGCAGCATTAGCTGCAGATGCCCCAGGTTTGCTTTAATCTAAGTAGGTTTGAAACTCTTGTGTTCACCCTTATCTACAGAACACATTTACCATGTTGGTTTTTTAGCTTTGTATTCCTTAGCTGATGCTGACATTTTGAAAAGTCCCTGAGTGCTAAAAACATACTCAGCAACACAATACATTCAAAAATTGACAGCATCCCAAAGTCAATCCTCTTGCCGCTCTCATGACTGCAGTTCCACATTCTTCCAGCTTATTAATTAAATAAACCTACATAACATTTGTAGGTGGCTGAAACAGTAACAAGCAAATGAATTCACTGAAGATTTTCAGAAATGCTTCTTTCCTCCCCCCCCCCCCGTTTTATTAGCTAGTGATTCATCAATATTTATTAAAAAAAAAACAAAAAAAAAAAACAAAACCAAACACAACAGTTGAGAAACCTTTCCCCTTTATAACAGGTGAAGAAGCAGCTAAAAATTTTATGTATCATCATGTTTGTTTCAGCCTTCTCTCCCTATTACAGACAACTCCTATGATCTTTCTATGAGGGATCTCTCATTCTAGTAATAAGAGGAGAATATACCACATCATTGTTTTCCTCAATGTGACTGCATTCTTCCTATTATTAATTAGGCTAGATTAGATTTCTACAGGATGCATTAGAGCTGACAACCTGTAATCTGTCAAATCCCTTTGAAACTACCCTCATTTGTTTTGCAAAGTTCCTGTTTGTACAAATTGCATGCTGTGTATTGATCAAAGTCATTCTCTCCTGCCCAATATTAGCATCTTTATTGGTAACTGTACAAAATTGTATGCGAGGTCTTCCTCGGTATCTCAGCTTTTGTTAGTTGATACGTGGAGCAACAATGTAAATAATACACTACAAACCTTGGATGGCTGGATGGATGTTAACTAATTTGCATATAATGCTCTGAAGTACAAGTAGAAGAAAAAAGGAAGGTGAAAGTGTGTAAAATGTACAGTCAGTGATGTGTAGCTGGACCACACATTTGTATTTTCACATATTGATGCTCTACTTGTTCTCAAGTCAATTGGTATTCTCAGGGTACTGTTTTTCATTAACTCATTATTTCATTTTTCCTCTAATTTCTTCCTTTCATTGTCCTCTCCCTGCCATATAACATGAAATAACAAATAAAATTTGATCTAACAAATTTTCAAATTTAAATTTCCCCAAGGAAGGATATATGTATATATTTTAAAGTTTCAACCATTCTCCAATTTATGTTAGGTTACACTGAAGACAAGAGTATTAGAAGGCAGATGGGCACCTAACAGTATTTCATATTTACAGAATTTTGCTAAAAGTCATAGAAAAAAAAGACATGTTTTAAGAAAGCCTTAGAACTGGAAACATTTTTTTATAACAGAATTATGTCTTTTAATTTAAAAAGTCCACTCCCAAAAAAAAGACCGCTAAAGCTTGGTATATTTTAAGCTAGGAAAATGAGAATTAGAGCATTAAGGAAGAGCCAGATCAGACCAATTGGATGCTTTTGTTTTAAAACCACACATAGGTTCCTATTATATATATTCCTTACCTGAACAGAAGTCATCAGAGTATCTATCATATACTGCTTTGCAGTTTCTTTCATCACACTCACAAGTATCTCCATGAATATCTCCCCAGTCACCAGTTGGGTCCACATCATGGCATGTGCATTCCCCACATACACATGTGCCTAGGAAAGAGTTAAAAAAAAGAGACAGAGGTAGAATATTAACTGAGCAATTTAGAGTAATAGTAGTTTGATTACAGGAACTTACACTTGAGAATTTTCTGCTCTCACAGGACTGTAGTTTCAAAGCTGCAAGTGTTAATCATGAGTGTATGCTTATCTTCTATATTTAAAACCTTCTATGATTATTTAGTAGTAATACTTTATACAAACAAGTTGGCTTTCTGTTCAAGTTTCTTTTTACTGTTGAGCCTTGTTAGGAATCAACAGAAAAATGTAGTGCATAGAACAGTCATAAATCTTTGACATCAACAGCAATTTGCCCTGACGCTAATGACAATAAAAATCAGTGCTGTTTAAATGACCTGGGCTTGGGCACAGTTAATTAATGATTGTTAAGCATAAATATTTAAACTAGAAGGGAATCCAAATTCTAATCCAGCTGAAAATATTCTAGGAGGTCATTCTTTACCTAAGAAGAACACCAGCACAGACCTACATGAAAATGATATTTTTCCACTTTTCCCAAGTCAATATTCAGGGCCACACCCTGTTGTTTACAATAAGAAGGGAAATGTGAAATATGACAGAGATACTAATTTGGCACAACCTTACTGCTATACAGAGAACACGCATCCTACTTACTTAGGAAAAGTCAGAAGAAAACCAGATCATTTCCTTATTCAGAAATCCAAATATGCTTCAGGCCCATACACTCACTACTTCTGAGGTGCCAATGGCCACAAAGAACCAGCCTAACCTTACAGATGCATGCAGTTCATTTCCTGAAGAGTAGCTTCACCTTCTGCTACTCGACCAAAGCCTTTTTCTTCTTATTCAGATTACTCTGAACAATATAATGCATCTGAGGAAAACAGGACAGGGTGACTAAAAAGTACATATAGGCACATTCTCTAAAAAGAGATGGTTTACACAACTGTGCATGCATGACAGTTACATGAAGTAGGAAAAGCTGCTGCCCTGTTTAGTGCTAAAGCACCCAAGACAGCCCTCAAGAAATTTGCACTAGATTTTTGATATTTTCACAATTCAGAGACATTACTGAAGGAGAAGGAAAAAACCTGACAACAAAAAAGAAACAAACAACAACAACAAAACCACAAACTAGAAAATGAGGAAGTGTCTCTGGAGAGTGATTAATCCTCCCAGAAACAACTTCAAAGTGAATTTGGTTCAGCTGCTCTGGATATCGGAATGCAAAACGGCATCTCACCAAAGTTTAAAAAAATCTAAAGGTTCACATCTGGTCTCAGCTGGTTGACTAGACAGTTGGTGGAAAGATACAAACAATTTATCCACCTTAGCACTGAAGAAGGCTGGACAGCAAGGTTAGCCTTGATATTTAATTTTTAGAAGGCTCAAGACTGACAAGATGAACTGCACCTATATCACAAGATGTATAAATACAGAAAACTGGATAAATAGGACTAAAGGGAGTAGAAATACTGTGTTGGAAAGCAACTTAATGTAGTCAAAAGTGTACAACATTTTTATGCGGATAAAATTGCAAATACATGATAGGCTAAAAATACAGAAGAATCCCATAAATGTACCCTTGTACAGGAGTTTGTAGCTATTCAGAATATCAGCTATACTATCTATCCTCATTTCCCCCAATTAAAATGTAAATTTAAAGAAATACTTGCACATTAAAATTTCAAAATTGAACAAAAAATTGCTTTGAGAAGAGATAATTTGACAAGAAATTACTTTCTCTGTGCAAATAAAATATCTGATCTGAAGCCACTTTGATATTTACTATTTCCAGAATTACAGAAAAAATTTTACTGTAATGTCCCAAGATGAAATGAGCCTACATGATCTCTGTATTTGAGCCAATCTTTCAATTTCCTCATAATTACAAGAAGTTTTCTAAATGCTCTCGGGATAATTAGATGTTCACAGTATAGCAGGTTTTGTCAGTAGAGTTTTCAAGAGAGGTATCTATGCAACTTGTGCTTATGTTCTACCGTAATTATTCTGGGCTATTGCCAAAAAAATAACCTGTTTATTTAACTCTTTGTTCAACAAAGCCAAACACAGAGCTAGTGAAAATCAACCTTATTCTGTGCTATTTTTTTTCCAAAAGAGCAAAATTAGACAAAGTATAAGGTAAAATTCAAATTCTGGAACTTTGTGTAAATAAAACCCCATGTAGTTAGAAATATTGTGTGAAGTCTACCTTTCCAGCTCTGTATGCATTCCACAGCATCGTTACCGAACACTTCTTAGTTGTTTCTCCAGGTGTTTTCATTTTTCTTATTCAATTGTGGGTCCTTGGTCTTCTTTAACAGTGAATTGACATACAGTCCTGTTGGCCTTACAGAACCAATCCATTCAAAGTCAAAAATCTGCTAATATTTTATTTTGCAGGATAGGTCTCTCACCAAAGCAGATGTTCTAATAAATTAATCTGCTCAGTCTTATTACAAAAATGAAGGATGAGAACTTGGGTCAGTTTAATCCAAAAATGGGTGTGGATTTGTGTAAGTTTATACCTAAATACAGGTATCTACCCACTCACTTGGAAACATATATCCAGATTTGAATTAAGTGACAAAAATTATAAACCATCAGCAAACCCAATCTACGTTCAACTGCAGAAAATGTGTATTGTAAAATAAAAGCAAGCTATATAAATATGCGTAGAAGGAACGTGTGAATGACACACCTCTGTTGCTGCAGATTTTGCCATCTGGAGATGTGCATCTCTTCTTGATCTCCCAGGGGGTGATGTCACACTGGAATTCACATTTATCTCCATGCCAACCAGCCTCACAGTAACAGTTTCCACAGTAACACTTTCCATGGCCTTAAGCCAAAACAAATTTTATACAGTGAGAAAGAGGCAAGTTTTTAAAAGGCATTAACAATTTAACTATTTTGATCTTTTCTTTTAAAAACTTTTGGTGCTAGAATCAGAATAGAAACAATTTATACACCATATATGCCTACATAAAATAAGACAAAGGATATCTGAATTATACTTTTCCCCATCTATTTAGAATATGTTTTCATTTAATCACATATTAAATCTAATCAATAAACACTATGAAAATAACACCAATGTTAAGCTTAATTTTTGAACTTTATAGGTAAATGTAATAGTTAAAATTTAAGCACAGCCTTAGATGTTAAGATAGGACATGCCCACCATACTTGGCATGTCTAAGAAAGCATTGTGTGTTCTTGACTCCTCAGATAATCTCAGCAGAGGGACCTTGATTTACAACAGTCTACATTGTATATGGCTTCCCTTCTTACCTCTTAAGAAGATGTCTCAACATGGATAAACCAGTTCATGAAAGATAAGAATTAGTAAAATGAACCTTTTAGATGTTAACAAATCATACATCTCCCAAAAGGATAGCTGGGTCACCCGAGGCTTGATGAAACCAGTTCCTGAACATTTTGATCCACTAATGGACTTCTGCCATGTGCTTCAATGACATAAAGCATTTAAATTAAGTAGCTGCAACTCTTACTAATCTTAAAGTCATAAGATAATTCTTTACTAGAAGGATCAAATCAGGATCTAGTCCTTTTTTACCTCTAGGTATGTTAAGCTTAGTAGACCTGGTTGTCTCTATCACATTCCAGTCAATTTATATCCTTAACTATCAAGAGTGCAAATTTAGACCTGTCGAATACATTTTTTTTCCTGTTTCTACAATTACACATGGAATTTTCATAACAATTGTTTGGTTACATGTCACAAAATAACAGAAGATAAAAATACCATCTTATTTAGATAACAACAAAGACAGTCTAAAATAATGCTTATTACCGAAAGGTTATTCTTGAACTGTGGACAAGAAATAAAGGGGAAATGGTGAAGGAGTAAATTAATTTGATCTACTGGCAATTTTTGCAGATTAAAACATCACTACTTCATTCTTCACTCACACTTGTATAGTCCTCAAATAAATACTAATTAAATGATACAATTTACCACTACCTCTTGCTCTTGACTGAAGGCAAAATCATGCCATTAGAGAAAAAAAGCCTTAGATAAAAAAGATCAGGATCAGATTTCAATTTGCTATAAACCATGATACTTTATTAAAAATAAGCTGCAACTTAAACTTCCAAAGTTTATGTAACCTCAAATAAAAAGTGATACAGTCAAATGACTGATAAAAATCCAACTGAGGCAGGAAAAGCTTGATGCATCTTTGTAACTCTGCCCTACCTAAGAACTGATTTACTTAAAAATACAGTCCCCTTGTGCAAAGATTAAAATGCATGTTATCCATATCTCAGCATGGCATCGTATGCTTTTCCAGGATAAAATCCCAGTTTACAGCTGCAGGCTTTAGAGACATGTGTGTAAATAGAAGCTTTTGTTTTTTCATTAGTTTGATCCTCCTGAATTGGCTTGCTTTGAAGACAAAATCTTCAAGACCTGTCTATACCTTCAAGGGCAGTAAAGGGTATGTAGCAACTAAGTAGGTACTATACAAACTGTAGAAGTACAACAGGCACTGGAGTATGTCCAGGGACCATTGCTAGCTAAGCAGAACTGGGTTGGAACACTGTTTCTGTATTTCTTCATAAATAAACCTAAATGATTCCTGTGGTGGAAATCCTGTGAAACAAAAGACAGCATAGAGGGTATTAAAGGAGACATTGGGATGAGAGAGAGAAGCAGTAACCATATAGGCATGTGAAGTCTGCTTTTTCTGTGATGAAATTATGTACCTTTGACCTTGAGTTCATTTGCTGTCCATTTTTCTGCTTAAGGCCTGGTTCAACATATGGTTATGTTCCATAGAGGCATGTTAGAAAAGAAAAGCAAAATCTAACACTCATAACCTAGATGCACAAACTTTTCAGCTTACAACCATCTAACTAAGTCAAGCACACTATTAGTTTACACCTTATATTTACTTTAGAAGGCTCCAAAACTTACATAGGGTATCAGGGCTTTTATACTGATGAATCACAGACCTTAGCGACTTGAATCTACCAACATTTTTTTGTCCTTTTATATCAGCATACTTTGATTTCTGCATACACATAAAACCAGATTTTTACAGAGATGCATCTAGTCTGGTTTGGAATATGGCACCATTGGATGAAACAAGGGGAAATAAAATCTAAGAAGAACCTAACAATATAAACCAGCAGTGACACAGGTGGGGAAAAAAAACCTGACAAAAACAGCAGACAGAGAACTTACTGGAACTAAATAAATGGTAGATTTTTATCATATTTGGTACCATATGTAAAGGTTACAAGCAAATAAATGTAAATAGAATCAGTGACACATAAAAATTAGTGCACTCCATTCATTTTATTTTAGGCAGTTACTGGAAATATTGTACCCCTGGATTTGGACTTCAGAGGACCATTCTGTCTACCCTCATTTAAAATCCCTACCTAATCCTATGCAAAAAAAAAAGTTCTTTTTGCCTTCAAAGGCACTTAAGAAAATCAAATTTATTTTATTCTCTGTGTAAGGATAAAGAGATAAAGCTATTTTACACAACTACTCTCTTTCTTTATACACAGACACAGAGCAAGCACTATTATCAGATTATGACTAGCCTAAGAGCAGTTCTGAACCCTCCTGTACGCATACAGACACAGTATGCATGTGTACAGCTTGAAAAATAATTGTAGCACTTTCCAGCTCAAGGACAAGCCTCCCTAGTAATATAGGTGACAGCATTTATAATGCCATAAATGGTGTGTATTGTACAATATTTAATTGCCAGGTTCCTATCTTATAATGAAATGAAAGCAGTTATAATTTTGGTTGCTTTTCTATCTATCAGCAGAGTTCACTCCATCTTATTCTCTTGCCTTTCCTATGACAGATGAAATTTTTCTTCATTCATTCCTTTCCCTTTTTATCTCCTGAATTGCTTCTGAGTTCTCATCCTACATTTATTCTTGTTCTTTTTAATTTTTGCTTCCTTGACAAAATTTTTAGTGAGCTATTTTTCTTTTGTTTTTTGGTATGTCATCCATCTTGCTCTCATCTGTGTCACAAAGCATTCACATTTCTTATATTCTGCTGAAGACAGACACACTAAGCTATGAATTACCTTAGTGAATTACCTTGTACAATCCTCTTTGCCATTCTTGCAAAAAGGGGAGGGTGTCACAAGATTTCTTCATTCTTTAAACTCCTGCTTAGCTCATGTTTGCATCTGAAATTCCCACTTACAGTTTGCAAGATAAAATAAAACTATATTTGCAAGAATTTAAGTCATACATTCAGTAAAGACATTTTCTAGGTCGACACAATTAAATGATTTTATAATAGCCTATATTAATCTTCACCATTCTTCTTGTACTCACTAAAATACATACCTGTACAAACCTCTTCTGTCTCATCATCTATGCATTCTCTGTCATCACATTCACAAAATTTACCATAGACGAGTCCATTTCCTTCTGAGTTTACACATTTACACCTGCCACACTGACATGTGCCTGTAAACATTTAAGACAGTACTCAGTGATTGCAGTTTATGGGAAGAGTTTCATTAGTCCATCAGAGATGGTACACATTTTATTTCTGAGAAGGCTGAAACCTAAAGATCATCCAGCCAAATAAAGACAGACACAAAAACAATCCATATCAACAAAAAGCCTAATCTTAGCTGTAAATAGATACAACATTCATGTGGTTCATTTTTAATAAGGAGTACCATATTTTCCTAAGTAAAATTTACACCTGGAATTGTCTGTCTGACTTCATACAACTGATGTATTGTGTTGGGTTTGTGTGTGGTGGGGTTTTGGTAGCAGGGGAGGGAGATACAGAGGTGGATCCTGTGAGAAGCTTCTAGAAGCTCACCTGGCTCCAAGTCAGAACTGCCTCTGACCAAGGCCAAGCCAATTACCGACAGTGGCCGTGCCTCTGTGAGGCATGTATTTAGGAAGGGGAACCTGGGATGAGGAGTGGGAGTTGTGAGGGATATACCTCTGCAAACACCAAGGTCAGAGCAGAGACTCCCCTGCAGCCCGTGGTGAGAGGTCAGGCTGTGCCCCTGCAGCCCATGGAGGTCCATGGTGGAGCAGATGCCCACCTGCAGCCCGTGGAGGACCCCACGCCGGAGCAGGTGACTGTGCCTGAAGAAGGCTGGGACTCTGAGGGAAGCCCCCACTGGAGCAGTCTGTTGCTGGGAGGACTGCAGCCCACGGGAGGGACGCACGCTGGAGCAGTTCATGAAGAGCTGCAGCCCGTGGGAAGGACTTATGTCAGAGAAGTTCGTGGAAGACTGTCTCTTGTGAGATGCTGGAGCAAAGGAAGAGTGTGAGGAGTCCTCCCCCTGAGGAGGAAGGAGCGGCAGAAGTAACTGGTGATGAACAGACCGCAACCCCCACCCCTTGTCCCACTGTGCCGCTGAGGGAAAAGAGGTAGAGAAAAGTTGGAGCAAAGCTGAGCCCAGGAAGAAAGGAGGGGTGGGACGAAGGTCTTTTTAATATGTGGTTGTATTTCTCACTGTCCTACTCTGATTGGTAAATTAGTGGTGGAGGTGGTGGTGTTCAAATTAAATTGATGTTCTTTTTTTCCTTCCAGATTCCAATCTGTCTTTCAACCATGACCATAATGGGTGAGTCATCTATCTCTGTCCTATTCTCGACCACTGAGCCTTTTGTTTTATTTTATCCTCCCCATCCCTGAGGGGGAAGGAGTGAGCGAGTGACTGCATGGTGCTCAGTTTCCCTCTGAGCTTAAACCATGACATGTATGAAGTCAGGTTTGGAAATTATATCTTCTACCCACTGAAAGGAGAAAATTTAATTTAGTCATCTTTTCAGGAATGAAGTCTGTTTTTTTCCAGTTCCACAGCCATGTTATATGAGAGTAACAGGGCATGGTTACTGAGGACCTGAAAAGATGTCTGCCTAAATTCACGAAGTTCCTTTGCACCCTAGTCTCTAGTCCCTTTTCTACAGCTATCATCTGAGGATTAAAATTTTGTAAGTATAGCCTTGGAGAAAAAGCCAGGAATCAAAGGAAGGAAATGTTAGTGAGGAACATCTGCATGAAGACCTTATGATCAGATGTCAGGAAAAAAGGACTCAAGCTAGAAAGCAATTACCACAGCAATACATTAATTCTACAACACACAAGCTAATTGCAGAGAAATAAATTCACAGCATTATTAAACAAACCATAAGTATTATAACAGCATATCAACAATTTTACTGAAAAGTGCATCTTTTTCCAGTGGTGTTGATGTTCACATTGCAAGTTATTTCATTCATTTGAAGAATTGTAGGAACCTCTACAATAATATCTTGTTATTTCAGGACTTTGAGCCAATCTAACTTTAAGCTTTTAGGGCTCATTTTTCTTCAGCTTGTGGGTGATGTCTCATAAAAGAGTAGATCTTGCAAGAACATTAAGAACTGTAATAAAGACACTTGCTGATTTGTCAAAAGAAAGATGGGTTTTACCCATGTCAGACCAGTGAGTGATTTGAGAACACAGGTCTGCCTGAGATTCTCCCCCAATGTATGTGCCCTGAGGAGTACCAAATGCCCCTTTGGAAGTGTAGAGCTGTTTTTGCCTCACAACATAAACCACAACAGAAAACTTTCTGACATAAGGAAAAGCCAGAGCACTCAGGTGATGCAAAGGATGGAAATGGGTTTGTAAACAAATCTCTATTCTGTTACCTCTGGTCTGGTCGCACATTTGCTTCTTGGTCTTTTGAGTAGAGTTGCTCCCTCACCTCAGTGGCTGCCTTTCACCATGACCCACCCTCCCAAACAGAAAAAGTTTGTTTTGTTGCTCTCAGGGAAGGAAGAAGTCTCCCTTTTCCCTCACAGAATCTATCTGACCTGGAGTGCAGTTGCCAGGGCAAAGCAAACAACTGCTGCCTTCTTCTCCTCCTGAATAACATATAAGAGCCATAAATAAACATATTAAGGAGTTATACAGTCAAAAAATTAAAAATACCATAAAATCACATTAGAAATGAAACTATTGCCATGTTGGTCATATAAAAGATACCCCTTTTCCCTACCTCTATCACCTTCATTAAAATTTTAAGGGCAGGAACTTTGTGCAATACCATGTTAACTGGGGCCTTGTGGTCAGTGGGCTTGCATAAGCTGTTTCAGCAGTTACTGGACAGCAAGTATAGATTTTTAAAAAAAGGAACTTAATTCACAAGACTCATACTTCTCATGTTACATCCACACTTATTTTAGAAAACATAGTTATTGACACAAAAGAAGTCCTCCAAAATAGAAGCTTTATGCTGATATTACACAACTAGTTTGCAGAAACCATTTTATACTTAAACATTGCAAATTTTACTAAATATCATATTAATCCAAACAAAGAACAGAAGAATGGGGCTCTGTGACATACTTGACCAGTCTAAAAAAGTAAACTTTAAAAATATTTGCAATAGCTGATATAATGAAATAATACAACATAAGTAATCTACAGAACTGTGATTATTTACTACAATTACTTGGAAAATAAATACAATTAAAAATTATGAGAAAACTGTCTTATTTACAGATAATTCCCCAACAGGAAAAAAAATAAAATGGTAAATTGATTCATAAATTGGGCATCTAAAGAGGTCAGACAGACTGTGTCCTAAAAGTGTCCATTCCCTCCCATTGACTAGAAGTGGAAATTGCTCATATAGAGAATCTCATTTTAGGTAGGATGCCCTAGTTGCTCTGACAAATGATTAGGAACAGTTGAGTCAGAAAAGTTAAATTTTAGGTGGATCTTGATTGGTTCATTAAAAGAATTACAATAAATGGTTATCTGTGTGACAGCAGAGGACTGTTTTGCAACAACTCATGTCATCCCTTCCCATCTTTTATTGGCAATTGAAAAACAGCACTCAGACCCCAAAGGCAATGTTGCCAGTAGATCAAAAGGCAAACCCATTAAGACAAAATATGTATGGCTACAGCCCATCAAAGCTACCCCAAGCTCCCTAGCCTGTCCAGTTTCATACCAGCAAAACCAAAAACATTTATTCTTCTCCTGATCTCACAAACACTTCCCTCTTGGCCACTTTTAGTGGTTGTTCAACTACATTGGTTTTCCTGTGAAGACTCAGTGATAGACAGACTGGGGCTACTTCTAGCCAAGGAAAGAAAGAAAAAAAAAAAGGTCTTAGCATTCTTGTTTAAGTACTTCGACTGATCGCAATGAACCATGCTTATTTTTGAGAGTCAGTTTCTCATTTAGGTGTCTCTCGCTTGTTAGCCAAACAATCATGAGTTTCATATAATCTATATTATTGTCATAAATGAAATGTATCATTTACTCAGTATGCTGTATGCTTAAGATTTTATTTTAAATTGGTGTCACATCTTGTCATGAGAGCCTAGCTTCTCTGTATCAAGACCACAAATCCTTTGGGTCTTTGGTCATGTCAGCAACTACCTTGCGTGAAATTTAGTTGTATGAAAATGCATGGACCCAGACAGAAATTAAAGGCCAGTGATAGTGAGCAGAAATGGGGTTCTTGAAACATTCTCTCACTCAGAGATCAATGCAATGGAAAAACTGGAAGGCAGTTTCTGGTCTCAAACCATGACTGGTAGCAAATGTCCTTCAAAATTTTACCATTCAGCAGTGAAGGCTTCTAAAAGGCTGTTTCTTTGTCCTCTGATTTATTTAAGGAAAGGACTTCCCATTTAAGTTAGGATGAGTTATAAAATTATAGAATTAGAAAAAAGAGAGTTACCAAATCAGAAAAGTGATGATGGAAGTACCCCATTTAAATGATCCAGCAGATCCTCCACAACTGTTTTTAATAATCATTGTTACAGCTCAAAAGTGTCCCAAAAAACTGTACAGCTTATAAATGTCCTGGAAAAATATTTGCAAATGCCATTTCTGCATACTATAAACACAAAAAAATGACATCACTTTCTGTGTTAATGCCATTATCACAACCTTTTGATGGGCAAAATACATGACACAGCTGCAGTTTCACCAACCTAAATTAGCTATGGATAAACTAGAGTACTGAAGTAGGCATTTTGAATCAGTGCCCATCATATGCACAGGAATAGGCCAATAGGAAAATTCAGCATTTTAGTATACATACGGTTATTTCTCAGTCTCTTGAAACATACTCTACAAAATTCCTAATTAGAAAAGAAATTACAGTGATTCTCAAGATAACACAGGGAGCACATCAAGCCATCAAAAGCAACAAAAGACATCTTACCTGCACCAGAACAGATGATATCTTGAGAATTCTTGCACATTTCATTGCTTTTCTTCCGTGTAAGATTGCAAGTAGTTGGATACTGACAAGCTTCACCATACCAGCCTTCATCACATTTGCACTTCCCACAGTCACACTTCCCATGGCCTAGCAATGGAAGAAAAGAGTGTGTCAAGTCCCTTTTTTCATTCAGAAAGTGATATTTTCTAATCCAACTTTTAAAATAGATTCCATCAATTGTTGCTTTAAATTAACATGATGAACAGATTCACTCAACATAGTTCATATGCAGTTAAAACCAGAAATGAATAAATATGATCTTAAACATGAGGAGACACTTGAAATCACCATGACTTTGAAATCTGATGTATGTGATTTTGATAGGTCTACATATGAATTCTTATTTTAAGAAGGAATACAGAACTAGAACATCCTGTATGAAAAATAGACTTTCTTACTACTTTCATCTCTTTCTCATTCCCGTATATTTGTTTACTGTTAACTACTATTAACACAAAACTCCAAGTGCAGAGATTCCATTCACCTCCTTGCCCAGCTGTAGGCAAAGAAGAGGTAGAAACTGCAGCCTGAGGACACAGGAATAAGTCTTATGGTACAAACCCTGAAAACGAGCATGGAGGGGGACAGCTACAGCAGAAAGCAGTAACTCCCTCATGCAGCAGCAGCTGCAGCTCCTACCTCTACTGACAGGTGCAAATTCTTCTTCCTGAAGCCTCCTCTGGCTACTGGTTCCTCCAGCCCTCTCCCACCCACTTAGACTTTACTTGGCTGCTGCTGCAAAACTGAATTTTGTCTTTAAATATTGACATAATATTGGCAATGTAGTATATTTTGATACTCAGAGGACTATATTTATTTATGATTATTTGCTAAGTGTGAAGTATCTTAAAGAACCAATGCAGCTTCTCAGTCTATTAGGACATGGCATGCTAGCCTTCTGTCAGTTGAATAATACATTGCTTAAAATTTGTAATGTATCTAATAGCATGAAGAATTATAAAAGGAAAGTTTGTTTTTAAAAATTCTCTAGTTTTCTTGAAAATTACCCAAATATTCAGATGAATTAACAATTTACACTATTTACGTTGCACATTAAGCATCACGTTCCACACTAAATTACAGGTGCAAATTTTAAACACTTAATTCTTCAGCATTCCTTTACAATTTTAGGTAGTAAATGAGAAAACAATTGCAAATCTTTTAAACTAGAATATTCAATTTTAAAATAAATACCATTTGAATGTGTATCTGATTGACAGAAGAAGATTCCCTTCCAACCACTACATCTCAAAAATAGAATCTTATTGCAGTCTATTTAAATGCATCTGTTGCCTGCAGTTAGAGTCAACTGCCTGGAAATACAAGCCCAGTCTGCTGCCAATAAGGAATTTACATCACTATTGTAAATAGAATATTTTAATGAGAAAAAAAGAGTATCTTCTGTTGCTCAATAAAATTTTGTTTTCCTTCTAAGATGGTTCTAAGACAAGATACAGTTCAATACCTGAAAAAACCAGTTCAACTCATATGAGAGTCATGTTAGTTCTTGTTTTAAAACAGGAGTTGTCACCTTAAAAATTGCTGAATAACTGTTGGTAAAGGACAAGGAAAAAAAAAGTAGGATATAAAATATGTAATAAAGACCTACTCTTGTGATTACTCTGCTTCACTGACAGGAAACAGCATAAGCCATTTTGCAAAATAGTGAGAAGTCCTAGAGTAGCTTAAAAAACCTAAAGACAAAACATAACCATCTCCCCATATTTTCCTTCCTTTCAAGGATTACTTATCACAATGACTTTGCATTCTCCATGTCGGGCACTCTTGTGATTTAACAGCTTGATGTCCACTGGTGAAGAAAGATGCTCTACTAAAAGGAGGACTGATTTTCCCATTCCCATGTCTAAATGACAGAGTAAGGAAGAAGCCACTGATGGCTAGTACTGATGGGCCAGCAGCACTAACCTCTCTCAGTTAGAGATGCACTAATCTAACATATGGTGCATGAAGAAAAAAAATCATTTCACTTGAAATTCATACAGCCTGCTTAAAGAAAATGAATAAAAGAATTTCATGAGAGTAGTCCTACAAAGCAGTTTCTTGGCTTTATTTAACAAGAAAATACAAAAACCTGAAATTAATGAAATTAAACTGAGAGAAATAATGGAAGATCTCTTGCATGCAACTGAAAAGAACTATAAGGTATGTAACTAATATGAATTCGCAAAATTGCATTAATGATTTTCACCTTGACCACCCCCTTAAAATATCTTCATTTTGCCAATTGAATATTTTTTTTAATTGTAAAGCAATGGCAATATTCTGCCCCAAAATTTGGGTGAGAGGACTATATTGAAGTGTAGAAGGGCATAAAACTGCCTGCAGTAGCTTGTATAACTCACTGTCTCTTCCCTGTCACATAGATGATGCAGTAGATCTGCAAGTCAGTTTGACATCTTCTTGCTTATTTCCTACATCCACATGTACCAATCTTATGGTCTTCCTCATGGCAAAAATAGTGATGTAATGAACTATAAACCAAGTACGTGATAAGCTGTAAGAAAATTAGAGAGGGTAAAAATTGTTTTGCATTGGTTTCAGATTCCTTTCAGAAAGGTTTGTGTAAGACCCCTGTTGTGTATATAAATTTCTGTATTATTTAGAAAGCAAATAATATTATGAAATAGTAAATAAGGAGCAAATAGCACTATGAAAACTGTGAGGTGATATTGTAACTTCCCAGAAAACAAATTCTACCAATAAGGGGTAGACCTGGATATTTGAGGATGTGACACATCGCACAAGAAAACTGAACTACAAGACCTTGCTAAAGAGTTGATCAGGAAAGCTATATCTCAGAGTAAGTGATGACACATTCATTCCATTTTTCAAAAAATGGCTGTAACATGAATAAATGCTAAACATAAATAAATCAGAATTTCACTTAAAAAAAATCAGAAAATAAGGGAAATAATGAAGACTCAAGGAAGTTGCCTTTCCTTTAAGAAAAGGACTGGCTGTGGACTGTGAAAAACTTGCAGCTTCAAACATTTGGAAATACCTTCTATAACAAAGGGCTCCATTTATTTCTAGATGAGCAGTCACCTCAGAGACTATATCTCGAGTATGCAGAAAGCTTGTAGGGTGGAAAATGAAACTAATATGCAAGGAAAACTGTCAGATGTCAGAAAATATATGGAGAAAGTGAGAACAGAAAATGTTAGGCACGGTCAGATCTTGCAAAATTGCAAGTACTAAAATGTACTTTCATCATCCAAATAAAAAGAAAACAAACAAAAAAGTGGCTTCACCAAGCAGCAAAAAGCAGTTAAGATTAAAGATAATTTACAGACAGTCCAAAACAAAATTAATATGGGGATGTTGACTACAGTAGCAAATGCAGTGTGGCTAATGATACAGACTGTGGAAATGAAAATTACTCATCTAAGATGAGAGCAAAACAAAGACATAAAACTGTTTTTAAGGAAGTGTCTAGACCAGGAGGGCGAGACCCCATAATTTGCACTTGAGAGCACTTACAGTACTTGCACTTGAAAGGCCAGTTTAATAACAAAGACTTTTAATGAATCTATCAGGCTGGCAATCAAATGTCTGAAAAATAAAAAGCCTAGGGTTTTGTTGTTTGGGTTTTTTTTAAGAAAAAGGGATGTACATGATCCAGGCAACATTAAAAAAAAAAAAAAGTGGCTCTGACTTCATGAGCTGTGCAAGGATTTGAAACAAATTATGAAGCATTGTATAGCTAGAGACACTGAGGTAATGAAAAATGCAATATAATGAATAATAGCTTTATCCCCAAATAGACTACCAATACACCAAATTAACCTGGCATGTCTCTTTGTAAGGTAACTGATATTTTAAGAAAAGGAACACAGGAAATCTAGCTGATATGATCATATATATATTGGATACAGTGTCACTTGGGAAAAAAATTATTCAGGATAAGGTACTCCAGAAATGTAAAAGAATCACAACTTGGTTTAAGGGAAGGAAACAACATTAGGACCAAAGGGATATTACTGGGATAGAAGATAACTGGTGATGTTTCACAGGATGTTTTTGGAACCAAATATGTGTTACTGATATTGATACAAACATTTAGAGTATGCTAACAACACTTGCCAATGATACAAACCCATAAACTCTCAGTAGAAAGGTGAAGACGGAAAATCATACCATATGAACTGGACTGACAGTCTGAAGGACTGAAGTAATAAAAGTGGATTGAAACTAGAAATACAAAGCACAGGATCACATACCAGGGACAAGGAAAGGATGCCATAGGCTAAGGCCTCCCCAGCTGGAAACAACAACAGCCTGAGTGTATACTCATGTCAGCCCTGGAAAGATGGTGTGACTAAATCTTTAGCTGAAAAGAATCTGAGATGTACCCACTGAAGATGTATCAGTAGGGACAGAAAATGGTACCAAATCTGCAGTTGAAATGCTACACACAACGTATGTAAAATGGACCCAGGCCCAGTTTATGCTGGAAAACTACCATTACCTCTCTAAACCTCAGAAGAACCAGTCAAGTTTTCCAGGAAAAACACTTGTAGAATTTTAGCCACTTGCAAAGTTGCAATAGCCTAGGAATTAAAACATTTCAGCTGAAAGACGGCAATTTAAACCACAATCATTTGGCTCTGATCACATGCTTTCATCCTTAGACTCTTCATTCTAAGTGCATTCTAAAAATGTTTTTCTACTACATTTGCATACCTATAGGTCCGAGAGCAAAGACACAAAGGTAAAGTCTTTCAGAACAAAAAGTTCTGAATCCACATCTGAACTGTACATATTCAAGGCACTGTATGGGCTGAAGAGTCCTCAGAGGCTGGCTGTCTTTGTCCACTAAACTACTGGGAAGCATACAATGATTGAATAGGATACACAAACTTAACTGGTGGGACTTTGGAGTTTGGTGCATCACTAGACATGTATGCATGTAAATAAAGATTCCTTCATTTACTTTCTTTTGCTTCACTTACCTATACAATAATCTATGTCAGGTTTTAAATATTCTGACACACTGAATAAAAAATGAGAAGGATATCAGCTTAGTTATAGGTTGAACTCCATCCATTTATGAAAACAATTATATTGCATAATTGTTGGGTAAACCAGAAACTGAATTTGAACATTGCTTCCCTTTCTGTGCGCCTGCAGAAACTGTAGCATTCAGCAGTGCTATCACTATTTCTGTGCCTCCCACTGGAAAAGATTCTCTCCACCTTTGTACCAGTTTTGGTTGATTTTTTTATTTCATTCTAATGTTCACTATGGCTGAAAGTTTTGCTACATCCTTGTGGTTGAACTTTCCATAGGCAATGAAAACAGTCAAAACAAATTACTTTTGTTACCTACCATCTTGCCATCTAAGAGCATGTGTGAACATATGCATGTCTATTTATCATTATTATCTTTTCTGCTGAGGTATGGTGGGGCACAAAAATGCAGACTCCTTAGAAACACTTAGCAGAAAAGAAAAATAAGGAAAAACTGATCTTGAGGTTAAGACTTAGAATTGAAAGAAAGGTGACTGGGTTCAACTCCTGGATCTTTCATTTTCTGGGACAGGACAACATCACCAGGGCTCCAAGAGATGAGCTTAAATTCTCTTCTTTGTAAAGTTGATTATGATAATTAACTTTGTCATAGAAATTTCGGTAAGGACAAATTTCTTGGTGTTTCATAGCTTTCAGATGTTATGTATGATTAGAGACCCCAATGAGGCAATGTAGTATCTTTGAAATTACATTCACCTTTTTTCTCAGTAAGATGAAAAGAGTACTCCCTGTCTAGGGGCAACTGTTAAACTATAATCAGGTGCTTGTTAAACTGCAAGGACAAAGCTCTTAAATAAATCCTTGGTTCATTAAGCCAGCACTATTGGAGATACTGCCTTTGGTAGAACACCTATTGTTGTGGTTCTGCAGCATTAGTTACAGCACAGTAACTCTCACTAGAACAGAAGTCTCTTATTGGAGTACAAATATCCAGGCTGCTTGACCAGACATTAAAATACACTCAGATGTCCTCACTGTCACTTACTTTTAATAACTAAAGCCCAATTATTTGTGTAAGAACACAATTGGGGGCAGTTCTCATTTTAAAACTGTAACGGAATCAATTTTCTACAGGTAGGTGAGATATAGCAAAAGGATTCCTCTCTATAGCATAGTCAGCCATCAGAAGGAAAGCAGCAACTGGGATGATAACTGAATTGGGCTCATTATTATTTATTTTTAGCAACCACTGAGTGATTCATGACATGCTTTTCAAATCTAAAAAACACTTCATGAAATAGGTGAAGAAATATTAAGAACTTGATGTTATGGATTCCCGCTTTAAATTGAGGTGTTAGATAGGAAGGATGATTGAGTTGTAAGAGTTGAAAATTTTGGGAAAGTAAAAAAATTAAAACATTGTTCTGCAGTTTCAACCTAGACCAGCACAGTGAAGATGTTTTTAATAGTTCTTTCCAATTGGATGACTTCCTTTCCTGTATTTGTGAAGTAGATTCTACTACTTCACACAAATGTAAAGCTAGTGAAAATATTTCAGATTACATTAGGATGAGAATAGCAAAATGGCCTATTCTGTTTAGTTGCACTTTTGATTCTCAGTAACTATGCCTTGCAATCAGCTGAAGTATATCTCTTGAGTCTCTTTTTTTGGAATGGTTGGAGTCACAGTTTCTGAAAAACTTGTGGTTTCTGAAAAAAAATAAAATTGGTATCATTACTTTTTTTTTTCCCTATGTCAACATGCTTGAAATGAATCTCTGTTTAAGGTTGAGGTCTTGGTTGTTTATGTTGTGCTACTTTCAAAAATCCCTCTAGTTGATATAGCAAAAAAAATGTTCCAGGGATTGCTTAGCACAATATTTTAGTAAACAAACATTCAGTAGTGTTCTAAAAGAAGAAAATCAATCACAATCCATATTACAGTATAAAAAAATATACCTGAGGTGGGTGTGAGGGCATGACTACTGATGTTATTTAATTTTCAGGTTATAAATCAACTAGCTATAACAGATATTTCTATTATATACACTCTGCAATATTATTTCTAGCAATACCCTCTTTCTTCCATGTTGACATAAGGAACATAATACTTCAGTGTGCTCTCCGTCACTTGAGTCAACGTGAATATCTCAGTTTTGAAATCTTCTACCCATATCCCTGTACAAATTGTGCAAACAAGTTGATTTTAAAGTACTATTGCTAAATTAGGAGATCAAAAGTATTAGTATTTGCAGAAGAATATTTTAAGAAAGTACTTAAGGTTCACATCAGCAGCATACATGATCTGTAAGTAATGTGCTCTCATCAGATAAAAGCTGTTATTTATTACATTAATAGAAATGAGAAACTATGGATCAGATCAAACAATACTTTAAAATCAGCATCTTTAGAAATGGAAATAGACTAGAAAATTAAACTATTTAAAAAAAAAAAAAAAAAAAGTTGCTCCTGGAGGGTATTTTAGACATTAAAATGAATTAAACAATAACATAGGAAACTATTTCTAGAAGATAAAAGCATCAGACCATTTAAAGAATTCAAACTTTTACTTAATTTCTTTAAGGCAGAAAAATGACCCAAAAAAAACCCTAAGAGATAATACTCTTCCCTACCGAGACTACAGTTATCTTTCTCTGTCCAAAGAGGTCATCATGCATGATTTTACTTAATGTTGAAGTTTAAAACTACATTTACTGTCAATTGCAATTCCACTGCCAAGACTAGAATTTAAATTACAGTAATGCTTATAAAAGACTTTAATTGCACATGCTGGTCATAGATTGTTTTTAATATATGTTACACTAATCATATATTTCAGAACTTCAAAGCAACAATTTCTGAAAGAGGCCATGAAAGATTTTTACTCTTTTACATGGTCTATTACTACATTTAATTTTTTGAATTTTATCTTTCTCACTGTTCTATTAAGTACTGAAGACCAGTCAGAGACAGAACTACGTGAGACTGTCTCTTGTGCTCTTAAAATTTCTCTGCACACAGCTATGTCACGTAATGTGGCTATATAGCCCTTTCTATATCTCCATCTACCCGCTTCTGCTTAAACCCCAAATAAGGCATTAGAAGCCAAGTTTTCAGCAAATATGTATTAAAACAGTGTAATACAGAGGATCTAATCCTATAGAGCTTAATGGGGATGTTTAGTTAATCACATACTTTTAAACTAGAATAGTCCACTGTGGGTGTCCAGACCTGCCTCTTTTATCCCTTTTCTCCAACCTGGTCAAAGGAGTTATTTTCATTTTAAATTACCTAAATTTCCACCTAGTCAGTACTAAATTATCCATCTGCTAAAGCCTAACCTTGCTTTAGTTAATAGTCTCAAGTTGCAAAAGATCATATAACGTTTGGCAAGTTCAGTTATTGGGAAGGCAAGTGATTTTCATTTTACAAACATTTTACTGAATAATCTAGCTAATTGCAGCCTTTGCACTCTACATTTTACATCTCAGTCTTTGAAATATTCATTGACATATGGTATGAATGATATGTCCATTGGTATATGTCATGACAAGAGAAAGTCACAAATAACAGAATCACAGACTGGCAGAGGTTGGAAGGAACCTCTGAACATCATCTAGTCCAGCTTCCCTGCTCAAGAATGGGCACCTAGAGCTGGTTTCCCAGGACCACGTCCAGGCAAACTTTTGAATATCTCTGAGGATGGAGACTCCACAATCTCCCTGAGTAACCTGTGCCAGTGCTCAGTCACCCTCACTGTGAAAAAGTCTTTCCTGATGTTCTGAGGGAGGAACCTCCTGTGTTTCAGTTTGTGCCCATTGCCTCTGGTCCTGTCACTGGGCACCACTGAGCAGAGCCTGGCTGTGTCCTCTTTGCACCCTCCCTGCAGGTATTTATATACATTCATGACATCACTCCGAGCCTTCTCTTTAGGCTGAACAGGCCCAGCTCTCTCAGCCTTTCCTCACTGAAGAGATGTTCCAGTCCCTTCATCATCTTTGTGGCCCTTTACTTGACTCTCTCTGGTAGCTCCATACGTCTCATGTACTGTGGAGCCCAAAACTGAGCACAGTAAGTTAAAACACTTTGAACAGGTTATTTATTAAAACTAAAATATTTTTAATAGTATATAATATTATAGTTACAATATATTTTAATATATATAAAATTTTATTAAAAGAAAACCACAAGGTTTTGAAAATGTTATTCTAGTTAGTCAGGAAAAGAGGGGATGACATGAATAAGAAACAAAACTGAAGAATATAAAACATTTTCATTTCAGCTGTTTGGTTTAAATGTACTGTGTTGCTTAGTTTTGTTAGATTGCTTGCAAAATTACAAAATAAAATACATTTCTTTTTTAATATCAAAAAGTTTCAATCAATTTAAAAGGATTTTTTTGGAAGTTCATTTCATGGCAAATTCTCAAATCTTTTTTGGTTATTGTTTAAAGAAAAATAATGTGCAAGACATGAAAATAGCCCAAACTTTGCTACTCCATTGTTTTCAGTTGCAACACATAGCGAGGGTAATATATGGTTTTAGCACTTTTATGTAATCGACAGTGCTCTGAGTCCAAATTATCTTTCATAGCTTGAGTCTTTTACTTGAAGAGTACATAAATCCTACATTTATATATGTAAAAAATGATGCATTTTATTACTGTGTATGTGTATTTGGTATAAATAAGTTTGTGTCTATATACACATACACATACCTCAAGAATCAAAGACAATATTCATTTTTCCTCTACCTGTACTAAAAGGGTACAAAATATAAGAAAATAAGTACATGATACTGCCAATTTCCTTTCCCCCCACTATTGGCTATGAATTGAAATTCCCTGTAAAGTGAACAGACTCAATTGTAATAAAAATCAATTAGATATCATGAATTATTAAAATGAAGGAAAGCAACACTCAGTTGAATCAGCTCCAGTTTGTTACCCCGGAGGTGGCACAAGTTGATATAATTTTAAATGTGATTCATGCTGTTTAGACAGATGATATAAATATCTCAGGGAGACAGAGATAAATTAGTTTTATCCATCAAAACAGTCTAGAGTCAAGGTTTCCGTTAATAATTCAATGGTTCTGTGAAAAATTCCTTACTTATTTTTAACCAAATGGTTCCTCATTTTTTTTGAAGACCAAAAATAATCAACTTTTAAGTAGGAAGATCTTTTAATAGGCAGCGTTAGTATTCTCTGGCTTCTCTAGAAGACCATTTTTCCATACGTTACTTTCCCAGTGTAGAGTTTTGTACAGATACTGCACATATCAAACAAAATTATATCCGAGGCATGAACAATTCTTTTCCGTGAAATAACTTGCAGAGAAGAAAAAAAAGACAAAGAAGCTTCACATATTTAGCTATGTAGACACTAAAACTTGTAGACACTCTAAAAACTACGTTCTTGTGGGAAAGAAAGATTTACAAATCCAGCAGGTTCATGTTTGCATTACTGTGCTCAAGAGCTGAAATACTTCAATTAAATAAATCACATTTCCTGAGTCTGAGCTGGTTTGGTGTGTGCTCTGGGTTCACTAACAAATGCTGGCCCAGATGCGCTCCTCTGGCTCCTCCCATGGTCTGTGGCTGCACATGACCTGTGGTTTCCATGAGCACAAACATGCTGATTCAAAACTGACTGAAGGAGAGCTCCTGATTCTCTGTGAGATTAAACAGTTGATATTTGACTTCACCACCACCCCCGAAAAAAAAACCCACAAATGCGGCAGGGTTTTTATTTTCAAAAAAGCAGCACATAAATTTATTAACAACTGTGCCTCCAAAGGCCTGCCCATCAGCTATTTGATTTAAAACAAATCATCAGAGGACATCTAGACTCCCATGCGCATGAGAAAGGAACCTGTGAAAACCTGATGGCCTCCTCTTCGGCTGACTGTCAGTAAATGTGGAAACCTTGGAAGCCATGTTTGTATCAGAGCTCTCAAGGTTTCTAGCTGTCCAAAAGACAGATCAAAGACTCCTACTGCTTACAGTCCCAGATAGCTATGGTACTGACCTGAAAATCTAACACTCAGTGGATATTGTTTGAGAAAAGCTCTTTCAAAGAGCTTTTTGAAAAGAAATTTGCAGAAAGCTTTTTTCATTCTGAATTCAACAAATGTGAACTTTCCAGTGAAACCCTGTTCTATTCAAACATTCCCTGCTTTCTCTACTACTGGCAATGCTCTGGTCTACAGCTAGGCACTGGTATGGCAGCTACTGCCTCTGTCCACCTAGTCAAATGCCATGCTTTCCACCCCAATACCCCCTGAGCTTTGAGTCTCTGCTCTGATCAAGCATTACTGACCATGCATACAGTAAAAACTCTGTGATCCCCTCTCCTGAAATGTTTTTATTTCCTTCAGCAGTTTCGTGAGCCTGTGAGGGTCCTGAGGGCACCACCAACCCTCCCTGTCCATGCACAGGCTCCCAGGGCTGCCCCCACTCTGCCCATGACCCAGGTCCCCAAGTCAGCCACCCGGGCCGTCAGCCCTGGCCCCATTGACGTCACAGCAGGGCCTGGTCTCCAGCTCCCCACATCCCTGTTCAGCCCAGACACGGGTCTTGCTGAGCCAGGCCCACCCACAGGCCCACATCCCAGCCCACCTTCGTCCCATCCTCATCCCCAGGGAGGTGCCCAATGCCAGGGCTGCTCTGGTGCCCCCCAGCTGCTCTTCTCCTGGCTGTTCTTAAAGATAAGAGCTGCAGAGAGTGCAAACCGCCTGCTGAAGAAATCAGCCATGTAACATCAGCAAGCACTCACTCAGTGAAGTCAGGGTTTCTAAACTGGACGACATTTTGGGAAGAGCTGCTTTTAGTTCATCATAGGGTACATGAAGGAAGAGCAGCATTAATGGGAAGTTTATAGCTAAACCTTAAAAGCTAAGTTACTAAACCGAAGAGTTAGATAAAGATGATACAGCTAAAATATATCCAGTTAAGTACAAACTAACTTCAAAAGTTACCAGTGTATCAGAACACTGGGGGGGGGGGAAAAAAAAAAAAAAAAAAAAAGTATCAGCAAGTTATTTAGGGGTGAAGTTACATTATACACATTGCACATTCTAGAGCTGGCACTGCAGACTAAGTAGAGCACAGGTTGACACCACAAACTTTGCTTTAAGGACTGGGTGAGCTCAGATTAGAAGTAATAACATCTGATTTGCTACATATGAAATATGTGGCCAGGCTCACATGCAATGCCTGGCAAGGATGCCACCTGTGTGTCTTTGCCTTTGTCTTAAAGTTCTCACATGAACATCCTTTTGCTTGACAGCCAAAATGACCCATGATGTCTACTTCTAAGAAAATCTGGTAAGAAAAAGGTCTACAGGCAATAATACTGTTGAGCCTCACCACAAACAGGATCCAGGCAGCCTGCCATGCCCTGATTAGAGGTCCATCTCATGCTGTACAACTTAAGGTTGCCGTCATGTGAAGAGACGTAAGGTTATCTGTGTTATCACCATCTTCCTTGTGTTATCTCCAATAAAAGGTACTTTAAATAATATCTTATTAAGTCTGAGTGCCTTTCTTCCTGGGATCCGTAACAAACTCGAGCACAACTGTGTTGCAATTCTCTGTAGCATTCTATAAAAAAATAACCCCGACCTTCTACAGTTTGCTGGTTAGCAGCTGGACAAACAAGCTCACAGTAAACATGCCAGTTACATAAATATTACATGGAACAAGTCAGCTGGGTAAGACAGCTCCACAGAGTACAAAAATGAGTCTTAGATATTATTCACAGAATAATGCCCAAAAGGTCAAAATTATAAGCCTGGCACAATGTGTACATGAGCTGCAGACAGGAGAACCTACGCTTAATTCGAGACAACTCACTCCACAGACTATGTAGTCACCATAGAGTCAGACGCTAATAAATTTATGATACATCTCCTTTGCATAGTGAGCTGGAGGGAAGAAAAGGGGACACATGCTCATAAAATAACTACAAGCCTCTCACAATGACTACACTTAAGTGAAATTTAGTAGCATCATGAAAAGCTATCATTACTTAGTAATAGTGCTTGAGGAATGACTAACTGGTGATCCAAGGACCTTTTTCAAACCAAGGATCTCCTAGAAGATATACTTTCTTATCTGAAATAATTACATTTAGTGTTATCTATTAATGATAGATTAATTTTTAATATTTATCAAAGATGTGTATATGCTTTACAACACATAATTTTTCCATAACTTCATGATATGTTAGTTAATTGGAATGGATAACAATTTTATTTAATGGTGTTTTTACATATGTAGCGAATAAAGGGATGTACTTGCACATTCTTCCTACAGCTTTTGTTAAAAAGCTTAGTTTAAAATAAATGCTTTGTGGGCGTGCTTTGCACAGCAGCATCTCAACAAGAAAGCATAAACAAAGTTAATGAGTTTCCTCAGATTTAAATCAAAAACATATTTTTCAGTCTTTTGGTTAAACAGGAAAGTTCTCTAGTAATTTCTGAATCCCTAAGTCAAGATCATAAATATCATTAACTGTCTCCTTTAAACTTGTGTCTGGTAGGAAATCTGGTTCCTTTCTCTCCAAAATATTGCATATGCACACTTGACACAGAAAATGTAAATGTGAAACAACAGTTCCATAGCTTGTCACAGCATAGATTTAAACTGTTAAATACCAGCTAGTAATCTCTGAAATCGAGTCACTAACTTCTCCAAAACTTTTGCTAGCATGTGGGTAAAACTCATTACAAAAAGAAGAGGCGTATATAAAACCAGAGTATTCAAGCATGTGCTAGCTTGCAGTAGTGTTTAAAAACAACCTGAGCATTGCATATGATTTCAATAGTCCATTACTGGGGGGAAAAATACAGGTGCATTAAAATCTCATTTTATAAAGTTTTCAAAATATCTGACCACCAAGGACACACAAGAGGGGCATACCCCATCATTCCAACGAAGAGCACGGGTCAAAAGTGAAATATAATTCTGAGCACATTAAGTTGTGCCCACATTTATCCACTCTTTTCAGCAGTGCCAAATGTTAAACAAATGCTTCTTGAGATTTATTTTGGCTATACGCTTCCCTCACTGTACTGCTAGGGATTAGCTTTTTCTTCCCTTGATTTTTGAACTTTATTCATCTCTTAATACTGTCTAATATTTTCCCTATGCTTTTAGAAAAGATAAACATTTGCAAACTTTTAACCTGTTCAGAGATTGTGGAGTTCTTTAAAAGCTTTAAGAAGAATCTAAAGTTCAGCAAAATAAAGACAGATCCTGTTTCCTAGAACATGCCTCGGGTTGACAGTTTCTTCTACAGTCCAGCCAAACCTCCTGCAGCACCTCCTCTTGTTATCACAGTCTCTAAAGTACAGACTTGTCAATTTACCAAGTTGTGCAGTGGCTCCTCAGTGAAACTAAAATAGACTTCACTTTCCAAAACATGCTGTATGCTATTTGGGAAGTTTTATCCCTAACCTAACAGAGACAGAAAACTGAAATACATTGCAACTGGAGTCAGTCTTCCAAAAAGGTCAGGTCTGGACTGTATCATCCTGACTTCTGGAAATGTTCTAAATACAGTGACTTGACTCAGTCAGAAGGAAGGCTCAGCATGTGGAATAATAGGAGGATCAGTGAAGAAATAAGGTATTCAAAACAGGATTCCTTAACAAATTATCGCACCTTCTTTGCAAACAGGAAGACTGGCAGAGAAAAGGAGGAGGAAGGTATGAAAAAAAAAAGTTTACTTTTTACCAGATAATGATTTAGAAAGGATTATGAAAGCACTTTAGATTAGCCCAGTATCTGAGCATTATTAATTCTTACAAGGCCCTTCAATTCTTCCCATGGAAAGGAATGTACTTGAGTTCCTTGGTTAAGTTAAAGCTGGATCATCCCAAGCTTGTCTGTACTCAAAGAGAGATAGGTGGCTCTAGCAAGTGGCTTGGTTTGATTCAGGTCTTAAGTAGGCCTGCTTATTTCCTGTAGAAAAAAAAGTCTAGACTAGGATGTACATTGTTTTTGCTTTACAGACCCCTGGACATTTTCCAGCTAACACTTTATCCTTTTCAGAATACTCATCTATTCTGTCAAATATATATTAGAACCTGATTTCTTCAATTGCCTTTTGTGAAAACTTTATATGTAGTTCATGGACCCTCACAGATCTGCACAGCACAGCCTGAAAAAACAATGTAAGCATTTTAGCAAGATAGACAGGCTCCTAACTTAGATGTCTCAGGTACATCACCAAAATAGGGTGGGTGAATATGCTTAGACCTTTCTGTAAAAGGCACGGTCAGACAATGTAGGGAGAGGCAAAGTAATGTACGGGTTTTGCAGAGCAGGCACTATTATATTATTTATTCTTTACATCAGAAAACTTAAAGAGGAAAATGAAAAACAACTTGCCCAGAGACACAGTGAGAAAATAGCTGGCAGGTGGGAACAGGGCTCCAACTGTGATAGCATGCACAGATTACCATCCATTTAAACAAAGAGTAATCAGCACAGTATTATACATTTTTAAAATACCGGAGACTGCAATTCATGGCAAACTGAAAATAACTCTATTTTTATTCCTTGGTTTGAAATAAATCAGAGAAATCTCTTAAACTAGAAGAACATAATGGATAAAAGGTGAACAGATTGTTTTATTTGCTTTTAAAACATTGTTTCAGATTCCTAGTGTAAAAAAGATTATTTCTAGGTGTGGGTGGTATAATTGAAATAATCAGTTCCTTTATGCTGGTGTTCTTCTTGATGCACATTTAAATGTAGTGCTAATAAGTAATGATTTTAGCCAAAAAACCCAATCAATCCAAACAATTGAAGGACATTTTCCATTCCTGACAAAATATAAAACACAGTGAAAAATATATCTCAAAGTTCTGAAGTAATTTTGGGTGGAGTCATGACTTCTTTTAATTTCAGATATTTATATAGTTCCATTGCTGTATCATCTTAGCATATCACAGTCTGCTATTAGGTATTTGGCCATATACATTCACGATGCCCAAAAACTGTGGGGAAAAAATTACCCATGCTTTACAGATACCGAATGAAATGTACTGGCAAACATGTAAGACAAGTGAGTTTAGCTAATGTTCCCAAGGTATTCACATGGCAGAGTGAGACAAGCTCTGTCTTTACACTCAGGTCATGAAAATCCATGGTCTTGTCCTTACACTTTGCACTGTGCACTTCCTTTTTACATTAGGTAGCCGGGAAGGAATGGAAGAGAACATACAGAATGAATCCTGTAAGCAGAGAAGGAAACAGAAGAGACTGGCCTGCTGAAGACAATGGCAAAACTCACATTGATTTTCACATGTCTGGTTTCAATCTCAAGTCTAATCATTCTGCTCATGACATGGAAGTCCTCTCATCTAATGAAATGATCAGGGAATCTTCAAAAGCTCAATCATGGCAGCAGAAAGGAAGGCTGTTCTAACAAAGGATGTTGGGTAGCTTTTGTTAACTAATCTTTCACATACACAGACAAAAAGACAGATTCTCTGTCAGCTTGCAAAAGAGAAAATTCCTAAGAACTTTGGTGGTAATAAATAAAAAAAAGCAGAAAAACCCCTCTCTTAAATTAGGGATTCAGTAAACAAGACTGTTATTGTTCTTCTAAATCTGAGTTTGATATTAAGATGATGAACCTTTTAAAGGAGACAATAGAAAAAAAGGAGTCAAACAGCTAAAGAAGTTTCACTAAACCAGCTTGATAATAGAAGAGTACTTTTCTTCTTCGCCCCCCCCCCCCCCCCCCCAGCCTTCTCTTACTTGTGCACTTTAGAAACATTTTGAGGGGGAAGGTGGGGGTGGAAGGTCTAGAAAAACTAAAAGGAGCCTATTAAGGGAAGTTCAGAAATCAAGAATAAAAACAAGGCATTTCTGCTTCTGACTGAGACACACTAATAGGAGTTCTAATACAACGTGTATTGCACTCATAATTCTTCTGTTTGTGCTGGTTATTCACGCCTTTTCAAGCGTGACATAATCTTAAACCCATCTAGTTACAGCAAGACCTTGGCTAGTCATAGAATTAAATGGTTATTAATAGAATTTTGAAGAAAAGACAAAAAGAAAAGAAACTAACTTGGAAAAAGAACCTACTAGAGTCACAGAAAATAAGAATAATGCAATTAATCATTGTTAAAATAGTCCCTTGAAAGACAAAATTCCAAGTTCCCCTGTTCCCCATTTTGGTAACAGCTTTGTTTCACAAAGTTTTTCCAATGTGTAATCCTGGCTAGCTTTCACACTCTGTGGAAAATCAATTATCACAGAAATTACTAATGTCTGCTTATTATGGATATGTTAGTTGTTCTAAGTAGATCAATTTGAAAGATAGATTAGACAAGGTCAACAAATTCATGCCAACACTCTGAAACTTATGAATATGGATAAGTGTAAGACTGTGATGGCTTAGACCAACAAATGTAAGTGAATGACAGATCAACACAACTACTTTGCAAATGGTACTTAAAATATTAAAATCTAAGACGAACACATTTCTTCTTAAGTAAATATCCTCAGTCAATGCTCCCCATAGCAAAAAAAAAAAAAAAAAAAAAAAAGTAAAGTATAGGCTGAAAGGGGAACATATGTTATTGAAGAGGGGAGGGAGTTGCTTAAGTGCATAAGGACTATTGCTATAGGGGTAGGCAAAGGACAGTATTAAATAGAGCATGTGTAAGGAACCTAGAAGCAAATGAAGGATAAATTACAGTGTGAGGGAGTGAATGAAGAAACTAAGGAAGGAGAAGGAGGCTGGCACAGATAAGTAGAAAGGACTGGGATACAATGTGGAGCACAACGAACAAAACCACAGGACTGCAAAGAGGATTCAGAATAAAGAAAATTAAATGGGAAGGTGAGAAAATACAGACAATTGTTAAAACATATACTCAAACTGGAGAAGGAAGTGAAAGAAAGAGGAAGAAAGAAGTGATATGGGGAAGAAAATGCAAAGAAAAAAAAAGCATAAAAAAATAGCTTGCCAGAAAGACTCAACCTTGTCAGTCAAAACGATGAAATGCAATCACATCAAGAATCAATTCTGGCCTTGCAGAAGATATTCCCAAACACAATGCAATTTCCCTAAAGGAAATGCCGTTATAATAAGAAGAATTAACAAATCAATAGAAGAACTGCTTAATTTTCTTGCCATTAGTTCAAATTCATGTTCCCTGCAAAGAATGTCTGAATGACAATCATTGAGCAAAGCAGAATCTCATTTATATTACACTTGCCAATCAAAGCTACAAAGCTACAAACTGTATACAACTGGGATCTGTGGTAGATATGTACAATATAGCAGTCCACAAGAGAAAACCGAGTTAGATCATAGTGGAATAAAGGAAGTTTTGTTCTTTGATTGAATACAAATTAGTCAAACATTTTAAAGTAAAGGTATATGTAATTAAGTGTGAACATTCTTGAAAATAATGAATTCAGCAAGAATTTCCAGTGAGTGGATATTTCACAAATCTTGGAAAGGCTTTAAGATCAGACAGACAGAACATATAAATCATCAGACGTGTTTCTAATTGCTTCTATTTAGCCCACCCAAATGCACATACAATATTCAAGCACAATTTTCTCTCATCTAGAATGACTGATTACTTGCTGGCTTGTTTGTGCTGTTTCAGGAATACCCTGAAGCATGTCTTCCTGTGATCTCTCCAATTTTCAAAATTCATAATCCTTTCCCTTTCACTTCAGTGTCCACAGCATGCAACAGAACAGAAGCAAACACTGAACCTACTCAAAATGCTACCTAAATTCCTTTGCCACATCCACACCCCTCCCAGTGTCATACCCCTTGAATACGGGTGCTGATATTCAAAAGCCAAATTGAGTGCATTACAGAGCAATTTTGAGTTTCATTAATTCTGACTAAAATCAATGGTCTTCAGAGGTTCTCAGTACATCCCAGTAAAAAGCTCCCAAAAGATATTTTTTTCCCACACGGAGCCGACAGCCTAAGGAAGGAGCAAGGTTTACATTTTGTGGCCATGAATTATTGGTTAGGAAAAGAAGTTTACATTCATTTCAGAAATACATCACAGGCAAACTGCGTTGGAAGCAATTTAGCATTCCTGCTAGTTAAACTGCCAGATCTTTGCAGATTACTTTGAAGTGCTATGCTGGTAGGCACACTTTGCCTAGCAACAAGTGCCAGATTTCATTCCATTTCCTGCACACACAATAGAGGTCCATAAATTGCATTCAGGAATTATAGCTGCTGTTCAGAACGTACCTAGTAATATTTCTTGCACATAAACACTTTATATAATCTCTTTACATAGATGAACATGTCTAAAGATAAACACTTGAGGGGCTGTTGGTTTGTTTAAGGTCGTTGGGGTTTTTTTTCTCTAAACACTTGTGGTCTTCTGGAGGAAAAGTTACATTACATATTAGCAAAAATATTTTTATAAACACATATTTAGAATCAGAAGACAATATACTAACATACCTAGATGTTCAGGAGAGTGTAGCAAACAGAAAATTATTTTAAAAGTCAGACTGTAAAGTAAAAAATCAGTAATACAGAGATATTATAGGGAGCTAAGCAAGTACAAATGTTTACTGGAGGACTGAGAGTTAGAACATAAATCTAAGTGAAAAATACTGTCTGCTAGCACATATCAAAAACCTTGACTATTGAAAGCACCAGCAGAAAGAGTATTCATTAATAAAGACAGGGTCTATTGATTGTGAAAAGAGAACATGAAAATATTTTAGGATATATATTCTGCATGAAAGTAGGTATTTTGAAAGAACGGCGATCTGGAAAAGACCTGTAATCAAAGTGAAACTAAAACAACATTTAGAAAATATCACCTAGGTAGACCAGGTGGTCTGGATAATATTAACCTATGTATTACATTGGTAGGTCTTTAGTTGTTCAGTGATAGCAGTGCAAGATCACAGTGGAAAGGATACCATGATATTTGTGTGAAGTGAAAAGGAAGCTAGAACAGATGGTGGAGAATAACATAGGGATAGGACTGGGGAAAGAAATGCTGCAGTTCAAAACAGAAGAGTGCTGCAGCACAGCGCTCCTGCCTGTTACTAGTTTAGCAGAACTTATTATAATTTTGCCTTCCATACACAACTTTTTATCAGGAATATCATGTGAAATCAAAGGTAGTAAAACATGTGTCCTAAAAGAATTTAAATTCATTTTACTATCCCAGATAATGCTGTGACATTTCCCTTGCCTTTAAGAGCTGGTAAATCCAATGGGACCTAGAATGGACCACGACCACTGTTTTGAACAGAGTGTTTCCTGGTCAGCTATTAGGTTGGAATTTCCTTTCACCAGACAAATAACTTCATTATTCTGAAGTTAAAAGAATTCCAAACCAAGAAATAAACTACACTCCCCATCCCCCACCCCCCACCAATATTTAGAATTAAGTGTTTATTATTCTTCGGGTAAAATCTGTTTCATGATCGGTTTTTATAACATAAATAAGAATAATAGTTTGCCATATTTCTAAAGCTGGCCATATTTCTAAAGCTGGCCACGTAATAAAAATAAACACTAGCCACGACAGTGCACAATTTCCCGCTTAGCACTTTTATATAAGTGTCTGCTGCTCAATTTCTCCATGGATGTCTAAAAGAAAAAACACTATATAGCTACTTTAAAGAAAGAGCTAAATATTATACATTGCTTTTCTGGCATTAAACAACTGAAAAAGGTTACCCAGCAGTTTTTCCAATGCTTTTTCAGACAACTCCTTTCCACATACAGATGCATACACCCCCCCACACACACATATATAATATAGCTGCATATATACCTATAAAAGTAAAAATACCTTAATTAGCACAAAAATGTATACACCATTTGGGGACGGTATTGCAAGAAGGATAGAACAAGATCATAACTAAAATGGAAGCTGAAGAAAAGGTATTTACTGTTGTACGTGCTGCCATAAAGTGTCAAAATATATTTTTAAAAAGTTCAGTAAAAATATATTAGGAGAATAAACATCATCCACACATCAATAATGGGAAAAGCAAAGAAATGTAGCAGTTCTATTTTAAACAGTTTTGCAATAGGAAGTGGGCATTTTTTCAGTACAAATAATCAAGTGCTAGGAACTAGATTTCACGGAAGGCAAATAGATCAAACTCATTTTTGTTCTCTTTCTTTGCACACTCTCTTTTTCAATCTTTCACTTTTGTAATGGTTTTTCTTAAACTAGCTTTTCTTCTGAAGGAAATTGAGAGATCAAATACTAATGGCAACAGGCTCTTATTATGCATACTTTTTTACTTATTAATTGAATATAAGAAGCAAAGTATCTTCTTTTCCTTTTTCACACAGAATGGCAGCCTTGGAAGAGCACTGCAACTTTGTTCACTTGGGTTTTATACTGATTTTTCAGCCTCTACACCCTCCAAAACAGAGCTCCATCGAAAACTCAGGAATTTATTGTCCTGTGGTTAGGCCTCACAGTTAGCAGGACTCTGCACATCAAGGAGAATTGCTTGAATTGTAAATGCCCCTGTGTTTCAGGGACACACATGTAGCACAGACCTGAAACAGGGAAGAACTTCCGGCTAGACATTTGCTCCTGTTCTGGCTGAGGACCGTACAATAAAGCTATTTGGTACAAGAGGTGAAAAGAAAGTGCAAGGAGAAGGCCAACTGGAAAGTGATTTGGGTTCCCAGGAATACAATACCACAGAATGGAACAGATTTTATGTTAATTTTTTTCCAAAAAGTTCTATACAGTGTTATGTAAATCATATACATTTCTTCCTAGTTCTTCCAGTTTCCATCTGTCCTTCTGGAACACAGCCTGCTCTCCCCATCATTTGTCAAATTTGGTACTTTGGAATGGAGTACACAGGTGACTCAAGGGACAATTCGACACTACTATTCCAAGTAATGGAATTACATAAAATGCTTAAAAATTCATCCTAACCTATTGCTTTATGAACCACACTGGGACAACTGACCCCAAAAATATATGTCAATGAAGATGACATCTCCCTAATGCTCAATTGATAAGCATAATGCAAATTCTACTATGAATTTCATCCTCACATCGCTGGTGGTTTTATACGGAGATTGTAAAATATATGAATAGGACAATTATTTCATTTCAATCTCTACCAGTTTCTTTCTTTTACTTCAGCAGGATTTGGACCAAGCCCTAAACAGTTGCTAAATTCTTATGTTCGTTGCCTCTTTGGAAGTGCTTTTCCTCTATGGCAGTATGAACAGTCTTGCAAAATACCTCCAGACCTTCCAGCAATAACATACAGCAGGTCAGGATGTTTTAGGTTGGATTACACATGGGAATATCTGTAGGGGTAAGAAATACAGAACTCCTTTTTGTTTGTTTGTTTGGGTTTTTTGAATAACAGTAATACCATTATGATTTTTTCAGACTGTTAATTCCAGAATCCTGAAAGTACAGATCTGGATATTCAGTTTGTTTAAAATTGGGTTCAAGGTGAGACTGTGATGCAGCAACCAAACACTTCCTGCAAAAGCCATGCACTATATTTATGGCAGGTAATTGAGTCTCAGTTCTTAGTCAAGTTATAATATCTTTTTCTGCATGCTTTGTTTCAGTATGCATTTTCCCCTCCTCTACTTCACAGCCCGAATCTCTCCCTTTCACTATTTCTGTCAAAAAAAGATCAGTGAGAAAATTCCTCCAAACATATTAACCCACTTTGTAGGAAGGGAGCACCAGGACTTGAGTAGAGCTGAAATGCTAGATGTCTGCATGATCTTGAGCTGACCGGAACACAGAAGACTTCCCACATGCTATTAAGCTACAAAGCCAAGGGACAGACAGACTTCTAATACTGTGGCTTTAATTTGCAGTGAAAACTATCAAAATGAAAAATAGTTTTGGTGAAATCAGATTTCATCCTCAAGATCTTGTGTCACCCACAGTCCCAGCACATTCTGTCCTGGTACTCTAACTCAGCATCTCTGTAGCAGACAGAAAGGAAAAAGCACCAGGGAATAAAATTCATGCTATTTTCAGAAGCAGTTTCCACCCTAATTTCAGCAGTGCAGGATAGAAACATCTCATACAATACTAGCTTCCCACCTCCATTTCAAGAATTGACTTATCTGATGGTCTGAAACTGCCCTGGGTGTTAATTAATGCACAGTAACTTTACAGGCTCCTATAAGAAAGAGAGGACAGGACATTCTGCAGAGTCTCTTCCTCTACAGAAGCCAGAAAAACTTTGTCTTGAAAGAAAACATGAGGGGTCACTGTTATCTTACATCAGTAAGAAAAGCTACATGGGCTGTACACACTGACTTGACCCATCATCTGTATTTGGGACGTTCTATGAATATTTTGGTTTTAATGTAGGTATCTATTGTACAGATCAGTCATGGATTCTCGTACTTCTACAAAAAGCTGCAGCTGTAAGACATTTCTTGCCCTTGCAAAGTCTTGTAAGTGCACACGTGGATTTAAGGCTTGCTATGACCCTTCATTGGTTTTTAGTAACAATTCACAATTTTAGAGACTATTACATTTTCTAAGTGTTGAACAAGTGAAATAATTCCATTGCAACATGCCATGGAAAACAGATAAATACAACATTATGCATGTGTTTTAGACAGGGAAATTGCTTCAGTAAAGTGAGTTTCAATTTCTGTGTAGTCGGGTTTTGTTCGGCTTTGTTAACTTTCAAGTTGTTTTTGGTTGTTGGTACTGCTTTTATCATTTTGTCTTTGTTTTTTCCTACTAAAATTTTAACATAAATACTTATTTACAGAATGATTACTTTTAGACAGATTACTTAGACTATTTCATTATTTATTTCATTTTACAGAACCTTCTGAATGCACCTGTTAGGAACCTGATATCCTTTGTAACTGGCTTTATGGAAAAACCCATGCAACTTCAATGATGTATTCACTGCTAGCCCCTACTCACACTCCCATTAACTCCAGCTGGCCTGTAAGTTAACAGTATTTCCTATATGAGAGGTAGAAGACAAAAGACTTCACAGTTCTTATAATTCATTTTAAGTGAAAGTACTTGGATTGAACAGATAGACTTATCAGATATAGATCATGATGTAAACAATATTCACTGATGGAGCCCAATGAACACCGCCAGTGAGCTCTGAGAGGCTACCTGCTGGAAATAGCAAAATGGATGCGTGTGCAGTAACAAGCTTGTTTAGATGGACATTTGCCAGCAGTTTGCTACACTGGTGGATCTTTCTGAATGTATAATCAGTCAACCTGAGTAGATATAACTGAATATCATTACTGTATTTGGTTTATTACCGGTAACCTTGCTGCTAGAACAGGAGTTTGAGAAGAATGACTTTAAACTCTATTGCCCATCTAGGAGAGAGTTGAGGGCTAATACAGCCCATACCACTCAGCCAATTCATCAACCCATCCATTTGTTATAAGGCTAGGTGTTATACAGATGATAGCAAAATGGAAATTAGAAGTTGCCTAGGGCAAAATATATGTCCTAACCAATAGCATCTGCATTCAATGGATCTAGCAATTTTTTCTGATGTTAAGAAAACATGACTCTGCCAATTTCCATGACTAGTACCATGACAAAATGGAAAAACAAAGTCTCTCACACACTTCCATGTCTAAATAGCTAACACTGGGATTTTCTAAAATGCTGTATGCCAGCATTCAAAGGGATGGGAGAGGAGGAGGGCACCAGAGACTACAAACATTCCCGTAACTTTTCTAACTCTCTTCTGGTTGTCTTTGCCCAGAGGGATGCAGATATGCAATTAGTTATTATTTAAAATAAACAGTAATTATGAGAGAGCTTAGAAGACACAAAGCTCCAAGTGCCCCAAGAAGGAAGGCAGTAACACCTTGTTTTTCTGGAAGCAGAACCCCTGACTGAACATCACAGAGCAAGTCACTGGTAAAGCCAGGACCTGAAAGCAGGTCTCAAGCCCTGCTCCAGCTGTCTATCCCCTAAGCATGATATTCTGACTTGGTCTCTTTCTTTCTCTAAAAACAGCTTTCATAGGTGAGTTTGTTATGTCCCATACAATTTCAGAATCTCCTCTGCTGACTGGAATGAACAACAATGAGAGTAAACTGGAAATCTAGTCCTTTGCATGTCCCATCAATGGGCATTTCTGCTTGCATATAATTTCCAGCCTTAGAGTGCCAGAGCTCCCCAGGTGTTATTGGTTTAATATGATCCCGGTGAGATTACAACAGGAAAAGGCTAATAAGTGAAAATTTTCTAATGCGACATGCAAAAATGTGCTAATCCAAATGTTCTACTTAAAACCAATATGACTTTGTTCAAAAAAATCCCCCTTTCTTGTTTTACTTTTAAACTTTTTTCTCTAGTAAGGCTTTCTATATGCCTCTGCTTTGTTATTTTTCCTCCAGAGGTTAAAATAAATTTCCCAGCTTGTTATGGAACTGTACTGTACCAATTCTTGCTGACGCTGAATTGAAACATACAGTATTCTTCCCTACAATCTTCATGGTATAATAATCTACCATGGCATGCTCCCATCTCAGCAGTCTAATATCAGCGGATATTTCTCTAATAGTCTAAAAATTAGCATTTAAAATGTTAATTGCTTCCTGACTAATGATGAAAATGATGAGTTAAATGTGCAAGAATTATTTATAAAGTGCAATGGCACACTAATTTTCTCTTCATATTTTAAAAATACAGCAGCCAGTGAGGAATTTTAGAGCAATTAGTAAAATAGACCATACAAGTCTGCGCATGTCAAGCTTTTGTAGTTTGTACTCCATGCATTTTGGTTCCTAAGGGTAAAGAGTGTCACATTTCTTTACCTAAGATCTATTCTTGCACTTGCCTCGCTTCAACTGAAGTGTAAAAGTTTCCTGCGCAGAACACACTATACCTATCGGTAAAATTCTGCTCTCATTGTAGTCAATGTGTGAGCTCTGTATGAAATGTAGCAGTGGAATCATGAGAGCTTAAAATAAAGTTATTCATGACAGGACAAAAATCTTCAAGCACACAGTTTCTCTTTAACACAGACATTAATTGTGGCCACCTGACCAGAAAAACTACTAGATAAATTAACTTTTGGTGTTTTTTAAACTTCCAAACTGGATAATTCATTTCTGTAAGGACTCAGTGGGGAAAAAGGTGATAGATACAGTGGCATCAAGTTTAACATACACACATTGCCACAAATAGCTGCACAATTTAGCAAGGCAGACTTTTTTTTCATTGGTTCTTCTAACACTTGGAATTTTCTTAGGTGCACACACTATAAGAGGATGGATGAAGCCTCTAAATTTCAGTATGACACAGATTATGTAAGACAGTTTCCTACAAGTTAAAATATACACATACATATATAATTTTACTGCATGGTACAGAGAAAAAAAAAGTATGAATATATTTTCTGCATAACAAAGAGAGAAACTGGATTTATAAGAAGGAGTCACTTAAACTGGCCTCTCTGTTTTCCCAAAATATTTCTACTGCAAGCTCCACAGCTGTGGTTCTGGTTTCCTATTCATTGCATTGAAAGCCATGAAAACTTGATCCTTTTCTTCAGCTTTCAGTCTGAGACTCCATCCAAGCAGTTCCTGCAGAACTGACCTCTCAGGAATGAATCCTGAGCGCTCACACTTCAATATCTTTCAAAATCCAGAGACAAATTCTTTCCGATTCATCTATTTGTAAAGTCACGGAGGAAAAGCCATTGTCTGATTGTCAGGTTTCCCTGGCTTCATTTGGTGGCCTGTTGAAGAAAAGAGATGTGTCCAAAAACCTAACAATTCCTTCCCAACAATAACAAACACAACCTAAACATGATAGACTTCTTCTACACGTCTATGCTAGACTATTTTTGGGGGAGGAGGGTTGGGGAAAAAAAAATCCACCCACAGTTGTGGACACCCCTCCAGCTAGAGCACAAGAGGTCCCCACTGCAATTCTAGTAGGACACAAGAGTAAATCTCAGCTGATCCAAAAAGGTGGGGTGGAAAAAACACGATTTATTTCAAAAGAAGAAAATTAAATCAAAGTCAATACTTGTAAAGAGCAATATTAAGGTTAGAGAATAAGATAATTACTGAAAACATGTAAACAAGCTAGCGATACACAATTGGGAGAGATAAAAGTAGAACACTACAGTGACATTTTATAGTCAGTTTTTAAAAACCAGTTTCCTTTTTAGTGTCATACTCTTGCGAAAAAACAAGATGAGTGAAGTAATTCACTCTTAGGTACCTCTGCTGGCCTCAAATTATCACTTTGGCAAGAAACTGGAGCTTTGTACCATAACCTACTTTTAGCCTAAGCAGATCTACTGTAGACTGAATTAATTCATCATCACTATTCATTTATACTGAAGTGCCTATGCCTAGAAGTGGAACAGGCATTTTAAAAAAAAGAAAATTAGCCTGAAAAAAAAGAAAGATAACATAAATGTATTTGTCTACTGTTTTTAAAGGAGAGGAAAGTCAATTAAAGCTGCATCTGCTTGTTTGGCTATCACTTTTTGCAGCAGTTATGCTAAGGTCACAGTTATTTTGATAGCACCACAGGGAACATATTTTCACATGGGTGACATGTTCTTGAATAATTGCTCCCATGTATTAGGAACAAAAGCATTCAAAAGTGCCTACACAGGGTTACTTTCATCTTTCCCAAATTTGAGTATGTTAGACCCCGCTCCAGCATTGCTTTTCTTTCCATTGATAGTTCACTGATATGGCAGCATAGTACACATTTACGTACATAAAGAGAATACAGAGATAGCAGTGCTGCCACATATGATACCATTCAGACAATTTATCTTTAAATTATAATTCTGGATTCATTTTAAAGGCTGATCAGCTTCAAAACATTAAACTGAGTTTCATTTTTAAAGTCTGTAGGTCCTCACAAAATCTTTTCCAACTTTTCCGCTTTCATCAGTTATTGCAGTTTAGAAACTGTCTCTTATTCAACAGTTTTATTCATGGGCAAGCCATGATTTGGGGATCTCAGATGAAGCAGGCAGGCAGCCTGTGCACCACTCACCCCTGAAACACGTAGGAACTCTGCATGCACTGTATAGCAAAATTAGAAAGAAGTATCAGATAGAGTCATGAAGACTGACATTCAGCCGATGTAACTGGATGAATGGTCTGGCTGTAATAACACAGGCTGAAGAATTACATGCTGAAGAAACTGCCTAAAACCCTTACAATCCTATTAATACCTAGCCTTGCCACCTGGTCTTAGCATATGAAGCAGAATTTGCATCAAAAGAGATTAACATTGCCTCTGGGGCTAGTCAAATTTATTCCAGCAAACTAATGTGAAGCAAATAACCCTCCCTAATAGCATTTATAAGAATGAGACAAAAGAGATCAAAATTTAAATATCCAACAGGATTATGTTACTCATCTATTGTCTGGGGAAATAAAAAGTCACTATAGAAATCATAATAATAAAAAAGTATGAAAGTAAGCACAACCTAAAATGCCATAATCATCTCTTACTATAAACAGGGAAAAAGCAAATGTGGGTAGAAGGCATCCAACTCCCAGTGTTTTTCCAGAGCGTCCATGTAACAGAACGGTGTAGGTGCACAGAACAAAATTATTTAGAGCATTCTGCCAACAGGCAAATGATCTATTGATAGGGCAGTTGGTTGGAAAATATAAGCAAATTATAATGTTCTGCGATGTTGAAATTGCACAAACACACGTTGCTTGTCAGTGTGCACAGAGCAGATGATGTTACTGACAGAGCTTGGTACATTTTACAGGCATTGCATATTATTGTGATGTTCGTTCTTGCTCAGCCTTATTCAAACTATTACTATCAGGACTTCCCCATATCCAGTCATTTTTTTTTTTCCTGAAAGGTTATTTTACTTTCTCGGCATACAGGATGCCTTAAGAAATGCTGCCAGATACTTGGGGCTTTCTCATGGGCCTTGCTAACTGCAATTGCAAAAATTTACATACAGTACACCGAGATATATTTTGTGCAAATACTCTCAGAGCATAATGGTCTCCAGGGCTGTAAGTATCATGGTTATCAGTGTTTGGACAGCACACATTGCCATCCTGACTGGGATTTTCAGCTATTTTATGTGCTACATGAAAACACAAAGAGGTTATTCTTATTTTTAACTTAAGCAAACAATTTATACTACCTCCAAACTACTCTTTCCTGTCACCTGTGCTCTTTCAGTGACATTCCTAGCAGAATTTCCAGCATGTAAACATTCACTAATAAAGCCTTTTAATTATTGCCTTTATCATAAAAAGAAAATCAGAAAAAAATGGCCCTAAGGAATGCAAGTCAATCTGCCAAGAAAAGCCAAATCATGAGGCAAATGAGGAGACAGCTCTGAAGTTGGCAACACATTTGTCTGCAGAATCTGCCAAATAACCAGATGTTTCTGCTACACAAACTCACCCAGAGCTCAGCACAGGAATCCCACCACAGATAACTACAGTACAAAATTAATGACTAAAGTTTAATTTAGGGAAAAATGTTCATTTCAGACCATGCTGTTGTCAAGGAAATTTAGAATAATCACAGGAGAAAGAAATTTACCAAATAACTAATTGATAAATGTATCTCTAATTCATTGTAACTACTGCCATCCTGTACCAAGTAATTGAAACAGAAATCCATTTCTGCAATATTTTAATAAAGATTGCTGAGATGAGTCATAAAAATAACAAAACCAAATACTGTAGAGTTACAGGACATTTGAATGAACTCTAATCACAATGTTTGCATATTAAAAGTAGTTAAGAGGCTGATGACAGAGTATGACTTTATAGCCTTTACAAAACCACAGCATTTAGTTATATCAATGGGAATTATTTATTTGAAAAATTGCAAGACACCCTCTTACAGCCACCCCAATGGAGCAAAATTATAAGTTCTGCCCTTAATTTTCATTCTTCTTTTTCTCTGCACTGAAATAGCAGAGAATTAAAAAATTAAAACTTCTAGTGCTCATTGATGTGATCTTTCCACCACTTTCTGTAGCAGCACATGCTGATTATCATTTGTTGACAAAATATAACTAATAATGCTAAGACAGCCTAGAGCCTAGCTTGAGTTCCTATGTCTCTAATTACCAAACATCAATTATGAGGTTTTTCTTTCTTTAACGTTTGAACTTGTTACTGTTTTCCAGAGTCAAAACTTAAACGGTGGTAAGTACAACAGAAGTGAGTTAAAGTAAATATAAACATTCATTTGGATCCCCAATGACCACAAAAAAATTTAAAACCTAACCTTTGGCATAAACTCTGAAGGTCTAGGTGAATAAAATCTCTCCTAGCATTGAAAGGAAAAGAAGTATGGGTTTTCAAAGTTCATTGACCAGGACTTTGCTTTTTTAAGGAGTGCAGTACTTTTGCATATGAGATGTACATATTATGTTTAAAAGATGTTTAAAACTTATGGAAGTTTATTCCATTTATAAGGATTCTACCAGTTACAGAAATACTCCCCAATATTGAAGGTTGTGATTCAAATCAAAACAAAGAAAAGGATTACTGAAAGGTATTTCCACATACTCTGGAGACCTAAACCACCATATTACTAAGGCTAATACTATTTCAAAACATAAACTCTTTTGATTGAGGTATTTTGTTTTTAAAAGCACTTCTAGGCATTTTACTTCATTTCTAAGAAGGTTCATGAAAACTAGAAGAATAACTGGCTCTGTCTGTAAAACTAATTGAGATCTTTGTTTAAAAGTAAAAGCCTTTCCTCTTCCACCAGTAAGAACAAAAAGAAAACCACCTGGGCCCCTGAGATCTTGACCCTCACCCCCAGAGCCATGTAGTCACGCTTGATATGCTCCAGGTCTCCCCTGTCTATATCACATGAAAGAGCAGTAGGGTTAACAGTCTGAGGGCTGGACCAGGCTCAGCAGTCTCTCCATGTCTCAAGGTCCATGCTACTGACCAGCAACAAACCACCCTAGACAGCAGATTAGGACACCAGACTGTGGCCTCCATTCCCCACCACAGTGATCCCTTTGCTTCTTCCTCCTGGTGTGGCTGTGTGGCTCAGGATGAGCCAGCTTTGATTCTTCATTGAAAATAGCTCCCAGCCTCTGATCTGCTACCAGGGCACTGATCCTCTTCTGTGGGTACCAGAAGTCACAAGCTTCCAGCCTTTGTCATCATTTCCCACCCTGGAAGACACAGACCCTGCCTGCCTCTCCTTCAGTACAGCTTGGCACTCAGCCTCCTGTAGCCACGTGGTCTTGGAGAAGATCTGGCCAATTTCCTTTTGATCCTCTCTGATGCTGTGCAGTCTGCTGACCTCCTCCCACAGCTCCTTTACTTCATAATGGACCCTCCACCTGCAGCCAAGGACACCATCTCTCCAGCCCCTACCTCAGTGAGTGTCTCCAGGCACGCTCTGCATCCCCAGACCTGGAGAGCTGCATATTCTCTTGGGAGCATTGTCTGATTTGAGGCTTCTGAGGTTCCAGAAACAGTTGCTCCAGTTGGTGCTTAGGATGACTGTGTCCAGTGCTCAGCACATAGACACTGTTCTCAGCAAAAGTTCTGCCCATCTTTCTTTCTGCTTGGTTTTCACTGTAGTTTGCTGATGGCTCATTATCATGAAAAGGTGTGCTTACCATTCTCTGCGAGCTTGCTGCAAATGCAGCCCTATTACCATCATTCACCTGTACCCTGATAACTGAATCAATAAATTAATGATTTGCATTGAAAACACCAAGTATATCCTGTATATTCATTAGTAGAATGCCGGTGAGCACCTTCAAGACAAGTCATAATTCTTTGCTTGTTCTTTTAAATGGTGTCCCTAGTTCATTTCACAGTCTCCCTTCATTTCACAGCATATACTACTGCAGTTTGTCTTCCCAACTTATGTGAAAAGTTTATTTGCATACCTATTTTCACATAAGCCCTAACTTAAGGCTGGTGGTGCAAAGTATATACCTGGTAAACATAAAAATATACAGAGCATCCAAAAACATGTTTGTTTGTGAAAACCTGGTTTCCTTTTTAACTTGTGATTTCCCCAAGTTTGCAGCTACTGATATCATCAACTTCTTCGACTAAGATTCTAAATTGTGCATTTAGAGACAGCATGAAGACGCACATTCTTTCCTTCAGTAACTTAAAAGCTTTTTCATGTTCTATCATCCATATAAAGATGCTTTCAGGTAACAGTACTCCAACAATGCCTGTTGTGAGAAATTTTGGAGAAATCCAAAAAGTCTGCAGAACTGTGAATGGTGCAATCACCTCCAGAGGACCCAGGGGTCCTTCCTCCCTGACATTCTCCAGGACACACCCTTTCTTCTACCTACATCAGGCAGAGGACTATTGCCAAACTCAAGCTTAAAAAAAAAAAAAGATTAACATCTCAAACTCTTGACAAGCCTTTAAGTAAATTTCACTCCTCATCCAACTGTACTGAAAATACTATTTCTCACAACAAGAAAAAAGCCCAGTTAAATAGGAGCTGTATTTCTCCAGTTATCGACATGTGCTTGAGTATAATCATCACTCCTTCAATCCCATGGATCAGATTTTGTTCAGGTCTGAAGTCCAACAGTCAGTAACCATCTGGCTAAATCATTATCTGGGCAACGATTCACATGTATTGTTTAAACAGTTACTCTTTTGCATCACCAGCTTTTAGCTTTCCTTCTGTGTCTTCTCTCCGCATCAGCATGAAAGGTGTTCTGTTTGAACTCCCTCAAAAGGCAGCCTCAAGCTATTTCCCAGCTGGAACAATATAGGGACAATCCCACAAAAAGCCTCCCACAGCCACAACCTTGTTGCCTCTTGCCTTTTCATGCCTCGCAGAAGTTCAGAAGGGTAAGTTTCCTCTCAGTGCTTGGAAGCAAAAGCGTTTGCCCTGTACTGCTCAGCACTATACCTCACAATCCTCACTTGAAAAATGCTGACAAAAGGCCTGAGCATTGCCATGGAAACACTTTACCCAATATTGTGCTTTCTTGTTAATCTACTTGCCAAGGGAGACATGGGTCTGCTGAGCACTAACAAACTCTCATCTCCTAAATAACCAGAACATATTTTCTGCAAGCAAAATGCTTTGGCCACTGTTTTAAAGCCAATGCCACAAGCTTTTTTCCCTAGGAACCACAAGTGCTGCTTGGACCCAGCAAGTAGTTCCAATTTGCAAAAGTAGGATTTACTTTTCTTCGCACCTCCTCAATCAGAAACCCCAAATTCACACGGAGGCAAGGCTGTAACACCAGCTATTGGTCAAATTTGTGACCTTTACAATACGCCTGCTTTTCTTATTGCAGAGGACAAACCTCTAGGATTATTTAAAGATCAAGCTGAAACATGAGAAAAAGAGAGATGATGATGACACAATGAACCTTCCTGGCAGTCTGTAAACTCTCTCCCTGTGGCTGGCCCCTCAGCCGTCCTTCCCTTGGTCAGGAAGGGAAGCAATGGCTTTCTACCACAACAGCAAATACCTCCCCAGGCAGTGTTTTCTACTGCCCCTCTTTCCACTGCTCCCATGAACTGCACTTATGACTTAATGATTTCTGTCTATAGTACATCACTTGTACTCACCCTCCTGGCCTGTGCTTTGAAACAAGCTTCCTGCAAACAGATACCACTGTATTTTACTCTGTAATCTTACATATTCTTTCACATTTAAGTGCATTGAATAGCATTTGCCCTCTATTAACCCATCTATTTAATTTCTCTAAATCCTTCTATAATCCTTCTATAATAAGTCAGATCGCTTGGTTTTTCACTGTTTGCTACTGAATGTAATTTAACAGTATATCAAAAATTTAGAAGTTTATTCATTAGTCTTGTCAAACTAATCAAAGTGCAAAATGAAACCATGAAGAAATAAATAATAATTTTGTTGATAAATATTGAATTCTATTACCTCAGTATTATTTTTCTCATTTCATACATTCAAGTCTAATTTTTGCTCATTTTTATTGTCTTACATTCACTTCTAATTTTCATATTCAGTAGTTCATTGTATTTGTAATTGATTTCCAATGTGAAACCTTTCTAGATACACACATACTGTGTACTGTGAATGGGCAGTGCCAATTTCAATCAGTATTTTCCGCTCTACTCACACAGCCAGTAACTTTCTCAAACAATCCATAGACAGCACATCAGTAAGATGCAATCATCTCTTCTTGTTACAACAATAATTATTGTTAAATACTATTTTTTCATGGATTCTTTATGAGTTAATCAAAGTAACATCTATGCATTGGCCACTTTCCATGAGAGCCTTGAGAGATACGGTCTTTATTCTATGTATGTCTCTGAAAAGAGAAGTCTGTGTGGTAAAAGCTGGACATTCCCTCCTCCCTACCTGAAGTCAATATTACACATTTAGTGATTAAAAGAAAACTCTGGTACTTTTTCCACTTTTTTTAATATTCGTGAACTTTTCTGGCCCCTTGGACCTATTCCACCTAATCATCAAACACCAGATCCATTAGCAGAAGATGGATCATGTAAGCATCACCGGTGTCAGTTAGACATATCACTGTTCTACTGTTACATGCCCTGATTATCATCCTAATATAGACTCACAAAACTTAGGCATCCCATGACAGCAAATAAAACATGAAGAACCCTGGCTGTGTCCAGGCTGATGCTGTAAAGCTGCTTTCGCCTTGTAAAAGGACTCATAGATTTGTAGTGGAGACCATTAAGCCTGCAGAGCCCAGATGTAGTTGCCCATGCACTGAGCCCAAGGACTTATCCTTAACTGAAGAAGTTCACCTGAGCCAGGATAATTTACTATGCTAGCATGTGTGAGGCACACCCATGATGATGGCTTGAACTCATGGTTCTGGATTGGCAAAATTCTGCCACTATGCCCCAAATATACTTTTGCTAAAGACACTGAAAAAAAAAAAAAAACCACATGATTTCTGCAGGTGGCTTATTTCACTTGCTACACCTTGTGATATGGTTCTTTGAGCCTGACTGCAGATAGAAGGATGCCTCATTTAACATAGAGGTAAGGAAGCAGGAACTCTTACATCAGGTATTTCAGCCACAAGGCTGAAAAGGAAAGGAAAGCAACCGCAAATAATAAATCTAGCTAAACATAGACAGGGAAGCACAGGCAAGACCTGGAATTGTAAACTCTTGTCCCTGGTAGCTCTGTACTCATTTCCAGAGGCTGTCTTAAATGCCAGCTCAGTCCTGGGATCTATGACTGGAGCCAATTAAAACCAGAAAAAAGTGGTGCCCCTCTGATGAAGAAAACCTTCTCAGTTCCTCAAAGGGCAGGCAATTTTTGAGCTGTGTGACTCTGTCTCCATGCACTTATTTTCCAGTATTCAGCTGTCATCATCTCTTCTGTATATGGGAAAGGTTTTTTTAGAAAGTTGTGAATATACTTTAACATAAACAAGTCATATCTTGATCATTTAAACAAATGTGAGTTCCTCCAGGGAATCAGTCTCTATCCTCCACTATGTGCCTCATTCTTGGTCCTTCTACTCAGTCTCTCCTTTACTGTATATTCTGTTTGAATTATGAATCACTCTAGTTCTATTTATTGCTTCCCTGCTTATGCATTAACATTAATGTTAACAAATATCTTTATTGACCATCTGCCAGTCTCTGTCTTGTAAACTGTAATCTATGTCCAATGCCTTTTTAAATCCACAGGTCACTATGAGAAAGTAAGTTGAATAGAGAATGTTATTAGATGTTCACTCAGTGATAGCAACCCGTAAGAATTTTTTTAAAAATCCATCCAAAAAATTAAATACATCAATGAAATGTAAATCCACCAAAAAATTAAGTGCCTGGTTCTGAGTCTGCTTAATGTAGATGTTAATGATGGTACGATTTTCTTTTAGATTGGAAGACTTTCAATAACAAAATGATACCACACAAAAATACAGTGTCCCAGCTAAGTAACCACTTTTAACAACCAAATTTATAATCTCTTCAAAGAATGAATTCAAGTTAATTTGAAGAAAAGTAATTTTAAAGGAGTCATTTCCATAAAACCGGGTTGACTGTTACAAATGATATTCTTTAATCCTTTATCAACTCAATCCCATATCAGTCCTTCTATTATTTCACCCCAAACTTAGAATACCTTATAAGTCACCTGGATCATTCGATTTGGAGTTAATAGTACAGCACCCTTTATTTCTTCTAAAATAACGTATAAGGTGAGCATTACCTCATAATTCTGGTGTGCAAGTTTTTCATGTTTAAATTTTAAATGTTTTCATTTTAAATGTTTTTTCCTAGTAAAGAATGTTTAATTTTGTCCTTGATAATGACGGGTTGAGATAGTATTTTGTAATCCTCACATGATGTCAGTATGTCATTCTTTCCAAATACAGAAAATTAATACCCATTGAACAAATTTGCCTTTTCTGGCAAAGTACTCAGCAGTGCTAAGATCCACCACCGTGTTCTTAATAAGAGAATTTTTTAACTACCACAGTCCAAGAACTGGGCGCAATACTTGAAGGATGTGTAATTTTCAAACAGTTTCCCAAGGTGGTGGTCACAGTGGTAGTGTTCTGTTTACATATGAGACTGTATTAGTGGGGCAGATACACTATACATAATGGATATAAAACGGTATAGGAATAGGTGTTATTTGTGTTCCCTTTGGACACTTCTTGGTAACAAAGAGATGATCTTTTTCTAAATAAAAAAACCCTTACAAATTAAACTGCCTAAATTTGTAGTCTTGTATATACCTGCTTTATTTTTTACTTCAGGTATTCTGATTTAGTGTTAATAGATGATTTAGCACATCAAAGCTGTTTAAGCTTGCTGGCAACAAGTCTTTCAGTATTTATGTTTCATCTTTGCCTCTCCTGACCAAATTCTGTAAAAAGTAATATCTTCTAATTAAGGGGAAAGAAGTGGATGAGGGAAAAAGGAAATAGAAAGCAGTGACGAGTCTTAAAATTTCTTTCATTCCCAAGGTACTATTTGTCCCTTGAACTCATTTTTCTCATACTTGCCAGCCATTTTGTATTTGATTTTTTAATATTAATAACATTGTACACTACATCTGTTTTAATTAGACTGTTGACCAATTTTCCTTTTCCCATTCATTTCTATTGGTATCTGACTGAAAAGTAATTAGTAGAGAATATTAGTTTAGAACAACTTTTCTAAACAGGACTACATTTCACTTCAGATTATAGAAACATCCAAGAAGATAAATGGAAGGAAGCTTTAACTAATATAAGCAACCTGGACTTAATCAGCATTAAAAGCCATTAATCTTGAATGAATAAGCTAAAAATAATTAGAAATGTAACTTTACAAAAAACACAGCTTACAAAGTTGAGTCTAAGTTGGATACATTTTTAGTGGTCTTTATTCGAGTAAAAAAAAAAGAGGCATAATATACAATTCCTTGCATTATCCTAGTCATCACAATGCAAAGTACGTTCACAGTAAAAAGGGCAGTTTTCAAACAAGTAAGGCAACAGGTCCCAAGTAAGATGAGAAATATCTTCTAAGAAAACAGGGTGAGTGACAACTGGCAAGAGTCAGAATTTTAATTTAAACATGCTTCATGAGAACAGACTGACAGCAGTGAGGACAATAAAGTGCTCCTCAGGTGTCAATGCTTATTAAAATAAAGCAGCATCCGAGGAAAATATCTAACTTAAAGGAAAGTAAAACCCAACTTTCTCCTAACAGTTTTAAATGCTGTTGTAGTCCTTCAAAAATTTGTTAACGTTTATGCATACTTTTCAGTCTGACACATTTTCCAAAAGTGCTATAAACAACTCACACCTGCATATAATTTCATTACGCTTCATTCAAGAGCCTGTGGTGATAATTTTGTAAAGCATATTGTTGGCTTTCTCAAAGTACTGTTTCTTCTCAAGTTAGTATCAGTAAGAATTTTTTGTTTCTTTGTTTTTGTTATTAAAAGTAACGTGGATTTTTGAGTATTAGAGCACTCCAGAATTTATACTTTCCTCATCAAAGTTGGGGGAAATGTACTACTGCATTACTCAACCAATTCATATGTACAGTCAGCATTGTTTTAAAAAATCTTTTTCTGAAAGAACATTGGGGTAAGGATAAGAGATGGTCCTAAAAGTAATAATTTGGCTTGGCAAGGGTTTTGCTATACTTTTTTCCTTTAACTTTTCAGTACTATATTTTTAAATCAAAACCCTGTACACTGGGAGCAGCCTATCAGTTCCAGTAGTAAATTACAGCATATATCCAATAATGCTAAAGCACATTTAGCACTATACCCCAGAAATATTAGAGAAAGAATAAAAAGGTAAAGGCAAGTAGAAAAAAAGGAAAGCCATTAAGCCATTAACTTCCCAGTGGAAATATATGGCTCAGAACTGAAAAATGAACCAAAAACCGTACATTGAGATCTTGTTCCTCTTTGAACCTGATCACTTCTGCACATACAGGAAGTATAGCAGAAGTCCTTGCTTCTTAGCAGGACAAAATGCATGGGGTATCTCAAGACTTGCCGGCTTTTAAAATGTTTACCAGGATAGTGTATTAGGCCAAAAATCTGGATGTGGTGTGCTCTTGTCTGCTTGTGCACAGCCCAGACACTGTCTCTCCTGCTCTTGGTACAGATATGGAAACACATCTGTATTTCTTCTGGCAGCAAAGATTCCTTGGTTCATCTGGCTTAGGCCCAGAAACGAGCACTGTCCTCCTAAATCCTCCAGTAGGTGCTACACACTTTCTGACATCTAGCAAACCTGTGAGTCTCCTCATTTATCACCTGTGGTTTGGGGATGGGGAGTAAAACTGTGTGGTCACACAAACAAGTCAGATGTACACCCAGGAAACCACAGGCATACATGAGCAATATGCTACTCTAGAGAGCAGGTACAGCTGCTCCATGACCCAAGGTGGGCTGCATTCATGTGCTCACCACCTTTGCTTCAGAGTGTGTGATGCAGCCAAATAATCAGCAGTCCTTTTGGGTCACCTCCATTAACTTCCTTGCATGGTCTTAACATCTGGCCCACTTGGGACAGCCAGCTAGGTTGCCCTTCCTCACATTTAAAGCACAAGGACAAGCTGTAAAATGATCCAAACTTTAGAAACACAGAATTTTAAAAGTTTTAATTAAGTTAAAAATCAAACTGGAACTCATAGTAAAGAGATAATGTCAGAAGAGGTGAGAGTATCTCACTGAAGGGGGACTGCCTTGACTTAGTTTCTTAGTACTGGAGAGAGGCAAGTTTGTGCCTCCTGCTGTTGCTGCCTCCACCTCTTGGCATTCAGTTTATGCAGGAAATCAGTTTTTAGCTGCTGCCAAACTGGAACCTCACAGAGCAATAAGTTCACAGTGCTTTCCAGAACTTAGTAATAAAGCAAATCTTGAGCACCTCTTCATATTTACTGAGCAATGAAATATCACGCCAGAATTAAAGGGTGTTTCTGAAAATAGTTTGAATGTGAATCAGAGGGTATTTCAGCAGATAAAATGGAGTAATTACAGGGTAGGAAGAACAAATAGACTGTAATAGATAAGTGAGACAGGCAATCATAGACAAACTGTTTACTTCCCTGCTGATGGATGAATAGAGCAAAGGGTCACCTAGGTGGGGTTTTTTTATTTAACTTTTTGCTGGTAGATTTATTCTTGATGTCAGGCTTAACAGACAAGACCAGACTGACTATTTGGTAGCAATGTACTAGATATTTTTAATACCACACAGCTCTGAGGAAGTCTTTAACCACCATCTAAAATAGTTTTTTTATAGGAGGATGGTAAACATTATGTCCAGCTAGTCAAACTGACCCAGGGCAATGAGACCTTCCAATTCTTAATCCAGTGTTTAAGCAGCATCAAAGCAGCTGTCTTTGCAAGGCTGTAATCAAGTGCTAGAAAAAAACTTTTGCTGGAGCTCCCAGAAATTGTGAGTCTTGGAGTCATTAAGCCTTCAGTGACCAGTGACAACACAGCTTGATGTAGCATGATGAACCATGTCACTGCTTTTGATTATTCATGGACTCTCACTAGGCACAAAGTCTGAGACACAGATATTAGTTTTATGACTGCATCCTACGTTAACAGAGAGATGCTTAGACCCAAGCAATAAAAACAAAATTTTTTTTTTATTTATTTAAATGGTGACATTTCCATGTTCATTCCTTCAGGGTATCTTCGACTGATGAACTTTCAAGGTCTTGAAACTTCAAAAATGCTTAACTGCAGAACTAAGCAAGTCTATCCCTCTGCTTTCTGACATGTATCATGTACCACCTTCCACTTGTCTTCCAAAGGAAATGCCCAACAGTTCATCACATACTTCGTGGAGAAACCCAGGAATAATCAACACAACCAGTTAGAGTATACTCAATAGAAAAAGCCAAGTCTATTACCGGCTTGAGAGGTCAGAGAAACGTGAGAAACAGAAAGTAACCTGGGGCAGATGGACTGATTGAGTGCTCATGAGGTAGGCAGAACTAGCCTAATTAACAGCCCTTCCTTAAATGACAATCCAGAACAATTTTTCTTTTCTGCCTTTGTGTTTATCTCAAGGCTTGCTTTTTTTCTGATTTAAATTACGGAGCTTTAAAAAACAACTCTCATGATAAAAGTATTATACTTTTAATAAAGAAGATGGCAAAATAAATTGGTTTAGTTTCCTAACCCATCTCTCCTCATGTCAAAAATTATTTTTAACTGTTTCTAATTTTTGTCAAATGAGTCAGATGAATTAAGCGCTATTTCAACAGAAGTTTATCTGTACTTCTTTTCATTTTTTTTATCGCATCACATAGACAGGTTTTGACTTCATGACGACCCTGAGCAACATCGAAGCCAGCCCTCCTTCAGCACAAAGCTGGACCAGCCGACCTCCACAGGTCCCTTCCAATCCAAATCATTCTCTGATGATATTCTAATAGGCTGGCTATGAACCAGCCCGTTCTTTCTGTTTTCACGATTTGGCTAATGCTGCTGAAAAAGTAAGAGCTCTGAGACTGGACAAGCCTTACTTTGTGATGGCAAAATATATTATCGTAAGTTTGTAATAAGAGGTATATAGAAAAGGGGATATGCTTCAGAGGGGTTTTTAACTCATGTGTTCAGTTTTTCCCTGTCAAAATTTCTGCTTGACCATGAGAACTAGCACTTTTCACAAAAACAAAAAAAAAATAACTGATTCCTTCTGACATGTGATGGATTCCTGGTGGGGAGTACAGCTGGATGTGTCAGCTGAATTTCAGAAAGGAGCACTGAAATTCCTCTTTTGATCATGAAGGTAAGTCTGCCTGTAGTGTTGAGTGTGCAACATAATCAAAATTGTGACACAAAGATGGCTGCTGTCAATACCACTGGTAAGAGGAGACTGAAAATGCTGTCTGAGCACAGCTGATATTAATATTCCTGAAGTTTAATTTTTCTAACCCTGTCATTTCTGCTGCTTGAAAAACAAATGCCTATGTACCCTCTGCTACTTTCACTTAAATTCCTTTTGCATATTTTAATTTCACTGCTACCACTACAAACACTGCAGACAAAGTAACTGAAGTTTTGCAGGCAGAGAAAGTAATGAAGCAAAATGACTGTTGCGTCTAATAGTTAACAGCTGTATCTATGCCTATCTGTTGCTTCCTCATTTCATTGTCTAGGATGAAATCCTTTCTTTCATCCTCTGATGAAATCCTCCTGCTCATCCTCTGGGATGAACAGTTGCCTCTAGGCATCCTCTATAGTATCTGTTCGGACACCAGTGTTTCTGTCAATTCCCTGTTCATATACCAACTGCGCAATTCTTTATGGGAGTCTGAGGACCACATCTCATTACTCAGGAACCAAAAAATATCTCTTGAAAGTTCACGACAATACTAGCTTAAAACATTTACAGAGAGAAGCCCACAAATCTGTTCAGCAGACTGTACATCCACATCACTTTTCATTCCCCAGGATTTCTAAATCAGAGCGTTCTTAGGCTCTCTGCAAAACAGAAAAAGTGATCAAATTTCCCAGCCATATTAAAACACGGGTGGAAATATATTTAAGAGAAAACACAGAAATTGAGAGTTGGACTAATGTAAATGTATGTAATTACTATCTTCAGAGAGCCTTCTGTAGAACATCCTATCATTAGGTGTTTGGAAAGTAGCAGAAAAGATTAACTGAAATCTAAATAAATCACTAGGACATCTTGCAAAGAAAAAAAAAAAAAAAAAAGGTGTTTCAAGATGCATTGATATATCAAGTAACTCCTGACAGACCTAATCTTGTTATATTACCTCTGGAACTGTTTGAATGCCAGGTATACCAAAGTGCACCCCTGGCCAATGTACATGCTATACCAACAGAAGAATTGCATACAAGAACAGCAGAACAGATGGTACTTAAAAGCATTATGGATGCTTATATTCCATTTACAATACAAGGATTCTTTGTGTTTAAGGTTTACACCTCAAAACAACAAAAAATTCAATATGACTTTGCATTGATTTGTCTCTTAGTGTTTAGATGGTGATACTCTGCTCACCATGTCACTGCACTGCATTTGGAGAGCATCTGTTTTAGTTTTCAAACTTATAAGTTTTGAAAGCTGTCATGCTTAATTTACATTTTCCAGCATATTGGGTGGGGAAGGAAATAATATTTTTATTTAAATTGTATTTCTAGGTACATTTCTTATGACAAAGAATGTAAAAGTGCTTTTATCATTAAAATGCTACCTTGGAAGAAGACAGTAGTGGGGGGAAAGAAATTAAGACATTGAACTATGTTTATTTCCCTGCTCATTTCATTTTAATGCCAAAACATATCTTGTAATGTCAATACAATATGTTTCAGCATAGCATTCAAACAAATCATCTTTTTTGGCGCTCTCCCACATTTTTTCCAGAAATATATCTTGTCTATCCAAGTGTCTAAAACAGGATTTTCCTGCCTAGCTGTTTGCCTGGGAAGGTGTTGGTATTTCCCTATGAGTTTTTGGCATCTGCCAGCTTAGTCTTCCCTTTCTATACCACATGCACTATGTCTTCAGGCATTCGTCTCCTTCAGTTGCAGACTGAATGAAACCACTGGGTTAGGAATTTTATGAATGTTACCATCACAAAATTAATTCAGTGTTTAAAAACTATGGCTGCTATAACAGACCTACATTTTCCTGTTCCGAGGAACACTTTGTACTGCTTGTAGTCTCATACATTCCAGCTGCCGTATGTATACAAAGTCTTTACATTTGTTTCCAACCTTCCATCCTTTTCTTCTTCTCACTTTCACCACATTAAATTTCCTATGTGCGTTTTGATTCTTTTTCAGCCAAGCAATAAGCCACGGCAGAGTGGAACTCTTGGCTTCTGATGCTTGCCAGAAGGTGTTAGGAGGTATGTGGCCAACGTAATGCTCAGTCTGATCCATTTTTGAAAAAGGATTTAAAAATTCAAACTGACAGTTCAGAATACAAACAAAAGCTTAACGTTTTGACATTGCTATGACCAAAAAAAAAAAAAAAGCGTGCTTAAGGAACGCAAGTATTTATTATAAAAGTGTTGAGCAGATGACCAAATGAAATGTTAGCTTTTAGGTAGCAAAGAGTCTCTGTATATAGTGACATTAAAGTAGGGACAGAATTAGCAAAACTGTCCATCAGCAATACTATATGACTCACTGAAAGACATTTAAAACCACTTATGTGACTCACTTTGGGAGGAAAGACAGAGCAAAAGGGGAGGAATAGTATATGGTGGGAATGTCCATTATGCCAAGACATTATGGGACACTTCAACACCAGCTTCCATCACTAGACTTGCAAGGTGACAATTCTGTCGCACAGTACAGAGGGAGTAACGTCACCCTCTAAAAGAATTGCCTTTCCTTCTGAGGCTAACCTAGCAAAAAATTTTAAGCACCACAGTTACCTGGTTTTATAGAATACACAGTCCAGAAATGCAGATATTTTCCTTACAGCAGCTTCTGAAATCATTGCTTCCCAGCAACAATGAATGACACAGTATCAGCAAGACCAAAACAGCTCCATGAAGGGCTCTCCTAAAAGGATGTGGGAGACACTGGGCTAAAGGAAAAGATAGGCAGCAATGTGTTCATATTTCTTGGATGCAGGAGAAAAGGAGAAGACTGGGGAAGTCCTCTGTGGGGGTGGAACTCCCCATATCCTTCCTACAAATGTGCACAAGAAGTGGGATGAAGACCATGTGCTTAGGCTATGTGGGAAGACCAACAAAGAGGGAAGAAGAAACATTCATACAGACTTGTGCTGTATGCTACATTCATAGCATTACCCTGTATATAGCTGGTTGTTTTTAAGGTGAAGAAGGGAATAGTGGGGGCAATTCCCCGATTCCCAATGATACAAAAGAAATCAGTTTGATAGAAGTGTTGCAGCCCCACAATGGCAACATCTTTTGACTTGCTATCAATCTAGGCAATGTTTTCAGCTATCAACGCAGGGTTCAGTTCATTGCCATCCAAGAATAATTAACTTTCTGGAGGGTATAATATTGCATTGAGACAATATAGGGAATGTATATTCCCATGGCAGCACTTAAAAAACTGGCCTATTTCTATAAGTTTATTAGCATGTAATACTACTTGCTACCATTTTTTCATTATCTGTCAAAACATTTTTACATATTTACTTCCAGTGAAAAATGCAGAACAGATGTGGTTCCTGCTTACATAGGAATTATCTTATTTGCTGTTTAATGGAGCCAACAAGGATAAGGAGCTTCTAGAATATAGGCATGGTCTATATAGTCATTTGCCATGGTCTATATTACCCTTCAACAAACTGCAGGGCAACAATTCCCTTTCCCTTGCTGTTTTGTACCTTTTGCCAGTTATGCACAAGGTCAGTGGTTGACTAAGAATCACTTCTTTAAAGAAAGCAAATAAAAAAATTTGAAAAGTTTCTATTTAATAAACCCACTGCTAACTTTCCATCAAATTGCAAGGGTTGGGTAAAAAATGTTTTCCATGACTCTGAGCTTGTTACAGAAGTCACAGAATCATGAAGGTTGAAAAAGACCTTGTAGATCATCCAGTCCAACGATCAACACAACATTAACAGTTCCCAACTACACCATATCCCTCAGCGCTAAGTCAACCCAACTCTTAAACACCTCCAGGGATGGGGACTCCACCACTGCCCTGGGCAGCCCATTCCAATGCCTAACAACCCGTTCTGTAAAGAAATGCTTCCTAATATCTAGTCTAAACCTTCCCTGGCGCAACTTGAGGCCATTCCCTCTTGTTCTATCGCTTATTACTTGGTTAAAGAGACTCATCCCCAGCTCTCTGCAACCTCCTTTCAGGTAGTTGTAGAGGGCGATGAGGTCTCCCCTCAGCCTCCTCTTCTCCAGACTAAACAACCCCAGTTCCCTCAGCCGCTCCTCGTACGACATGTGCTCCAGACCCTTCATCAGCTTCGTTGCCCTTCTCTGGACACGCTCGAGTAATTCAATGTCCTTTTTGTAGTGAGGGGCCCAAAACTGAACACAGTAATCGAGGTGCAGCCTCACCAGTGCCGAGTACAGGGGTAAGATCACTTCCCTGTCCCTGCTGGCCACACTATTTCTGATACAAGTCAGGATACCATTGGCCTTCTTGGCCACCTGGGCACACTGCTGGCTCATGTTCAGCCAGCTGTCAATCAACACCCCCAGGTCCCTCTCTGACTGGCAGCTCTCCAGCCACTCCTCCCCCAGCCTGTAGCGCTGCTGGGGGTTGTTGTGGCCCAAGTGCAGCACCCGGCATTTGGCCTTATTGAAGCTCATGCAGTTGGCCTTAGCCCATCGCTCCAGCCTGTCCAGATCTCTCTGCAGAGCCTCCCTACCCTCGAGCCGATCAACACTCCCACCCAACTTGCTGTCATCTGCAAACTTACTGAGGGTGCACTCGATCCCCTTGTCTAGATCATCAATAAAGATGTTAAACAGGAGTGGCCCCAAAACCGAGCCCCGGGGGACACCAGTCATGACCGGCCACCAACCGGATTTAACTCCATTCACCACAACTCTTTGGGCCCGGCCATCCAGCCAGTTTTTTACCCAGCAAAGCGTGCGATCATCCAAGCCTCAAGCAGCCAGTTCTGCCAGGAGAATGCTGTGGGAAACAGTGTCAAAGGCCTTACTGAAGTCAAGGTAGACAACATCTACAGCCTTTCCTTCATCCAAGAAGCAGGTTGCCCTGTCGTAGAAGGAGATCAGGTTTGTCAAGCAGGACCTGCCTTTCATAAACCCGTGCTGACTGGGCCTGGTTTTCCCGCATGTGTTGTGTGATGGTACTCAGGATGAGCTGCTCCATCAGCTTCCCAGGCACCAAAGTCAAGCTGACAGGCCTGTAATTTCCCGGATCATCCTTCCAACCCTTCTTATAGATGGGCGTCACATTGGCCGATTTCAAATCTGTCGGGACCTCGCTGGTCAGCCAGGACTGCTGGTAAATGATGGAAAGAGGCTTGGCGAGCACCCCAGCCAGCTCCTTCAGCACCCTCAGGTGTATCCCATTCAGTTCCATAGACTTGTGTATGTCTATGTGATGCAGTAGATCACTGACTATCTCCTCCTGGATTGCGGGGGGGTCATTCTCCCAGTCTCTGTCTTCTGGCTGAGGAGGCTGGATTCCCTCAGTACAACTAGTCTTGTTATTAAAGACTGAGGCAAAGAAGGCATTAAGCACCTCAGCCTTTTCCTCATCACTTGTTACCATGTTTCTTCCTGTGTCTAGCAGGGGATGGAGGGTCTCCCTGGCCTTTCTTTTGTTGTTGAGATACTTATAGAAACATTTCTTGTTATCCTTGGTTGCTGAAGCCAGATTAATTTCTAGCTGGACTTTAGACCTCCTGGTTTCCACCCTGCATAGCCTTACAGCATCTTTGTAATCACTGTGAGTGGCTAGCCCCTTCTTCCAAAGGCTGTAAACTCTCCTTTTCTCCCTGAGTTGCAGCCAAAGCTCCCTGTTCAGCCAGGGGGGTCTTCTCTGGCACCAGCTTCTCTTACAGCACCTGGGGACAGCCTGCTCCTGTGCCACTAAGACTTTCTTCTTAAAGAGTGTCCAGCCTTCCTGGACCCCTATACCCTTCAGGACCATCTCCCAAGGGATTCTGTCAAGCAGTACGAAAGTCAATCCACCACTTATCTCTAGAAAGAATTAATTTATGCCTCTCTGTTGAAAAGATGCTTAAACTTTAAACAAGCAAGCTTGTTCCCAGGGTCATTCCTGCTTAGAGACTTGGTAGTGGTCATTTAGAAATGTGGTCATTTAGAAAGTTGAAACAGACATTCATATTTTATAAAGTATTATAAATACTGCAAAAGATGAAAGTTCTTAGTCTTAACAGATTAAAATCAATGGTTATGCATCCCTTTCAATAAATTATTATATTTAGAAACTTAATAGCATGACAAAAACTATATTACCACAGATCCTCCTCACTAAGGCAGAACACCAGCCAAGAATTGGTTTCACATCACCATCAAAGAAAATCAGCCTCAAAGAGACCTCTGGAAGAGATCATCCGGTACACTTCTGTGCCTGGAGGCACAAACAAGTGCCTGACAGATATTTGTCCAACCTGTTCTTGAACCCCCCAGTGACAGAGATTGTATAGTATATCTAAGACAAGCTTTTTTATGTTCAAAAACACTCCCTCTCTTGGGAGTAAGAAAAGCAACGAACAGATAATTCAAAGTACTAAAACAAACTGTAAAATTTCAGTGTGCTGTACCACCTACTCTGGGAAGGAAAAAGGGCTGAAGCCGGAAGAAATGACAATACAGCAGTGGACACCTGATTTATTCCTATTTTAAAGATTCCATGGTTTAGATTCGTACCCTACCAGGAGCCTCTACAACTGAACAACGCCTGCATGAATAAAGTATGAGCTGAGAAACAGTATTTAATTTCATACAACTGTGGGTAACTTCTACAAGGTCAGTGAATACCTAAGGCAGTTCAGCTGCTCTTGAGGCAAGCCTCCTCTAAGAAAATATATTCCCGGGACACAAGCGTGAGAGCAGAGGTCACTGGTTTGAGAAAGAGCCACCAGGAAGTGTAAAGAGAGCCAAGGTGGGTCTAACTTCCACTCAGGTCCTCATGGAAACTATTCTTTGATGAGCCAGAGGAATGGATTAGGAAACCTGTGAAGAGCAGTGCCAAGGACTTGGGCCAGATAAAGACTACTCAGAAAGCAGAAAAGACTCTGAGAACAGCAACTGGAATTAGGAAAAACAATTTGGCAATTGGAGATAATGAAAACGTTCAGAGTGGCGCTGGCAGCCACTGTTCATACAGAAAAAGATGGAGGGGAAGCCAAGACAACACCAGAAACCCTGAAAGACAGAGCACTAAAAGCCCATACGAAGGGGCAGAGGAACTATGTGCTTGTTTTGAAAGAGCTTAATAAATTATGTCCCAGGCAGAGTAAGACTATTTTAAAATCCACTCTAAGTTCCTCTGATAGGCACCCATGAAATAAAATCAAGTCCACAGTCACTGTATTGTTTAGATATAGCCTCCAAGATATTATCCTGCAAGAACTTCATTCAAAAAAATCTCATGTGATATGCCTCTTTGAAACCACTTACAGAGAAATCATGCTGTATTTCTGGATAATATCTGTAAAAATCACAGAATCACAGAATCACAGAATTGTCTAGGTTGGAAAAGACCTTGAAGATCATCTAGTCCAACCATCAACACAACATTAACAGTTCCCAACTACACCATATCCCTCAGCGCGAAGTCGACCCAACTCTTAAACACCTCCAGGGATGGGGACCCCACCACCTTCCTGGGCAGCCCATTCCAATGCCTAACAACCCGTTCTGTAAAGAAATGCTTCCTAATATCTAGTCTAGTAAACCTTCCCTGGCGCAACTTGAGGCCATTACCTCTTGTCCTATCACTTGTTACTTGGTTAAAGAGACTCATACCCAGCTCTCTGCAACCTCCTTTCAGGTAGTTGTAGAGGGCGATGAGGTCTCCCCTCAGCCTCCTCTTCTCCAGACTAAACAACCCCAGTTCCCTCAGCCGCTCCTCGTACGACATGTGCTCCAGACCCTTCACCAGCTTCGTTGCCCTTCTTTGGACACGCTCGAGTAATTCAATGCCCTTTTTGTAGTGAGGGGCCCAAAACTGAACACAGTCATCGAGGTGCAGCCTCACCAGTGCCAAGTACAGGGGTAAGATCACTTCCCTGTCCCTGCTGGCCACGCTATTTCTGATACTAGCCAGGATATCATTGGCCTTCTTGGCCACCTGGGCACACTGCTGGCTCATGTTCAGCCGGCTGTCAATCAACACCCCCAGGTCCCTCTCTGACTGGCAGCTCTCCAGCCACTCCTCCCCCAGCCTGTAGCGCTGCTGGGGGTTGTTGTGGCCCAAGTGCAGCACCCGGCATTTGGCCTTATTGAAGCTCATACAGTTGGCCTTAGCCCATCGCTCCAGCCTGTCCAGATCTCTCTGCAGAGCCTCCCTACCCTCGAGCCGATCAACACTCCCACCCAACTTGGTGTTGTCTGCAAACTTACTGAGGGTGCACTCGATCCCCTTGTCTAGATCATCAATAAAGATGTTAAACAGGAGTGGCCCCAAAACTGAGCCCTGGGGGACACCACTCGTGACCGGTCGCCAACTGGATTTAATTCCGTCCAATCTCTTATAAGCTCCATGTAAGTGTAGCAGACAT